>NC_051187.1:16269220-16911997 GCF_015220075.1 Falco rusticolus | reverse complement strand
ATCTTTTAGACTGTGTAGCAGGCTAGCCTTTAACTGTTTGGATTTTAAAAAAAAATGTTTTGTTTTAATGCTTTGGGGGACAGAGCTCATTTGGTAGAACCAGTTGCCTTTCTAGCTATAATATATCATCTCTGAACAGTGGTAAAACCCAGTGTAATTGTATGAATTTGTATGATCTCCTATACATTGAACACATTCAGTCCCTGAGTCAGAGACCATTCTAATAGCTCAACAGAAGATTAACTCAGCACTATTGCACCGTTCATCTAATGGAAAATTTTTCTTCTGCATAACCCATGTCCAATATAATTTAAAATCTAGAATGTATCTAGTGTAAATTTGAAGAGTCATTGGAGAGTGGTCCAATCTGACTGAGAGCTTAGAATTTCTAAATTATGGTCCTGAATGTTTCAAGGGGGCAAGGTTACACCTTCCCCTTCCCTCTGTCGGCCCCAGTTTCTCTGTCTGCAAAAAGTGGGCAAATAACATTCAGCTGAGCTCATTAGAACATTTTAAAAGGTAACATAGGTTGCTTTTTTTTTTGCACAACATACTGTGTCGACCTGATTATATTTGCAAATTAATAAATTATCTCTATTTTAATTACAAATTGACCCAGGTGGATATATGCTTCAATGGAAGGTTTTGTTTTTAACATGGATACAAAATCTTGTACCATGAAGAAAATTTAATTACAGTTCCAAAGACTACAGCAGAGCCTTAATAAAAAGCCTTGTGTGAGAGAGACAGCTTAGCATTTCCTTTCTGTTCATGAGACCTGATTTCTTTTAAGTTGACCTTTTTTTTTCTATGATATTTATATAAACAATTATTTTTCACTATTTCTTTCACATAATATGGATGGTATGTTAATGGAGAGAGAGAGAGAGTGAGAGAGAAGTCGCAAATTACAGGATAACCCAACCTTGAAAAGACAGCACCAGATGGCTATGCTCGGTGACAGTAACAGAGGAATGCCAAGGCAAAAAACTCACTGAGGCTCCCCGCTCTCATAGCCAGTGAGAAATTTCAAAGGAAAATTACGGAATGAAGATGATTTATGATTGAAAATTCCAACAAATTTTCTTACTTTCTTGAAAACGCAAATATTCTTTGATTTTTTATGTTTAATAAAAACTACTTAAGCTTTTAATAAGCTGTGCAATACCCACTTATTCTAACCCTCATTGCTCTATGTTGCCATAGCGAGAATTCTTTCATAAATAGTGCCATCTAAACAGAATTCAGTGCAAATAACTGTATTTCATATCAATTACAAATCACTACAGTAGTCGCTTTATTACCAAAATGTATTATAAATGCTAAAGGTGACATAAACATGTCTGAGAAACGTGCCAGAAATAGAATGTCTGAGTTCAGCACGCAGAAAAGTTGAGCTATTTTACTGAATTCTTTAGCTTTATTTTTCAGTTTTTTCCTTAACAATTTTAGTTACTTTTTCCCTACTCAAATGCATCATGACTTTGCACTCCTTATTTTTGTTTGCTTCAGTAGTAGAACCTGGGATAAATTAAGCTAAGTCAAAATAAAACAAACAGGTATCAGTGATTTTCATATATTTTAATGGGTTATTTTCATATATTTTATATTTATATGAAAATACATATATTTTCATATAGCACAAGCAATGAGAAACACTAAAATGATAAAATTGCATCAGACACTTTACCTACTTTTCCCCGTCCTTACTGGGGGTGCAGTGAGGGATGGGTTGAAGAACTGATGAAGTTTCATCTTTAAAAACACACTATCTAGATCTTTTGGATGGAAAAAAAAGTAAGGTTTATACCTTTTATTGTAAGATACATTGGATGTCTCTGTTTTGACAAGCCCCAACTAATGCAGGTTACATCCTGGTGTTTCACTAAAGCTATAATGAATTTGGTAATGAAGTATGATACAAGTATAATGACCATACCCCTTGAGAAAGTTAAAACAAATGCTGCTGTCAAGAGAAGCCAACTTTTATAATAGTTTTTCTTTTGGGGCAATTATTGTCTCTTTTATTTCCCTCCTTGCCATTACAGCTCATCTGTGTCCCCACATTCTTAAAAACTGGAAACTAACTACAACTCATTCTGCAAACACAAGGATCGCTTATAAAGCTATTGCAGAGCACAAAGCTGTCTTCTGGCATATTCTGATTCACTGCCTTTTATAGACAAGTATGAGATGGATCATACAGTTCTTCCCCTTTCAAATCTGTAAGCTCTTTGTAAATGAGCAATGAATTAACCCATTCACCAGACTTGAGAAGGAATTCAGCATTACTATTAAAATTTTGAGGGAAACCGAGGCATAGACATATAAGGACTTATTAAATATAACTTTTACTGCCTTATATCCCCCTAATCTTTAAAACATATGATACTTCCTTACTCATTAGCATTAGAGCCCCTTTGGGAAAGCCTATCTGCTCCTCAGAATGTGCTGACAGTACAAACTACAGGAAAGTGAGTCTACGGGATGACAAAATATAAGGACAAAAATCAAGTGCTTCATGAAGGTGTGGAAATTATAATGAGAGACCTGAAAAAGCAAGGGAAGAAACCGAGGGCAGGGAACAAGGAAATGTGATAACGATGGCAAGAAGGGAGGGAATGGTCTGGGATGCTTAGTGCTGAGAATGTATATTGTATTCAGAATAAGAGCGTTTAATGACTGATCAGAAAGTGTTCCAAAATTTACAAGTAAAAAAAAAAAAAAAAAAGAAAGAAAAAAAAAAGAGCCACCAAAACATCTGTGATGAACAGCGCAGCAACAACACAACTCCAGATTCTGGTCTTTCATTCCCATAGGGCTACAGCAAACACTTCTAAAAAATTTACTGCCATTCCACCTGTCAACTAAGATGACATGCTTTGCAGTTCTGCTTGAGACAGATGATATTGCAAGCACTGATCAGTTCTTTCAGTACCTGAAAAAATACTTTTCTGTCTTGGATACTAGCAGAACAAAACCCAACTTGACTTCTTGGTTAATAAAACCTGCAAACTTCATTAAGATGTGTAGTATTAAAGAAGCTTTTTGTATGTTAAAAGCAAATAAAATGGACAAATCCAGAACTGCTAATTACTAATTATATGGTATTCTTTTAGTCTTGCTTTTAGAAATGTATTGCAACAGATTAAATTTTTAATTCTTTTACAAGTAGCAAGAACAGAAAAGGAATCTGCTTTGAGGGCCACTAAACAGTGACTGCAAAATCCAACCAATAGCGAGTTCATCTCCTTTTCTGATCACTGCACAATCACAAGGTTAAGCAGCTGCTCCCAAGGAAGAGCCTTGTTTCCTCGGAGCAGTGCTTAAAGGTGCTGACCATGTAGGTGTAAATACATCTGTCTTTTGCCATTTGCAGTAATACATGCCTCCTACACTTCTCAGAGTGAGGCAGATGGTCCCTGTCCTGTCTAAATATTACACTGTACAGACTTACATTGCTATGTGTTTCTAGAAATATGAGGGCAGATGTTAAATATGTTAAACACACGCTTTGCCCCCTGGAGGTTTAAGTTAAGGCTGCTGTCTCAATTTGGTCATTTTAGGCATGCCAGGCTTCTCGGATCCTAGGCATTCCTCTTAAATCCCTGCTTTATAAATACAGTTTTTCATGTTAATTTTGTGTACTTTCATCAAATATTTTGGATGCAGAACAAATGAAGGAAGCTCTCAGCTTAGCATTACACATCTACACAGGCTTTGCTGAAAATTATGATCCTCATTCATGAAAACTCTATTTACACAGCAGGGTATTTCCCATGACTGTTGTTTTCTCCCCTTACATAAAAGCCTCACTGAATATTTTAAATTTAATTAGCTTTAAGAAGAACACAAAATAATAGGACAGGGACAGTTTGTGACTAGTAAAATTTACTTTAGAAATTTACTTTAGAACTCTCTGAATACATTTAAGATATTTAAAAATAAAACATTAAATAAAATAATGCAGACTTCACATTTGCAATATGTAGAAAAGTTTGTCGCTATCACCACAGCATTAAAAAAGCTGTGTTTGTAAAGGCCACTGCAGGACTTAATATTGTAAACCAAGTGCTTCCTCTCAAATCATCATCCTCACCAGTACTCCTATCACCCTACTTTCTCCCCGGCAGACCCTCAAATGGATTTTTATTTTCTTTCTGTGTCTTGTCCTACCTTATTCTAAGTGTCGATTCCATTTCTAGGAGCCTACCAACAGAGCCCAGAATTATATTTCTGCCCTTCTCTGACTGTACTCTTCAAGTCACCTTTTTGATGTTTTCCCTTGTTGAGGAACTGTAACTTCCTGCCTCTCTCCATGCACACCAACCTCTCTCTGATCCTACCTCCCTTCCCATCCTCATACAAGAGAACACCTTTCTATACTTTCAAAATTCACCTGATTACTACCACTTTCCCCTCGCCTGTGTTTAAACTGTAGGGGAGGGGGGGCGGGGGGAAGGGAAAAAATAAGCAACCGAAATGTATGCATGGAAGTTAAACCACAAAATTACCCTCACATGGTTTCTTTACTGTTTCATAAGTTCCATTTACTATTATCTATGAAGTTCAGGAACTTATCTGCAGCCAGCCTCTGTGCTTAGGGCAACTGCGTGTTCGTAGTTCACAATTTGGCTCAACAAGCTTAATGAAATTCCTGTTTACAGCAGCAAGAGCAAGACTGGATTTTAGATAGACACATATAGATACACATGTATGTATGTGCATACATATGCAAGCTTCAGAACATCACCATGCATACTAGAGCGCTAAACAAGACAGTAACAGATTTTACAGACGTCCTGAACACTCAAGCATAGAATATGGGAATTACTCAGGGAGAGAGAGAATATCCACAAGTTCTCCCCTGAAAAGTAATTCCCAGTTCACAAAACACAAGGTAAAATTCACCTCACTATCGGGGTTTGAGCAAGAAACCACTGAAGCAAGCAAGACAGTGCCTGCACCCATTTGCCAAAACACAGAAACATGTTACAAACCCTGTAGGATTCTCAATTGTTTTGTCCAACTACCTGCCATACTCGGTCTATTTTTCTTAAAAATTTAAAAGCCATCTGTAAATTAATGGATCGGTCAGACTTTTTAAACTAGAAAAAATTCAGGGATTTGAACAACCAAGAAGTGAGAGGGGAAAAAAATATAATAATCACCCACTCACTAGCTTTATGTATTAATTGCAAAAACCAAAGCTCTGAAATTTAGCAAGAGAAAAGTATCAATTGTTGAGCTCAACTTAAAATTGTTATTATGAAGCTCACAAAATCTTCTTAGTTATTATAACATACATCTATATTTAGTAGACCACTTCACAACAAATATTTTCAACTGCTTTCTCATGGCACAGTGAGAAGTACCAAAGTGCAGCTGGCTCCAGAATGGCAGTCCACACGTGAATTTCATAGTACAGAACAGTCACTTCAGAGGAAAAATAAGGTCAAGAAAACAGCAGGATTAACTTGTGTCTTTATGCTCAACCTGGCTTACTGTCTTTCCACTTCTGATAGTCAAAAATCATTTCTGCTTGAGAAGTTTGGAAATCAAAATAAACAAACGTAAAAACAAAAAGTAAACCCATAACTTATTCTGACTGAATACAGCTCTGCTTATGTTTCATACCAATTCCTGGTGTGAAACTTCTCCCGGTTTCAGCATACACGATTTCCCACATGGCAGACTGCAAGAAAATGACCCACCCAAATACTGCTGAATTTGTGGACATTTGTTTTCAGGTTATGTTTACTTAGCCAACACTGGTTTTCTTTTCTTCTCTCCGTTTCTGCCTACTCCCCTTATGTTGTGATTAAATTACATACATAGAAATTAAAATAAGGTATAAAACTAAGTATCACTAATAACAAATTATTTCCATATTAATAATAAATAACAATGTTAAGAAAGGTTTGCGCACATACACTTACCCTGTGCGTTTGGTGATGGTCCCTAATGTCATTGGCTGTTTGATTTGAGCAAGAGGCAACACCACAGTCAAACTTGGAAGAGGCAGGAGTCGAGGGTTTCCAGGATTATTGTTTGTGAAGTTATTGTAAGTGTCTTGGCTGTTCAATTTACCTTGATGAGATAGAGATGTAATAAAACAAATTATTGGATTTTTTTTCTTCATTTATCATTTCTACAGCTGCCTGAAAAAAGCCATGGCCAGAAAAAAAGGAGAGGAAAAAAGAAATAACAAGCCCCTATTGTAAGGAAAAATGTATCTAAAAAAGTAATATTCCTTTCAGAGAAAAAAAAAATTACAATGGAAGCAGCAAATATTTATTTTTATATATGGAGATAAGGTCCCCTTCCAAGGAAGGGAAACTATTCATGCTGCTGCTGCTTGCCTGACGGTTTTGTTCACCAAAAAGTTTTCAAGTTCAATTTGAAGAACAAACTCTGAATTACAATTCTCTTTCAGGAAAAAAAAAATCTGGAAGGGAATTACTTTCCTAAAGTACCACATACAGTGTTGGTAATTGAAAGTCCTGAAAAGGTCGCTTTTGTTGTCTCTATGGATAAAGGCACACATAACAGTAATCTGCTGAACTAAGACTGGAGGAAAATAACAAGTAACTACATAAAATAAAGCCATGCCAAACTACATGTAAAAATCAAGCAAGTATTAAAAAAGCAACAAACTTCATATTCCTTCAAAAAAGAAGAAGAAAACCCCAAAACATAGGTACTTACAAGGGGAAGGGGAAAATGTAACAAGAAAATCGCAATAACCCTAAATTTAGCTTGTTTCAAAGAGGTCTGTGCTGGACATACGCCCAGTTTAGATACGCTTTCTTACTTTCTGTATCATTCTGTAGTCACAACCTTTCATTCTTCAGTTAGAAAAGGAAACTAGCTACAAATTTCATGGACAGTAAAGAAAGAAATGTGAAGAAACCAAAGAAAGAAGTTAAACAAAAAAAGGGGCCAGTCTGTTTATAACAGAATCAAAAGTACTTTATATAGACAAGCAACCATGAATTAAAAGGTTTAGATCATTAACTTGTTTTTCTGTGTTCCTATAATGCTGTGAAATGCTGGCTTTGTTCTTAATCAAAAGGGAGCCATATTGGGAATTAGGTTCCTAAACAACCGATGCATTCTACACAGATATTATACAAATCCCAGGCCAAATCCATACAATCTGACTGAAGAGCAGCCACCTTTTTTCAAGGAAGAAAAACAGCACAGAAAAGGGTTTCTCACAGGAAGCTGCCTGAAAAGCTTTAATGGTACTTCAGATGGATTTAAAATAGGAAAAGGAAGGCGGAAAAATCTTAATGAATGTCTCATCATCCTAAAGACACTCAATGCTTCCTTTACCCTTCTTTTAATACCACATAACTGTAAGCTTAGGGGTTTTATTTGTTTTTTCTACAAAGTCCATAGACCTCTGCATCTTAGAAAAGCACAATAACAAAAATGATGAAATTACAAAGTGTATTTTGTGTTAAGTATCCGGCCTGAACACTGTTCAATACATTTTAAGAGAAATAGCAAGGCTTTAATGAATAACAAGCCTATTGAAGTCTCAGAGAGCGGATTTCATTAATAGCAATTTTCCTGCACCAACTTGGCATAAAAAGAAACAGGAAAGAAGGGAAAAAAACACCCAAAAACCACCCAAACCAAAAAATATCTCAGTTTTAAATTAAGACCACGATGCAATTAATTTTAAGATTAGTTTCATAATGCATTCTTCGTTCTTGTAGGAAGGCACATGAATAGTTTTCTGCATTATTGTCTAATTAGTTACTATTGCATGTAATCAAGGTCTCTGAAAATGTTTCTCTCCCCTATAGTCACCATGAGTAACTGCATGCTACACAGCAAACAGCAACATTATCTACAGAGGGGGGCTCCAAATGCCTGTAATTTGTTTTCTTTTACTTGTTAGGAATATAATGATTAACTATTAACTACTGAACCAAATGACTGTGTTGTAACAGTCCTCTCTCAAGGCACTTTTAATTACTCTGTGCCCTCTGCTCCCAACATCATGTAGTTTTCCATATGCAAAACCTCCAGCTGATTCCACAGAATATTTGCATGCAGAGAAATGAGGCGTTTGCAGATGTCTTTCCTACACAAGGATGAGCTGCTTTATTTTCATACAAGTTGAGGAATCCCAGGGCAGTTAAGCATACTCAGAAAACGCCAGGATTAAGTCATCACTGAGGAGTTTTCTATTAATTGTAGCAACAACATCCTACAAATTTTTAGGCTCACACATAAGAAAACACAAAGTAAACAATAAAATTACTAAACTATACAGAGAGAACTGAAAACACGTAAAAGAAATGTTGAATGGGACCAAAATCTAAGGTGATTCTTGAGAAAAAAAACCCACCAACATTCAGAAATCAAGCATCTAATTTTTAAACGTATAGCTTAATCTAATGTATACGAACGTGAATCAAAAAACTAAGCCAGAGCTCAAAATGTACAGCACTTCACAGCACAAACATGATAAAAAATATCCACCTATGACAAATAGAAAAGCTGTAAATATCTAACGTATGTCCCAATAATGATTGCCTGCCGATCTATATTTCCTGCAGAAACATTCAGTTGCTTAAATGCAAATAAATGCAACAACAAAGTGATAGAAGTAAAAAATTAAAAGCTGGAATGCTACAAAATTATTTCTGACAGTAAAATTTTTCTTGAAAATCTGACTACAACAATATTAAAATGATGCCGATGAGTAAAGCTAAAGAAAAATTGTGCTTAGTAGAAAAAATATTTGCTCTCATTTACATGGAATTATTTTTAGCTATGTTTATTATTTTAGAAATGTTCTATACTGTTACATCTTCATTTTGTGTTGCCTCAGACCTATAAGAGAGGTACATGCTTGTCGTCTGAACTGCATAGCCCTGGGGATTCAGTAAATGCACCCAACAACTAGGGCCGCTCCTTCCCTATGCCTTCAGGAAAGGCTGTACAGTGCATGCTGAATTTCACTGGAGCAAAACAGCGTCACGTTTAATAAGTCATTTTAAAACCCCATAATTTTATGGTGCTGCTGTACCAATCCAGAAATTCAACAAAGTCACCCTCCGTTCCTCCAGCCCTCGGCAGCAGGACACTCCTCCTGCAGTAAAAGGGAGTTGTGTGCACACAGGACTGCCGTAGCAGGCCAAAAGAGCACAAAGAATGCAGTCAAGCATCAACATTATTTCTACAGCTCAAGCAGTTGTTGATTCACTGTCAAAGGACAAGCAACAAATAAGCCAAAGTTTAAGTCCGCTAGAAATATCAAACATTTTTCATACAGCAGCATCCTGTCCTCAAGTTACCTTGCCACATGTGGACAGTATATATTCATTCTTGTAAGGAAATGCATATAAGGAATCAAACCCTGGAATTATTGCTTCAATAGAGCAGCTTCACTTAGCACTGACAATTTAACTTTAAATGCTAACTTGGCTGTATACCGACAGCTATGTACAAATCACATCCTACTGACTATTCAAGGAATATTTTCTACTGCAATTAATTTAAAGAAAATTAATCATCATCACCACAATTTCACAGCAAACACCCTCTTAGGAATCAGTCTGAGTATTTCCAGCAGATCATCCCAGGCAAGGAGGCACTTTCCCTTGGTCAACACCCAGAGCGTGAGCTTGGCAGCCCTCAGGACCCCATGCAAGGCACATCCTTTCAGTTAAGTATCTGTCTTTCCACGGGCTGCCACGAAAGAAATTTTCAGATGACAGCTCAAGAGCTGTGCAAGTAATACATTAAAGCCAGTTTAGGCTAAGGTTTATTTTCCCTGTAAGCATTGTCCCACTTGCCTGTGCTCCCTCTCCAGCTTGGGCCACAGCCCAGGACACATGCAGAAGGAAGCACTTGCATTATTTTTGCTCAAATATTACAGACTCAGGGTCCAAATTCTGGATCACGACTAAACATGAGTCAAAAAACCTTCTAGAGTTAATCCTAAATCAGCCTTTTAAACTCCCATTGGAGAAACATAAAAGAAAAAAAAAAGTCTTATGTCTCAATTTAAGCTGCTAGTAAATCTATTAATTTTACTAAGGGAGCTGCAAAAACCTGAGGATGTCGTGGCTCTGGTAGTCAGGCAGCAGAAGTTTATTTACAAGTGCAGCATTATATTAGATAAACGCTGCATCCTGATACATGGAAAATATAATCGCTTGGTTCTGCCTTCATACCTGTTTGCTCAAGGTCTGCAACGAAACTGCCATGGTATCATCCACCCAAAACCCAAGCCACACATTTCCAGGCATTTTATTCCACAAATAATCAAAGGAAAAAATGGATTAAGTTGAGGAGAAAAGTGAAGAAGGAAAACAACAATGGGCTTTGTTGTCGGATGGAGGGAGCGGCTGCCGTGCCTGCCTGGCTGGGGTGTATTCCCAAGCCAGCCATCATTAACAGACTCACTTCCACAGAGAGAAAAAGGGAGGCCTGGAAGTGCCGGACAAAAGAAATCCCAGCAGACAAAGGAAAAACAAATTAAAAGCACCATTATAAAACACAGATGCTATAAGGAAAATAAACTTCACAAGATTTACTGGGTTTTGACAAAGCTGGACATCTGTGGAAAAGCCATCAGGAGTAGCTCCCAGGTCCGGCTTGGCCCTCAACCTCCTCGCTGTCCCCACCGCTGTCGCCACCCCAACGTTAACTTACTGACAGCTACAAGTTTTGTTCAGTGGTATTTTACTTACAATTGTTGTAAAACCTGTAGAATACACTTAAGGCCTGCATGTGGGATTTAAAGATTTGATCAAATCAGATGTTTGTAAGTATTCAAAGTGTGGTTTTGGATAGGAAAGGAAAGCTACACCTAGGTGCTAGACTTGCCAGCTTGTAACACTGTATAAAAAAAGCATTCAACCAACTGAGAGCAATTAATATAGTAAACTTGTCCTCTTCTGATCAACTAAAAGCCTTGATGAATTCAGGCCAGGTTTCAAATTGGTCAGCATTTGAACTGAGTACTTCAGGGCACTGCTGTCAGAGATCATCTCTGAGGAGAGAGGAAGAAAAACATCCTGATTTTTGCAGCTACTAATGACATAAATATACACCAAGCCCCAGGGCAGCAGATACACTCCCCCCAGCCCCAGGAGCTCCACTGTGAACACAGCACGGGGCAGCCACTGTTACGCTAAGGCGCTTCATTCGACCCTCTAAGAATTACGTTGACACAGCCCCACTGCTCGCCCTGCTGTGGCTTTGTCCTTCTCTCAAGTCCACACATAGTACCACATTAACACAACCAAATCACTTCTTCCCCGATGTAAACCTAGCTCTAATACATTGGCACCACAGATCTGCGCAGGCAACAGCCTCAACATGGGAAGGGAATCCAGGAATTCACAACCGAGCTTCAAACCAAAAGCGCACCCTAAGGGATGCAAACACCAACTTACTACCAAACTGAAAGTAAATCATTTTACCCATTACATGTCCCCTGGCAGTTTCAACTGTATATGGCACATTTCCTCCATTCAAGTGTTGTGGGATCCTCTTCTGCACAGAGAAATTCCACCCTGTTAGTGAACAAAGCTAAAAGGACCTGGCCCAGATGTTTTTTTCTGGTAGGCAAATAATGATCACAAGGATTTTAGTTTCTCTAAACACTTTACATGAAAAACCAAAGTGGTATCGAGCACCTCTCAGCCTCATATTAAAGTGATTCTATGTTGATTTTTTCCATTTTTCTTCCATTACTCCAATACAAAAAGCTTAGTAATGCAGCGTCATTAAAATTCAAACCCCACTTGATTAGCTTTTATATCTTACAGTATTTAACAGACCACATTTCAAAGCGTACCACGTAGTCTACTGACATTAACACTACATATAAACATCTTTAGTTTGGTAAATAAAAGTGTAGTAACTCCAGGCTATGCAATCCTGTGGAGGCCGAGATACACAGAAATGAACTGTGTTTGGCCATTATTTCTGTTTAGTGTAATACTGAAGATTCCTCAACTAAACATTCGCTAATCATATAATGCAAGGGAAATAAAACCCTTTCTAACTGGCAGACAGAAAATGGCAGGCAAAACAGAAGTGTCATGCTTGTGGTAGTTTATTTTGCTTTGCTTTTTTATTCAATACAAAAAGTTTCCCGGATGAGAATGGAAAGCTTCCCAGCTTCGGTTCCAAGACTTTCACCCTCATTTCTGACCTTTTCTCAGACATGTTCCAGTATAATCTGTAATCTACTACAGTCGGAAGAGGAAACAGCAGCGCCCTGGTGAGAAACGCTGCCTTGTGACCTGGACAGAGAACGCCGCGGAAGCAATGCTGGCTCGCAGAAATCGTTTGGAAGAGCTTGACAGACAAACTCAATAGCGTCCCGAGAAACATGCTCAGCACCACGAGCACTAATTGCTGCCAAAGGGGGCTTTTTAAGTTTTGTTTTATTCAGTCAAACGTGTTTTATCTTTCTTTGTAATATGTTACACATTTTCCTAGAAAAAGTCAGGAAACTAATTATTTTAAGCTAACGGTTGCTTCTGAATTAAAGGTACATCACAGTTTCCTTGAATAGCATCCTACCATATTTAGACTTATTTCACACCATGACCCTCCATATTTCCAACACAAGTAGACCCACTAAAGGAAGAACACTATGTACTACCTACAGCACATATACGCACATGATCTAGCTACTTAGAGCAAATTTTTCTCTCAGCTAAACTGGTGCAAGTCCAAAACCTATCACTAACTTGATTCCACTGAAACAGATGGGAGAAAATAAAGCAGCCAGTTATTTTCACAATGTTTAAAACTGCTTGATATCTAACCTTTTGAAACACAGCTGCACTAAATCTCATGATTGTCCTAAGAAAGCAGAACTTGCTCTCCATTTGCATCCGGGCAAGGCATGTGATGGTGAGAGGCGAACCTGTAAGTCAGAATACTCTACCCAGACATGCAAGCGCCAGTCCAAGTGTCTCAGCTGCTGTGGAGGCAGGGTCCTCTGCCCTCTCACCCAAGCTCCTTCAACTTCAGCTCTTCCAACTGCTCATCTGTGTCATCCACTCAAAATCCGAACATGGCCTCATAATGCTCCTTTCCTCCTGAAGTTTCTCTTTCTTCTACTATCTTCGGTTTCAAAAACTTGGTCTCTCCGTTACAAAGCCTCCCACTGATAACTGAAAACCTCCTCAGCAAAGGTTAGAAGAGAGAAGGAACTGCTACAACCTCTTTGCTGCCCGTTACCTCTCCCCGGCTGAGGACAGATTATGTGAGAACAGTTCAAACCTCAAGCTATACCTAGGATTTGAACCTGTCCTTTATTTACACAATCAGTGATGTATGGCTTGCCATTTCACCTACCTACATGGGTATTTCTTCTTTCCCTGCATGGAAAAGAAATTACATTGACAGTCCAGAGTAATCAGAAAGGAGAGGAAGCCACCTCTGCCAGAAGCACCAGTGCCCCAGGGCCCCATGGCACCTCTTACCGGCAGCTGCGAGGGACATACACAGCGTTAACTGCCTGGTCTAAAAAATGTCTCCTTGAAAATCTGACACAAATGTCTGCTTCTTCCCTTGCCGTCTCCCCCCCTCATTTTGTACAGACACCAATTTACTGTGCTAAAGCTCCTCAAAAAGAGCTGCACAGTAAAGGTGCCTTGAAGCTTTTCCTTAGAAAACATCCCCTCCACCACCACACATGCAAGTCTGGCATAATAATCATCTTTCAGGACTTATTTAACTAAAAATATTGTTGGTGCAAAGCTCAAGTCCATTTATGGACAAAACTTGAAGTAAAAACCAACAACAAAACTTGTTCGCCAGCTGTTGGCTCCAGACTTTTCACGGCCATGAAGCAGGCAGCAGCAGTAACACTTCAGCTGGTTTGCTCCAGATGGTGGTTACCGGCAAAATCGGCCGAACTGGCCTTTCTGCTCTTAAAAGGCCAGTAAATGCCAGCCACAGCCAGGGTGGGGTCCAGACATCCCATCCTGTTTGTACCAGACCTTGCACCTTCGCCTCTTCACAGGTTAAAAGACTGCAAGATGAGTTTCTTGTAACTACTACAGGTATAGCTGCTGAATGTTTTGCAAACAAGTGTGAAGGTGCACTGCCCATCCTCCCCGGTGCATGGCCATAAGCCAGCTCGGGACCAGAAGCTATGGCTGTAGCTACCACAGCACTGAACTTGAGTTTGCAAACTCTTCCAAGGAGAAGGACTATGTGAGCTCAGACTTAACACTCCACTAATGAGGTTATCGTACAAGGCAGCTTCTAGGCACTGAGTTAAGACTCTGTTACTCCAATTTCTTGCACATGGGAATTTTACTAACACTGTCTGCTGGTGAGTGATGAAGCGCTTGAGAAAACAAGTATGCACTATTACTGCTCCTTGTCATGTCTATCAATCATAATTTATATCAACAGTTTTGAATTCAAAGCTTTCTTTCACGGATGACTTTTGAGATGCTTTGGCTTTGTGAACTTTAGACAATTTTGGTGCCTCAGACTTCTCTTCAAAATGATACAAAATAAAATGATCTTTATGAACTTAATTTTTTTGTATTGGGATGTCACAGCCATAAAAACTGGTCACTTTGTCTTAGAAACTGCAAAATGACTGGTCTGGGAAGGACACCTCTGTATGCAGCTGTGCTGGGTAAGGACACGGGGAAAGTTTAATAGCAGCCCCTTACCAAAAGGGCTTCACTTATTAGAACTCAGTACTGATGATAAACTGTATCTTAAGGCTTTTTTTCACCCCCACCTTTTTACCTACACCTTATGTTCCCTTGCTCTAGCTGCAACAATTAGCACAAATACAGCATCTGAATTCAATCCAGGCTGAATACACAGCATTTATCCTTAGTTATGTGGGGGGAAAAAAAAAGTGCCTTGAGAACCACTGCGTATGAGGACTTGATAATAATATCCATGCATAATTGTAATAAACGGCTTGTCTGAAACACCCATAGAATAGGAACTGAAGTAAACCATAGCAATCTCTCTCCCTCTTCCACCCACCACACACCCTCGGCAGCTCTGCTCTTTTACCCATGACTGTTAAGGATGTTTTCTGGCTCTGTGACAGCATCGTGACTCAGGTCATGAGAAGTGTCAAAGATGCATTTCCTTGAGATGGGAAAAAGCAACTGATTTTAACAGCCCACAAAGACTTAGCAAAAAGAATAAGCCTCATCAGCATGTTTAAGGGTAAAGATAAACCTTTTAAAAGATACAAGTATATTTTATTTCCAATCTTAATGCTTACGTCTCTTTCCATGAAGCGTTTACATTTTTCAGACTACCAAAAATGCACGGTTGATTTAAATGCCTTACTTAATAATAATAAACAAAAAAAAAAGACAACAAGGGCAGCACCCATTTACTGCGTAATCAATCACAATCACATACACAGGGAATCTGATTCAGACCGCAGGCACGAGGGATCAGCCCTGGATTCCCTTTCAACAACGGCTGTGCCCCACAACAGCCACTGCCAGGGTGTTTGGGCTTGAACTCAGCAGGTCCATCAGATAAAATGATTGTTCCCACCAGCTCTTGTCCCCATTCCTTTCCCTCACTGGTTACTAACACAGAGCTTTACATGCTTTCACCTTCCTTCATACCAAACCTTACTTGTCACACAACACCCTCAATACTTAAACTTCCTCCTTCAGCTGATACAGTCTCTTGAAAAACTCTAGATTCTACTTTCTCACCTCCTGATCAAACATATTACAGGCTTGTATCAGGTGAGCAAAGCTACTTTTTGTCATTTCACCGATTGCAGCTCCCTCAACCCACTTACATTCCTTGACCCACCAACAAATTTCTGGACCACGCCATCTCCCCTGTACTAGACCTCTTTTCCTGACCTAATCCTGGCCTTTCCCCTTTTGTGCTTTGGATAGGAACACCTTCAGAAAACCTTCCTCGCATCACTCCTTCAGCGACTGACTCTTTTCAGCCAGCTTGTTATTTCAAAGCTCGCTCTCAGTGACAGCTTTTATACTGATCACACTCATTTCCCCTTAAAACACTGTTCTATGCAAGGGTATACAAGGTATAAACAAGCTCTGTACAAGGGTATCCAGTCCTCTGCACAGAGCCATAAAGCACCTTGAGAAGCCATAAAGCAGTTGAGCACCCTCCTTCTTGTACATCACTAATGTCGCTATTTATCAGTTTCCAGTTGGTAACTACAAAATCCTATCAAAAGGCATGTGTAATATGCAGTATGACTTTATTACTCATGATGTATGAGAAGGAAATACACTAGCCTGTCCTTTATATACATGGTTAAATGGTGAGATTCGCAGATGGAAAAACATCTTTCTGTATATTCCTGTATATTAAGAGGAAGTAATTGAGGGAACAGTTGAAATAACAATAGAATCCCAAAATGTCATTTTATTAAGCCATTTTCAGCGAAACACTTAAAAATCCAGTTACTATTTCTCCTTGGACTCCCTCAGTGCATGCCTCTGACACATCAACACTTGACCCTATAGAAATTCTCTTCAGTTTGATGTTACCAAGACTGAAATCATCCATCTTGACAGGAAAACTTCAGTGGGACGCTCACATCTGTGGTAATCCAACTCCTCTCTGCCTTCCACCTTCCTTTCACCTCACGATCCATCGTTGACATCGCGGTCTCCTGTGCACTACCTATTACTTCCCCTCCACCTGCCTACCCACAGTCTTTCTGGAACAGTTTGCTTTGGCTGCTGTATTCATTGGGCTAAATCACTCAGCCCTATATTTTTACAATTCATATCTCAAGAACCGTAATTCCCTTCTGATGTCAGTCTCCTTCAATTTTCAATTTATCTGGAATACTCGCAACTCCTTTTTCAAATCTAAAGGCAGACGTACATTTGCCCCAGTCTCAAATCTACACTGTTTACAAAAGCCCACTTCTAAAACACTTTATGTACAGACACAAACTTCCCTTGTGACAGAATTTATCAGTCTACTTCCCTACTTATCTGAAGGGAATGGATCTTTTTCTTCCACTTCAGAAACTATCCTAGATATACCACCCACTTCTTTCACTCCACTGATTCTCCCATCCATTACAAAAAAAAATAGAAAGGGGTTGGGGGGGGGGGGGGGGGGGGGAGCTTAAAACCACAGCTCATTTACAACCAGCAAGCTCCTGACCAGTACCAAAGCTGGTGCTCAGGGTCAGCTGCTCGTACCTGCTCTCCCTTGTGTCATCGGGGGCTGCTGTAACTGCTGGCTCGGGGGCCTTGTGCAGCCCTTCCACTGCCATGAGCCCTCGCACTGCCCTGCAACCTTTCCATGAGGAAGTAATGGTCTCCAATAGTCGTTAGCAGAATTACCACCAGGTAAAAAAAAAGTAAGAATTTCCCAACTGCCTTAAAAACATGAAGAGAAACTTCAAATGCGGGCACGAACTCGGGGAGTGGCGGCTTGGTCTGGACGGCCCGCTGCCTGGGGGGCTGTGAGGGGCTGTGAGGGGCCGGGTGGGCAGCCCCTGCCTGGGGGGCTGTGAGGGGCCGGGCAGCCCCTGCCAGAGGGGCTGTGAGGGGCCTGAGAGCCAACAGTCCCTGCGTGAGGAAGGCAGGTGGCCCACTACCATCCCCACGCTTTGGGAGGTGTCTCCCCCCTGTCACCAAGCCAGCAGGAGCACCCTGAGGAGGCTCTGCAGGGTCACCGCTACACAAGAAGCGCTGGGGATATAACCACAGGATCGCTTCGGCTGGCGAAGCCCCTGCAGACCGTCGCGCCCAGCCCGGCGCTGCCAGACCCAGCGCTAGCCCCAAGCGACACGGCGACACGGCTCCTCCAGGCTCCCAGGGCCGGTGGCTCCCCAGAGGCAGCCTGTTGCGAGCTTGAGTCGCGACACAAAAGTCTCCCGGATGGAATTAGGGCTGGCGGGAGGGGCGGCGAGGCCGGGCGGCGGCACGGCGGGGGGAGACCGCCCCCTGCCGGCCGGCCCCGGCCTGCGGGGGGGGAGGGGGCGGGGCGGGGCGGAGCGGGGGGGCGGGGGGGAATAAGCATTTACAGACAAATTTAGACTTCTGGGCGAAGCTGGGAAAGAAATTATTTGAAAGGACGTTTAAATAAAAACATAGCCTTGTGTGATGCTGTGGAAGAGCAGAGTGACTAAACAAATAGGAATATTAAAAGCACATTAAAAAAAATGGTGCCTATCCTGCAGCTGTATCTATACATTTCTAGAAACTATTTTCTGTCCGGTGAAGCTGGAGTTTACAAAGAGAAAAATTAAAGCTTAATAGAGAATTTTCAAACAACTGTTTTCAACTCATGTTTACAGCAGCAGCCCTCGAGTTACACTCTGGAAAGGAACTGCCCTCCAGTGCTTTAAGTTATTATACAGTTAATTTTCTTTGAAACTATTTTTGTCTGCCTCTCTCTAAATAGGTGGTTTCTTAAGTGAGTGTTACTTAAAGGAAACCAATCTGTTTTTCAGGAAGGGTTGATGATGTCAGTCCTTTCAACTCTGCTTTCCCATAAGAATTCTTCTAGTAAAAGGAGTTTCACTCTGGGAAATAGTGAAAAGTAACATGAAAATATTTAAAGCATCCCACACTGCATGTTTATCAAACTTCTAGCTTGATGCTTGGATTTTAATCGTGTTGTGATTGTGACAAATGAAGAAAAAGTGAGAGGAAAACCTTCCTGGTTTTTAAAATCAAAAGATTTTGCAATGAAATGTGCTACACTAAATATTTATAAAGAGCTAAATAAAAGTCTCAACACAATATATACAGAACGACATGTTTTTTCATAATTCTAGATTTATGTGCTGCATTTCAGCATAGGTATTAAATCTGAATCAGAACCACTGCATATTATGAATGGTCTTTTGGCAAAACTCCACCATCCAAATAAATACTTCAGTCCCTAACAAAATGACTGGACAAATTCAGAGAGTATCATGTAATTATTGAATGTTTTCAGTAGGTGTGGATGTGTAGCTATAGGCCCAATGTGTGCTTAACTTACTGTATTACTGTTTGTTCCGATAGTAGAAATTCCTGCAGTCAACAACAGAAAAATCCTCCGCATAGAGCTAGAGAGACTTTAACTTACTGGTGGTGCAAGAAGCAATGCTAATAACATTGCGTGAATTTTAATTTGCAGAGTAAAAATAGTAAGTGTTATATATAGCTTTCAATTTTCCAAGTAAAGCATTACATTTTTATAGCTAAATGCTCCTTGCTATTCACATATAGGTGTCCTGAAGATAACATGGGATACGTTTGCAGAATCCAGGACATAGTTCTGTTGTAACTACTCATCCACGAATCCACACAGTGTACCTGTGAGACAGGTAAGTACCATAAGCCCCATTTTATACAAGTAAGAAGGTCACATAAGGCCACATTCTACCCTAATGTTCAGCCCCACAACCAACTGATGTCGTAATAGTCTTATAATAGTAAAAGCCCATAAAAGGATCCCAACCTAACTCCAATATTACTGACACACACTCTGGCAATCCAACAGAATGACAAAAATATAACTTCGCTGGATTACCAGACAGAATAGCCTAAACAAAATCTGTGTTAGCTATAAAAGGTGCAAAGGAAATATCTTTTTATCATCCTCTTTTTAACAGTTTACTTCATTCTGCTAAACAGAACAAAGCCAAACTATGATTCATTTGGAAATGAAATCATCCCCATCCCCACCCCCAGTAAAGGCTTACATTGTGCGGGTAAACAGTTCCTAGGGTACTCTGAACAAAATGTAAATAGATTGCCTGGCTACTATATACATAGCAAACAGTTTCATTTTGAAACTAGGAGTTAAAAAACAAGCGAGAAAAATATTACAGAGCTTGAACTCTGAAAATATTTACAAGAACAACAGCTAATCACAAGTTAGCATCAAGAGGTTGCAATTGCTAACCAAGAAAGAAGATAATAAGCAAGCACTTCACTCACAGAAGTCCGGTCTTCCGGCCTAAGCTTGTAGCAACGCTGTTGTAATGCGAAAAACATTAGCAGAAGGATTAACAGCAGTTTTTCTAACTCAAGGTTTCTTGAAACTTTCCTAGATTACAAAGGACGTAACAGGAAAATCATAATGACATGACTCCATAGAAAAGAAATTCTCCAGCGATAAAACCAGTTTATCACCATCTTCTCCCAATCTGTTACCTAATCAACAATTTGTCCCAGTGTAATACTGGTGTTCTCCAGGACATCCTCTTTGGCTTTATTTCCATTATAATCAGCTGCATTTGGAGGGATGATTAAGGAAAATAAGTTATTCTTCTTGAAGAAAACTACAAAATTAAAGTAATTCCACACACCGGGAACACAGATTGTTATTCTTGTTACATAGTAGAAAGCTGATAGACAAAATCAGCTGAATAAAATTTACTAGGGGTCACAGATGAGTTAAAAGTAAAGCAAAGAATTAAACCCAGAACCGCTCTTTTCCATTCTGAATACTAGTCTACTCTCCTGTCACCAGACCACCGTAACTCCTCCAAACAACAAAAAATAAACATTATAATATGATATGATAAAGAGCTGTTACAATCTGAGTAAACACATCTTAGCTCACAAATTAAAATAATCACTGGTCTCTGGCTAATCCAGCTGCTACACATGCACACAAAATCCCTCCACTGAAAGTCACTGTTAATTTTAGTGGTTTTTTTTCCAAGTTGATAATAAATGGCTTTTTATAAAAGGCATACAATATGGTTCGATATCCTGCCTGCCTTCAGCCAGGTAAGCTGAAAGATTACTGAAATGAAAAAGCAACAATAATATTACTGAAAACATTACAACATTTTACCAAATTGATTATTTAAAACCAAATTTATTTTATTTTTAAAGACAACTCTCCTAACTCCTCCATACAATCCCCACAAATTCCTCATGGAAAATTTTCTTATGAAGGTTTGCAAGTTGCTAATACACAGCTTTACTGCGTGCCCAGCTTCAAGTCCTTCTACACTGTGAGAACGTGATGAGCCTAATCTGCATGAAGTTCTCCAAAAACTAAGGTTTTATTCTCTGCCTTAATTCTTGGCGTTCATGTGCAGCCTTCAAACGGTGCTAACTGTTTAAACAGAGCTAATTTTCAGGCAATGATAACTGCACAAAGATCTTGAAAAAAATCTGATTTATTATATATCAAGACAGACACTTGAGAACTGAAGCCTTAAAACTCTTGAGATGCTCCCATAAATGTTACTGCCTTTCTCTCAGTAACTCATCTATGCATGTCTTTCTCCTACCTAGAAAATCTGTCCACCCCTGAGGATCCTAGAGAAAATGAAACTGCTGTTTCTTCCTAAAAAAAGTGTGTCAAATCTATTCAAAACTTCAAACATACCTAAGAGTACTGTAAAGGCAACAACTTACTGCCATTTCCCTTGACAGAAAACAGAATTGGTTGGATGAAAGCTACACAAATTGATAGTTCCTTCCTCTCCTCTACATGATGTCAACAGTTAAAAGGGATCGGATGTGCCACAGCAAACCTTTACAGCACTCCCCAGCCCGTCTCAAGCCTGACATGCTGAGCTGCTGTACAACGATGAGTTAGAAAGTAAAATGGTAGATACACAAATGTCTCCAAGGAGGAGGAAACTACAGACTGCATTTTGGGTGCCTTCCAGTGGCTCCAGGCAGAAGAGCATGGCTCCAGAACAGCTATGCAGAAAACTTTGTTTAGGAAAGTCCAAAGAAAGGAGAAAATACACAGGCTTCTTCTGAGACAAGTCTGGTTCCCTTAATAATCATCAAGTCATTAAAATGTTCCTTTGATTCAGAAATCCCACAAAGGTTCTCTCTATAGCAGCAAAGACTATGACAGCACATAGTTGGGCTTTCACAAGTGCTTCTAATCCAACTCATAATTAGGGCACAGGAACTGTTCCTTGCCATTTTTAATACTCTCAGACTGGAAAGGGTGGCTGTCCGTACCCAACTGCTATTTAAACCTTCCCTTCAATGGAAGCTGTGACTGACTCCCCATAGAAAGGAGGGGTAAGGATGCAGCAAATCCTCAGTCCAAACAAAGCAGCTTCTAGTACAGACATCATGAAAGAGAAGGGCAAAAAGAAAGGCAAAGACGAAACTGAAGAAGCTGGGACAATGATGATTTTTGAACCTTTTTTTAGAAGCCCCTCTTCATGTTCTTTTAGCTTCTCCAAAGCACATCCACCACGGCAGTATGACGTGCAGATCAGTTCTTACAATTTTTTTTCCCTTTGTTCATTATTTGTCACATTGCTCACACACACAAACGTGGTCAAAAGTCTACGCCTTTAACTTCACATTGCCTAGCTTCCACATTTCTCCTCAAACAGTATTTACTGTGGACATCCAGATGTGCTTCATGATCGAGGTTGACGAGCAGTGAGAAATTTAGGTAACTGCATTTGAATATAGACCAGATTACTGACCACGTGCTAGCCGGAAACGAAACCTGAAGACCCCAAAACTTTCAGTTTAGTGTGGAAATTATTAACACATCTGTGATAGCATAGTTTACTTAAGCAAGCTGCAAAACTAGAACTATCTTTCTGAAGTATTTGTACCTTGGCTCATTCCTATAATATCTGCATACATTACATATTTTTGCACAATACATGCAGCACCTTATTTTGTGAAACTCATTTGTTGGTGGCACAAACTACATGGGCAAACAGAATGAATCAAATCAGTTCTTGTGATCTCCAGTAAAATCAGTATTTCTGTTGTGAAGCTGGAAGACTATGGGGATCTTTAGGCCAGCATCTCCAAAGGTATGTAGGAAAAAAATCTTTTTGAGTCAGGCAGCTACAC
Organism: Falco rusticolus; assembly: GCF_015220075.1. NCBI lineage: Eukaryota > Metazoa > Chordata > Aves > Falconiformes > Falconidae > Falco > Falco rusticolus. Next base: position 16,889,198 of record NC_051187.1, on the reverse strand, counting down.
AGCAAGCAAGTACTGAAATATCTTAGAGGATATGGGCATTAACAACTCAAGAGGAAGGGTTTCTGAACAATGTAAGGGGAAGAAAAAGAAGTAAAAAAGGGATTTACCATGGAGCGGTGAGCCAGACGGGCTGCTTGACAGGCCTGGAACAGGGCTACAGCGTCCTCCTTGCTTAGATGTCAGCTCTTGCTCGATCTCTTCCAACCCTGCACTCTTTTGGAATCGGCTCATGCGATTTACCACCCGGGGTGACATGTGTGTTCGGACACAAGGTTGGCCACCATAAGGATTGATAGGAAAAACATGAGAAGTGCCACGAAGCGTGCTGACCACAACCCAGCGACAGTCATGGCTGAAGGAGATATCCTGTACCTGGAAAACAGAGGAGTGAAATGGGAATGTAGTCACCAACATACACACCTCTAAAAGGAAATAAGACTGTCATGTTTTAAACAGACACAAAGCTAAATTGGAAATGTGAATAAAAACTTGATACACGCCTAACTTGAATACTGGCATATACACCAATGAACTTAGTACTCAATATATACAAGCTGCAGTATAATACCCAGTTCCAAATTCCGTGTACTTTTCAAAATATTCTGAGATTTTTCTTTTCAACAGGCCTGAACTTATGAAAACAAACCATGTTGCAAAGTACTACAGAAAGCCACAAGAGCTTGGTGTAATTTTCAAATAGAATTTAGTTCTAAAAAGAGTTTGGAAATCATTTCAATTACATGCTTTGTTATTTGCTTGTTTACTTTAATTTTTAGAGATTACCCAGAAAGGGGAAAAGGTCGGAATGAGAAGAAAAGAGATCTCACCACTGGGCCCAATTTTGACAAATACTGGCACTCAAAACTGTATTTTAAGTCAACAGAAATACCGTGTCCTGTATAACTTAGCAAGCTAAAAATCAATGCCCAGTATTTTCAAAAGCTGTCTGCAATGGTCTCTAATCCTGCTGCTATCAGCGTGTCCCTCCGTGGGACCACCATTCATCCAGGCATCCCTGGACGTATGCTCTTTGGATTTAAAATTTTGTCAAGAAGAAACCAAACAGTTTTGGCCATATCTCTGTATAAACCCACTCCATTTCACACAAGACAATCTTTACTAATCAGCTATTAAGAGTCCCCCGGAAAGGCTCCAGTTAGATTTAGTCTTACGCATACAAGTACTTATCGACCACTTGAGAAACACAAGTCTTACTTTACCTTAAAATGGTCAGTTGTGAAGCAAATACAAAAATACAGTTAAATATTTTCTGCTATAGTTATTCCTTCCATAGATCTCAAATACAAAGTCCAGAAGCATTTAATTCTCTTTTAAGTGTGCCTTAAACAATGCTTTGATGGAAAGCAAATTCTTGTTCCTGACGGAATGCTTTAAAAGAGAGATTAAAGTTTGTTTCCAACACCGTACTGGCAGACAACTCAAGAAAACAATTAGTCTAGGTTAACATGATTTATCAGAGGAAAAAAATAATCCTAAAACAATTCTGCCAAAAATGTTTTTAAAGGTAAAAGCTGACTAAAAAGAACCACGTACGCAAGTGGGATTTAACACAGCAAACAAACATACAGACGAAGGATTAGTTTTCATTATATTATTAAACAGCATAAACTAAATAAAATTCTTTAAGATTTCACTGAAGCCAGTTTTACAATACACTAGGTACTCAAATTGGAGTAAACACTGATAAAATCTTGACAAATATTCCAGAAATGCACTCCAGCTATTCCAGACAAAAGCAGCAAGTATTCATCAAAGTGCAAGTTTCCAACTGAGCCCTGAAGCCTTTGAGATAAAAAAAGGATTTAAGTCTTGTGACTTGTGACAAGATATTTGGCTGACAGACTGTCACGACAAAAAATGCTTCATCAACATTACATAGATAAACTAAAAAACAGGGCTACACACCTGCTCTTTTCAACCACGGTGACATACCCAAATGATCTGCTAATGATACAGCTAAACAATCTCCCCAAAATCTGAGAGGTTTTGCACTTTCAGTGATTCTGGTATTACTGACATAAAGACACATAAAGACATAAAGCACTTAGAGCTCCTAGTTTGCCTACAAAGTGTTTCACCTTAATAGATTGCTCAAAAAGGATTAGAGACCCCACAGGGATTAACAAGAGCCAAAAAAAGAAACCCCAAAGCCATGGAGTCAGAGAAAAACTATGGCACCAAGAGTATTTAAATGCTTGCTGTTTAAGGAGGCAATTTCTACTGGTCAGAAACCAAACGTAAGGAGGCAATTTCTACTGGTCAGAAACCGTATACTGGTAAGAACCGTATACAAATTGCTATTCTCAGTTACAATAAAGATCACCAATATAAGAAAGTCATTAAGGCTGTTGGAATATAATTCCAATCCCATCAAAAGCCCTGTTTTCCAATAACGTCAAGAAAGGCCATGTTTGCCATTGGTCGTGACCCCTCTGAACGCATCACTGTTTGCAAAAATATTTGGTACTCGTTTTAGATCCAGCTTTAAATTCCCTTCCTGATCTCTAACGGCACCTCTCTGTCCAGCCTCCAGAAAACAGCTTTTCTCTTCCTTTCTCTTCCCTCTTCTGCTCACTCACTCCACCCCTCCAGCGCAAGCCGCCTTCTGTCTTGCTCCGCAGTGCCACACTCCCGCCCGCAGGGCATTCTGCCCTCAGCCCACAGCCATCTGCAAGGGACCTCGCCAGCCTCCCTGCGAACTGACACCTCTGAGCTGCACTTACAGGAGCGACACGGGCCGCCTGTGCCTCTTCAATCTCTTCACTCCTGCACTTCAACTGATTTCACAGCTAAACGCTTTAAACCAGTGCTTCCACTCACATCGACCACGTACCCTCTCTTATGTTATTTGGTACAGCATTTTTAGAGGACGTTTCTGTGAGATGATGCAGAAAAACTGCATCTCACAGTACTGCATAACATAAATGTGTATGTTTCTATACGAATACTCAGTTTTCAGTACTCATCCTTAGGATCACGTTGTTCTAAAAACGCACACAGCAGCCCTGGCATATGACAACACAAAGCAAGAAATGGGGAAACAATCACTGCAGGATGTTTTTTCTCAATGTAAACATTAAAAAGTATTCCTGATCTTCAGGAAGAAAGTTTGGAACAACGTAATCCAAAACATTCCCTTTAAAATAATGATCACAAACACTTGCTGCAGTTAAGAGCGTGGGCATCAAAGTCGTGACTACTTAAAATATGGCTGAAACCACAGAGGCAGAGAACAAAAAGGGTTTTAACGCTCAGTAGTAACAAGGAAAAAAGTGTTGACAGATGAGTGTGAAATGAGTTAAGATTTATAGGAATACAGCTATGAAACCCTACTGAGCAGTGACAAAAAGTATTTTGGAAGCTACCATTACACATGCAGTACTTCCACCTATCTGCTACCAGTCTCACAAATGGCCTCATTTGTCTTTCACAGATGAACGATGAGTAGCAGTACCACAGACAGTTCAAGAAGGTAATTCAGAGAATATTTCCAATTTCATACAATGGCATGAATTAAATACGTTCATCAAAAGAGCCAAATCCATCTGTGCAATGCAAAGATGTCCGTAACTTTCCAGTACACCTGGGAGAAAGCTGTGGACCAGCCTGTAAAAGAGAATGCTCATTACAGCAGTCTCAGGAATTACTTCAAAAAATCAGCTGTGAGTGTCCATGGGAAAAAAAAAAAAAAAGTAAATTATCACATCAGACTTGCTGTTCTCCTCCACGCTGTTATTGTATATTACACAGAGTTCTTGACTGCTTATAATATAAACAAACTGCACAGTGGCCCATTAGTGGTTTTCAAGTTTATGCTAAGCGTTGCAATTTATTGCTGTCCTTTAGGTTAATGTACTATTATTTCATGTATTTATAATATATTTCTGGATTTGTTGTTAATTATGATGTAATGTTTAGATACTAAAGATCAATCAAAATCCCATACTGTTTACAAATATATGTTAATCAAGTACAAAGTACTCTAGATCTCTCACGACGCAAAGTTTAATCTATAGCTCAAGGTCAACATGAGATTTAATACTCATGTCTGTATTTCCAAATTTTATCTATCCTCTTCTGTCTGGGCCAGGAAAGGGAACTATAGACCTGAGATTTTGTTTTAACTTGGGAGCACCTGTGGGAACATCAGTGCCTAGCTTTACTACCCTTTCTTCCTCCTAGTTTGTGAGCAGTTTGGTCCCTTAAGCTTCAACCTAAATTTCTTGCATATCCAAAAGTCTTGGTGAAATCCCTGGATGCTTCAAGGTCCTCATTAGAAACACCACAGCCTTTTCTGGCCCAAAGGAATGCACTTAAGACAACCACAGAATGTTGTAAGGATAACAGCACGCATCCTCCAATTTGCCCATGTCTAAACCAGGTATTGTAGCCTCCTGTGGTACAAGAGGTCTGCAGAAATTTTGTCCATATTTTATAGACTATTAGCTTGCTCCACAAATCCTAATCAGTACCTGTCAAACCCAAATGGGCTTCTGGCTGCCCAGACATGCTGCACCTCTTATATTACTGTCTACTACTGACTGTCCTCTGTATTAATATAACAACTTTGTTGCCATAAATAAATAAATAAATAAATAAATAAAATAAATAAATGAATGAATGAATAAATAAATGAATAAATAAATGAATGAATAAAAAAAAAAATCAGTACCCTCACAAAATTATCAACATGATTTTCAGAATCACGGACAATATTATTATTATTTTCCTATCAGAGACAAATAAAGAATGTTTCATATATTCTGGTAGGCTTTAGCATGACTTGGAAAGGAATCATCCAGTATTTCAATGGAAAGGAACAGTCTGAGAAAGGTTTTCTTAACAGGTACTAGGAAAGAAATCTTCCAATACACTTGCATTATACGGCCAGTTCTCCACCATGTAGCTTCCTTCAGCGCTGTCATTTCTCTCACCGTTATTTGTTTCTCACAGCCCTTTCCATCAAAGAATTCCCTTCTCCATAAGTTAACTTTCCAGTCTTAACACTGCCTTCTCCTGTTGTCCTTCAATCACTCTTTTCCCATGCTTCTTTTTAACTTCCACTACACTGTTTCCCTGTGTTTTGCACACTGTGATGCAAGTCCTCCAGAAAACGGAATGAAAATTTAGCTGCCATGTCCAGAGTCTGACATGAGTGAGACAGTACGGTCATTTAATATATGGAGTCCTACAAGGATACGTGTGTCCACAGCTCTACTGAAGATCAGCTTTCAAAGATCGCACAGATCAAAAAATTATTTCTGATATTCTGAAAATCTGGAGGAAATAATCTGAACCAAAGGCTTCAAATCTGACATACATTCACTTGTTTTATCTTGTGGAAATCTATATAAGTATTTTGCTATCATTCTTTTCTTATTCCCACAGCTTCTCTAAATTGAAACACTGTATTAATTAGAACATCTTATTCACAAAACAAGTAACAAAATTCAAGTCATAACTGAAAGGAAAGAAAACAAAACAGAAGGGCAGCACATAGGAAAATTATTTTAAAAGCAGTTGATGAAAAAGGAAGAGTCAGAGGAATGGCTGATTACACAAGCAATCACATGGGACAGGCAGTGACCTTGTTTACCACTGCTCTCAAGAATGACTGACAGCCCATACCCAGCCTCTATATTTCTGAAAGTTAATATTGTACTAACTTGCTACACAATGTATACTATCAATTATTTTCTTAGAAAGGAGAAGGAGCTTTACTGGGCTCAGTATCTCCCCAGGCAAATCCACTCCTGATGCATGGGCATAATGCAATAGTGAGGAAACAAAGCCCACAACACTGAACCACATATTTTCAACACTGAACCACGTATTTTCATAGTAATTACAGGAACTAAATATTAAAACACATTTTGATCTTTCCTAGTGCTGTATTTTTTTTTATTCCCTAGTGCCCTTGTTCAGTTGTGGGTAGTTACACCAGGTACAAGATGTATATCCTTGTGCATTTCACTGCATCAAATTAAAACTTCAACAGTGAAGTGCAACAACAATAAAGCATGACTAGTGTCACTGCAATAGGAACTTAACCCAGTTTCATGCATGCTATGTAACGTCACAGAGAAAACACAGTATTATTTGAAGGACATGACTTAAGTATTTCATTATGCTGTGTAGGGAGATGGCAGAAATAAAAAAACAGTATCATTAAAAAATGAGAAAAAGCAGCAGTACTGAGGAGGTAAGGGTCAAAATAAATTAGAAAACTGGTCTGTATTTGAAAATTGTTTTTGGTTGAGAAAATCAAGGAAATTATGTAGCGACAAACACAAATGAAAAAATAATAAAATCATGGGCTACCACAATATGATTTATCAGACCTGCACAGACCCAACTCTGTCTCCATGAGTCGCTTCATATTAAAACAATGGCAGAATCTGGGCATAGTGAGACATTCACGCAGGGTCCTTCAGCCAGAGTAGCTGCTCTCTATTAATAACTGAAATTGCAAACGCCACTTTGCTTAGAGCTCCGTCTCCTCAAGATAGTTAAGCTGCTCCTAACTGTAGCAGTTTCTTACTGTCTGCTTTCATCAAAGACTGATCAGCTTCGTTAAATCAATCTTTGTTATTTCAGGACTGTCCCCAGATCCTTTCCTGGCAATAAGGAAGTCTCTCTTCCAGAGACTATTTCAAATAATTGCTACTATGTCAGTCTGTCAAAAGATAGGAAGAGACTTCTATTACCCATGGAGGTTTACATCAAATGTTTGTAAACTATTCCAGTGTTTCACTACCTGGACACGGTATGTGACACAACCTTGAACAGTCTCTATGAAACCACATCACAAAAACATTCATGCATTCCCCAGAAAAGCGTAAAATCGCACATGTTCTGTGGCAACCCACGCTGGAATGTTTTTATCATGCTCTCTGTTTACCTATGCTGACTGAAGTCAGTTATAACACCAGTTCGAGAGTCAGAATAACAGAAGTCTGACAGCGTAGAAGATTACAGAGGACCCTGGCCACCAGCCCACTGATGCTATCATTATGTTTATTTGTTCTAGGTTGAGATAATACTGTTTTCAGGGATTTTTTTTTTCTGTTTACAATTTCAGATCAAAGAGAAAGGATCATCAGGTGACAGTCTAACTTTCATCTGCAAGTAAATGAGCTTCCTCAGTTCAGAACATGCTATACCTTCATTAAAAGCCTTCCAAAATGCTCTTGGGTAAAAATACGAGTGCAGTAAGTGTTGACTCGCAATGTAAGAGCTGTAGGACAAGAAAACGTATCCTTAAGCAAAACGTGTACCACATAGACATGCACATTTTTCCCCTTTACAGCTGAATTGTGCAAGCCTGGATTCTCTGTGAGCTTCAGCTCTCTCTCTGGCATGGTTAAATACAATCAGTGCTTGCAATGAACCTTCATGATGTAACACAGTGCATCAAACATACTATTTTTTATTTTCTTAAGTAATAAAAACAATTCTAAAGCATAAGTGGCACTTAAAGACTAAAGGATATGAATCCAATGTAACTGAAACAGTGACTTCTGTTCTTGCAGGAAAGTAACTTTGAACATTGTGACCTTGGGACTCACATCACTCGAACCAATGAAGTATCTGAGCACTTCCCATTCTTTCATGGCTGTTGTTCTTGCAATTTCCTTACGAGGCACAGGCCCACTTTCCATCTTGCCTCATCATTTCAGTCACACAAAAAAGTAAGTGGCTTTGTTAGGAACTCAGTGATCTTCACAGTCCCGACTCAAAGTTTTATTCAGCACATAAGACTTCTTCCTATATTTGCTGCTCAAAGTCAGCAAACACAACACAGTTTTGCGATAACAACGCTTTTAAAACTTGGTAACACTCTGTTTCACTGTTCGAAGCATGCAGAAAGAGAAAAGGAAAACCATGTTATGAAAACTAGCTGTGAACATCAGGGAGAACACTACTACTTACCTTTAATTGTGTATTAAGGGGAATGAAAGCTCAGAAACCCAAGCTCAGTACCTAAATCTCTCTCAGCATCATGGAGCCATCAGCAAGTGAACCAGCATGGCAGTCAAGCCCTAAAGAGAAGATCACTAACAAAAAAATCTGGAAGATGGCTAGCAGGTGCCTTTGGACACCACTCCAGGGATGCTGGCAGTCCGTTGTCCAGAAAGCACGTATGTTCACCTACTGAATACCAGTACAACCTGCTGCAGGCAGCATCTCAGCACAGGCAAAGCTTATCTTGTGGAGGAACTTGTAACAGCCTCATCCTTCTCTCCTCCATCAAGCAGAAAATTTCAAATAGTATAAGCATAGCTATCGGGATAGACTGTCAATGTAAACACAACATTCTGTATTAAAATCTATTTTCAATTTTCTTTTATAAAATTCAAAATAGAAGGTCTCTATTTTATCCCATTCATTAATGGTACGATTTCAGTGACACTGTCAGGTTGGAGAGGCCAACTCATTTGCAGATGCTTTGCATAAATTCTCTTTGGCTAAGGACAAGATCCTGATGTCCATGAAAGGAGCAAAACCCCCACAGATCTCTTTCCAACTAGTCTCTGTATTTCAGAAATGGTCAGGAAAAGGTAGGAATGGCCTTTCAGACTGAAATTTCTCAACCCCAAACCAAGCCAGAATTTGTCTGGAAGGTTGAAAATTAATGAATAATACAGCATATATTCTTTCGTTTTATTAAGTCACAGTAACTCTATAGCTAATACATCTGACCCAGTAGAAAGACAGGTGAGTGACTTAGAGACACTGCTTGATTGCAGTAAATCAATCAGAAAATGCCTTTATTAAATCACAACACCAGCTTTTTTTTTTTTTGTAATATACATTAAGCATATAACTTAACCCACTTAAGATGCTTCTGTGTATTAATGACAGAGAGGACTTCCTATCATCTTCTCTTAGGAGACAGATAAGAAATACCAAGCAACCAGTCTGCTCTCCAACCACTAAAGACAAAGTACAACGGAGACTGGGCATTCTGCAGCCCTGCCAAATGGGATACCCTCCAGGGCTGATATTCTAAACTGGCTGAAATTACAATTCAAACATTACTCTTAACACCAGATATACCCATCAATATTTGGAACACCAATATATATATGCTTCCAAATTTCTGCTCCCCGAGGGGAATCGGCATGCCACGTATTACACAAAGCATACACTGCAGATCCTACACTTCTTGGAGAAATTGGTCTTACAGTGTACACCATGTACAGTCAATTTGTGCAGAATCAATGATCCCATACAGGGCACTTCTGTGTGTCCAGCAGCTTACACACAGCCACTCCTACAAGTACGTGAAACTTTTGTACACATCACCAATGAACCAGTTCATTGTCCATTAACTAAATGGTCTTATAATATCAGCAATAAGTACTTGCAAGAAACACGCTCATGGATCACAAAGCAAGAAAAGAAAAATCATGCATCAGGCTGTGAAAGAACAGTATTTTGGGAAATATGTGGCGAAGCTCTATTGGTCAGAGTCTCAAGCACAAAAGCAGATGATCTCAGTATGGACATTAAAATACCACATACAACAAGGGCATAATGATGATATTTAAACAATTTATAATGCGTACTAGCTAAACAAATTTTGACACTGATAATCATTCATGTCCATCAACACAAATTAGAACTTTTTATAGCTCCAGTACAGAAGGTGACCTTTAAGACCATTGGCCTTGATTCACAGTTAGCTTTAAACTAGGAAGTGGGGGCAGAAAAAAAGTCTGGTTACAAATGTAGAGAGGTACAGTGTCTTCCAGTGTGTATCTCAGAATATATGCATTGAGAATTTTAAATTGAAGTGTCTCCAAAATTCTTGTCTAATGCTACTCATACACGAAATCTACAGAACAAAAGAATAGCACCACATACTACTCTTCTCACTAAACATCTACAAGCACTGTTATTGTAAAAAGAAGTAAAATAAAAAAGGAAAACCATCCATCATATTATGTAAATATTTTACACGATAGATGTGTATTGAGAATCACGGGTACCAATGCGATATTGTTGCTGGATAATTATCAAGGGAGTTGTGAAATCCAACAATGTGCCTCAGACTGGTTAGAATTTTCTCAATTTTATACCATTCCAAAAGCTATACTGTTCACATCCCAAATGAAAACTATGTGGCAAAGTCAGAAAAAACTTTACTATGTTGATTCTGAGAATTTTAATGTAACGCTTTCACAGAGTTGTTAATACTATATCCCAAAAAACGCGTATCAATAAAGGTTTATTCTCTAAAACATGTTATGTTTGGTTTCCAATGTATGCCCTAAAAACAAAATTATCAGCTGTAAAACACAGAAGAACATCTTTGTTCCTAGTGACTGGAGTCCTATGCTTTGGGTTTCAATATTGATTATAGGATGTTTCCCATTTTTTGTATGAAAGTAGAACAAAAATAACTCTAAAACATTACACACATTATAGTGCATGCTCAAAAAGATGACAGAGTATATGTATACACCCAGATCTCAATGCCCTTTATATTATTTATAAAAATTACTTGTAAGCACTATATATAATTATCCCACATGGGCAGTTTTTCCTAATTTCCTCTCACTTTCCAGATGGGTTATTCCTTCCTATAGTAAACCACCGCCTGTAACAGTAATTACACTTTTCCCGAATGGTAGCAGCAAAGCTTCAGAGTATTTAAACTACCAGTAATTTAACTTTGCACAGACCAAAACATTATCAACCACTACTACACTAAATCAAGCTTTCAGGTTCTACTTGTTACAAAGGTAAGGCAAAAAACTTAATGGTAACTGCACAACTCACAGGAAGAAAAATGGTTTGAAGGAACTATAATCATGGTACCATAATAATCAAAGCTTCCAGTGTCAGGGTCATAATCACAGTGCCTGAGGCTTCTCTCTGTCACACTAGTTTACATCTGCCAGACTGTCACAAGTCTGTGCTTTCAGTGTGTAATTGCATCAGCAAGTGCAATACTCATTTCTTACCCTGTGGTGACATTTTTATTTATGTATTTAAAACAGGTTCTTCAACAGTTACTCAATGCTAGAAAGATGAGGCTCTCCTGATGCCTAAAAGCATCACAGTGAAGGATTCAAGCATAACACATGTAACTGCCTCTACCAGAGTGATGCTAGCAAAAGTCATCTCTCACTTTTTTCCACTTTATCAGTAATTCAGTTTGGTGAACATTTTTACAAATCGAGTTTAAGGCTTTTTCACCCTATGCTAATAGCCTAACTTAGTCTTCCCTCTTTAAGAGTGAGATTTTTAAAATGGGGAGTTCAATATGTATCACTACAGTCTCCAACAGGTTCCCCCACTATGCTAAAGTGTAAATAAAAGTTAATCAAAGCCTTTTGATTAACTCTTCAACTCTTTAATTGTCTGTCTATGGCTTTTACCATCAAAGGCAAGCAAACCTTGACAGTTGCTTCATGGGCACCAGACAAATGTTTAACATGTTACATGAGAAAAGGTTAAGTACAAACACAGCTAATAACCTGGGCTCTTTGGAGGTAGTGTCATATCCGAATAAATCTGACAGCACCTCATTGTAAAGGGCAAGAATTTATTATTGTCCAGGTTAAATGCTGTGCTCTTATCCTTTCTGTGGCTATAACATAAGAAAGGCTCTTTGTGTGCTGAAACAAATATTAAAGTGCCAACATACACAAAATGTATAAGGTGCCTGGGGATTATTCTTCAGCAAATAGTTTAACTTACTTTGGCTTCAGTCTCTCCCCTGTGAAGGGTATACAAATGATGGACGGCACTTTGTGATGATGACCAAGGATGTGTCAGTATTTGAAAAACATGGAAATCATGGCCTAATGTATCAGTAGTGACCAGCAACATCCCTGGGTAAAAAAAAGAAAAAGAAAAAAGAAACACAAAAGCACAAGAGATTAATCACTTTGAAAGAAGAGGCTTAAGAATATCTATCTAAAAAAGCTAGCCTGGCTTACATTTTGTTTCTGGAAACAAAAGAAAACAGTTGCAGAAAATTTCTGAATTGCAAGGGATTCACTTCACAAAAATGAATCAGAACTTCACCCGAAACCATATTAACAGTATTACTACTCAAGTATTACAATACAAATCTACAAAAGCCAACTGAAAAATCTGGGTAACTAACTAAAGTTGAGAACTTGTGTGACCAATATGAAGCATTGAAGTGATGAATGTTAGAGCGAAACCCCAAAACGCTCTTCACTGGGAAAGAGCCAGTATAAAAAAGATAGATGTTTCCACAATAATAATTTTTGGAAGACAAGACATTATCAAAACCCAGCCAAAAAGACCATATCAAAAGCAGTCCTGAAGAAGCATCTTTCTTATAAATGTATATGAAAGAAACTGATTTATTGCTTGAAAGGCAGCAAATAAGAGTTGAGAGCTTTCAAGTGAAATATTAAATTAGGTACTAACTTCATTGAAAATAGGTCACTGATGGATGTACTGAAATGATTAAATTAGAAGATCAGCAAAATCACAGTAACTTCTATATACTTTTTTCTCCCACTATCTGTCAGTCCATAACCCAGTTTTTAAACATTTACAAACTTGAAGTCAATTTACCATAAAAGTTTAAGTTTTTATACCATAAAAATAATTATTTTATACATATAAGAAAGGTATAGCATCACGGCAGGATTCAGGACTACAGTAAACAAACTTCAGATCTACTTTTCTGTATACAAATGTTCATGTTACCTTGCTTATTAATGACATTTAAGAAGTTATCACGCAAAGTAATCCTCCAACATTTAATTAACATGAAGTACAAAGTGACTTTAGCAGTTGAACAGCTACATTGAAGTGCATTCTAAATAATTTTCAAGGTACCCATCTATTAAAGAAAAGCAGGAATTTGCACAAGGCTCTGTTGTGTTGATTCTCCACATAAAGCACAACTGAAATATTTCATCCCTCAGGAAAAGAACTTAGGTCTTCACGTTTTATACGATGCCTAATGAAAGGATAAATGATTATCTTATTTCTGTCATGAAAGAGTATTCGCTTTCTCAGTTTGTTTACGCATGGCTCCACAATTAATCCTTTCCTCTTCTGCTCACTGCTGCTAAACAAATATATACAGTAGAAGTCTGAAAGCTCTCACAAGTTTCCATTAAAGCGCTAGCATATGCCATGTACAAAAATTTAGAATTAAACTGAAAAAACCCACACACAACTCTTGCGTACTGAGAAGCAGAGAGACACTCTCTTTGTAAAGGTTAAGTTTAATTAACTTTTCTACTGAACCACCGTTACAACATCACTAGATCGGCATCCCGAGTGTTTTCCCTCCTTGGCAACCCTGGAATCCCCCTTCCCTTAAGCCCAAACAGACACATTTCAGCAGCCAAAGCCTTGACCTTCTGGGCCCAACGCCACTCCTCAGTGCTGCCTCCTCCTTCTCCGAGGCCAAAGCGGGATGGTGAACACACGCCTGGGCTCACGGGAGGCACAGCCCAGCCCTGGAGCCTCCACACAGGATAACAGAGCATCATCGCAGGCTTCCCGTGAGCACCAACAGGCGTATGCCTCTCTTGCTCTTCGGAAATAAGGATCTTGTGAAGGTAAACAAATGCTTTCAAGACCATGAGGGCCACCAGCAGTCAAGGTACAAGACCGGTGAGAAATCCAAATTGCATCCAGAGACAAAACTGCCTACGAGTTTCCTTCTCAGCTTGCCCACCGACGCTGGTAGAGCTTGGACAGAGTGTGAGCCCACCCACATTGTGCACAGCCATTTCCTCAAAATCACCCAAATGCTAAATCTTCAATCTGACCTCAGCAAGATTCCCTCCAGTAGACACACTTTTACTGTTAGAGGCTGTGACTCTGATGCCGAGTGTTAGAAATGAAAGAGAGTTTGTTATGGAGCTAAGAAATCTGTGAGTGCATTTGGGTATTATGTTTGGGCGGTAAGGCATGTGAGTTGAGGTTGGTCTGGATGTTAATGTTGGCTTAACTGGCAATTTCCCTGATTTGTAGTGACTGTGTTGATAGGAAATACAGCTAAAGTTGCTCAAGTGCAAGTCAGCCAAGTCTTTAGTGTGGGATTATGCACACAATTTGCATTAATTCTGTTCTGAAACATCGCCTCCCTTCTAGTGAAGTGTGCGGCTCTCAATAATATATAGCATTTCCAGTGGAGAAAGCTGGAAGCAAACAGGGGTTTGTGTGCTAGAATGAGGCTGCCACTATTACTGGAGAAAGCATATTGCAAAAGAGCTAATTCAACACAGTAAGGATTTATTTTCTGTAGTCCCGTGTTTGCCTCTCCTCACGCATTAGATAACTTTATACAGAAGTTGAGTCGACTTTTGGTCCCTTTGAGCTCTCTCTTACTCCAGATAGAAAGGAGCTCTGCAGAAGGAAAAGCTGGAAGAGATGAATACATAAGGTTTCTCTCAACACTGAGCAGACAGCTTCAGCAAACGTAGATTTTTTTTTCTTCCCCCAAAGTGCTAGAAGTCTTTTATAAATACATACGCACAGTTGAATGCACCCAGAGATCTGAGCACAGCATTCTTCATGTGTATCCCATCACATGGCACAGCGCAATGAAGATCGTAAAAAAACCCAACTTTAAACGAGCCAAAAATCTGTCTGGAAGCTGGAGACAGAGAGCTGCGTAATCATCATGAGCCAGTGCAAACACAGGAATTACCAGGCTGCGTTGTCCATCAAATCTATCGGCTGTTTAGCTAACCAGGATCTTGTTTCCAGTATTGGCTAGAAATGCAGGTGTCTGCGGATGGTGCAATAAACCCCGCAGTACGCAGACGTGATATAATTTCACCCTTCTCCTCACAAATTTTTTTTTCCCAAATTTGTAATCTCTACTTAACCCGAGCAGAGCATTGCTAGAGAGCTCACTTTGGGACCATACACTACAACATGTGTCACACAAATCCATAAAGCACACCGTGTTACCCGTTTGTTCTTTTGATGGCATACACCATATCTGAACAAATGAAGCCATGAAATGTGCTTGCCTATCTGCAGGTCTGATCAGTTCCATATGATGTACATAGTTCTTGATTCCCTATTAACATGCGTTGCCTTCAACTTTCTTAGGTTTCGTGTTTTTTGGGCTTCTTTTTTTTTATTTTCCTGTTTTCACTTACTCGCAGAAGGAGTACAGAGGTGAAAGATAATACATTTGTGGGTGGAAAGGAATTGGCTTAAAAATAGAAAGATGGGTCGTATCTGATTTGGCAATTTTGCATGCCTAATCTAAAATCCTGCTGTCTGTCACTGTTTGGAAGCAATGCATTTTTTTAGATGAAAGCCGAGGGAAAACAGGCCCTTCGCTCACATTAGCAACTATTTTTCATTAAGTCAAAGGAGGACCTTTCATACTCACATTCGCAGTTGAATTACAAATAAATAATTGCAGAACTTGTATCAACACAGAGGTCCCAAGCACAATACCACAGATGTGAAAGAACGTGTATTTATAAAACAGCATTTTGAAATATCTTACTTAGTACTGTTATTCAAACAATAAATCACTGGTGTTTTAGAACATTTGACTTGGGGCTTGGTGTGGTATTTTCCAGCTCTCATTGCTTCACACTGCAGAGCCACAGTTTTCAATTATTACAGCTCAGCTACTCCGTGTCTCTCTCCATCTCTCCCTGCAACAAAAGGCTGCTGCAACACTCCAGCAGAAATACCTAATCCCAGTAGAGAAACATGAACTGGAATCTTGGTCGTTACCTCACTTTCACTTTCAAGTGCAGGAAACTTCAACTCAGCTTTCTAAAAGACCCTTGTGACAGTTTTTCCAAAAAAGTTGTTTAGACGGAAATACGGGTTAAAGCTGTCATAAGTTCAGCCCAAAATGTTTTCTCTTATGATGTACTTTATGTATGAATAATCATAGATGAAAAGTGAATAATTCTCAAGGATTTCCTGCTTATTTTTCAAACTGGCATTAATCCCTGTTTAACAGATAACATCTGAAATCAATTGAAAGTCTTGCATACACAGAACCCAGTGGACATTTATATGTAAGGTGGGTATTACTTAGTATGTATCTCACTGCAAAAATCCTGATTTTGCTTATCCATAATATGTGGGGTGCAGCTAGGTGAAATTAATGACTATTTTACTGTGTGGTTTTTCAAATCCACCGAGATGATTAAAATACAGTTTAAGAGGAACAAATATCCTAGGTGGAAAAAAAAACAATAATTACTGATGCTTTGTTTTGCCTGACAGATACATTTGCCCTAATTTACAGCTTCCTACTTTCCATGCATTCTCTTTGGGAAACAATAAGCTTCTTTCAGGAGCGTAACATTAAAAAATACAGAGAATACACGCATAAAAGGAAAAACTAGTACAGATGTTGACTGTGGGTTAAGAGCTATTTATGCAGTATCAGAAGACTAAACCAGACTCTGGCCTGGCCATAAACTAAGCCCACGCCCTAAATGAGGTGCCAAGCCACAAAAAGCATTTGCGTCAACTGGGAATACAAGGAAAAGAAGGACTTCTAATTATAGGGCCTGGAAGCGGAAGCCCAGAGTGATTAGGAGTTTAGGCGCTGCTGTATGTTTATCTGGGAGCTTCCTCTCGCTCGCTCTCAGCCCGGGTTTGATAGATGAGGGTTGGCCTAAAGGGTGGGATTGAAGTTGCTGATGGTACACAGAGTTCTCCACAATCCAAAGGAGACGGAGACTGAATACTTGGGCTTCTGTGGCCTTGTAGGAACATAACTCTTTTCAACTAGGCGTCAGCTGGTTAGCCCAAACGGCAAAATTAGAGAGCAGCACATCTCGGTTGGGTACTTGCTATAAAATCTAGGAAACCTGAGTAGCCCAAGCATCTCCACCACATCCTATTTATAACACCTATCTAATTGCATGTTGTTTATTATATGCATACAAATGAAGTACACACAATTTCACCTTGGGTTTCAGCTTCATGAGGAACTTCACTTTAAATAAAGCCGTCTTTCAGAGCAACACAAGGTTTTTTCCACTTTCCAAAACATTGTCATTCTGTAATTACACACCCAACAACTCGACACGTTCAAGCTGCATCAGCTTTGTTTTAAAAACACCGGAGGGCACAAACGTTAGCAAAGCAGGCATGCATCTGCATGGAGGAAACATACCGATACACTTTAATTTAGGAATGCAACTTGCGTCTCCATGCACACATAGCCATGTAGAGACCAGCACCGCCACTGCACAGATACACTATTTACATGAACAGCAACAAAAAATATCAACAATTTCTCTGATTGTATTTTTAAAAAATGAGCATAGATACCATGCAACACTCGTATTATGCTTTGTAGATTTCCGAATTACAGGATCAGAGAGCTCAGCAGAACCGCGCCGACTTGCAGTGGCTCCTGATTCAGTCCATACACATTTCCTTGGCATTCCTACCTTCTGCATGCTAATTATACGGATTTCTATTCCTCTGCAGCTCTCTCACAAAACCAGTCTCATACGTATCTTGTTAAGATGTGACAAAGTTTATATGGTCCATGGTTTTATGAAACATATGACCTGACCTATGAACAGTAGCTTTATTTATACTCGCTTAACCCCTCTCTGAGGCTGATGCTAGTCAAAATACAGCCAAACATGAATGCTACTAAGCCCGTGTACACTTCCAAGTGTAACACACACACTACAGTTGCAAAATTTGGTCTCAAAAAAATGTAACTAAATAAGGAAAATCTATTGAAGTAAAAAAATTCACCACAAAAGAAACATGAATAAAGATATCAAAAATATTTAAAAATAAATATTAAAGAAACCTAGCAAGTCAAAAGAAGGAAAACAAAAAAAAAAACAACCAAAAAAATTGTGAATAAATATTATGTGAATAAATATGACTGTGCTTTGGAGAACTCTATACACTGTTACATGCTTAGGACAATTATGTATTTAATCTGAATATTTGGAGCTTGGGGTGGATGTATGGAAACTGTCAGACATTCCCCATGTCCAACAGATGGCTCAGCTGTATGCTTTATATATTAAAAATCTATTCACTAGTTTCAAACTCTGTCTGACTACAGCTGATGGCCCAATAAATATGAAAACTTTATCAGGATGGGTTTCTCCCTCCCAAAACTAAAGGACACACACTGAGGACAGCTGGGTAAATGAGGGCAAAAGATCAAAGGGCACAGATTCCCTTTTTCTTTTAACACTCCTTGTAATTCCAAGAGGAATCCATAGACACCATGTTAGCCTTTTTGGGGTTTGTTAGTTGCAGAGACTGCAGTAAACATTTTCACCGCTGAAACCTATTATCATGTTTTCCTCTTTTCATTGGAATAACAATAAAGCAAAGTTACAGAGAGGGTAAAATGCTGACCTCCCTGAAGTCTACAGAACTTTTGCCACTAAAGAGAGGAAATAGTTCTACCCTTTTTATCCATTTTTGCATCTTTAATCTGAAAGGAAGCTAACAACTCATTAACAATGCCTGCTGTGCTAAATGACTGCTTTGATAATTTTAATATATTTTAGATTTAATTATAAATCTGTCATGCATCCAAACAGAGTATATTCAGAAACAGGGATACCCAAATAAACAACGTTTACAGGTGTGCCCACGTGTTGAGCTTTATATTAAAATTCACTTTATTTACCTGAAAAATTTTAAGAAAATGTAAAATTGCTGTAAAAAGGTGACTAAAATTTCTACAAAAAGATGATCCTAAAAAGAAAGCTAAGAAACCATCCTTCAATAAACCATGAAACTTTCTGCAGTAGCGTAGAGGGCAACCATGGATAATGTTAGATTAGGACAACTGTACATTTTTAATGCTTAAAGAAACTAAAACCCTAATATTTCCTTTCTTTTAGACGCAAGGAATAGGAGACTACAAAAATCACTGAAATCGTTATAAACATTACAGAAGCAGGACATACTGAAAAAAAATAGGAGGCCTAAGACCATCCTCCTCAAGGCCTCATATCAAAGCAAGACTTTTTGGTAGTAATGAAAAGAGCTTATAAATGGTACATAGATGGAAATAAATAATTTATGTGACTTCTGTCTGCAGCAAAAGGTAGGTGATGAAGCACAATGACTTAATCACACTTTGCCAGCAGTCCAGTATCTTATTTGCATGAAGACATCAATTTGATGATGACAGAGAAACATTTCCTATCTTCTCTCCCTCCTCAAAGAGGAAATGGGCTCTATTCAAAACTGCTAGCAACTTCTGCCACTAACTACTACTTAATCCTGATTTGGGGAAAATTTCTTTAGAGATAATAGGTTACACTCTTAGATCAGAAAAAACCTACATATCTAGAAGTTTTCTAAGAAGTAGCAATGGATTTAAGCTATTGATAACATATATTTCTGAAATTTAAAAATAGGAGAGTTAATGCACTGCAAATCACCACGCTGGCCCTCTCTTTTAAATAAATTTCTTCCACCCAAATGACATGATGCACTGATTACAGGATTTCATATGCATCTCTTCTCAGATTCAAAATCATGTTCTGTGTGCTTCCAGAGTTAAACTCATGGAAAACAGAGAGTGATTTTATTTAAACCTGTTTTTAAACAATACTTGTCTAAATCATAGCTATCTGAAGTGTAGTAGTTATTTAAAAAAGAATTTAAATGATTAAGATATACTGAAAATTTAGGAAATTCTTAAAAGTCTTCACCATTCAGGTAGAAAATGCTCTAGACTTGGGCAAGTATTTCTATAAAATGAAAATCAGTTTCCTACAGGGAAGCATTTAAGAAGAAAAAAAAGAACATACACAAATTGAATTAAAAACTAGAGAAGAAAACAGCACTGAAATTATTTCATGAAAAGGGCATTCTCATTGATGTCAACCTGGCTAATCACTATGAGACCATTTGTTTGTTGTCATTCAACACACAGTTTGTGTTGAAACAGACTAGATGTTCTCTTTGTACACTCCACTTATTTACACTTTTGCTGCTAAAAAATTTCACTACTGACACTCTTCCTTCACAAACAAACCATAAAGCAGTGCTAGCAAGCTATAGGTCATAAATTATTTCTCACCTTCTGGCCCAGCATATGTGATATAGACACACAATCTTTGTAATTGCAATTCATTGAATATGATGCCATTACATTAATTTTAATACATTTGTCTTCAAAGGCAGTAATTAAAGTTGAAAAGCAACTGTTAATATAAACAGAGAAAAACCAAATGTCTTTAAATAATTACAGCTCATTTTACTCTAGATGACATATCCAGGAAGGAGATGTTCCAGAACGAG
This sequence comes from Falco rusticolus, assembly GCF_015220075.1. Classification (NCBI taxonomy): domain Eukaryota; kingdom Metazoa; phylum Chordata; class Aves; order Falconiformes; family Falconidae; genus Falco; species Falco rusticolus. The sequence continues at coordinate 16,868,924 of NC_051187.1, read as the reverse complement.
ATTAATCTTGCAAACTTGAGGAGAAAGCTGCAGTCATTGTAAGAGTCCAAGCACAGGCGAGGTGCTGGTTGCAGCCATATCAGTACTGCAATAAATCAGCTTATACAGCACTTGCCACTGCAAAAGATGTCATCAAACCTTAACTAATCTACATGTTTAATAAAAGTCTGATTGTACACCTTGGGTAGGAAAAATAGAAAGGAAAAAAAAAATATTCTGTTAATCTGTGAGGAACTATAAATGCTTCCCAACAATCAAATAAGGTATTTTTCTGCCCACTTGCTCTGATCAATGGGAAAACCTTCTGCAGAGACATTCCAATTTAAACCTCTTTAACTATTAACTCAAGGCCACCATCACATTTCAATATAGAACATTTAAATAATCAGAGGAATTTCAGGTCCGTTAAAGGTGCAGTCAGGCATCCAAAGGGGTACACAGTTTAATCTGTTTTAGTGCTGGTCCAACATTAATTTTCTTGTTATTAATGGATGGAAAAGCTCTTCTGGAGCCAAGGAAGCGTAATTATTTAAAATTTTAGATGTGTTGCACTTCACAGCTCTCAGCTGCTAAGCTGGCAGAAGTAACACTCCTGGAAAGCAGATCATTTATTTACCATATTGAAAAGAAAAAACCCCCAGGTATTTATAAAACAGCACCATTGTTTAGCTATTTACTAATTACTTTATTTGAAAAATGTCTCTCTTTGACATTAAATTTACCATAATTAAACAACAACAAAATCAAAGTACAAAAGTGAACTGAATTTGACATGTCATTTACTGGTTCCAGCAATGGATTAACCATCAGGGATCCTAAGTAATATTCTTCTCTAGCACTGAGTTACTGCATGACCTTAGGTGAGTGACAGCTTCTCAATCCTTCAGTTTTCCTAAAATTAACTCTCAACCCCTAATGCTAAAAGTTTGAAGTACTTACAGTTCATTTTCAACATACCCTTTCTTTTTAACCTGTCCTCTCCTAATAACCCAGGTTGAAGTCACACCCACAGCTTTGATTTCTGCTCTTTCTTTTCTATAATGCTTGCAGACTTCTCTTCTATCCCCTCTCCCTTGCACTGCTGGAATTATGCCACCATTCATTCAGCCAACTACCACAGCTTGAAAAGTCTCCCCCTTCTTGTTCACTGAGAACTCCTTTCTTCCTCCCTAAACCTATTTCTTTGGAATCTTTCTTACCACCTTGCCTTTAACTCCGCAAGGACCAAGTCTTACATCCTGTATCTTTCCCGCCTTATGTAGAAGCTATCTTGGTCCAAAACCACATCCCATTCTCAACTTGCAAGGTAGCTGTATGAATTCACACCCCTCTATGCAATGTATGTAAATTATATATATGACAGGTATTAGAATGGACCTCCTCCATCCACCAATTTAAGAGTTGGTGCTACTGCCAAAGTGAAGGTGTACTTAGCTACAACTGACGTTTTACTTAATTATCATACTTTGTTTTTAAGGGCTTGTACTGAAAAATATTGCACCTATTGCTCCCTCTAAAACAGCAAGACGCCAGGACAGAACACTGTAGCTGGCAAACTCTTCTAAGCCTACATTTAAGACGTGCAGAGGAAAGATTTTATTGAAAAACACTGCCCCAAGAGAAGACCACCACTAAGCTTTTGTAACAAAATGTCCTTTTCAGAGGTTGTAAGTCTAGTTACTTGCCTAACAAATTGGCAATTGAAGCACAGCCTCTAAAAAAATTCAAATACAGGATAATTCTCATCTTTCCTGGCTACCCACAGCCACCTAACTAGATTTTTTTGTACATATAGTTCTTGGCAGTGAAGTCATCCCTCCCCAGCTTAACTGAGAAACAAGGTACAAACCTCACAATAAGAGTAAGGAATAAGATTTAAACAAACTTCAAATAGATGTGCAAACTTCTACTCTTAACCCGATTCCCAAAACAAATACAATAGGTACACTTGCAGGTATGCTCCCAGTAACAAGGAGTAAAAGCAAAGAAAGGATGGCTCTGCTGCTCGTCAGCAGTGTCTAATGCTGTAGTCCAAGACCAAACAGGCTAGTCCCAGCTCAGAGCAAAAGTGAAAATGGGAAACTGGGAGGTCCTGTAATAAGTTACTGGCTTGTACTATTACAGTTACTATGCAACTATGACTTTTTCAAGGAATTCATGTCAAAGGCTGTGCCAAATACACCACAGAAGAGAGAAAGGAGAAGGCACATGCCTCTGAACAGCAGCCTGCTAGAACCACACCGTCCATAGCGCCTGGACTACCTCCTTGGGAAACCTTGGCAGGACAGGCATTAGAGACCGCGTATGGAGAACAGAAGGCTGTGGCCAGTTCAGATTCTGCACAGCCAATTATCACAGATAATTGATTAATCACAGAAAAAGAGAAATTAAGACCTAAAGCCTATTTCCCGTGCTGCTTGCCTCGGTACTTCAACCTAACCTCCAAAATTATTTGCTACATTGTTTGCATAACTTGAGGCTTCTACAGAAAGTGGAACTACAGAGGAACAGCAGCACTCAGTTCCACCGAAGATGGACAGAACAGTAACAGATGGCTCAGCAACCTCCAAAATCAAACTTGGTATTTGAACCTCAGATTTAGTGGAGGTATCTAAAATTTAGGGGTAATATATAATAATATATACGTGTTTTCATGTTCCCCTTATTCGCACAAATGCATCCTTAAGACCTTGTGACCAAAAAGCATTACAGTAATCAGTACAAAGCTTGCAAAGTACCTTTCTGTGTAAAAGTTAAAAACACCAGATAAGTATGTTAGTCCTGTGAAGGTCTGATTTATATAGTTTATCTTCAGCAATGGATAGCCTGGTTCTGTTTCTCAGGGTAAGCCAGAAATTGTCCTTTCCTTGTATAAGACTATCCCAATTCAACTGCAGAGAAGACATACATAAAATCAGAGGAAATACAGCCGTGTGATTAGTCGCCACAGTGGATAGCTGGCACCCTGCTAAATGTTCATAAGGAATGGTGCCAGCTTTAAAAACAAAAATTAACTGTCTCAAATTTCTATAAGGGCTGAGAAGTAAGTATCTCAGCAACCTGGCAGAAACTCAGCGTACCGCCTGGAAAAATCCTACCAGAGTTCAACTGGAGGCGGGGGGGGATTTTACTTCAGACACAGAGGTTATTCACCCTAACACCCACTTACAGCACTGCTGCACAAATCCAGCAGCCAGAAAGCACGGAGATTTCTCAGTTTTATAAAGCACATTCTCTTCTTGCCTCACCGCCACTGACTCCACCACAATCCTGACTAAGACAACTTACACCACTGAAATGTATGCATTAACTGTGACAGGCAACAAATGGCATTTCTACCTAATTTTCATAGGAAATTCTCCTGTGGCAGCATATGCCAAGGTGTAGAACAGTGTAAAATACAGGCAGGCTGTAGCTTCCCTTCTGTCTTACGAAGCTAGCATTATTAAAAAAAAAAATTATATATATATATATTTAAAAAAAAGAAGCTAGTGTTGCCTGGGAGAGAAGGCAGCAGATATGCAGCACACACAGCACACGCTGCCTGCGTGCATTCCTGCAGTACCCTTCATTTGTGGGACTGCTGTTAAAGCTGTGATCCCACAACGTGTATGTCAGGGAGAGCAAGTGATATAAAACATACCTTCCTTTGCAAGCTAGAGAGGATCTGGCCCACCCTCCCCTCTACAGGGAGAGGAGAAAGAAACTTATTGACCCATGCACTAGATAAATGAACAGACTATCCATTAACTAGCAAACTGCACAGAATGAAATTATGTTAGAGACAATAAAATGAATAAGACTTTAAAGTGTTCATTAAAACTGTCACCAGCCATCTAAAATTTAACCTATAAACCACAGCTATCATCCATATATCATACAAAAAGCTTGCCAAGACACATGATTAACGTGTGCAGTGATCAGTAATTTTAATGTAAGGTAAATTTTTGTTTTAATTGTAATACCTATTATTGATTATAAAAAATTCTCCTAGAGATGAAAGGAAAGGAAAACATCAAGTTTGGTCACACATTTGTTAGGTAAAAACTTTCATGTTGACAAACATCTAAGTTTGAGCGACAAAAATCTCCTTAACTAGAAAGCACTTCCTTAGTCAATCAGAAGTTTTACAATCACAAAATACATTATTTCTGTTTAAAAATTTGACTGTATCATTATCTTCACTGTTTTTATTGGAATCAAAATCTCAAACATGGTAAGTAAAAATTGTGATTTGTTAGTTACACCTTGATACACAATTCAACTTCCTTTTCTCTTTCAGTATCTCTAGAACGAGGCTTTCCTTGGGTAAAACACATATTTATTTGTTGTCTCAAATCTAGTCCAATCAATAACTCAACCTAAAAAAGAATATTCATCCTTGTGCTTCATATTTCTATAAATCCTAGAAAATCCTCGTTTTATGACCCTAAACCATACCAAATAAACAGAATGCATGTCAGTTACAACACTGACTCCAAATAATGCAAAGTAAGTTCCTTTTTCAGCTAGTATTTTCAAAATTTCTGTCCCACAGGAGCTACATTTTGTAGGAAAAAGATACTACTGTAGGCAATACCTTTTACCCTAAAAAAAAAAAAAAAAGTACAGGCAGAATTAAAAGAAAGGGTCATTAGTTACATCCAGGTCTGTTGATGAAATTCTGTATCTTCTGCTGTTGTGTAATCTGTATTAAACCCTTGATCTATGTAACTCTTGAAATCAAATAATTTATATTTTACCTTCTTCAAAATGGTAGTGAGAAATGTTTATATATTAAAAATATATACATTCCACATTTAAATAAAAAGTTAAAATTAAAAAAAAATTGATACTTTTAGCTTCACTGTTCAGAAAACTTAATTAAGCTTGGTGTGTCTGTAACATTGTCTCTTTTCCTAGAGGGTGGAGGGGAAACTTAAAGTTTATCATGAAATTTGGCTAACAGAAATAGTAAATATAAGGTAAAAACCTATCTGTCTGGAACTGATTTCTGAAACACTGATCTTATTTCCTTCCCTATGGATTCTATTTTTATGGTATTATCTATGGCAGTACTGAACTCACACAAGTGTGGACAACAACGTATTTAGCAACTAATATTCAGCTTTAGCACAAATAAAACATCTATAATTTGCTTTTACATGTGGTGAAGTAAAGACAATTTACTGAAATAAAACTACAGCCCCAAAGACTCTAAAATTACTCTTAAAAGCACGTATAACAATTTCTATAGTATGAATAGATGTGTATAATTTACACACAAGTTGGTTTTAATTATCACAGTTCATAAAGGCCTTTATACCTTAGATCTGTCAAAATGAAGAGTGGAATCCTGTTAGTTTTTAACATGGTAAAAATCTATAAAAGCATCCTCCCTTCTGGCCTCCTAAAACTAAAATCCTTTAAGCATGTCCAGTTTCCTAAAAGAACTAAAAAGCAAATTCCAGGATGCTTATCAGTTGTGTGATTTACAGACATTATACTTTGAAAAGTCTCACCAATCGTGACTCCGTTTCAAGTCTGGAGGGACTACCTCACACCACCCAGATCGAGTCTTGTCCAACTCGCAGGACTAAGCCATAGCGCTCCCTGCCAACATCATAAATGCTGCCATTAAAATATTTGTTTTAATTCTGACCTCAGAGTCACAGCTAATAAACAAGAAAGGCAACTAGAAATTGAAAAACAAACTCAATGCAGCTGTTGGACTGGACGTTTCACAACTGTGTTTAACTGCATCCTTTAATTTCACTTCTATGAATAGAAGCCATACACCACAGCTTGCATGCCAGCTAGTCAACCAAGCCGTATTTTCTTTTGAGTTCATTTTGCAGTGTTATTCCGTCATGTAAATTTTACTGTATTTTTAACTTTTCCTTTGAGATGCGGTCTGCAAACAATGGATAACTATTTGCCGGTGGTTTCTCATTAGAACACATACCAGCAGCGGATAGCATTTGTATAATTTTTCCATAATCTTCCTGACACACAAGAGGAACCGAATATTTTTGTGTATGTATAATACATGTTTGTATGTGTGTCAGTCCAGAGCTCATTTAAATATATCCAGTGAGCAGAAGATTAATGTTTTAGAAACTATGCCTCGAGAAACTATTTAGAAATGCATTACAAAATCACATGGAAGAACTAGATATAGAGGAGTGAAACACAAAGCTTATGCTGTTCTACGGACCTCCCAAAACTTATTCATACATCTTAAAAAAAATACATTATTTTTTAATATGTCTTTATAACAATCAATGAAAATACCTTTCCAGAATGCACAGGATTATAAATACTAACTAGATAGGGAAACAGGAACCTGAACATACTTGAAAAAAATCCATTCAGAAAAGGGAAACAGGCCACATCCTTTTAGAACTGTAGATATAAATAAAGAATCAGATGATTAAAAGTTAGGGTAGTGAGAAAGCCAGAATTTCCAATTTATTTTGGAATATATTCCTTGAGTGTAGAGGAAAAAATAGGTAATTGTATTTTGCAAAAAAATACAGCACATTGGTGTGTTTTTCAAATATGTAACATCCTCCTCTTCTCAGTTTCCAGGTCTGGTATATAAAAAGATAAGAAATAGCACCCCACAGCCCTCCGAAACTAAACACTTTGTTTCTTTTGGGGTGGGTGGGAGGGGTGGCATATTTCCATTAAAAAATAAAAATTCCTTTTAAACATGTGGAAATCCAACTTCCAAATATTATATATACCCTTAGGGCTCTATATTGAAATGTCTTACAAAAAAAAAAATATGCAGCAGACCTAATGCCTCCCAAATCACACTGAAGCCTCAGTTCTCAGTGCCGTCTCAATTCAGGATATTCGCATCCACAACTCTGCTCCAGTCCCAGGACCTTACATGAAAGTAAAACAGTGGATACCTTGGACCAATATTAAAAGGAATAGCAATAAACCAAAACATTTGAATGAAGCCGTACACAGAAATTTCCATAACAGATCATGCCAGAGGTCTGTGTAGCCCAGTGTATTTATTGCTTTTAACAACAGTGACTAGCAATCATCTCTGTGCCTACAATGGAAGAGGGAACAAAGTGAATTAGTTTTAATGGACTACGGCTGACATCAGAATTGGTGAGGTTTTTTCCTCCTTTCTAAATCACAGCGTCTAATACAACATAATGAAAAACGAGGATGTTTGTATGGTTCCTTCAGTCTCCAGTCTAGACACTCTCTAGTTTAAACTAATCCAGTTTACCATCGAGCAACCAATTCTAATTGGTAACATTTCATCCCTTCCATTCCTCTCCCCATTTCAGACCTGGCATACACTTAGAATTCCTGGCAGACTATCATCAACATGTTTAAAGCTTGGAGGCTTTTCTGTAAACATCTTAATTTAAGTAACCCCCTATGGTGTATTCCTTCCTTTCGGGAAGTACCAAAATTTAGTCCAGGGCACCTTCATTCAGAGTTGGCAGAATAAGCTCTTGTCTATTACAGTACATAGCAGATAGGATTCTTCTGTGATACCGTGACAACTGTAACATTCTGCAAACGGTTTGTACCTGGATTTTCTATTATGTAAGTTAATTTCTAAATATATAAAAATAAATACTATATACATATAAAAGTTTAAAATCTCCTAATGACAAAGTCTTGCATAATGTTGCACTGACAAAAAACCAACTTAATAACCAAGGAAATATTTACCAAAATTTTTTATCCAGGCTGTAGTTTAATTATGGTAAAAACTCAACCATAATAAACACAGACCGCAGTGTTAATACTGCTGTGTGACAATGTGTAACAGACAATGGTGACTGTTGTACAATTGCTACTGGTTGTACACAACTGACATTTCTAAACGTCTTACATCTATAGCCTGGAAAAAGTCAAATCACCATTCCAAGAAATGGTGGAAGGCTACATTGTCCTGTAAGCCATGGTAACAGAGCACTTATGTTCATCAAAAAAAAGGAAATTATGCAGGTGAAATTACCTGCAACTCAGCGTAGCTAACAACACCCGAGATTATTCTTGTGTGATCAAGGTATATAGACTGTAATCCTGTAAAGACAGGCTTTGTTCCTGGACCAAACAAAAAGGCATCAAGATTTTCTTCAGAAAAAAATATATAACCAGGAAAAAATATGATGCGCAAGTCTGGGAGCATATCTACACAGATGCAGTCTGAGCAATTAATCTGAATTACCTACTGTGAATTAGTAACAGCAGTAAATTTTTGTCTGGACAGTCTGTCCACTGTAAATTGGCCTTCAATTCATCCAAAACTGAATATTCAAGCTAAGATAAATCAAGGGTATGTTAACACTATGTAAAATTATCCACACTAAAGCGTAATGTGATTTTCATTTAATAAGTGAATTAAAGTAACTGTTCTTCGAGTCTCTTTGTAAATATAAGCCTCTTGTTTCCACTGCATCAATATACATGCCAGAGAGACATTAATAAAGTCCCCAGTCTATCAGTATATTACTTCACTTCCTTTTACTATTTATTCTCATCTTGAAAAGTTTTATTAAAAGGCTTGAAGTCTCCCTGAAAGTTAGAAGCTGCCTTCCTTTGTTGAGAAATGAAGGAGTGGACATGGCGCTCTTGACTGTCTGCAGCAGCTGCTTCGCACAGAGGATCAGATGGGTGTTCAAATATGAACGAACCATTCTCAGAACGCAGCTCATTTCCCTCGCAAATGTTTCTGTACGCCTAAAAGATGTGATTTTCTTCTTCGACCATGGATCCTTCTCAATTAGGTTGAAAAAATATTATTATTATTCTCCCAGTCAACTACAAAACAGTGCTAGGATCAAAATACAGCCAGTGACTGCACTTCGCAAGACTCTGTGTATCTGCGGCACCCAGCCTACGGTCTGTCAGCCACGTCTCCCTGCAAAATTCATCTGGCTTGCTGGCCATTTCCTAGCTGCACCAATTACTCTGCTGGCAAGAGCCCAGTTCTGGTCATCACCTGCCCCAGGGCCCCACAGCTCCTTCCTCTTACATGCAAGTATCCTCGCCACATACTGTGGTGCAAGCGTCCCTTCTTGGGAAGGGGCTGTGGTAAAAAAATAAATAAATACCATGTGTATGCATTACTTACTAAACGAATATACTGCAAAATCAGACCCCTTCTTCCTGTTAATAGACAGCATCTCATCCATGGCACTTGGCAATGCTAAATTATTACTATAATATTTATTTGATTTATTCAATATTGGATGGATGTCTAAAAATATCAAAACACGAGTGCTTCAAAAGAGGGACCTTATCTTCACATAAGTCACAAAAGCAATCCCTGGCATATATGGCATTATATAAATAAATCACTATTTTGACATATAATAAAGCATATAGAGAAACTGTGTCAGTTTCCTGTGGAAGAAAAGTATACATTAAATACTCATATTCTAGCAATTAAAAAGGAAAAAAAGAAAACAAGCAGCAGTGCCAAGTCACCTGAACTTGAAGCTTGGAATTGGACGTACTAAGCACACTTCCAGAAACAGAACAAGAATGTTATACAGGAAGTGTGCCCACTGGCCAGCAGAAACTCTGCCACCAAAGCTGACAACACAACTGGCAAAGAGAACAGATTAAGGAAACTCACATCATAATTTTTATTTTTACCACCAGAATAAGGACCCAGTTAGCATTTCATGTCTGTTTCCCAAAGATTCAATCAGCAACAAATGGCAAAGGAGGACCAGTCCTTTTTCACTTTTATTGAACTACTACATATCTTACCTATTAAAATGAAAAATGTTAAGCAGAGAGGCAATAACAATATATGCAGGGTCCCGACTTTTAGAAATTCCATAGGACTAAGGGATTTTGCAGATGAGATGCCTGGCCACAAATTTTCAGCTGCAGTATAAACCCTCCCCTTCCCTCCATTCCCCAGAAAAACCCAGCAACCCACTCCCCATAGTAAACAATCACAACTTTTTTTGAAAACTAAAATTTGATGTGCACAGGAAAAAACACAGAGAAAACCTAAACTACCAGGAACTGCAATTTTTCTCCTTTATGGTTGGTGGTTTGTTTGGGGTTTTTTTCCCCCTTTTCTAATGTTAAACACGATTTGCTATATGTCTCTGACTGAGACTTTTACAGTCTCCCTAAAATCAACTGACTCAAGCAAGCTTTTATTAACATAAGGGTCTGGAAGAGGTATAGAGGGACATGCTAGGCAGCATTAAAAAAAAAACCAGCTATGGTGCCCCCTAAGTATACTCAGAAATGATATTTCAAGGTTGTTATTTTATTATTCAACCAGATTTTCCGAGCATCCATACATGTAATACAAAAAAAAAAAAAACCCACCCAAAAACCCCCCACTAACTATATGTTGTCTCTTCTTTCTTTGAATACCTCAAAACCAGAAAAAACTTCAACAGATTTGCCTTAAATTTAAACACAAGGTAGACCTAAAAGCCAGCAAAAGTTACTACAGAAATGTCTATACAGCACAATGAAATGCTATGCAGAGACACCTCTGCTTGTTCTTGCAGGATTTTGCTTTGTAATGCAGCTAAGGTAAAAGAGCATGCATACAGCAAGCTCTCCTCGTCAATGAACCCAGCTCAGAACTTCACAGAGATTATTTAACATGCTGGGAGGAAAAAACAAAAAAAACCCTCAAAGCCTCAAAGCCTCAAAACCAAAGCAAGACAAACAAACAAAAGACACACACCTTACCAGCCAGAGTCTTGCCATTGCAAGACTTTCAATCAGGCCCACAGTAACATATCTTGGACAGTGTAAGTGCAGTAAAGGATTTCTTCTTGGTTTCAAAAAGAAAGATCAGGGAAAAAAATATGACTGTCATTTACTGACAATTAGTGAGTCTCTCTCCTTCCCACTGGATTGTTTTCTGATAATACTATATTGAAGCAATGTATTACCAGGAGCTGTTTTCACAATGATATCCATAAATTCTGCACTATTATTTATCACAATTAACTTATCTCTAGAAAGCTCCTTGTTCAGTAAGAAAACATGAAAAGGAAAAACAAACAAACAAAAAAGGTATCCTACTGGCAACCAATACCTTTAAAATACAGCTTAAAGTGGCTGTGGCACTGTTCTACTGGTTTACTACACAAAACTCATATATAACCATCTTCCATATCCATCGACCTTCAGTGGTTTCCAGTGTAGTGGTGGCTTTGGTTTAGATTTTTTTCAAACATAATCCTGTAAGTTTTTACAGACCTGAATACCTGTGGAGCTCAGGGGCTCTTGGGTTAAGACATGATGAAATTAAGCTATTTAATCAGTCATAGAAAATAAAATAGTACACTGAAACAGATCAGTGTTCCCTGTTTGCCTTTACAGCATAAGTCTGTAGTTGCTATGCTGCCGTGCAGCATCACATACACTGCTTGAAATTATAAGTGTTTTTTCACTACAACCAGCCAATAGATGAAGACAGTATCAAAAGCCGCCTCTTGTTTTGTTCTGCTTAGTAATGAGATCAGTTTAATTGGCAAAATACCACTATATAATGGATTAAGATGATGTTACTAACAACGCTGGCTTCAAACAAAATTCTGCCTTGATGTTAAATAAAGAATAGAGAGTCCTGCGTTAAGTGCTGCTTTCAGAGTGTAGGCAGCTGAGGTAAGAGTTTTCAACTGTTTTGATATTGCTGTACCCAGAACATGCGGTATGATTCAATACCTTGCTGTGAGTCATCCCTCCTGCAAATATCTCATAACATATATAATTTGCAATCAGTCAAAAATAACAGCAATTAGAAAAAAGCATTTTGCCATTAAGTATCTTACTGCACCATTAGATATAAGGTAACAGTCAGCTATATCATATACAAAGGATTGTAATGTTAGTACCTGAGCAAACCAAAAGAGCTTAATTATAATAGGAGTAAGTCAATAATATGCAAATATATCCTTCAATTTAAAAAATAACAAGTTAATTGGGTCTTGCATAAACATTCCATTTTCCTTAAATCTGTACAATCATAAAAATTGTCTTAAGGAGACATTTAATTAGTATCTATAAAGCACTCTAAGTTAAGCAGCTGTATTTATTTCACTTAATTAGCACTGCTCAACTCTAGGTATTACCTTTCTACCAGAGTACAAAGCAAAAATATTACTGTTCTGGAATCTGCATAGCTGATTCTCCGTCAAATACATAAAGTTCCACAGAAAAATCTCTTTAAGTATCAGAAGAAAGTTCAGCCAGATGAGAATACAGTTTTTTTATGTCAAAACCTCAGTGAAAATGCTGTGAACTGTGCACCACTATTAAAGAGTTCTGACAGAACAGATGGGATGTCAGAATAAGACCAACTGGTCAGTAAAAGTGAAAACGTAAGTGACATACATTTAGTTTTATTCTTTAAAATGTGACTTCATCCTCAGGATCTTCATGGCCATATTTTAGAAACCGTTGATTTAGGCAAGTAGAAGCTGTTGATTCTCTGGCTGTTTCATTGATTACTACTGCAATTAACCAAACCTTTTTTTTTTCCCTGCCCATAAGTAGAATCATAGACATGTTAATTGTCAAGTTAAGATTTATTAAGAGACAAGATTCGTAGTTATCTCTGCTGCCACGGTCATTGTTCATTCATCAAGAGAAAGGAGAGAAATAGGTACTTTGAGGAGTTTCTTAAAAGTATTTTCATATTATAGTTGATTTCACTCAGGAAAGAGGGTAGAATCACAAATTCTTCATCAATAAAACACATAATGGCAGTGTAAGTTACCTTAAGAAGCAGTGCCAGTGAAATGATTCATTTTATTTTCATTTATGGAGGAGTACAACTTAATACATGTGCTGATCCTCTGGATACCCGCGTATCAGAACACCTGGATACCTGGCTGGCAGGATACCCAAGAGAAGATAATTCCTTAATACTTCTGCTACATTCAAAGTGGCAGACAATCTTCTCACATAGCTTAAGTTTGACATTTCCAGAGAAACCAAATTAACCAGTGTACAGCACAGTCAACACTCAACAGAGCAGGTCAAAAGTCCTAGCAGCAGCGAGGAGATACCTGCATGTGTTAGAATGGTACCTGCAATTCCTCCAAAGCAATGGAACACATACCTGTGACATTCTACTGTCTTCATCTTGTTTACAATTATCACATTAAAACAGTAAAATAACTTACCACTGGGGTTAAAAGCCATGCAGCAAATAGGTTTTTCATGTGCAGGGAAGTGAGCCACGATACCATCACTATCAGAGTCCTCACTGACAAGTACCTGCAGAATATTAATAGAGACAAAAGAAGCTTAGGAAGTAAAAATATGCCTAAGAGAAAATACTAACTTACTGATACAGGAGTTGTTTTAGAAAATATACACAGTGGCATGAATTAGCAATATAACTGCATGTGAATTGAACACAATCAATCTATTTTTTTTAGATAGAGACACGCTCAAATAATCTACTATTAACTAGAAATAATTATACACTTTACACCTAGATTCTCTATTTATTCATCCTATTAAAATAAAGCAAAGTATTACTGGTTTGCTACACAAAGCATCAATGGCTGCACAGAAGCTTATCACAAAAGAAGTCTGCAGGCAGTGCACCAGGAAGCTACATTTACAGTTTCCACTGCCGTTGGCTGAAGCAAGGGTTGTGACCTCTCTGTATGCCTACAGTCAAGAAGGCCTATTATTCATAAATTTGTGACAGGAGTCTCTCGCTCATTCCACTCTCCCATGGACAGGAGCTCCCATTCCACCAGACTCAGCAGCAGTGTGCAGCTGGGCTAAGGTAAGGAGGATCGGTGTAATTACATTGAAGCACACGGGCAGGTCTTTAACTGTCAACAACACGTTATTTTCTCTAAGCAATAACAAAAATCACAGAACAGAAAAAAACCCAAGAGGTAGCATAGAGTTTTTCAAAGAAAAGGGAATATTTAACCATTACGTAAATCAGTATTTTCTTTGGGATTCAAAGTATACATGGCAAACGAGTGGAAAAACGGACCACAAACCCAGATGAAGAAAGCGGGTTTGTTTTCCATCAGTTACATAGGCAGGAACACCACAGCTTGCATCCTGCTAGTAAGTGGTGATGGACTTGAGGTATCTGGATTTCCAAAGGACACAAGAAATATTAAGGACTGGGAACGCATATGAAAGCAGCTACAGTGCAGAATATGCAATGAACAAGAAATTTCTCCATCTTGAATTTGCTTTGATGGACATTAAATAACAGTATTACAAAGGTTGTTAACCAAAACCCCTTAAAAAAAAACCAAAAAAATCATGCTGTGGCAAAATACCTTCTTGCGAACAAGAAAGCAATTATGAGGCAGGAGAGTTTTCATAACAGAGGGAAATTAAGTGGAAAAGGAAATATCTGAACTGAGATCTGTGTTGCGCAACATCTTCTGGAGAAAGGGACAAAGGATAAGCTTTTGATTTTATTTAAACAAAAGGCTATTTGAAGTTGATAAAACTACTTGGGCCAGTCAAAACTAAAGCTGACTGTGAAGACTTACAAAAGGACCTCCAAAAGAACACAGTATCTAATTGCACGAAAAGGAAAATATATTCTTAGATCTGTGGCAGAGAACCAAAAGATATGTGGACAAAACATATGCAGGAGCTGTAAAATTATTTTATTCCTTGGTTACATCATGTTAAAAACTAAATTAAGTAAAATAATGAGAAAGATCTGTCAGAAAAGGACTTAATAGAAAGAGTTTCTGTGGTAAGTAAAACCCACCTTCTTAATAAGATAGCGCAAAATTTCCCATTTCAACTTGTCTGCTGCTTCAAAGATAATCTGAAAGGTTTTTAATACTTCCTATTCCTAACAGATATCAGAATAATTTGAAGATATTTTTATGCTTCAAAAAGAGAAATCATCTTTAAGTGTTTAAAGAAGTCACGTAATATGGATGAAGAGGCCTGCGCCTGACTTACTTTAAATGTTCAAATTACTTGGCACTGTCACATAAGCACAATTATGGTTTTGCTTTCCGTTGTCAGCATTTCGTGCTTATTCCAGAACCACTAACCAAAGGGTCTGGAGATCTTCCTAAGAGCTTTTCAAAGGAACAGTGTTCTTTTCTCAGCCTATATAAACTGCACTAAATAACTCCTATACATCTTTTCACAGCTTCCACTTTTAGGTAACCCAGTCTTATCCTAAACATTTTGCTCTAATTAAAGATACACGGTAATGATAAAGTAGCATCATAAAACAGCTTTACAAAAGAAAGAAAAGTTGGGGTTTTTATTTTTAAATCTAGTCTGTTAAACAAAAAATATTAATCTAGAAATGGGGAGGTATCAACAGTACCTAAATCATTGCTTAAAAAGTTACATAGCATCATCTTCTACAGACTGTAAAATGGATTAATTCAGCATGGTCTTTTTTTTTTTTTTTTTTTAACCTCATGATAAATGTACCACTGCTGTCATCCCTGCAACATAAAACCCCTATTTAACAGACAAGGAACACTCTGGATGGTAAGACAACCTTTAAATATTTTTCCTCTGGAAAGAAGATACAAAGCAAAAATCTGACAACATTAAAAATTGTGAAACACCTTAGACATACCAATCTGAGAATACACTAAAGCCCAAATCTATTACTTGTATGCTATGCTAACTGACTCCACACTTTGAAATGTTTTATTTTCAATCACTGCTTAAAATTACCTTCCTGGAAAAACACCCTTTGTGTTTAATCTAAACGGACTTTTTAAAAAATCTCTTTTCACTGTAAAAGCTGATTTTCAGGTACAGCAAACCAGTCCTTATTTTAGCTGTTATACAATTCCATTGTTTGTGATAGAAATACAAGGAAGAAGAACTTGTCAGCATAACATCCCATCGAGAATGAAAGAAAAGCAACTGTAAGCTTGTGGATCCTGAAAACCCTCGCCTGCCACCAAAGCTTGACTCATGCAGAGCTTTCAGACTCAAGTAAAATTATGTTAGTATCCTGCATTGGCCAAGTTGGGGGGGGGGGGGTGTAAAAAAGAAAAACCCCAAAAAGCACCTTCATTACTCAGAAAATTGCAGATCCTTGGATACTGGAGAATCTGAAACTCAGGTTGTGATGGTGCCACATCACCTCCTTTCTTGACATCTGATATCTGTCACTCCCTACCGACTGCGGCCAGAGAACTGAAATACTTGCTTCTGAAGCACACACATGGAAACAACACTTGCTGGTGCAAGGTAAGATGAAGTTGGAAAAAATGTTCATCTTTTTAAAATCAACATGAAAAAAAATATCCTTGTGGAACAGAGAAGAAAAGTACCGTTTTAAAATCACCAACTTCTATTTAAACCTATAGGCTGCACTGCAAGATTTTTCATGTCCTTCCCTTGCACTTTTGCCATGGACAGTTGGGGAAAACATACATCATTTTTTACAATTTCAACACTACAAAGAAGGGAGAAAAAAAATATCAAAGGAATTACAGCAGCTGACTTAACTACATCATCAACCAAAGAGGAGCCTCTTTGGAAACATCCCTTCCAAACATGCCACAAAAGAAAAGCCTGGTTCACATGGCAATTTACAACTTCCATAGCTTTAAAAATCATAGTAGGATTTTCACCATCGTATACAACCTAAAGGAAAACAAAATTATGCTGATATAACACGAGATGCTTTATATGGGAATACATTATTTTCTGTATTAGAGACCTTTAAATGGATATAACTGCCCTGGTACAACAGGGTTTATATAGATCTAAATAGATCAAATAGCACAGATTTCACGTAGACAAGGATGAAGACTGGAGCTGTACAGGAATGAAGAAGTATTCAAGGCTCTGCCACGGAGGCTTCCCAAGTTTTAGAAGCCACTTCTTGCCAAGGGAGAAGTGGAAGACGCTATCTGCAAAGGTGCTGGAGAGAACGATGCCCGTCGGCTAACAAATGGCACATTAAATCAATACCCACATTGTACAACTAGTTCCTTTCGGCCAGTTTATGGTTTCTTACCACTGAAAAGAGTAGAGTTGGAAATTTTTCTTGGAAGTCAAAACAGTGGTACAAATTGCCTAATAATGCATGCAAGTGCTGTCAAAAAGCTTGAAGGAAGCAGCTCGTTCAGCTTCCCAATGCACAGAACATACAAATCCCACAGGAATCCCGAGCCTGCAATCTTTTTCATCCCAAACAAGCTTCATCCTCCAAGGCAGTGGCCTCTAACCACTCTACTATTAAGAGTAAAAGACCGTACAGAGTCTCTCATTGAAAAAGGTTCATAAATCTTAGCAATACTCTTATAATTGCATAGTCACTGAGGTTCATATGGATGTTTGAGTATCTTCCTTGCAGAGTTCCCTACCATTACAAATAGAAACACCATTTTAAGAAAAACCAACAAGAAACAAAACACTAAGGCTCTTCTACCAAAACGGCCTTGTAAATGAGCATTCAGCCTGTTTCTGATGCCCAAATACTATCTTATCAAGAGAGCGGCAACATAATTTTCAAAAAAGCTGCCCAGCCAACCCAGTCCATAGCGGGAGACACTGAGCCAATGCTGCAGCTCTCAAGCCAGCTCTATTAGAGTTCAACAGAACACCATAGTTGATCAAAGATGAATCAAATCCTCTTTATCTTACTCTAAAACAGAAAGAGACAAAACACCTAGGGGATCATTACATTTATTATCAGAAAACAGTGTTTGCTTTGAGGGCAAGAGATAGCTGAAGCCAAAGCTTTTTTCTCCTATGCCATATTTTTCTTCATTCATTGTATTTTCCATACTGCTGAACAGAAGCCACTAGTAATTATGACTTCAATTATTTTAATCTTTCAAGGCAAATTACACCACTTATCCCAGTGGAGACATGTTTTTAAATAAAACATGAAAGTAACACAAATAAAAATGGACACAAATCTAATCACGCAGGTCCTACTCTTAATCAAATTAAGAAAGAATAATCTCATCGTCGTAATAACAAAGAGGTTTGGCAATATTTATAAATATGGGTATTATATACTAGAGAAATCTTTGTATATACACTTATTAAGATCTCCATTGATTTAAATAGCTGAAGTTAAGAGCAGTGTTTGCTTCAGTTCCTAAGACGTATGCACAAAAACCAGCCCCCTCCACACCGACCCCCCCAGTTAGCCTCCCCCAACTTATAGCTAAGGTCAAACATCAGTGGAAAAGGGCTAAAAGTGATAGATCTGTGGCATTAACTACTGCACTCCTTTTAATAGAATCCAGCATAAACTCAAAACAGCCTTGTGCTCAGCCTGAACCATTTATCTGAGACAAAAATGTCTTCTTGACAAAAAACAGATCTCCTTTAATAAAAGTAAGGCAGACAGTATTATGCTCTGAGGGAATCCTGTTGCTCTTTTTATATTTATATATAAAAAGAATTCTTCTGTAATACACGTAGATATAAAAAGTGAAGAAAATTGATGCCAAATATATGAGCATCAGAACATCAAATTAACCTTTGTGAAACCATTCTTATAAATAAAAGCACTGGTGTTAATGACCAGTGGAATTACGTATGTAGTTGGAAGTTCTATTATTGAATACACTTTATTCTTCTAGCTTCTTTTTCCTCTAGACCAAAGTTTCACAACAATTCTTGCTCCTGATAAACATCTTCATTTGGTTCAATTGTTATCAACTCCTTACGAAATGAAAATGAACTTTTGAAACTGCAGCAGTCTAACTTTTTTTCTGAAAATTCCTCTTTAATGCAATAAAAAGTTAATAGGGAACAGAAAAAAGCACCAATCACATTTTAAAACATAAAAAGATCAACATGTTATCCTATTTTTATAAGTTATTTTAAAAATATTTCCTCAAATATTTTCATGAGTTTTGGATGACCTGTGAAAGCAACACAATGATATCTCATCAATCACACTGCTCTATCAAAAGCACTAAGAATCAAGTTTTGTATTTTTAAATGGCCACATATTTCTCTGTCAACTAAATGTTAGATGTTTAAAAGATTTACATTCAGTCACAAAACTGGCCACTTTTGAGAAAGGTCATTATTGCAGACTACATGTGGGTGGCCTAGTTGGTGAATTAATTAAGAATACAGAAACAAAGGTCGAAAGAAAATAATTTTTCTTTAAAACTCAAGCCACTAAAGTCTTACACATTTAATTCCAATTACGGCAAAAGAGGACATCTGTACAGCTTTAGTTTTATCCATTTCAACTAATTAACAGATTCAAATAAATAGTCATTACATCTAACTGAAAAGTTCGCTAACACTTCATTAGAAGGAAGTTTAAACAAGCACACAACCTTGTTAACATATTTTGGTTTACCACAAAGTTACTTGGGCATCTCGATAATTATTTTGACTCCCTTTACAAATACATCATGACAGCCAACTTCAATAATTCCACATTCCTTTGCATTTAATTACCCCATAATTCAGATTTTCTTAAAGTACCACCAATTATGAAGGTAGGAGCTATCATATAAACAACTGTTGGGTTTGAGACTTTACTACAATATCTACATTTATAAGGTTTATTAAAAATACTTTCCCTGCAGATTTAATCCTGCAAGATTACATTAGAAGATTTCTTTGGTCTTTAGTTGTATATTTTTCAGGGGTAAGCTAGCATTTCAACCTCTGCCATGGTAGCCCAGTACACTTCATGAAATGCATTTACTCCCATCTCGCATTCTTCATATTGGGTATCTTTGAAACAGCAGATATAAAAAAAAATTGGTGAAAACGTAGAGATGTAGTTAGTCCTTCTGGGTCATGTCCAAAACATGTTCCTTCAGTTGTTCTACTGGCAAATTAATCTGTATGTTCATACACAAGTACAGAGCGGTTCACTCCATCTTTAAAATCTATGTTGCTATGCTCAAAGTCAATGGACAAGCACATGCATCATTACTTTGCAAGCCTATATATATATACACACACACAAAAATATATATATATACACACACACAAAATCCTAATTCCCAGTGGAAAAAGTGCTTATTTCTCCTTCAAAACGACATGCTTGCTTGCCTTAGAGTTACATTTACTGTCATCTTCTTCCACTTCCCCTCTCTTTTTAAAACAGGCATCTTTTTTTTTTTTTTTTTTTTTTTTTTTTTTTTTACTATATGCTATCTTAAAGATATATTTTATTACTTGGGAAATGTTTTCCTTCATTACAACACCCAAATTCTTTGTTAGGCTGTGCAGGTAGATAGAAATCTTTATTGACCTGAAAGAGGTGAGGTATTCCTTTCTCACGAGGAGTCTGTTGATAAGAAAGTAACTCTTTTCTGCTTCTGAAACTCCCCTCGTTTACGATTAGGCTGACAACCTCTGAAAACCATGCACACACACACAAGTATGATGAAAAGTATTCAAGGCTTTCAAACTGTGAATTCAGCACAGAAAGCACTCGGCAGGCATTACTAATGCTTGTGGTTTCCTAGTCAGTTTAGGAAGACCAACGCTGGTAACGGGCAGAGACACCCAGCAGCGTCCCTGGCCAGCAAAAATTAAATATTCCAAAAGGCATCTTCATTGTAGAAGAAAGCAGGAATGCCGCCAAGTGTTTCTTTGTACCCACCCAGACCTCTTATTTCCCACCTGGAATCTGAAAACTGGGATGATAAAACCAGTGACTGGCAAAATCACTGCCACACACCATCAAGAAAAGAGGCCAAACTATACAAGGCGTTTGTGATCCTGCTGTGCAGCAACTACTTTCTCTTAACCACAGGTGAGGCTGGACCTTGCACTCATCAACCTGCTCAATCACTTCTCTAGTTCAACCGAAGTGTCAGCCATAACGTAGCTTGGATGACTTCTATCAAACCAGCTTGCCACAACAGAATAAAACACTTGCAGAAATTAAAGCAATGCGGAAGATCTATGCAGCTCAAACAGCCGCACGGATTTCCAACCTGCACGATGCTTAACCACGAGTTTATGCTGAAGTAGATGAGCAATCACATTCAGTTCAGTGGGAATACTCACATCACCTAAAGGTCAGGCTCACTGAAACGCTTTCCTGAACTGAAGCTTCACTGAATTATGCTTTAAAAAGTAGCCAGGACTACCCGGCCAGTAACAAATACGTGCCATCCAAACTAGCATGCTTGTCTCCTTCTGCCAGCACGCAAGCACCGGATCCCTGCCAAGCGCCCTGGGACAAGTCGATTCACACAACTACCAAAATGCGAATCTGCTGTGTTCCAACAGGGCTGTGTGCACAAAGGCCGTGGAAACAGCTGGAGTGATGGACGGGAACTCAGTGGGGCTTGGGAGCACACCCGACACCCCTTACACCAGAAGGTTCTTTACTGGGGCAGTGTTGAATGACATTCTTTATTTAGACCATTTATTTTTAATCAACTTTCTTTTTGCTAGATGCATATTTCAGTAAGGAAAGATTGTTAAAAAGTTGTCTGGACCACGAAAATCTAACAATGCAAAAAGATTCTTTCATTTTTTCCCAGGGGGAAAAAAATGGTGCTAATTCTGAAAGTAAGGCTCAGCACTGAAAATAAATTATTAATTTAATAGCATTTTAAAACTTCAGATCACAAAAATACAAACAGAAGACATACAAACAATTAGGATATCTAATTTAGAGCTTCCTTCCCTAGAGATTCAAGACAAAAAATATTTTACTAGAACTGATGGCTTATTTATGTTACAGCAGCAGTATTTGGACAAGGCAAATGTTATCATTTTTACAACTACTTTTCTATAGTGCCCTTTAGGCTTGATAGCTCCCTACTATTGTTAAGGTCAGAGGACAAGTTCATAAAACCTCTAAATCATACATAACAAGACTTAAAAACCTAAGATATATCATTTTTTTTCCCCTAGACCTATGCAGAAGAATCAAAGCACAATGACCATCAGAAATAATGACCGCATTAAACAAGGCTTCATGAGAAATTTATGAAGCAGAATTTTTCTTCCTTTTTCTTTTTTTTCTTTTTTTTTTTTCCCCTGGCAGTATAAAAAGAGCCAAAAGACATTTTTTTTCCAGGAAACAAAAACAAACCCCATGGCCAACAGACTTATTTTAAGACCTGACTCTAAGACCTTAAGTAAAATAAATTCTTTTTTCCATTCTCTTTTTTTCTTTTCTTTTAATTTTGCAAGAAAAGGCCTATAATGTTGTATGAACAATCACTTTTCAGTGCAACATTACTTGGCTAAGTACTTCCAAAACTAATTCTCAGGCACAACCACAGCTCAAACAGCATACTGGAGGTTTTGTTGGTTTTCAAGAAAAACATTTCATTTTACTCTCAGGTAAGAAAAGAAAAGAACTTGACTACTGATTTGTCATTAATACCTTACTAACTTACCTGCAATAAGCATCAGAAAGGTAGGAGGAAAACGAGAAAAAATACAGGATTTTTCTTTTTTAAATTCAAGAAGTGTCAACATAAGGAGAACAATTTTATAAAATAGTTAAAGAATAATGAAGTGTATGGGAGTCCTGCATAAACACTGACCTCCAGGACCAGAGTAAAATTGAAATGACTGATAGAAACAAACACAAAAGGCACAGATATCTTCTATGTCATAAAGACAGTACAAAACACCAATTTAAAGTTTGTGTGATAATGGGATGGATTTTTTAAACAAATTATTTTGCCTGACACACTGTACTGTATATTACTAGTAAAACAGGGCATATGCCTCACAAAACAGCATCATGCTTGATCACATTTTAGTTTTCAAATTTATGTAAAATTGTAAGTTTTTATACTTAATATCCAACTCCACTCATCCTCTTTTTTAAACTGGAATTCAACAAGTCACCGTATTTCTAGACAACCACATTTTCCAGCCACATTATATATTAATAAATGCAATCAGACTACATATACATTTCAACTGATCAGCATAAATCAATGTCAATTATGAACAAGTGTTAGAGAGACAAAATGTGACACTTCACACTTGATCTTGTCAAAGTGTCACATAAATATGTTGTAAGGACAATATATATTTTGGCTTAATTTCAGTCCCAAATACGACTTTATCACAGCTGCGTGTGTCTGTAAGAGTTTCTGACCTAGCAAAAATCTCATCTATTTTTCATTTTCAAAAGCATAAAATACATTTTCCTGAGATTTTTGTGAAAACGAATGCATATTTGGTTTCTGTGCGAACTCTATTACCTGCCCTTCTGCAACTGTCTCTGTATCAATGATGGTGATGATTCCAGGCACCAGAGGACTTCGACGAATGTTGCTATGAGCTAAAATTTCTTCTTCGGTTGCTCCTGAAGGCTGCGTCCCTGTCAGCTGCGTAACTACTTTCCCCACCATCGTAAGTCCAGTCTTTATCGTCTATAAAAAGGAAGAGAACCAATAAATAATGTTTAGGGCTGTTTTGTGGATCCATCTTGAATTTTTTCCTCAACACCATTAATATAAGTAGATCATGCACACCAGAAGAACACAAAACAAATGTTTTTATAAGTGATATATAAACTGCAAAAGGCTGGATATAACAGAAATACCCTGGAAAAAATTAGCATCTTATCAATGTAAAGTATTCATCTTTGTTTTGGAATTAAATGCTTCCAAAAATTCTTGAAAAAAGAAATATTTTTATGTTGCCTAAACGTTACGATTTTTTTCTCTCTTTAACTTATTAGTTACTTATTACAAGAGGCACAGAGCACAGACAGTTAGAAGAATCAAACAATAAAGCCAAGATGGGTGTGTGTGGAGGGCAGTGTTATATAGAGCAATACTTGTAGCCCCTAATGGTTAATACTGAAATAGTTATGCCTTCCGCACAAGTGCAAGAGACAAGCAATTTGGCCTCTGATAGACAGGACAGAACCACTTGTTTCTCAGCAATTATGCCTTTTGCAGCATTAAAACTGAACATGGGACTCAAACCCAGCAAAATTAAAGAAGCCATCCTCAAGGCACCAGAAGGGAAACTCTATACAAAGTACACACATATCCCATTACAAATCACAGGACTTTCCATAGCCTGCATGTTTTCCAGACATGGGTTTGAAAAAACACTCATTGCACCAGCTTTTATCATCTAAAGATGCTGAAGATTGTTTTTATTTTGCTTTATTTTATTTGGAGAAAGAGGGAGAGTGCACACAGTAGGAGAGATACAGATTTAAAGAAAACCAACCCAAACTACAACTTTAAATATTTTCTCCTTGAATCAAGGACTGTGCCTTATTTGCCTATAAAGAACTGAGCAGATTTATTATGCAATATAAACAAGAAATAGCAAAAGAGATCAGAATGGAATGACACTATAACAAGCCAATTCTTAACTAAAAAGTCAAGCTAAGCTGCCTGCTAAATTGAAAAGGAAAAAAACCGTACGGATCACAGGCTGAAACCAAGAAGCAGCCACAAATCAATTGCAATTGCTTTGTTTAGTGCTAAAATCTCAAACTGCAGTGATTAGAAAACACATTAGTGTTCATCAATTAGCAGCCAAACGTTTGTTTTAATAATTCATAGGAAATGACTTACACAAAGTCTGTTAGTGTGTTGTCAGGAAAACCTCTGAAGGGCCAACAGAATTAGGCGCCACACTGTATTGATGGCAATATCCAGCCAGGAAGCCTGATTAACCTCTGAGATGCCTCAGCTGATGTACTTACCCCATTAATGCTAATGGAGATACTACCACTTAAAATCGAGCCATGCCTTTATCACAGAAATGTCTTTGGGGTTTAAAGTCTTTAGTAATATCCTGCCATTTGTTTCTTATTATTTCTTTTAATACTCAGACACAACAAATGAGAACAAAACAAATTTTAACAGTGGCAAATTCAGAAGGCTGAAAAACGTACCAGGTAATGGTATCAGCGGAATAGACCTAAAATAGACTTAATGCCATCACAAGAACGTATTTCAACTTTCCCTACAAAAACTGACAAGGCAGTTTTCTGGCCAATAGTTACAATCATTTAAATTGCACTGGTAGTTTATACAGCAGGAAAAAAAAAAATCCGAACAGAAGTACTATATGGCAAAATACCTATGCAAATTAAAAGACCAAGAACTGCAACTGGCCTATTTTAGAAAATGTTTTTAATGTTTTAGCTAGAGAAACTGTACGACGAAGTGCCAAATATATATTTATAGCTCTCTAGAAAAAAAATTAACATGTTTATCTAGCAAAATGCATTACCATTACATGGTAGACTGTGACTGCGGGACTACTGAGAAGTAATAGGTGTACAAAGATGTGGCCAATGCCATTAGCTCAGAAATATCAGTGCAAAACCATTACGACACTTACTTCTTTGTGCTATGTGTATATTTCCAAAAACTTCTTTGGTAATCTTTAACCTTTCCCATGCCATATCAGCTGTCCCCTCTATCCATTAGAGCTAATGACCTCGCTCTCACATAAGCTGTTAGTACTCATTAAGAAGTTATCAGGTAACAAGAGAAAACAGATGCAGCCTTTGCTAAATCACTTCACCACTACAGGATTAAAAGATATGGAGAAAGAATCAACTAAAGAAGTTATGAGGTGAGAAGAACTTGGTTTATAATTTGATGCTAGGCATTCGACAGACCAAATAAATTTAAAATTAAAAAGGTTAAAGTTTGCACTGTCCCAGTTCCTTTGTCATGGGAACCTGCCAATGCATACCCAGTGAAATTTTCTTAGAAATAAAATTGAAAGACTTGATCCAGTTCCTTTTGTAAGTAATGATGCACATTGTACAAACACACAATGTATCTGTATGCTCGCATGTACCCTAAAATAAGACTGTTCTCATTCATCCAAATATGAAGAAAAACATACATTTAATTAAAATAACTGTATGCACTCATACCTCATTTATTTGAAAAACAAGTACAACTTTAATTAGATGAGAAAATTAAAATGCATCATTCGGTGCCTGTTAGGCTGTTCTGTTCCAACAAAGGTCTTAACTCCTTTTAGTGACAAAATCGTTCCCGTTTCTCATAATAAACACATTTTACATGATTTATTTCTTTACAAATGAAAAATCTATAGAAAGCAGAAAGAGATATCACAGAAATATGGCTTGGTAGTCAAAGATGTGAAAGCCTAATGGTTAGTTTGAACAAAATGAACATACTATCAATTATAGATTCCAGTTCAAACTAAATGTTTGTTGAAATGCTCATGCCTCACAAAGATGTTTCCCTTCCCTTCCCCGCTCTTGCCACATACTCTGCAAAGAGGCAGAACAGGGAGAAACCTGTTAGGAAATTGATCTCAAACAGCATGGCAAGTGTGACCGCTTGGGATACATTAGGATGGGGAAGGTCTGCATGAGCACTACTTGAACGGAGAGTGAGCTGAAACCTGACTCACCCAGGGGCATGGTGGGACCAAACCTCTCTTCAACAAGACATAGGGGGGAAAAAAAAAAACAAGCATGGAGACATAAGAATGTCTTTTCCTAAATTCCCCTTCCTTGCTGCATCCAAAAATGGATCAATATGGATAATTACAACAAGCCATTTCACATCTGGATGCTCATCTCAAACCAAGCACCTGAATATTCTCCCATCACTAATACTATTAAGTAATGAAGTGGTTTATTCTAAAAGATATTCTGCATCCATTCTACCG
This sequence comes from Falco rusticolus, assembly GCF_015220075.1. Lineage (NCBI taxonomy): Eukaryota > Metazoa > Chordata > Aves > Falconiformes > Falconidae > Falco > Falco rusticolus. The sequence continues at coordinate 16,842,368 of NC_051187.1, read as the reverse complement.
TGTTTGTTCAACTAGAGTGAAAAGAATCTTTATCCCACATGTAACAATATTTTCATTTTTCCAAACACATCAGTTTCTGCCTTTGCTAATCATTAACCTAAATTGGAATCTTCACACATTTTCTCTTTCCAGAAATCTTCTGCTTGGTCAAATTACAGAAATTACCAAAGCTTTTTAGAACAAGATCAGACAGAGAGCCACCAAACAAATGTGGGGTAATTAAAGTAAGAGATCGAGCGAAGAAAAAATGTCTGTGTTTTTCCAGCAACAACAAAAAGCAATGCTCTTACAAGATGCATCTAAGGAAAAACAGGAAAAAGTTCAATGTTCAAAATAAAACCCTTCTAGAAATTATAAAATCAAATGGGAAGATGATACAAAGGAATTCTTCATAATGTTACCAGAACAAGAGTTTTGGCATCAGTAAACACCACACTCCAACATGACCACAATTTGGAACTTGGTGCTCTCAGTTACCAGAGGAGCTTCTGACTCCGAAGTTATTTGATTAAGGACATAATTTATTTTCTGCATCAAGTATAGTACACAGCAGTACACGCACTGAGGACAAACCCACTATTCACTACCAGGACACTCAAAAATATTTATCATCAAAGAGAATACCATTAAAGTAAATATTCTGTATTGCCTTTGAGACCTTCTAGGGAGAATCTGAAAGGTAATTCTCAAAAGTGACCCTGTTGAAATTATTCTTTGCTCTCGGCTTTATTCTTCTCTATATGAAGGTTCCTTCACTTCCCTCAATAAAGAAACTGGAACCCAAACAGAGAAAATGCTGTAACTTAAGATAACAGGGCTCAACAAGAACTTCTATGGAATCGCTTCTGAACCAAAAAAAACACTGTAGGGAACAGGAAAGGACAACCACTTCCAAAAAATCCAATACCTCTGCCGATCAAAGCAAATTACAAACTATTGCAGGCAGATAGGATATAACAGCAGTAGAGGTTTAAAAATTGTCTTATTTAAGCAAGGGGTAACGTTTATGGTGAGGTAATGAGATGGACAAAGAACAACAGATATTTGGAGTAGGTATTTGCCAAAAAGAAAGCATTTCAGTTATCAGAGATGAAAACCTGCCAGTCGATAAACCAAGATTAAATGAAATCAGTAAAAAATCTAACATTTCAGACTTAGTGTTGCACACTCGGACATGAGTAACAAATCAATACAGTAAGGCTGAGATATGCTCAAGAGCCAAATCATGTGAATACTTAAAACAGTATCAGTATTAATCTTGTCTATCACAGTAACAACTAACATTCAGTCCAGAGCAAAAGCAACGTGCTATGCAAAATAAAAAGCATGACAGAGATTGTGCCTTTGTGATTATTCGTTTTCCTAACTTTCACTATTTATCACTCTAGAGAGACTAACAACCTTCTCTTTCCTATGATTACAAACACATTTTATCTTCAGTATCTATTCACATGATACAACATCACTACTTCAGTGCTGCAAACGTTCACTTTAATGTGGGAATTTCTGGATTATGATCCCTGGCTAGCACCACTCAGCAGGTAAGATCATTACCTTGGTCCTTACTGGCTTTGAAACCTAGTTATCCACGGTTTTTAGAGGTTAGGGCTATAAAAGCTGTCCTCTTTTTTCAGACTTTTTTAGTCTGTCAAAAAAAGTTACAACAGAATGGTGCTTACTTAGCCTTCGATGCCTACTGGAATGCTTTGACAATCATTATATGGTTTAAAAAAGCTTTGGCCTGTTCTTCTTCAGTCATGAGCAGCCTTGGCTTTGGCATCACAGTGATCCGTTTGTAAGATTTTACCACATCTGTTCAAAACTGTGGCTGATCATGCTAAGCCTGTTGGTTTTTCAAACTTATCTATGCTATAGAAAACATGTTGATGCTGAGATTGAAGGAGTTTGGGGAGATTTCCCACACACACCTTTTTTTTTCTTTTTTCTTTTTTTTTTTCCCTGATGATGAAAGTATGGAAAGAGAAACAGCAAATTTCCGACGTCTTCAGAGGAGCAGCAATTCAAGTTCTCCTCAACAATGTAAAAAACTGTGACTTTTCTCCACCTCCAGCCACAGTGAGATTGTGTTCAAAGCTATGCTGATGGAATATATTTGTTTTTTTATTTTGTTTTTACATGAGATGGCATGCCCTATGTCTCTTTTTGTGGGTTCTTGTAACTGTTGTTTTCTTCAGTGACGCTGAGCTTTCTGTTCTGTGCTGTCATTTAATTCCTATTATTAGGTTTGTTTTGTTGTGCATATCAGAAATGAAAAGGCTAGTGGTTACAATGAAAGCTTGTAATCAGCACGAAGTTTGCCAGACAATGCCAAAACTCACTTTGTGTGTGTGTATGTGTGTGAGAAAAAGAAATTACTTGGCAAAAAGCTGCAGGCAAGTCCTCAAGGAAAGGAGCAGCATTGGGGGGGGAATAGTAAAACAACAGTTCCACATACTCCTTGGCTCGTTTAAGAATTTTCCAAGCCACGGTCTTCTTTTGATACTATGAAAACCCAGACATTTCTCTGAAAACAGAGGGATATTATACTGTCATCTGAACTAAGAAAACTAGGCAGTGGAACCTATATGTAAACAGTCATTAATAAACTCTTAACCTTCAAAGAAATCTGCCAGGTAATTAATTAGCTCCAGTACTGCGCTGTCATCCTTCAGAGAGATTAAAACATATAATGCTAGTGTGATTTAGTCCAAAAAACACCAAGCACTTGTAAAGTCAGTTTTCATGATGCTAAACAACTAATAATTCACAATGTTGATTTCTAATCATGTAAGCTTCTAATATTATGACTAGTCATTCCACAAATCCATTTTACTATGATTTTCCTATACCAGGGGTCACTAACAAGAATAACTGTAGCTGTTTGTAATAAATAACATGTCTCAAAAATCAGTTCAGAACGACAGGAATACTTTGCGTAAAACAATGGCTACTCAGAGATTTGCAGGATCAGGACTACAGGCACAGTGCTAATGCTAGCATGTTTCTTACTATGTTTTCCTCTTTTGTGAACTGGGGACTTGGGGGTGATGACACACAGTACAATTCATCAGGGAAACCTAATAATTATCTTACATGATAACCTCTCCCAGCAGCAGATGATGTACTCACTTTGGCAGCACTAATGACTGTGGCAGTGTAAGACTGAATGTTGTCTCCACAGGCTCCACCACGGGATTGATGGCATCGGATCAGCTACAAGAAAGACAGCAACCAAGTAACTACTATTAAACTACACAAACCCATAACCCATTACCATAGCTCTTATTTATCATGTACAGTGTTGTGTTTTTTCCTACAAATAGCAAAAAGCCCTGCTGAGACACTTAACCCCTTTTTATAATCTTCTGGGTGCCACCCAGACTGTCGCATATTCAACTCCAGTTTTCAATTACAAGATGAGCAGTCACTAAGAATTCATAAACTTTGAAATGGTGGGATTTTTGGTCTGGCAGCAATACCACAAATAAATTTAAATAAATATAATCAAAAGCTTTAGCCATGTGTATGTAACATTAAATATCAGACATTCTAAGAATCCAAGTGTGGCTTTCCCCTCCTTTTTATGACTAGTAAGCAAAGAAATGACAAAGGAAAAGAGCTACTTTAAACTTTACATTTAATAGATTAAAGGAACGTACATGGGGTTTACTCTATATTGCCTTCCTTCAAAATTAATAAATCAAAACAAGACTCTTCTACCTGCCATCAACCTACAAAAGCAGTTTTTGCCTTTGAACCCTAACTAGCAATAGAAGCTGTGCTTCTGACTAAATAAAATGGCAAAAACCTGCAGATATTTGTTGCTTGCACACAGAACATGCTGTCTGTTTAACTACTTTAGCTAAAAGAAAATTAAAAATATAGTTAAACTAGGGAGAAAGGGGAAGACCACAGTGAATACACTCGGGAACACACAAGTAATTTAAACTCCTTTTGTGATATAATTCTTTTGCTGATCAGTGGCTTATATTTTTGGCAGCAGTACTTTTTAAATCCGAGGCTGACTGTTTAAGTTTTACAAAACCACATCACCGTGGCATTAAAAGAAAGGCAGGCCTGAATTTGGAGAGAAATCAGTTGTGCTTGAAAAGGTGTAACAACAAATACATTTCTCAAGTTTGTCTCTGATAATTTCTGGTTCAGCTCTAGAAACAGCTATTCCAGCCACAGGTGAAAGGGAGAAAAAACATCTGCTTTGCAATAAAAATAAGGCATTAGAAGCTGAATTTAAAGTTTTCAAACACTTCAAGCTTTAAATACACAATCACTTCTCTGGCTTAGGGCTGGGTGAAAAGAGTGGTAACTTTTTTTGCTTGGGATCTATTTTCTTTTTTTGCCTCTAGAAATAAGAAAAAGTATCAACACTCATTTTTTTCCTGGAGTCTAACATTTTCAGCAAAGGTGTTAAAAAGTGGACATTTTAATGCTGTTTCCTAATCTACAAAGTGCATTGCTGAGCTGTTGCAGACAAACCCACTGGCTCTGTCCAGACCCAGTTTCCCCAAACAGAACTCAGGAATCCTCAGTTGCCTACCTTTCAGAAGTGTCTATAATTAAGTGCTTTAAACTTTTAAAATGCAAAATGGGTTGATTATTGAGTGACCTTACTGAAAACACATGTTGATAGCGGTCTTCCCTGCCTATACTACTTACATATTTATGCCTTCCAAGTTCATGAGCTTAAATCAAATGTGCAGAGTAAAGATACGACAGATACAAGTATCAAAGCACAATGTGCCTCAAAGATAAGGTCTGTCATCATTATGCAACTCCTCTTACAGATCATCTTTTTCACATAGCTTTTTTCCGAGACTTTTCTTCCCCCCCTCATATATATACAAAAGTTTGAATGAAATCTAGAACCCAAGTATTTTTTGAAATTAAACCTTTCCTTACCTTATTTTCTGCATAAGCAAGCCAACGGCTTCCAATAGCAATAGGATTCATGTTTGGCCCTGGACAAGGATAGCAGCCTGAAAATTTTTGAACGGCAACATTAAGACATATTTTAATGACTTCTTACAAAGAATTCTATTTATTGCCAAGAAAACAAAAAGTCTAAACAAAATTTTCAATTGCTAATATCACTCAGTAAATACATGCATTTTTGTTCTTAAAGATAAGACTGTGGTTAGATGAGCTATTTTGAAAAGTTAATTATGTGTAAATACTTGTTTCTCCTTATGTTTGCATTTTTTTAATGCCATTTTGGTACAGCGGGGTGACGGGAATATTTAAATTTGGCAGGACTGGTTCTGTATCTTCATATTTTGATTAATTTTTCTTGATTTGATTTTCTATTGGTCAACAGTGTCTGTTCACTTCAAGCTCTTCTACATTTCTGTGGCATGAAAGGGTGTATTGTGCTTTTGGTTTTGTTTTTAATAATTCTATATACAAGCCCTTAGCCTCCCAAAATACTTTTGCACACACTTAACTTTACACAGAGAGAAAACCCATAATTCCTTTAAAATTAGTGGCAAAGTTTCTATTGTTCACCTGCTTTTCATCACCTTTGTATTATCATTAAAAATAGATACATACACAGGCATGAAGATGAACTTCAGATGGAGTGCTATTCCTGAGTATTAAAAGGTGAAATTACCTATACTATAAAGCCACTGAACGTAGCTGTGAACCAAAACATGTCAAGGCTTAAAATGAATCAGGTTCATGTTAAACACCATTTAATACATGAAGCCTGAGTTAAAAAACAAAACCTAAAGAACAAAAAAATCCCCCCAAACCAACAACCACGAATATCACACTATGAACAGTTAACATTAAAAATACAGAATTTAAAATTATTGAAAACATTTAGATAATGCTTAAAGATAAATTAAAAGCTTAAGCAATCCACAATTAAAAGTAGCATGGTGACCCTCATCCTAATGGCTGTTACTGTCCTATTTCTTTGTCCTGTTTCCTCTCTTGTTTTGCTTCATTTTAGATTAAGCTCTTTTGGTCGGCCGGCTGCTATTCCTACATCAAAACACAACCCTTGGCTGTATTTAGCCCTGAAACCCTACTGATGTATCTGAACTTTAGTATTCGAGCTCTGACACTGTTAAACATCTGTGCAACGTGGTTCCAGCAGGCTGATTTCACTGGGATCCTTTGTCAAGGTAAGAGTCTGAAAGTTCAGATAGTGAAGGCACACGGATGAAGCCACAAAACTGTTCACTAATAAGGGCTCTGATTGCAAGATTTGAGCTTGAGCATTCAAACTTAAGCTAGTGAACTAGGACTGCCAGCCATATGCGTAATGCCATTTACTAGACCTAAATCTGTTCTGGTACACTACAATATATATATAAAAGAAGAAATACTGCATAAGGGGGGGAGAGAACAGAGGGAACGAGGGGACTATCAAGCAAATGGTTAATCTCTGTTTTCATCAGTTCTTAGGCTAATATAGACAACTTAGTAATTCACATTCTCTCACTTGTTGGCCAAGAAACAAAACATTTAAAAACTTACAGACATGTGTGTCTGATTTAAAGGAGCCCTGGTTAGCTGATCCTGTATCACAGGCAGAAGGAGCACTGAGATCAGGCAAGCAGCGTATTAGAAGAACACATATAACCAACTGCAATTTATTGCATAAAATGCTACACAGCATTCTAAGAAGCAACTTATATTTAAAAAAACCCAACTCAACAGTCCAGCTCTTGATACCGGTATGCCATCCACAGTGAGAAAAAGCAAACCTATTTGCCACATTGTTTTTGCAAATACCAGGGTCTTTTTGAACAGGCCCCAAAACAGCCCAGAAAATTTAGTGAGGACAACAGACTTTTAAAACTTTAATGGCATTATTTTCAATGCTTGCCAAATGGTGAAAAAGGTGTGTGGGAGGGTGTTAACTCTAGCATGTAGGTGTAAGTTTAAACTGACATTTGACAAGACTTCAAGACACATTTGACGGCACGTTGTTGGGCTCATGCAGGAACAGCTGCTATACTGTCCGTGCTAAGATAAAACAGCACTTTATTTCACTTCTTAGAGCACAGCAGTGAAGGTATTGCACAATTCAAAAGATCATAGCAAGCTATTTCAAAGGTCATAAAGCAATGGAAGGAGAAAAGCAGCAATTCATCCAATTAAATCCATCTCAGGCCAGGAAAGCAAAACCAAGTGAATATTTTGTAAGGCCTAATCACTGCCTTGATCTCAGGAAGGAAAACTAATTCTGAAAAGATGATGCCACAAATGTTATTGCATTCCAGAAGTGCATAAAATGTGGGTAGCCAGAGCCTCTTAAGGAACAAAGCAAGCAAAAAAGGTTGTAAAGACAACCCTAGGTTGTAAATACAAATGTGTTCTTCCGATGACATTATAGATCAGGACCACTAAGGTTTTAATGCCAACTTCTGCTTCGGTAATTCTTATCTGGGTCAGTAAAGACATTCACACCCCCCAAAAATTATTTATTTTTCTTCCCTTTTATGTATAAGAAAGAGCATTAAAAGCTATCAGGTGATAGCCCTCATCATATAAATCTCTACAGTGACTTCAGAATCAGTCACTTGTGTTTCCCAAACCCTGCAAGCACCTCCTAACATCCTTGCAGTGGAAAACAAAAGGAGTATCAGCCAGCAGATGCACTGTAATGACAAAACCCGAGCAACTCAACAACACATAACAAAAAGAAAAGTCTTGCTTGGAAAAGGGAGCTGTTCTCAATTACTTCAGTGAACCGAAGTAAATGAAGAAATGCAAAAAGTATTATTCTTCAAATGAAAAATTAATCAAATAATAAAAACGTTACTTCAAGAAACTACAACTGTCTTCACCAACCCCACTGTAGGTAGTTTGTTCATGAGCTGGACGCAGTTGATCAGACACAGCTCCACACACAAATCAGCCAATTCTATTAATAACCTCCATAGAGGTCAACAATTCAAGTCAGTACTAAACTCTACTCGCCAGTATGAAAAAAAAGCATAAAAAAAAGAGCTATTTCCTCCCTTTCTTTTCTTTGCAAGTCTCTGCATTTTGGAAAACTGCAGCAGTACAAGGATAAACAAAGGGTTATACTTTATGGGAAGGAAAAGCAAATTGTTTTTCTGCTTTCCAAAAAAATAGCTGGAGTCAGCAGAACATCATCTACTAGGCAAATGAAAAGACAGACACAGCATGACCCATCAAGCTTGGCCATCCAATCATTACCAGCCTAACTCTCTTAAAGATTAACTTCTATTTCTGCTAAACTTCAAAACAACTGAGGAAAAAACCATTCTAAGCAATAACAGCAGCAACTTTAGCGTGTTTACAATAGGAATGAACATAATGAGAGTGCAGAACTAACTGTCAAGAAGACTGAAGTTTCCAAGTTTTAATGACAGTATGGAGAGGTCATCCAAGAAAAGATCACTCAGGGAAAGTCCTTCCAAAAGTACAGCAAATCAAGCAAGTACTAAAAAACATCTGATCTTAGAATAAACTTTACTGACTATCACCCACAAAAATATAGGTGAAAACCTACTGGAAACTAATTCAAAAATTTTTAAGCACACAGTTACTCTCTCCCTCTGTGCTTTCTAATCACACACCGAGGAGACGCACTACTTTAAAGCTGTGAAAAGGCAAAAGTAGAAAACAACTATTTTGAAAATCTGAATCAAAGTGCAAGTTTTTCTACTAACTTAACTTCCTATGCCCAAGAACTCCAGTCGGTGCTGGCCCAAGCAATGCTGATGAATAAGAAATGGGGTCCAGGTTCCCTCTGAACAGGGACTTTGCTAACAGCCGAGGATTTCACGGGCAGCACCCTGCAACCTCATATTCTGTGCCTTGATTTTCCTATTTCCAAGATGCAAGTGTTACCTACATTAAAATGGTACCACAGCATTACAATTTCTTAGTTTCTTCCCATATTTTTTTGTTTTAATAACTGAGTTATAAAATTATAGTATGAGATAAGCATATAGCTTCTGATTATTTGGATTCAAGAATTGGTTTAGTTTACTTGTTGCTGTGCTGACTTTATATAGTTGGTTTTACTGAGAATACAGGAATCCTAGAAGTTACTTAAAGTTCTCCAAAGAGCTACACAAATGTTTGCTAGATGAGTCAGCAAAAAGACGACGTTTATTTTACATTATTTTTCAGTTACCTTTACAAAAATTTCTACCACTCTTTGGAGATTCATATCCACATAACCATAATAAACCAAATCACCACCTCTACTCATCTCTGAAAATTCACGTAAATCTCCACTTCTCTGACTCTGGATCTTTCCATTGGTTTATGCTCCTACAGAAAACTAAGACTCCAGTCCCATCTTAAATTGTTGTCAAAAGCTCATCCTCTAGCTTCAGTAATGACAGTGTGAATACATAGACAGCAGCCAAGACGAGAAAACCAACACATTCCTCTCCTCCCACTTAGCTTTTAAACAAACAGTGCATTGGGAAAACACTGCTAAGAGCAACAGGGCCATTAAAAGTCATGTCAGCTATAACGGATTAAGCCAGTAAATCACAAAACACGCCACTTGAACCATATCTATTGAGGCAGCTCTACATCAAGCTTCATGGCTTTTTCATGAGAAAAAAGTTTAACACCACCCCCCCCGACATATATATATAGAGATATATATATAATTTTTTTTTTATATATGAGTATATATATATAAACCCAAAAGACCACCTTGCCATGGAGAGTTGGGGCTAAAGACTGCAGGGATTCCTGACATCCATAAAAACTTGGCAGTCTGCTGCTTCACATCCAAGGCCACAATCTTTAGAATCCCACAGGCAATTAGAAGTCTATGGGCACTGACGCTTTTAATAGCTTGGTTCTTTAGGAGGACCAGAGCTGTGCATCTGTTATCCATGATACTGCTACAAGTCCAATCAATATCTTTGGGTGTGCTTCATATATGTGTCCTTCTCGTTCATGAAGTATGGATGATATATGTACTCTAAGGGACTCTGCATATATACGAAATATAATACACATCAACATGACCTGTTTAAAAAAAAACCAAAAAGCAATGCAGGTGGAGGGCCAGAATTTTAATAAAATTTTTCCCCCAGAAGCGAGCACTAACAGAGTTAAGGCTGCAATTTTTTCACTTGGTCCTTCTTCAGAAACATCTTACACAGCCTCAATGGCTCCATTAATGAAAAGCCAAAGACTATCTTATCATGGCAAAGTATTCAGACCTAAATATGCACTAGAAGGCACCATTTCTCTCTAGAAAAATCTGACACTAACAGTCAGAACTTGTCTGAGCTAAGTCAGAACTTATTTTCAGTTTACTTAACAAGGTACTCATAACTGAATATGGCTCCTTACCCAGAGTACAGCTGTACTTCTTTCTCAGACCTCACTAAAACAAACTGTAAAATGACATATAGCAATGTGTTGCAAATTAATCTGCAAATAATAAAGCTAATGGAATGAAAAAGCCAAATCAGAAGCATCAAGAACAACACTGATTTTCTTCAAACACATCCCAACATGCTTATGTTAAGACACTACCAGTTGTTTTTTAAATTCACAGCATATTGTAAGAACTCTTATTCCCTACACCTATTTTTATAGTTCAGAAAAAAAAATTATCTGTTTTTGATACTTGCCAGGCTTTCATTCCCTGTATCTTGACTTTGTTTTTAATTTTTAATGGAAAACATTTTTGTGAGTTCTTTTCTGTCTCCCTCCCCCTCCCCACCCCCCACCAGCTTAATACGAAAACTTCCTTTTTCCATAATTTTCATTGCTTGCTTTTCCCCAGTTCTCTCTGATTTTCTCTGCACTGATACATATTAATCCTTTTTAGGTATTAGTTTTAAGAATTATCTTCATTGTTACTGTAATTTATTTTTTTAATGGATACTCCACACCTTTCATTTGTAAGGAATGCATAATGTAGTCCAGTTTTAATTCAAGCTACTTCTTTGTGTGAGTGTTTATACAATATGTGGGTATGGCCAATGTTATTATAAAAATCTTCTTAGGATTTTGTCTCTAATCCCAAACCATGGAAGAAATTGCATTGCTTTTGAGTATGATGAATATGACATTGGGATAGGGTACAGCCAGTAAATATGAGGAATACTGGTTAAGGCAGAGGTCTCCAAGGCCAACCTACATCTTAAGGCAAAACTAAGTGAAACCTTCCTGAGCCAGTTACTGGAAAAACAAGGTTTTTCTGTTTCAGTGTGTGGAGAGGTTTTATGACATATGCCATCTTAAGTGCATAGGGTTTTTAAGCACACTTTTCTGAGCAAATTCTAAAACTCGTTAAATTTTCAACCAAAATTATGTGCCTTTAATCATCTGAAGTATTTGACAGATATCACTTTAAAAATCTGTGAAGCTGTGTATTTTTAAATAAACAGCTACAATAACCTCTAAAGCTATGCTGCTTTTCAGTCACTGCATGTAGCTTATAACCAATTAGTGATTTTTTTTTTTCTAGGTCTTATGAAACATACAGCACTCTGTAGTAATAAAATTACAAAACTACATTCTTAAGTCTTGCAATCCAAAGCAGCCAGAAAACAAATCCATGACAGAGAGCATAGAAAGGGAATGTACAATAAATAATGGGTACAGTGATACTGTTGTTGCAAAAGCATTGTTTATTCCAAGTGAAACAAATCATATAAGTTGTTTTATCTAATATTTTTTGTTTGTTTGGGTTTTGGGGTGTTGGGTGGTTGGTTTTTTTTTTGCATCACCGAGCAAACCAAAATTATTTGTTTATAAACTGTATAAAGTAATATTGTTTATGAATTCCTCTGGGTTCTTCTAGATGAAAGGCCCTATGTAAATGTTATTACTCTCACACTGTCATATACCTTGCAAAACTCTTCTATTGTTCTTGTACTTCCTTCTGTTTAAGTATCACCCATAAAAACTGAGCAAAAGAGCAAACCAGCAGGATGCAACCTACTGTGAAATCCTGCTTGCCTTTATTTTTTGTTGTTTGTTTGTTGTTTTTTTTTTAAATCATAGTGACATTATCATTATTAAAACACTAAAAAGTTCCACTTCTGGAAATACAGTGAAAAAGTAAAGCCACAAATGCTACATGGCTTTAAGCTGAAAGAGGGGAAATTTAGATTAGATATGAGGAAGAAATTCTTTACTGTGAGGGTAGTAAGGCACTGGGACAGGTTGCCCAGAGCAGCTGTGGATGCCCCATCCCTGGAAGGGTTCAAGGCCAGGTTGGACAGGGCTTAGAGTGACCTGATCTAGTGGAAGGTGTCCCTGCCTGTGGCAGGGGGTTGGATCCAGATGATCTTTAAGGTCCCTTCTGTCCCAAACCACACTATGATTCTATGACATGCTGTCATCACTCACCTCTGCAGGGCAACAATCATAACACATCATGGTCACAACAGACCCAGCCATGCAAAGAGGTGCATTTTGTGCTGTTCTGCATCGGAAGAACAGAATTCCTCACACAAGCTGGGGGAAGGACCACAGCTCACGATTCTTCTAGTTGTTACTGTTCTCATCATCACCACTGCTATTGTTGTTGCCATTATTATTATTACTACTACTATTATTACAACAGGGAAAGGAGGTCTCTGTAAATTCTCTCATGACATTTTTAAGTATTCTACTGTTACTCTACAGGTCTAAAACCAATACCAGAGCTTTTACGAAAAATATCTGTGGCCTTTAATGTTCATTAGGCTTGGTTGTTTAGTTTAGCACAAATTTGGCTGATTCCAGAGCAAACTATGTTTTAATCTTGGGTTTACTTTCTTTTTTTGTTCAGAGAATTGGACAACGATCAATTATAATGTTACTATAGAGGTTGTTGTTTCTGTACAGGACAATGTGAGTAAGATGGCTTTGTTTTGGCCTTTAACATTAAGGATTTGGGTCCTTTAGATAAAAATAACTTACACAGAAACAGAAAGCACTTCCTGTTCTACACATGGTTTTTAAAACTGTCAGACCCAAGATATATGATAGATATATGTCTTGGGTATCAATGCCTGCTTTCTGTCTTCACACAATTTTTCTGTTGTATTTATACTTTTCTGCAATATAGCAAAATACCCTCTAAGCAATGAAGACATATGTTTCCATGAATCTACCATCTAAAGACCCTTAAAAAAATTATTTCAACAGCACCCTGTAACACTGATACACTGATTCCCATATTCAAGAAAAAAACACTTTTGTAAATAACACTGTTAAAAAGTAAAGGTAAGATCAAATCAACATTTCTCAGGGAAGACAGTTACAAATGACACAAAGAGGTGAGCATTCATATATATATATGTGTGTGTGTATAAAAATAAAAACTGCTTATATAAACAACTCATGGGAACATACTTGGCTTCTCTTCACTGATCAAGAAAATATATGCCTTAAAAAACTTTTGATCTAAACTGAAGTCTCCCTCCACAGGTACAGGAACCCTATCAATTATTATACTGTGTGGGACAGCCAGGATAAATGCCACTCACTGATCACAGTTGAGAAGGGAAATATACAAACAGAACTGAAGGAATGTGACTCTTCAGGCATTAAACCTTTTCATAAGACATCCAGTGTTTTTACTTCAAACCAAAGAGACCAAACTGCTCCCTCTGTGCTGATCAGGGAAAAGGAATTCTAACAAAGCTAACAAAAATGTACAAAAAAACTCTAGATGATTTCCAGATCAGACCTGTGACAAACTGAAACCACTATGTTATTTCTTGCATTGTGAATGTCAGTGAAAACAGGAATACCAAACCCAAACTGCAGATTAGAGTTTAGGTTTGGGTTTTTTGTATTTGTTTTGAGAGGTGCAGGTGGGGTGCATTTAACATATACTGAATAACTTTTGGCTTGTGGTTAGGCAAGTCTTTTGAGACTTTATATACAATAAAGTACTCTGACTAAAATCTGGAAAATTACCTCTTAAGGCTCTAGCTGTACAGCATCAATAGAAATGTGGTGCCAGCTAATGGCTGCAATAACTGTCTTCATCCCTAGAGAATAATGGATGGAAAATATATCAATATGAGGAGTGGAAGGGCCAGAGAAACTGAGCAAGCACTAGTTATCGGACACAAAGATGATGCCACATGCATGATGTTATCTGTGATAATCTTTGCTTAGGGCCCAGGGGGTGGGAAGGATATTCTTTATAGAGAAGAAACTATCCATCAGGCCATATTCATAATCATCAATGTTGCACTAAGTAAGCATTTTTGGAGAAGGGTTGAGGAAGCACTGATGTAATAGAAATCAATGAAATTCAGCTTTTCGCATCTATTGTTTAGAGCAAAGTAGAGGGGGGGAAAGCCTGTACATCACTTTCGTTTCTGATTGTTCAATCATATGCAGTGTTCAGAAAAAGGCTCTGAAGGAAATCTTAAGTGAACCACAATAAAACACATAACTATTTAAAAATCTATTTTAAATCCACACCTTGACAATCACAATTACCAAAGGAAACACATTTTTATCGTAAGCACCAAATGAATTTTTTTTTTTTTTTAGTTTGGCCACGTGAGTACTTAAAACAGTGCAGGATGCAAAATTACTGTTTAGCTTTATCTTCCTCTTGATGCAAGTCCTTTCTTCGCAAGATGGAGTTGGCTCAAGTATAAGAACAGTAGAGAACAGAATGCCCTAAGAAAGTTACTGACATGAGTTCTTTGCAGACTGACACTATACCTTTCCTTAGCAGATATTTGAAAATGAGAATACTATCTAGGGTATATTATAGGGTACCCTGGTAATTTTTCTACAATACCTACAGTATGTTTTCCCTTCAAGCTCAAGCACCTGTCTTAACTTCAGACACCAAGACGGGAGCACCTGTACACAAATAGAATGTGATGGCTCTCTGCCATTCAGGTCAAATCAGCACATTTCCATCTAATCACATGCAGAAAAAAAAAAGATTAGTACTATGTAAAATTTGCTCAAGAAAAATCAGGAAATGCAGGAGTTAAACATTACAACAGCAGCATGAACTTGACCATGTTCTACATCCTGAATATTTTATAGTATATTTATTACAACAATATATTAACCACAAAAATAAAAACAGAAAGACAAATATTACTCATGTGCAACACAGCTGCATTAGCATTTCTGAGGAACACCGAAGCTCAGAATTTCTGACACTGTTTTTAACAGTACATTCTGCATTTAATTTCTATGTATAAATAGTCAACAAAGTGGATGAGAGCTTCTGCTTAATTATGTTTGGTTTTTAGCTGTTTCATTGAAGTTCTGAGGCTCCCATGCCACTTAGCTGATATGGATGGAAGATGTGATTTTCACATCATCACCAAATCTTCTTGAAAAAAAGACTTTCTATGCAGTGGTTTACACAGTAACAGGAATGTCTTCAAAGAGCCAGTGATCCTCATTTGGGTTTTTTGACCTTTTATGCCATCACTTCTGACCGAAAGCAGTCAGATAACACAGCTGAGAATCTTCTTCATGATGAAAAACTCTCTGGGCAGCCAGTGACATTCTCACTGCCACTGTCCAGCTGAGGTGCACCAGGATGGGTCCAGATGGACTGTGGGCAGACTGTCCCACAGAGCAGGGATACTCCAATAATAGAAACAAAGAGGCCTATAAGACCTTTCACCAGGCCTCCTTTTCAGCGATTTCTACTTTCCCAATTTAAACTGACATTGCCCTTTCCTAAATTAAAAAAGAAAAAAAAAAAAACCACCAAAAAACCACCCCAGCAGCACCGAAAGAGCGAAAGAGCTCAGTTGCTGGCCAGTTGGCTGACTATCAAAAATCTATGCAGCTAACTAGGTAGCTCGTTTACATCACATTTCAAACACATCCGAGTAACTTAAGCCTCTAAAGATATACTCTTATGTCGAAGAGATTTCAGCACATATGAAATCTGAAAGCTCAGACAAAAGCTTTTCTGCAGCCTTCAACATGCCAGAGCATAACACCCGCTCGATAGCATAAGCTATTAAGTGAAACAACTAAGCTTCAAAATGCTCCAGACAACTCTTCACCAGCACAGGTCCAAGAAATCCATTCGTCTAGCAAAAAAGCACGTATCTTTTTGCCCAGTCACACCCTGTCACTGTCCATAGGCAAGCTGGGCTGGAGACAGGGGCAGGGCTCTGGCCACAGCAGCTCCAGACGCTTGCTACATCCTGCAGCTTTCCAAAATGCCCAGTGCAAAGCGAGGGGTGTCTTTAAATGAGCTTTAGAACCCCAAAACCAGAACAAAGTTTCAGAATGCCTTGAGCTTCTCATATTAAAAAACACAGCCCAGCTGGAGAAGCACACTGTGAGTAGTGACATTTCAGGAGTTTGGATTTTCAAATATTTTGGTAAATATCTCCAAAAGCTTTATTTTATCCTCTTTAAATTCCACCGCTGTCCCACAAAAATGCACTGCAAATTGAAAGTTATGGTCAGGAATAGGATACCCCTGTTCCTCAAAATAAAGTTTAGTGGATTAATTTTTAAAAACAAATTGCAGTATCATTTTTTAAAACAACAACAAACCATAACTGGAATTAGAAGAGCACAAGAATTGTCAGAATACACACTTAATGGAGTTTTTTTTTACTTTTGATCTAAAATAAAGCAAGGCTTGTACCCCAATTCTCCGTGGTGGGATAAAAAGGAGGAGTGAGGAATAGAAGGACATAGACAACCCTTTTCCCGTTTGGCTCTCATCACCAAACCCCAGCAGAACCCAAGTATCTTACATCCATGTATAGGAAGAAACTGACACCTATTGGCAACTTTAATATTACTGCATAAAGCTGCTTTTCAAACTATTACAAGAAACAGCTTCTCCTAACTAGATTTTTCTTTTAATACACAGATAATATAAAAAGATAATAAAACTTTCCCAACCGTGAATGAAAATACATCCAGAAAATTTCAGACACTGACAATAAAACTGTGACCCTACTTAAGTAAATTATGATCCCTCAGTAACCTACAGATTTTAAGAGCTTATTCTAATTGATAAACAGTAGCGTTAGTCACTAACTTCTTGGATATTTTTTTTTTCTGGGGTGAATCCTGGGTGTTTAGCATTACAACATACACAATCTTGGGAACAGGTAAATGACACGCTAATCCTAACCACGTCCTGTGACAGAGCAGAGCACAAGCAGTAGAAAATACACCGTTTTTCTCTACTACCATATCAGTTACTGTGCTACAGAAGTTAAGGCAGCAAAGGGACGCTTACAGTAGAGGAACAGCTTTTGGAGAACACCTTACCCATTACAATCTGTTGCCTTCTATTAAGCAGGAAGTTGTAGGGTACAGAGGGATAAAGGGGACTCTGAGCAAACTGTTCCTTCATGCTCAAGATACATGTGAAAGCAACTGCAGGCAAATACCTGCCTATAGTTTTTCTACTGTAACACTTCATTGACCTGCTCAAGCTCTGGGGCCTGCTAAAGTAAGGACACATTACAGAAAACAAAGGCCTAAGGAATCACTATTGACGCCTTTGCAAGCTGCTGCTTATGTATAAAAGCTGAAACTCAAAACCCGAAACTTCTGCACATATTTGTGCAAAACGAACAGAAGAATTTTTCAGCTACTTATGGATGTCAGTGTAGGTGCTCCTCCCAACAGTGAGAAACTAGTTAAAGCAGTGATAAATATGCAAAAGAGCCAAAGATTCACAGCGCAACATCTGCGTTTTTTTTGAAGCAACAGATTTCCTTAAACTCAGAATGAGTTCATGGAGACTTGCTTCGAGGATTTAGAAATAAAAACAAAAAAACCCACACTGTTTTATCTCATTCCACCACTAGAGCAAGAAGACTGAACCAATTAGTATACATACTTGTAACGAAGAATTTTTTGGTGAAAGTACAGCTGTCAAAGGCAGCAATTTTCTCTTGCAGGACTACGACGAGTATCCTGAAAACACAGAAATAGAATGTGTACTTTAAACATTAAATGCACTGGTTTAAAGATTCAATATCTAAATGTAATTATTTCAAAAGCATCAATATAGAATCTACAGTGATAAACTGCCAGGTTACCAATACGTGGCAGTTATTGAGGATTCTCTCTCATCCCAACCACATAACCTTCATTTCAGGAAGTACACAGATCTGATACAGAACAACACAGCATATTTATGATATACCTCCTGCAGTAAAAGCTCCATTAAAAAGAAAGAATGGAATTGCAAGGATCCTGAATTACTTTCAATGACTCAAATAACAATCAAATCAACAATCAGTAGAACACAAGCTAAATTTGAAATAATCCCATTGCCCACCTCATTGCAAATTTATTAAACCATCTTATTTACTAAAAGCAGGGGGTGGGGGATGTTCTCATACCAAGAACACCAACAAACTAAAACAGTTGAGAGAAGCAGAATCTGTGTCAATTAGCAAAGTTACAGGTGTATGTTTATGTATTCACTTGTACATGTACACGCTTTTATTGTAAAATACCTGTTCATTACTTGAAATAAAGAACAAAAGCCACGTGATCACTATGCATGCAATACTGCACTGTCTAATCTAAGAGAGGCCAAAGATGCAAACTGGAAAGCGAAGCATCTTGAAAGCTTTAGAACTAGCATACATCTTCTCCTACACTGACAGCTTCCCAAAACAAAGTTCTTAAACTCTTGAAATGAAAGAATCACGTAGGAGGCCAACAAATAAACAGATAATAACCTACTAGCTATCTGGAACATTTGGCAATATGACATGGTTAAGAATCTGATTATTCTCTCATTAGGAAAAATATTAACCTATATTTTTTAACTGGCTGACAATGTGGAGCATTATTAAATGCTGTTCCATTAGTTTTAATTGTAAAGCTTATGATGTGGAAAAAAATAATCACATCTCTCAATTAAAAATACACACTTAAATGTTTTATCTGAAAATTATGATTACATATTACAGTATAGGATAATAATCTTTAAAACGATGAATTACATCAGTCTCAACAAACATCCTTGGGTAAAGGGTGATGCTTATCTTCCATCAGTGTGAAAACCAGCTAATAGCGCCTCCTTTTTTTTTTTTTTGTCCTATTTTTAACTGCTTAGCCACAAGAACACCTCCTCCTTAGCCCAGGAGAGCTCACTACCTCTAAGACTCTTTGGTGAAGGACTACACTAAAATCAAAACATACACCTTACCCACGTGTTGCTGATGTTTTCAGACACATAAGTAAGTTTTTAAGTCATTATTTCCACCTAGAAAACTGTACTAATGCTCCTCCAATAGGCATGATTTATCCATGTGTCTGCGATTTAATATTGCTATTATTTTTACCAACACGTTTGTGAAATAACGTAGATTGCACCTGTAGCTCCCAAGATGACTCCTGAAGCCTGTTCAATAGGCTGGTGTAATACTAGCCACTTTCTACTTATCCAATACAGAAGCTAGTTAAAGCAGTAAGTGGTCTCTGTCTCAAATTCTTTCAGGACTCTGGTTTATAACTTCTCGCCCTGGGACTCTGTCATGGCACTGTTTATCAGTATGCCTCTATCTAGAAACAAGAAGTACAAATTCTTGGAACGAAGGCAGAAATCCATGGACATTTTTGGATAAAAGTCTTTCATATTCACAGATTTGCAGACCCAGCACGGGAAGCACATGTACGCTTTCAGAGCAAGCAGCTGACTTGCCAAAAGGAGAGGGCAGAACACGTAGCTCAAAAAGAGGGATTCAGATGTGTTAAGTCATACAAGAAATGAACATACGATTTCTTATTTGCTCGTAGCACTCTCATTGTGAAAAAGATGCTTCCCCACCCCCTTCTAATTTACAAATCTCTATTTTTAAAAGTTATAAACTCTGCATGTATAAATGAATGTTAGTTTTGGACAAATTAATAGTTTTAGATAAACGCCTTATCTTCCAATTGCTTAAACTGCATGGGAGAAAACAGCAGAAAATGTATCAGTTCTAACTTCTTCCACAAGGCCTAAAAGAAAGTTAACCAATGAAAAATGGAAAGACTTTGAATGGACGCGCAAATTTAATGTACATATAGAACACCTATGTATATTTGATTGTACTATTTCCCAATACTGTAGATTTTTGTTTTTTACTCTTTGAAGATGTGCTGTCTTTCTGTATAAATGAAACCTACCAGTTGGATGATTCTAGACTATAAATACATAAATAATAAACAGTTCTCCCTTCTCCAACTCAAGTTTTATTTTTAAATTCAAATTTTGGACTCCATTAGTCTACAGTACAGTTAACGCACCATAAGCACTGCACTTGGCCACATTTAATGCATTTTCAATCTGAAACAGTGAGCTTTCCTTGGATAACAACAGAATCTGATATGTTCCAGAAAAGCAGCTACCCTGGATACAGCCACACAGCTTTGAAGTAGCTTTTCCATTTTTACCACTTAGGAAAAGAAACATTAGCACCTGGAAAGACTTTCTAGTTGGGAGAAACTTTGAATGATGATTTGCCTTTTGACTGTTTTTACAATTGGATTTTTCTTCTGCTAGGAGGCCAGACTGGAAAGATTTACTATCATCACAGTGTACACAAGGGAACTTTAAATTTTTCAAGGGACAGTTGCACAGATAAGTACTGAACTTCTGACAGCTTTTAAAGGAACAGTGACCTATTCTTAGCACAAAACCACTTCAGTGGAGCTATTTTTTTATATAATAATCACACCTACATCCTATAAGAAGCAGATTGACAGGGATAACAGAAACTACCATCCTTTACTATTTTAAACATTCATACATCAAAGTATCTTCCTCATTATTAATTAGTAGTGGTATTAAAGGTGGTTCTTCAGTAGTACTACTGTTCTTCTGTAATTTCTACTTGACCTCATGTAGTCAATCTTTAGATTTTGATGGTACAATGACAGACAAATTAAAACCTTTGTGGCTTCCAGGGTTGGGGTTTTTTGAATTATTTTTTTTTCCCCATCCGATCTCAAACACTGCTAACTTTCCTTAGTTGCATGAGTTTGATACAGGCTCATATTCTTCTGTGGTCTTCATATATGCAAGCATGCTACCTACTGCCATACGAAACAGGCACATAAAACGTATCATTCTGATGTTTTGTTTTTAAGGATTTGTGTTACTATGCCACCTTCCTTACTGAAGGACCATCAATTCCAGCAAACACATACTGCCACAGAAATGCAGAATTTCTTCATTCAGTGCTCTACCTTTCACATGGCAATCATATTCAACAACTTCCATAAGTCACCTAAAGACATTAAATGACTAAAAAAGTAGTAACTGGGTGGAAGGAAGCATTCAAGTAAGCAGCACAACCATGGACTTTGACCAAAGTCAGTGCATCAAATTCTGTCACCAGGAGTGCCAAGGGATCATCAAGATCCCCATGTAGGGATCCTGGATTTTCTCTTCTGCCTTAAAAAGATCCAGTAAATACAAGGGTGTTCAGTTTTGTGTGTCTTGGAGAGATGAAGATCTAAAGTTAATTCTGGATTCTATGGAAACAGATTCTATTGTGATTGAACCCGACGATGCTCAGCCTTCTAAGCATTTTCCCTCAGAAATTAGGTGACATTACCCCAACTAAGAGATGCAGCTTTGTTATTTGACTCACAGCAACATTATTTCCTGTAAACTACAGCCTGCACACTACAAATTTTTTGGATGCACAGGAAGGCAATATATGACAGAACAACAGAACACTAAGGGGAGACACAAACTCTTTAGTGCTCTATACTATTTAAACTCTTGATGATCCCATTTCTCCATCTGTAGGTGGATGATAGTGGTTTCCAATGTTTCCTGCTCACCCTCATCACAACCAAAAGAGGCTTACATGATTTCACATGCAAAATGTTTTGAGCTTTTTAAATGAAAGCCACTGGAGAAGCATATTGTCATATTCAAACTGAAATATTACTTATGAGGTGGAAAACTAAAGCTGTGCTTACAGGAAAGTCAAAATAATAAAGTCAGGGAGAAAATACACCAGAAGTTGTATTCGTTACCGAAATTTTACATGTCCTAACACAGAAAGAATGTATAGTAAACATCCTTACCTTTTATTGCAATGCAGATCGTAAATAGGAGTTTTGAACTGTATGGACTTGACCATTTCTCCTGTTCGCAAAGAATAAAGGTCCACACAGCAGTAAGGTGGGCTTGTGCTAAAATGGAAAGATTTTAATGGGAAGAAGGATTTTTAGTAAAATTATTTCAAAATTATTTCAGTTGCCCCATATTATCTAGCATGCTAAATGAAAAATCCAGCAGTCTGAGCAGAATGCTGGAGAGCAAAGGGTTAATATAAACATTCTACATTAAGGCAAGGTATGATTAAAATTGAATTATGATATCCACAATGGTCAAGAACCTGTATTGTGCAACTAATTATCATGCACTTAAGTTTCCTGTGTCACAAATAAAAGTTTGGAACAGCAGTTCTGACAGGCAAAATACAAGTCATTTGATAAGCATGAAGTTTTAGACTACATTCAAGTTATTTAAAAAATATTCCGCAGAGTAACACTTTCCTAAAAGGAGTACTTACTTTACTCTATGCAACAGCTGAAACATATGACTTGATTTGATAGAGACACATTACACAGAACTTAGATTACATCTCTGATGGACTTTTGTTTGAACTATATAGATCTTTTCAACTGCTTTGTGTCACTTTTATCATTTTAATATAAATAAAACTCTCAAGGCCATTTCTTAATAAAAAGGTTTGCTTTCTTTTGAGAGGGAGAAAGTGCTGAGTGTTCCGATAGGGTTGAGGAAGGTAGTGGTGGAAACCATTTTACAAGCTGAGGAGAGGCTTTGATGTGGCAGCTCTTTTCCATAACACCTTTTTTCCCCTCCAAGAACGCATTAAAATGTTGGCTACTTCTAGGTCAACGAATATGAAGGAGCACAAATTGCCAGCTGTACAAACACATACTAAGTATTGGTAAAAGAGGGTGTTTCCCCTTGCCCATATCTGTTTTATTTTACAGAGTTTAACACAATTCCTGACACAACACTTGTCTTTTGGATCTGCTCAAGCTGCTTGAGAATTTTCTGGAGAACTGGAGTAAAAATGCCAACTGTTTACCTCAGATGCCTCAAGATAATAAAAATATTACATTCAATAAGTATGCAGCAGAGAAACAATATAAAATATATGCACAGAAAGACAACTGTCAAAGAAATAATAGAAAAATAAGTTTCAACATTTTGCCTACTGAAATTCTTCCCAAAATATACATTTTTCTAGGCACATACCTAAGCTAATAACTAGAGGGTGCTATTTATTACTTTTAAGCACTTCAAAGGCCCTTCAAAAACACTTAGAACAGTGAGACTCAAGTCTCATCACTTTACATTAAAAGCTCATTGCTCCTAGAAAACACAGAAAACCACAGCAAGGTCTATGTACAAACTTTTTTTGATTTAAGTACATTTACCATTTACAGGAAAATATTTTTTCGATAAAAGCGTACACAGATTCTTATTTCAAAACAGAAATCACAGAAGTTGATATAGCTAAAATCATATTAGCATAATTGATACCGATTACTATTTCCATATAAGCCTGTGGTGAACAGTTCCATTTTGACTTGACATACAGCTAACTACGTAACTACAACTAAAGAGTATGTACCTTTAGTACTTATTGCACCACCAAAATTATGGGTAATAATCCTGTCACTCACATGAATAATTACTATGTCACACCTTTCTTTTGGCTGATCATGGTAAGACCATTTGACCAATGCTTTTTTAAACCACACTGGCTAAAAAACACAACTTGAGTTCAATTGCTAATAATGAAGTATCATGGACTAGCTCAGTACTCTGAAATTCTACCTAGCTCCAATTCAAAAGTCCTCCTTCCAAATGTTATTTTTCCTTTAATTCCATGGTACACCACAATCCATGATTGGAAAATAATATGCATGTTTGGGGATTTTTTTGTTATTTTCTGAAGTAAATACACAGACATGGTCAAATACATTTGAGGATGCTCCTAGGACCTAAGCAGCAGAAACAAATGCCAATAGCCAGAAAAAGTCACACTTGTAGTCCCTTCTTGTTCCATAATGCTTGTGTTTCTGGCAGCACACACACTCAGCATTATCATGAGTCTTCAAATAGCCCATGATGCTTTCCTGGGAAAGTCCCATTTTTTTGGCTAAATGCTTTTATCCACTGACTATGAGACAAAAGGGTGGAAGCACAAGCACTTGCTCTTTTCTCTGGCAATCTTTTCAAAGGTGAAAAGGTAAAAAAAAAAAAAGTTTCAGTCACTAGAAAAGACTTCTCTACCATTTTCTTCTGGTTATTTTAGTTCCTCTCCCTTTTCAAAGCAATGGCTGTTACAAACCTCATTTGCTACTAAGTACTCTCAGTTCATTAGACACAACATTCATTATATTAGCATAATTTACATTTATAAATTCTAATACAAAAGCTGTGTACCTAAATGAGTAATGGTACAATGCTGAGATCCATAATATCACTTTCTTTTTTGATCAAGCCTCAGTAACATAATTTCAAGTTGCTGGGGGGGGGTGGGGGGGTGGGGGGGGTGGGGTGGGCAGGGAATAAAGATCAAGGATTTTCATTCATCATTCAATGAAGATCAATTCTTCTAGAACAGGAGAATGAGGGTTATAGCTACATATCTAAGGATTCATTTCTCTGTCATGGCACTTGAAGAACAGTAACAGTACCTTGATTAGCCTACACTACTCATAAGCAATAACAAGAGCTATCCTTCCCTCCTTCATTTCAGTGATGTCAAAAGCTTGGGCTCAGTGGTTTGATATATTTTCCTCACCCAGCCTCTGATATGCAATGGATTCTATATCGACCCATTTTAGTGTACTAAATAAACAGAAAAATAACACTTTGTCCTTTCTTTCTCCTCTAGAGGGAATTCTCCCCCAGGTTAGTTCACCGAAAGGGCTTGGTGAAAGGTCTAACAAGCACGGAGGCAAGAATGGAAGTAGAAGCAAATGAACTGAGCGATAAAAGATGTGCAACAGGGCTGCAAAAGCTAGAACTGGCTTGCCACCACAGAGTTGTAGCACAATGCAGCTTTTTCTAACACTTATGACCCCCACTGAACTACTCCTAATACCCAATCTTCTTGAAACAGGGAATTCAGGGGTTTCTATGGCCCACACTGCAGAAGTCAGACTCAATTACAGTGTTCCCTTTACATTCTTCAAGTTAAAAATCTAGACTGAGTCCTAGGTACAGGTTTCAAAAGCTAGACATCTTAACTTCTTAACTCCTTATTTAAGGAGAATTAGAACTCAAATCAATCAAGATCAAAAGCAGAGAATGAATGTGTTTCCCCTTCTTCCATAACATTCACACCACATATGTCACATCATTATTCTGCTATGTGTTACTACATAGCAGGAAGATTTACACTAAGCAAGATTCCCCATTTAAATACAAAATAAAGTTACTGTGTTCAGTAAGACAAAGCATTATCATCAATAAACATCCTGGAGTCCTTTGGAGGGTCTCTAGAAAAATTCACTTAAGAAAAATGCTTTGTTCTTGATTTTCTTCACTAAATTATCAAATACACACATATTAAATATTAAAAATAAGAATGAAAAATAACATTTAGTGTCATGAATATATTTCAATTTCAGAAAACCATAAGTATCCAAACTACCACAGACCACCACCAAAACCACCAGATTGCAAGAAAGTGCCCCACAAACTTGCAAAAGCATCCCTTGACAACTGGAAGTTCTCAAAACCTTAGAATTGCACAAAACTAAAATTACTGCATCCTGCTCTATTTCAGGAGTAGTCATGCATATTCATTTAATCAGAGGATTATATAGACACTGTAAGTAAATGTTCCTGAAATATACTAGCTGAAGGGTTATCTTAGCTTATGCTAACCAACTACCATCGTTTGGGAGAAAATAAAGCAAGGAGACTTTTTTCTCCTAATAAACTGTGGGACTGAAGGTTCACAGACGTCTCGTTGGTGAGAAGGGCTCCAATCACATTTCAGTGTACCAATGATGATTATGTAAAGGGGAGAGATTAAGACAGGAATGTGAAAATACTGGTTTTTGCAGTTTGGTAAAAAAGTGAAGTCTGTCACAAATAAAATTCTTGCAAATTACTCCCACATATTATTGACAAATTTTCATTATGTATCTTGGTTTTTAAAATAGCTGCTTAATGCAGAGATATCAACAACTTTTTCAAGGGCAATAGACACATTCACCAACAACTTCAAAATGTTAGCATTAATAAATATACAAATATACTCAGGCTCTTGGGTCTTCTTCTATTTGACTGTGGCAGTGCAGGAAGAAAAATAACAGATGCCTTGTACAGCTGGCACTTGACTACATCTGTGCTTATGCATCACGACATAACTATCACCTCTTCACAGATTTGCTAGCTATGAGTCACACAATTTGTAAAAGCTCTGTATAAAATGTTTGCATACAGAGACAAATACAGTGTGCAAAACACACACACTTTTTATATGAAAAAAAAAAAAAAAAAAAAGGAGAAGACTAATGGAACTAACACAAGGCCAGTTTTTTCTGTGCCTTATGTTACTCTGCCTGCTCACAAGTGTTTACTTTCCTCCCTGCTGCCTCTCCGCACTCTGCCCCATGATGAACAACATCCCACTCAAAGAGAAAATGGACATCAATTACAAAATGGTCTCATGAGTCCAGACACGGGGCAGGGGGGAGTGAGTTTGAGATGCATAAAATTGAAATAGAGCTTTTGCTGAAAAAGCTGACCACCAGGCCTCCATAAGGCATTCTTTATATGAGGCATTTTTCAGTTAAATGTGACATTTAAGAAAAAAAAAAAAAAAATCTCAGGATGGAAGCTGTTTGGCCAACTTAGTGCATCATTGTGTATTTTAAACCATCTTCACAAAAGATAGGGCTAGAACCTTCAGAAAAACGAGATCAAGGGAAGCATCTCCACCTATCTATTTTTTATTTTTCTACATATATACAACACAAGCTTGACGACATACACAATGATGTCACTTGGGAACAATGACAGAAGTTATGGCATCATAACACATTTTAGATGGCAATAAAATTGCTAAAATAATAGGTACAACCTTTGTACAGGATGTTGTTAAAGTAAAAATATTTTCTATCACCTGTAGTCCTTTATACAGGCTTTGCACATTTCTTTTGGAAAACTGTCAGTCAATTAATTACTATTAACAGCCAATGTTAACATATTAGAATGACAAAATGAATGAAAACTTTAAAAAAAGGTGAAATTCTATCAACTTACCAATGAGATCACATGAAGAGTACACTGACTGAGCTAACAAATATCGAAAAAGCTATCACTTCAAGAACATGACATTGGAGGGATTCTAAGCAATATCAGCATTATGAACAGCCTATCAAAGCTTGTCACAAAAAACTCTTCTAAATATTAGTTAACTTCAGCACCTATTGATTCAGTTCTTATGCCTTGCTGTCCTCTAGTAAAGGCAATGTAGCTGTCTGCAGTCACTACAGCATTCTCTACCCAGTCTCTTTTTGGTAACTTGACTTCACATGACAGAACAAGGGAAATAGTTTATTTCCAGCTGCGACGCATAAATTGATCCTCGTCTAAGGTGCCACTCTGTAGTATGCTGCATGTCCCTCTCGCCTGTTGGAACTGTATCACAATGGGCTCCATCTTTCTCTAATTACATGAAGAATTACATCTGCCTTGTTCTGTACCCTTACAAAGCCGTTTCCTTCTGTATTTATTCACAACAAATATTGCACATATTAGCAGCAGGTCTTCTCGTATAATGATCCCTTTCTTTCTCTTTTATAGTTTCCACATTAAAAAAAAAAAAAAAAGAAAGAAAGAAAAAGATTTCTTCTTCTTCCATCATGCATTGACCTTCCTGATGTGCAGGGTAACATAAAAGAGTTTTCTATAATGAGAAAAAGCATAAAAAAACTTCCACTCATCAGCATACTTGGATCTAACATGACAAAACAGTCTTTCATTTAATCGCTATTTCCATTTTGATATTTCCAGGTATTATTTGGCAAGTTATTTAAACAACAGGCAACAAATTCTTATTTGAATTTGATGGGCCTGGGCTGTGTAACGGTATGAGTTACTGCACGGTACACAGGAGCAGCCTAATATAATCTCTACTGACCTCAACAGAACGGTGTCCGTTACCTTCTGAAATTAGATACAAAAAGTCCAGATATGCCAAAAAATTACAGAAAGTACAGCTGATTCTTTTATTAAAGGCTAAAATGGTATTTGTTACTGCAGCAACTAGAGAATATTGCTTCCTAGCAGCTAGAAAATGCTACTTCCATACCTTGGAGGCCAATTCTTGCTTTCCTTACACACGAGTACCAACTTACAGCAAAAAGTGCCAAATCCACACACTGGAATTACATTTCCTGGGAAAGGCTAACAACATTTAAACCTGGAGAAGTTTCAAGCCTTCTAGCACACGTTATGCAGATCAGTAGATATAACAGTTGTCACTAAACCAGCTTCAGACAGCGAGTCAAAACAATTTGACTTTTATCATACAGTTATACCATTACCACTAGTTTACATAAAAATAAAATGATGAATTAAAGAATAATAGCCAGACTTTTTTATCATGACTTTACTGTTATCTTTAAAGTTCTGTTTCGCAACAAAATTAAAATTTCAGTGTTTCAGCACTAGGTCAGGTGACTGGTTTTACCAATCTATGCTGAAGTATAATTTAGTTTTCAAAACCACAACTTTTCACTGTTCCTAAAAAATCTAATCATTAGTGTACATCTGTTATTGCACTGCATGTTCCCAGGCTTACGTTTCATTCTACTATGGCCAACCAGTACCACTCTTCATTATTCTAACGTATTCCTCATGCGATGCTTTATTTGTTTGCATGCAATGTGCAACAATTTGCATGCTCAGGAGACCCAACACAAAAAACCAGTCTTTTTTTTTTTTAATTACTTTTGGTGACTCAAAAAAATGAATAGTACAATGAACTCTTACTACTAGGTCCAGCTTTAAAAACCTGTAGGATTAAAAATAATAATAATAATTTTTAAAAAATTAGATGTTTCTGTAAGCATTAAGTTGCTGGGTGCCTTAAATGGAATATAGCTTCAGAACTTATTTTACAAAAGACAGCTTATTTCATTTGCAAATCAGAGGGGACTATTACATCACCTACTCTGCTTGTCTAATGCAGGCCATTAAGTTTCACCTAGATATCTGTTCTTATACCTAGCTCAAATGCCTTACTGCAGTTCAGCCCTGATACAGCACAGCATGTCACGTACAGGGCCAGGAGACAGAAAAGTGGCAGCAAGTCAAAGGAATTGGCTGGACAAGGTATGCCCAAACGATCTGTACAGCAAGCTACTCCAGAAAGATTTTTTAAAAATTCCTCTATAAAGCATCAGATCTACAGTTAAGTTACTGGTAAAGAAAAAGCCATTTCTATAGTGGAAGGAGGACTCTGACACTGACGCAAGTACAAATTTCTCAACCGCAGCGCAGTGGTTAAGATTATCCAGTAACCTGTTCTAGCTGTGGCCAGTCTGATGCTTCACAGAAGGGGAAGAAAAGCAAAACAAAAACAGAGTACACAGTACAGAGTTAATTAATTGTATATTGGAAAAATTCCTTCCTGAACCTTTACACTGGAAAGTTGAAGCATGAGATTTGATTATGATCTTTGTAGTAATATTATTAGCATGTTGAGACCACAAAGGCAATTCTGTTCTCCTCAAGGCCCCTGAAGAAGTTTTGCTCAGATTAACAGATTTCAATACTAGAAGGATCATCTTCTCTTTCCAGGCCACGCACAAAACATCCCAGAAGCTCAAAGAAATTATTTTTTACCAAGCAACCTAATCTTGTCTTAGAAGTCTTTGAGCAACAATGAGTCCTCTATTTTTATGGTAAGTTGTTTCAACATTTAGATAATTTTATTTTTATGAAATTACTTCTTATTGCAAGACAGAATTTGTAATATTCTGCTTTTCAGCTTTATGTCTCTGTCACAACACAAAAAAAGCTCACTGCATTCACTTATCTTTTGCATAAGTCAGTAACCATCCAAAGCAATCCAGTCTAATCTGCAATAAAGTGAAAAAGACTTCTAAGCTTTAAGTTGTGAGGTTTGTTTTCCAGCCCTAGTGCATATTTGCAGTCCCCCTCTGAGCTCTCTTCAGTATTGCAGTATTCTCACTTACTTTCTGGAGAATGCATACCAGAATGAAAGCTTTAACATAAAACAAAAAAAAATCAAGGATTGCGTTATTTATTCCTTAAACACCATTACAGAATAAGCTTTCATTAAGACTTTCACCAAGACTTTCATCATCTAGTGCCCTAAAGCTCCCTGGCTCTCTGCAAACCAACTTTTCACAATAAAAGCTTGAAAACTCAACTGCAAGTAAGTGTCTTACTTTCACTCATGGTACTTAGCCGATTCATTCAAAGTCAGGAAAAGCAGAGTAAGATTTCTGAGAAAGTGACACTTCCCAACAATGTGTGTGCAGCAATGAAATACAAAGCAGCAGAGACATTTTAAGTGTACCACAAATTGCAAGAAGCATGGAAGCACTTATTTTTAAATAAGAAAAACCTGTACCAATCTTAGATCCATGTTACTGAATCTAATCCTTTAAATACAAGGAAGGAAATTATTTGATATAACACTAAAATATTTGTGTTAAATACCAAGAAACACAAACTTTACTCCTGCATCTTCCTCAAATATTTTTATCAGCTTATCGGTCTAGTAAAAAAGCTCCATCTTACCCTCTTACCTCACCATCTTCAGTCTCACAGGCAAATAACAAACATATTTTTGAAAGTCATCAACTCTGCAGAAACCACTTTGTTACAGGTAAACTACAAGTCTCAGCCTGAATACCAAACAAACCCTACCCTGTTTGCTCATGTGTGGAAAAAAAAAAAAAAAAAAAGATGGGACTTGTGTGATGGTGCCAAAATGACCACTAGACAAGAAGTAGTATAGCCATCTGTCTGTACAATATGCAAGTAAACCACTATTATTTTGAACAAAGGAAACATAAGAGGTCAACATGCATCAGTTTCTGTGCAACATTCTATCAGGTAGGCTAAACAGTGCAAAGAACTCGGAACAGAGGTACCACTTCTTTCAAAGCCTTTCAATGAAAATTCTTGAAAAAGATCAAAACAGTATCTAAAGCCTTGATACCTACATCTTAGCAATGCTAATGGTGAAAAAAACACATAAATAATTTCCCCTTCTACTTTTTTGATTTCAAGGATGGTATTTTGGTTCTGTTACTTCATAAAGAAGGCATTTCTTCATAGTGTAGAGTCTAATTGTTTAAACGACTCGGGAAGGACTGGTTTCTGTCTCCGTGCGTTACTCAGGTCATGGTCTGTGAGAGAACCTGAGGCTTGACATTGGTCTTGAAGGTTGTAAACCACTGCAGGAAAACTGCCAGCATCTTGTTTTCTGTCTCTGCAGTGACATAAATCCCTATCCTCAGGTGAAAATCACTACCATTTACTGCAAGGTGTGGTACCGTATAAACCTTTGTTGCTTACAGGAAAATTTGTACTATCATAATTAGCTGCCCAGGTATAAATCAGAGCAGGCAAGTGTGTTAAGCAACCATGTCATATCATAGCTATTTAAGCCAAAGTTATGTACATTTCACCTTTAGCAAAAACTGTTCTTAAGTTAAATTTCATCAAAAGGCAAAGCTTGTAACTAAATATATTATATTGCCATATGATTACAAGCTTTGTAACTCAGTTCAAAGAATAGTTAATGGTAACAGCACATTAAAATAAGCTTATTGTAAAGCAAGTAATTTCTTTGTCTTATTCTTCATATCTATCCTTATGTATATGTCACCATTTGGAAGTGGTCTTAAAATGTTCTACCCAGCCCTGTACACGCTATCCTTTTCAAGGGCAATCACATATATTTCTATAATCTGTTAACTTCTTATCAGTTTAATTGAAGAGCTATGGCAAAAGATATCTAACTTAAGTAAAACGTTTGCAACAGTCTACCTTTAGAAGATTAAAGAACTTTTTATTAAAAGCCAATTTCATGCCAGCAAACTGCTATGCTGTTTACTTCTATACTCTCCATATGGCTAGCTAAGGTAATGAATTAACATTTGGAATTCACTGATTTTGAGGAGAAAATGTAAGTTGTTTTCTGTCTACACATATTTCAGTCTCAGTTCTATTACAGATGATGGTAAGCTTCAGTTTCTTCCATCAAATCTTTTTTCATTAAAAAAAAAAAAGTATTTACCCTGTTTTCTGTTGGCTTCAAAGCTGGCTTCTTCCCCACTGTTTTATCCTTATTTGTCAGTTCACCAGCTGATATTTGCTGTGGAGAGTGTTAGATATACAGATCCCTGCGAAGCTGTTCTAATTACCATCCCATGAATCAGTTGTCAAGTGCCACTAGTAAGTGGCAAGGCCAGCACTCCCCTCCAGGAGATCAAGTGCATCCACTTACCATAACAATAGAGCATAATGGACATACTACACACATGCACCACAAATAGCATTTATCACAGTGGCACGAACATACAAGGCACTTCACAAAAAACACACAGCAAGAAAAGTCCTAATTCAAAAGGTTTATAATCCAAAACACACTAGAGGAAGGAGACAGGTGGTAAAGGAAAAAAAAGAGGAAACTGTGTTGCATTAATAATGCCGCAAGATGCTGGAAGACCGTATTTAATATTGACTCCCCCCCAGACAGATATCATAACTTTAGTAGACAATACATAAGTCTCATATCTGTGAAAAACACTTTCCAGCCCATTTTTAAAGTTCGGATCTGAGAATTTCAGACACATGTCAAATGCTCAAAGCAAAGCACTATGGGCCAAACCTGTAGTTATGTTGAACTGTATAGTTCCAGATGTTGCTATTTCTTTTTAAAAGGTGTGAAAACAAGCCCTTTTTTATAAGCAATATATAGAAAGTTTTCCCTTAGAAATATTTAAGAATGTTCCATCTTGTTGATAAGTACAAAATTATTACATACAAGAAAAAAGAAAACTAGTATCAGCAAATTCATCTGGAAATTAATATAGCCTTCTGTAAGAAAAAAACCCTGCATACAACTTTTCTACTACTTTAATACACTGCATCTGTTTCTTTAAAGAGATCACAATACATGAAAATTATCACCAAAGAAATGAGCTTCTAAAACAAAATAGAAAGCATATACCAGTTTTTAAACTGTTCTGAGTTTAATCTAAAAGTGCAATACAGCTATACTTAATGCTACTAAGAGATAAATGTGGGAAAAGAGAGAGATGGGAACAAAGCTTTAACATAAAAAGAGTGTCCACATAAAAGCTACTTAAAGTTGGCAGGGGGTGGGGGACGGGGGGGTTGAGGTTTGGGGTTTTTTTAAACAAATGAAGAAAATAACATTAAAAACAGACTGGTGGCTGTAGGGAGATCTACCACTCTATAAAGCTTTGCACATTCATTTAAAAGACCAAACCAGTATCAATATTAAATAATAATACCTAACATTTTACTTAAAATTGAAAGATCAAAACAAGTATAATTATGTTTAAGATATGTTTCTGTAGACAAAGAGCATTAACCGTCTCAACAAAAAATATTTTAAAAGCATATCAAGTGTTCACAAGTGATTCAATACAGTTACCTGAATTGAGTACCCACTACTCTGAACTTCACATGCAGGCGCTTTCAGGGTATCTACTCATGTAATTTTATGAGGGTTTTCTTGTACAATGACTCCTATTTAACTATGGGTAAAGGCAAGCTATTTCCACTATACAGTTTGCACAGTATCGTACACCAAATTTGTGATTAGCTGGATGCTGACAGATACAGGCTTCTCTGCTGCAGCCTCTACAACAAAAACCCTCCCCATTCCTGAAGTTTACCATAGCTCTGTCAGTGGAAAAGATGCAGCAAAATGCCTGTCACACAGAGCACAGGAAAAGAACAAGTTGAGAGAGCTGACAATTTTGCGTTAAATAAATGAAGATCAAAACATTAATGTCAATGTAAATAATAAACCAGCCTACTAAAGGGCAATGCAAATAAACATTCCCTCACCAGTTTTGCACACTGCCATCATCTGCAACTTCGGGTGAACATTCAGATGCCACTGCTGATACAATGAGGTTACCCTCAATCACATACCACAGTTCCTACGACAGGCAAAACCCCTGACAGAATGTAGAGTGAAAAGTTGTTTCCACTACTGAGGCTGTATGGGGGAAGAATCTGAAATCACAATTTTTCCTGACAATTCTGGAACAGCTGTTTTGAACTGATGGAGATCACAGAGGTTTTCAGTTCTGAGTACTTTGGACAACTATTATGTCCACTTTTGTTCAATTAAATCAATAGCTCATCTGCTTCCTATCTGTAGTTGAGGTGTCAGAAAGACTGTGTCATATATCAACAAGAGGAGGAAAATTTAAGAGGTGTTACCAGATATTGGTATTACTGTAACAGACAGTACAAGAACAGTACCATCAATTCAAAGAGAAAAGGGAAGGGGAATCCTTAAAAATACTAAAGTGCTTAGCAATCACCAAATTACTCTTCAGTTTTGGCAGCAGATGGCTCTTCCCACATTCTGCATTACCAGCAGTATGTAACATGTTTCTACTATTGTGTTTTCTGCCCGTAACAACATTACTCACTCTCATCATCAGAAGAGATTTTCTAGATTTGTTGCTTGTTTTTTAAATGTCAAAATGCATGAAGCTAAATAAAGCCATACAATAGCCTACAACCCACCTTTATGTACCGCAGCAAGTTGCATTATATTGCTTCATTCTATGGCATGTGGCATGCCTGTCGCTGAAGTGTAAAATACAGCACAAGCTGGCTTTTCAGCTGTGGCATGCTTTTGCAGAGAGACTAGAGTGTGACACACTTTCCACTTCACTGAGACATACCACATGTTACAAAACATAGCTGTCCCATCATATTTGGAGTTAGTTAATATAGGAAGATTAGCGGCATCTCAAGAGATTTGTTTATCTACAAAGCTTACTTGACCATAGCTATCACTGAGGGAAAGTACATCTGGAGCTCCACTTTTCAGATCAGAGTAATTTTTTCTGGTATATTCCAGACTACATTTTGTTCTTGTGTGTAACTAAACAGCCCCTTTATACAAAAGTTACGAACCTGTGCTGGCTGTACTTGATCATTCTATGAACATACACCTAACTGGAAAAAACAATTCTGTAAATCTTGGAGAGCATGAGTGACAATTAACTTCTGAGTAGAATACAACTGCATTGGTCACACCTCTATCAAAGATTAACATTTCTGTGTCAGCTGATTAAGCTTACAATCTGGTTGACATGTTTCCTCCAAAAATATAGAATGAAATTATTTTTAAGAGTTGTCTTGTCCTGCTTCCTATTGTCAAATGAAGCAGAACTCACCACTGAAATAAATGCGTGTGATTTGTATTACAATAAATGCTACACTAGTCTTCAAGATCACACAAGGTGGACAAAAATCAAAAAATGTAGAACATTTTTGTGTATCAAGAGACAGCCACAAATGTCACAGCTTAAAAGAAAAATAACAGATTTCTGGGAGCACAACACAGAGCAAATTGATGCTGACATATCTCAGCTCCAGCCACACTTCACCAAGCACATGTAGGACCCAAACAAAGCTTGTTGTGGAGCCACTTACAGCCTTACAGCCACAGCTATCCCTAAATGTTTTAACCTGCCAATATGTATAAAATTCCAAATCAATATTGAAATTTCTTTCTTTATTCTCAGGCTTTTTTTTTTTTTTTTTATTGACAATACTTTCTGATCGATGGCATATCAGATGATAGCATAGTTAATATAGATGGCAGGTGATTCCTGCAGCACATGTACACTAGTAGTATATATTTGAGTCATTATTGGTTACATTTAACAAAGAATTCTACCAAAACCTAAAACCAATCTGCCAGTCAACAGAACTCATCTGTCTAAAGTGCACTACAAAGCTTCTTCAAAAACACAGACCAAATCTTTGCTCAGCTCTTGTCAAAGCCTCATGTTCCTCTGCAATATACATATGTTAAATACCCCAGCTTGTGTGTGACTGAGTATTTAACAATGAGTATTTAAAAGGCATCTTTAATTGCAACTGTTAACATGCTGAAAGTATTATGAAGGACCAAATATTTTCTCCTGTTGATTCTTGTAACAAATTTCTTTAGATTTCAGATTTCCTTTTTCTTTTCTGTGCTTTACCTTATGACTCACGGCCCTGACAGGCCTGTTGGCATCTCCTCATCTCCCATGTAATCACTACCAACAAAGGCCAAATTAAGCAAGCAGCTCCACACCTGCCTGCCCCGCCATCCCAACCCCCATGCAAAACCACTTTTTGGATTCAACATTAAACACAAAACCATGTACTAACCTGTTTTATCTAAAATAGGTTTGCTGTTGGTGTCATTAACAACATAAGCAGAAACTAATGGGATTGTGCAACACTTCATCACCTTTGTATTAAGTAGCCTCTGCCTCAAATTGCATGACAGCAATAATTATAAGACATCTTTCAGTTGCTTATGAGTCTACTAAACCTTAATTGTTTATATGCTAGTATATGGCTCAAATTACAGTTTTTGAGACGCTTGGAAACAATCCCATTTCCAAGAAAGAATTAGAGGGTTTTAGAGTACATATGACTGAAGTCAAGCAGAGATAAGCTTAGATCTTATGGTTAAAGCACTTAAAGTGCTGTGAACAACAAAGTCTCTGTGAGGTTCTGGTCACATCAGGTAGGCCAACATTTTCACAAGTGCCCATTAATTATATGTTCTTACATCTTGATTTACTTTATGACTTGACACAGCAGATCACGTTCTAGAAACGTGCAGAATTTTCACTGTAACTGAACTCACTGAAAGTTGGTTTGGACTTATGAAATAGCACCTGAAAAGAATTACTCTGAACAAGGAGCCCTGTGAATAGCAAATCGAATAGCCTGCTTTCCTCTAAACTAGCCTTAAAATTGAGATCCTATATGAATCGCTTAACATCAAAAAAAGTGTTAGCTTATGTTAAAGCCTTTCTCTCAGTGAAGCCACTGATATGGCCACCTCCTTTACTAGATCACTTTTCATGAACTTTGGAGGAATTTCATAGTTAAACGTGGCTGGTCCTTCCAGGAGGACTTACAATTCCTAAGGAAAGGCACACAGACTGTAACTGCATTCTCACCACAGAGACAGTCACCTAATAGAGCAGATGCTGAAATGGGAGATACGGCCCTTCACATTGTGCAGGCAAAATTGATTAAAACATTTAGTGTTATTCTATTAATGCCTCATCTGTAAAATGATATAATTATACTGTGCAAATATTCTATTAATAATTTAAATCACAATTAATTTAAAAAACAAAGTTAGTGAACAACCATCGAAAAATGCAGTAAGGGGTCTTCTTAGGTGATATTCTGAATATATCATGTAGTCAGAACTTAAAAGAAAGAGGGGATTAAGCAAGATCTTTTTTGAAGAACATGCCTTACAGCTTATCATAAAGGAGTCTTCTAAACCTTTATTTTGAATTACTGATGAAAATGTACTGCATTATGCATTTTAAATTATCTGTAGATTTAAGAGTTTAAAGCTACCAAAATATATTCATTCTGCTTCAAAAAAACAGATCAGAACTAAAGGAAA
The DNA here is from genome assembly GCF_015220075.1 of Falco rusticolus. NCBI lineage: Eukaryota > Metazoa > Chordata > Aves > Falconiformes > Falconidae > Falco > Falco rusticolus. The sequence continues at coordinate 16,804,692 of NC_051187.1, read as the reverse complement.
GAAAAAAATTATATCTGAATTTTTTTAATGGATTCCACTTACGGTGTTTTGTCTTTTTCTGTATTTCAGAGATTTAACAGAATCTAATCCATACATGAATGCCTGAGCTCAGCAAACTCCCTTGGTATTTCCTCTGTATATTAAATATTATTGAAGGAAGGAAAGAAAAGAAAAAGGGCAAAGAGGACTCCAGAGAGACCACTGTGCAACAGAAAACAGGATTTAGTAACAGATGCAAAGTTCAAATACCGCCAAGTTGTAGTGAATCACTCAAGTGGCAGCAATTGTGTAACAATAGAGATACAAGGGCTGTACCTTAATGCAGTTTGCAATTAGCTGCTCAAGCTACGCACATGAAGTGACAGCCGTCATATAGGAAAAAACATATTAAATAGCATCTTCTTGGAATTGATTGAGAACTGAATATCTGATGGTGTTAGTATCCTCAGAAAAAAGAGAACAACTTAAATATTCCTGAGATTTCTAACTATTTTTCAACATACTTTAAATCCCTCTTACAGTATATAACATAGAAATAACCCTAACACATATAAGAAAAGAAAATATAATCCTCAAGTGTTCTCTGGGTCTGTCACATTGATTTATAACAGTTATTTCTAAGACAGACAAAAACACACAGATGCAAACAATTACTCTATTTTTGTAGGCAACAAGTGAGGTGGGTGGTAACTGAGAAATTTTGAAAAATCCTGTCACAATATTCCGTTTTTTCTTAAGTAACCCTCATCACACAACAAACGCTCGCCACATCAGAGACTTTCCAGGGCCTGAAGGGCCACTTTGATTCCAGACCGCTGCAGGCATTAGTGGGGACGTAATTAGGGTAAAAAGTTCAACCACAGTTCCATGTCTAGAGTGCTGCCAGAAATAAATTTCCTCTCATTCACTGGTTTCTACTGTACCCTCCCTGAGAAACATATTGAAAACACATTTATCTTTGTAGAGTTTGTTCCTCTTCTAATTAAGTTTATAGCGTTTACAGTATTTAATAATTTAAAGTGGAATTTAAAGTGGCCCTGGAACCAGCAGCTTTGCCTGTAATGGCGCTGTGCATTATCTTTTCCCTGTAGTGCTTCTTTTGACAAGTTACTCAAGGAAGGTATGTGCTACAGCTGGTTTCGTCTGGCTATGCATTTAGCAAACGGCTACTTCCTTCCCTCCATCTCCTCCCCGTATCATTACACGCACGGGGGGTTGGAACAGCAGTAAAATGAAACTATGCCTCGGCTCGGAAATCTGCTCTCCCAAACATCCACACTATCCCAAGGATCGCTTAGAAAAGGTTTATCTTTTTACAGCTTAATAAATCAAAGCTTTAGAAGGTCAAAACTACCCATGGTTCTCACCAACTGGTCAAAGTTTGACCCCTAATACTCATTTTCTTCCTTCCAATTCTGATCCAAGATTAACAGTTTATTACAGTTCAAAGGTTATTTCTTACTATAGTTCACTCAGACAAGTATCTGGTATATCAGAAGAACAACAGCTCTTTCCTACCCTCGGTATTTACAAGTAGAAACACTACTTTATTCCATTAAAGCCATGTCTCCTAAAATTTTAATCTGTGAGAACACATACAGAAATACCAGTAAACATTACTTCAACATTGCAAAAATAATTGAAGGACATGAATATAATTTTAGAAATAAGTTACAAGAAAAAATTCTAGGATTCAAAGAGCTCTTTTTAAGATGAAGAACACTAATATCTTTAGCACCTAACACAACAATCAAATCCAACATCGCTAAAAGGAATTGAAACTACTTTATTCAGGGGTTGCATCTCTCAGAATCTTAAAAGCTACCACACAACCTGTTAAGATTAAACTGATTTCTCCTGCAATAACCAGAGAGAATAATGTTTGTCATCTGCTAGAACGGAAGGATATCTTTGTAAGGCAGTTGACTGGATGGCACACTTTGCAGTTAATGATGTTTTACAGTTTTGCAACAGTACAAGAGCCTTTGGGACAGAATCCTTCAAAGATAACAGAAACGTGTGAGCTTTACCCAACTTAAAATATTCTACTATACTTTTTAGAACAAAACCAATTAAGTTTCCTTTCTAGAAATTTAAACTTATATGTCCACAACGTCTTCAAAAAATAAGGCTAGGGATTAAAACTATGACTGAATTTTGTGTAGTCCTCAATAAAAGACCACAAATATTTAATGAACTTCATGAAACCTATTTCATGATGTCAAATACAATGGAAAATCATAACCATCTGTCCAACCCATTTTTATGTGTGATATGAAAAAAACACGCCGTATTTAATTTTAAGTGGATACACCCTTTATACACTCAACTGCATATTCAGTCTCTGGCTTAGCCAGGTGAGTCCATGGCATAACCACTGCATTTGCAACGGCATTCCAGTAAAAATATTTCAGGGAGAGTTACTCTGAGCAGCGTGAGAACTGTGAACAAGAACTTCATTCGTCATTGCTAATTTCCTTCTCTTGGGTGATCCTTCCAGAAGGCTTTGCTATTTGCCTCTGACAAATCATTTCACAGCTAGCTAATTTTAAATATTAACAGCCACATACGCTTAGAACTGGGCACTGGATTCTAGCATTAACTAACTACTTTGCCAGATAAGGAACTGGGTCGTGTGATTTTCCAATACTGATGTGAGAAAATATAATGCTTTAATTGCATTGCTTCTATTCTTACTTGTGTAAAGCTGCTTTCTACCTAAACCTTAACATTCCTACAAACACATTCCCGAGTTAAACTTGTGTTAAAGTTAGTAGGTTTTAATCTACAGTAGCGATGTTAATAAAGCATGCTTCCTGAAAGTCTGCTGCCATGTAAAATGATCAGCAGGGGGAAAAAAATGCTGGCTAGCCAAAGATACACATTTTGTTTGCTCCAACCACTCCTCCTTCTTTAACTTGCCCTTATTTCCTTTCTCCTCCTATGATTAAAAAAGATGACCTCTTGCTTCTTATGCCCTTAAATGACCTCCATCCAATTCTTCAAGTCATCCAAAATTTTCCATCACTTGACATCATTAAATTCACATGTCTTTCTAAAAATACATGCTAGAAACCTAACACATGCCACAGGCTGGCTGCATAGGTTACTGACTGAGGTCCTTTACTCTCCATAATGTAGAAGGTTGGAAAGTCTACTAGCCTCAAGCTCTTACTTTTTAATCTTCTGTAACTGATCTTTCAATTAGCTATACCTTGTATAGTTATCTGATTATCATACATGCCTACATAAGAATTTCATACATTCCTAAGCTTTTATGCATCTATATTTGGCTATTTGGACAAAACGTGTACCAAAGTGTCAAATACTTTTTTTAAGGCTGGCTTAGAGATCTGGGTTGCATTTCAAAAAGATATTCAAGATTTTACCCCACCCCACCCCCATCTCCTCCTGAATGATTCACTAACAAAAGATGAAATACTGCTATCCAGAAACATGGTTGCTGGAACAAATCACTTACAGAATTTCTACCTTCTTTGTTTTGCTCTGTTAAAAGAGGGATGGGCAACAGAATAAAGCATTATAGCAAGCGAGTGAGACAACAGTTCACCAGCTTTAGCAGCAAAGCTAACCTAGGAAATTCCATCCTCTGTGCTCATTCCCACCTTTATGCTACAATCAACTACGTTGTCAGTTGCACCTTGCAATTTTGCATGCAATTGTTTGTAAGCCAGGTGACTGAAATAATCCATAGCATTAAAAAACAAAATTGGAGCATTGTTTTTTACTTTGATTATTCCTCTCATCTCCTTTTCTGTATGGTTCTACAACCAACCGAAGTGATGCAGCCCAGGGATGCAGAAAGCAGAAGCGCAGAGGCAGCGGCACAAGCACAGGTGAGTAGGAATTTTAAGCTCTCTTTGCTGCTTGTCAGTGAATCACAGAGCTATAGTCTAAAGCCTAACCTGCTGTAAAACCACAGCTCTACTGATACAATTCATTACCAAGGCTGGTATGCATTTCACTACAAGGATTTTGTCCCCTATGTACAATAAACTGCTTAGCTAATAAGGAAAACAAAAAGAAAAACAAAAGAAAAAATTTAGAGTAGCAACAAAGTTTGGTAACTCATAATTAAGCACAATGGGGTAAACACTTGAGTCATCAGAACACTTGGCATTTGAGGCAAGGTAGATACTGGGGTTTAAAGAATTTAAAACATTCTGTACTCAGGAGAGGTGGTTTCACATGTAGGATGCTGCAGTTATTCATCTCTGTCTTCCCTGCTCCCCTCTCCTTTTCTCTGCACCTACATATGTGCCTTTGGGGTTTTTTTTCCTACTGGCATGGTCAGCTCTATTTTGTTAGCTTTCTTGTAACCTATATCATCTACTGAAAGGCAAATCTGGAATCACTCTCTAAACCATGTCTTCTTTCTTAATAATCTAAAATAAACCAAAATTATACTGGTCAATTTCCCCTCAAACTTCTCAATTAGCTAATATGAAGCATTTACTTAAATTAAAGGTATCACTACATTTAAATTCAAGGAGAACAAAAAGCATGTATTTTGGTGTATTTGAAGGTGTTCTACAGATCCAGTAGGTTCCAAACTATGGTTTCAACAACCCATACGTGGAAAACAGGAAGATATTTCCATTTCATGCAATTGGTCTCACCCAATTATCTTTAAACTGAGTAGCTCCAAACATCACATATTCACTAGGTCTGCCATGAAGTTTTGCGGCCACCACTACTTTTTGTTGTTGTTGTTTTGCCAGGGGTGGCGGTGGTGGTGGAATTCTCTCAATTTACAGATTGATGTTTCACCACCTAAAAAAATTCATTAACTTGTACCAAAACCCAACAGTTCATTTTGTGTGTGTATAAAGATTTATTTATCTTATCACCATGAACAAAGTAAGCATGCCTCTACAAATCTCCACAAAATTTGCAAATGTTCCTTTTTGGTTTTCCTTTAATTTGCAAATCTTGTAATCTAAGACTGAAGTTGACTGAACCAACATCTAAACTAGTACAGTAGTGTCAGCCAAAAAACACAATCTGTTTCCCATTTAAGTGTCAAGACTGCATCCTTCTTCGGGGGTTCTAAAACTATTGTTTTGAAAAGATTATATAGTGAATCATGGAATGGTTTGGGTTGGAAGGGGTCCTTTAAAGATCGCCTAGTCCAACCCCCATGCTACACATTTCAGTTGTTTTACTAGATGGAAAATTTGACTTTTAAAATACAAAAATGTGTGTACCAAAACCTAGTCAGAAACTCAGATACAAGGGAAAAGTTGAGAAAACACAGATTTAATCTCCCCTGGTAAAATACTCATTGAGGGGAATACAAGGATTAAGATTGGTGCTGTATAGCTCTCTACAGAATTTTTACATAAAGCACATGCCAGGTATTAGTTTCAAAGTGCCAAGTTTGAAGTTTTAGAAGCAATAAAATTTTTTTAAGGCAGGTTCCACAAAGCGTTTAAAATCTAAAATTAAGAAATATTAAACTTAACCTTAAGATCTTAATACTGATATTCAAAGGTACGTATGTTTTATCAGTTATATATTATTTCAACGACTATGGTATTAGGTTACATTACAAAAGAGATGCAACCCCCACACCAAATTACCCAGAAGTTGATTTCTAAGTAAATACATTGTTAAATCTGTGGGAGACATACCAAAAATTAATAAGATATTTTTAGACCTGTCAAAAATCTGTCATTCAGTAAAATATTAGGGGATCTTCATGGTAAACTATTGTATTACTAAGTTACCAAAGAGACCTTTCACTGTGCAAATAACAACAAAAATATTTTCAGGAATGAAACATAAATCTAAATATTCATTTTAGGCGAACATTATTTTGCATAAATTATTTTCATAACTATCTTTGTTCCATAATGAAGGAAAGAAGTCCTAGCATCTTATCACACACAAAATTACTCATTAAATTCTTGCTATTAAAGTACATGGCACATTAGACAGACAGCTAAAAATACTGAAATTATTCAATATAAATGATACTTCTGAAGTTATTAATTCATGACTACTTGAAAATTCTTTGGATTCCAGATTGATAAATGTTCTACATTAAAAAGAATACCTTTTTATCATATTTCCCTCATTATAGTGTATTTACTTTACAGCTAAAGGAAAAGAGAAGAATTTCCTGATGGTAACCACTAATGCAGACTAGTGGTCAGAACCAGGAAATCCCAGCTCCTAACTTGAATGTGTCAATATCTCATTCAAACAGACCTGAAAGATAAAATATGATTAAATGACAGTGCAGTGGATCTAGATAAAAACTATATTTTATCAGATCTGTATTCCTTCAATGGTTCAGCATCTTTAACACTTAAAACTTGCTCATGACATTTTGATATCTGCTTAATTCAAATTTCTCAAAAAAATTTATGCATTTGAACACACATACAGGACCACAAAATCATGAAGCATATCAACATATTTGTAAGTAGAATCACTCACCTATCGTATAGTTCTAACATATATGTTTAAAAATCTATATATGTATGTATTACAATATATATTACATATAAGTAATAGTTCTAACATGTTTTCTTATGATCAAGAATAGCATGCGATAATTTACAGCAACTCCTAAACTGTAATGAAGAGTCAATAACCTACTGAGGTTTTATCACAGGTCAGGTGCAAAATACATTTATTCTTCACCTTCCATCCAAAAAAATTAACAACTTCAAAGTACTTTCTAGAAGAGCTGCTGAAAATAGATTCTATATAAATGATTGCCAGGGAAAAGAATTTAGAGTACTGCCTCCAGACACAGCAGGGTCCAGAAATATTCCTCAACAGTAAGTCATGGTGTCAGCCACCAAATCTTCCAAAATGTTAACCATACCCCTTATTTATTAATAAACAGAAAACAAAAAATCCCACCTTATTTGGAAATGTCAAAATTACTGGGGATGTTCCAAAAAAAGAGTAATAATTGTCACAAATTTGAGCAGAGCAACCATAAATCAGAAATTCTGAAGAATTGCTAAGGAAAATGCAAATGATCATCAAGGCTGAAGAGATCAAACTTCTTTTGCCCCAGAATCATTCTCCTTGGTAATGATTCTGACAGATTTTTAGACAATCACCTGGGTAAAATCTGAATCGGAGAAACCCAGAGGACTGTTGGAAGTAGCAGAAGCACTTCAGGTCACGCATTTCTCCTCTAAAAAAGTGACAACCTGGTGTCCCAGTGAGGATGGGTACAAGAGCAGGGAGGCTGTAGTGATGGAATTGTTTCCTTGTGAGATGACGTCTTGCAAAGGTAAGGACACTAGTGCTGTTGTCAGAACCATGTCCAATCTCTACCAGTTTAAATGAAAGAAAGACAATGTAGTTTAATGTATCAGCATAACAGACTGTGTGTTGGAAGACTGGATTTCACTCCTGGGTTTGTTTTGAACTAGTTGCTTTTCAGAAAATCATTCAGTCTTTTAGGCCCTCTGTTTACCTTTCTGTTCAATGGGAAATATTTTAGTGTCAGTGCTACCTCATTTCACCAATTATTTCTCCTGCCATTTCAGTAGGCAGAATAGGCTCCCTATTACCTGCCCTTTCGTTGTAGCATGCTGACAGCTGCAGTATTTCATGCCATAGCCAACAATCTCCAGAGTAGGTGAGGAGATGACTGTAGTGAAAATATCAAGCACTTTAGAATAAACGCTCTAGAATAAACGTAGTATTTTCTTCAGATATGATTAAACAAGGTGTTTCATCTGTCCACAACCATTAAGATATACAGGAAACAATGTTAAGCAAAAAAATTCAAATTAAAAACAGAACTATAATTGTGATTCAGGTTCAGAGGCCATTTGTAACACAGCTATTTTAGTGTTCTACACAGGTTCTTTTTTATGCATAACAGTCATTATAGAAATGTAATCAAATGATCTATGAATGTAACTGAAGAAAAAACAAGTGTGACACTTGAGCCAATTTAAAAGGAGTGTGACTCCAGTTGAGGGCAAACTATCAAAGAACTCTTAACCAGAAAGCTACTGACAAAATAGGTAATTTGTAAGAACTCTTTCAAAAATAAATTGCAATGAACAGTAAAGGTAGAAAGAAAGTGTTTCAGAATTTTCTGTTAAGGTTTACCACCATGAGCAAACTGGTGCTTTATTAAAAGGGTAAGCGAGAGCTTGTGGCACAGTCCCTTTTTTTAATGATGTGCTAGTCAGTCTTCTGGTCACGGGAAAGCCCGATTTAAAATCTTCTATTTGTAGCTATTTAACTACTGATAAGTAGTAACACAAACCTATCCATTCATTCTGAAAACGTATGAGCTTTTTTTGTAAAATAGCAGAAACTAGCAGTAATCTTTGAATTAATTTTCATTAACTGAGGAATACAATAACAAACTGAAAATAATAATCTTTATAGTTTGTTCATTTCTCAGATACCTCAACTTCTAAAGCAAGGGTATGAAGGAAAGTTTTTTTCCATCCAACATATCCTTTACATAAATAAATACACTGTTTAGATTAAGACAGAAACTCCTGCAAGAGCACTAATTGCATCTCTGGTTACATGCACTCTTATTTAGAAAAAGTTATTCATGAGGTTACATACACTTACAGAGCTGGGGAAAAAGGAGAAAAGTCACCACAAATAGTTTTGCAAGTTGTAAAAAAATCAATAGAAACACATTTCAGTTCTCTGCCCTACATGTTTTTTCTTTTCAACATTTAAGTCAGCTAACATTAATATTCTAGTTTAACACAGTAACAATACATACAGAGAAATTTACAGACTTGATAGTCTGCCTCCACACCCAGAGTAATTAAATACTTAATTGAAAAAGGTGCAGCACAGGATTAGGCTTACTACTGTAAGAAGATTTACATCAACTGTTTACGCTTTGATTCGCTTGTGTAGAGGATTACCCTCGAAAAGCAAATATTTTCCTGTAGATATAGCTGTAAATCATTTGCATTGTCTGAATTAACATATCAAACGCACATAAAATATCTTAAGGTCCTCTTTTATAAGATGAGTGATAGAACAATACTGTCCACAGAGGACAAGTGTGTTAAGCTATTTTTCCAACTCAAAGAATTAGGTTTAACATGTATTTTGTTAATAAACAGTGAGCGGCTGTAACAATGAAATTGCTTGGTGCTTGCAATTCATTTGGTATATGACTGCTGGTTGAAAGCATCTTTAATTACTTTTTAAGACACAGTGACTGCTTTAGACACTTCTCAGTAATAAATCTGTCCAGAATTAATATCTGAAAAGGCTAATCATAAAATCATGATCACACTGAGAGCAAAATAAATGTAAAATACCTCTTCATCTATTTTATATCAAGAGTCTCTATTTTTTATTCCTTTTAAAAAAGCTTAAGTCATAGGCAAATGTGTGCTGACACACTGAAAAAAAACCCAAACTTGAAGAGCACTTCACAGCGTCATCCCATGAGCAAAATGGGAATAGAGCTTTAAAAATGTCATCTACTGGGGGTTTTTAGATTATATTACATTTTATACATAAGACTTTATTCACAAAAAACATTCTTACCCAGAAGATCCGATGCTTTTGCACACACCAAGAAGAGGCCGCTTCTCAGAAAAATTATCACATTTCTGAGCACCTAATAAGAGGGAAAACAAGAAAAAGCAATTCACTATCTACAATTTGTGTTACTTTTCAAAATACAGGTGTGTATGCTGTGGGGGCTCAACATATTGGAAGGATATTGGATACATAATACAACTCTTAGCCTGTACAAGATTAGTGATAAAAATGAAAATAACAGGCAGAGTCATGAACACCAGAAGAACTGTTTTTGAAAGAGATGTCAATGAGTAACAAAACAAGTAGCAAAATCTGGTCAGGATTTTGGAGTTATTTTCTATTAATTTCAGTTGGGGTTAAGGATTCAGTAACTGTAACAACTAACGCTTGCTGATTTTTCATTGTTTTATAAAAGCTGTCTGTAATAAGGCTGTCATCAGCTCTGCATGGGTTTCATACATTGGTTTCCAATTTCTACTACTGAGGTATAAATGGAGTATAACAGCCTCAGCTGTAAGAGCGCAGCTTAAGAGCAGCCACTCTTTAGCACGTGACAAGGGGGGCTGCCGGTGTTTTCCCAAAGCACGGCCATGCTTACAGCCCATGCCCTGCACCTAAGAAAATACAAGATGAAATTAGTCTTTAGTAAGTTTTGCCACCATGCGATTTAAGTCTCTAAGAAAGCAATCTCCAGCAACTTCCAGCAAGACTCAGGGTATGCCTACTGTTCACTCAAAGTGAAAACACTTTTAAGTGTTTTTAATCTACTTTTAAGATTAGCTTCACCAACAACCAGCATAGCGCCAGCAGTAGTTTGGCATGGGCTTGTCCTCTGCTCCAGTTCAGCCGCTGAGATAGTTCTGCCTGCCCAGGGGTCCATGTGTGCCGCCACCGCTGGCACCAGAGCTAGGCAATTAAAACCAGTCCTTCGTCTTGCCAAAGTGCAGTCACACCTTCACTCCAGAACCATGAAATTGTTAAATACACCACACTTTTTAAAATGGGATTTTAAAGGTTTTTAAAACTTCACCTTATTGCTATGTAAACAGAAATAAAACGAAAATTGAGTCAAAAATCTCTCTTCTACTTTGTGAACATTCTACTGAATTTCAGCGTATGCTTCTACCCAATTTAAATAACAGAAAAACCACTACCACCACCACTACTAAATTTCCTCTGTTTTCTTTCAACCTTTGCCTTTTTAATTATCTATCTATAGTTATGCGTGTGTGTGGTGAATAATGGAATTTTATTTTTTTTCTCCAGTGTACACCAAACCCTTTGATCTATAAAGAATATTAGTGATATAGTCTGTTCAAAATTTAATTCACAAATACTGGTGTGCTGCACTAAATCAATTATTCAGAAAGGCACAACAATTAACAATATAAATTTTCACATAACAGACTCTGTTAATTATTAATAACTCAGGTACCTGCAATTAATTTGTAACAAAAACTGTTCAGTACTCTCATCCGTACAAGGATAAGTCTTCCCTCCTACACATTTGGGTATTTATAACATCAAATGGGTCACGTCAATAATTTCACCATCAACAATAGCTTTACAAGTAGCTCCAAATGTATTTTCCTTTTATTCCTATTATTCCAAGGTCTTTTATGAGTCATACCTGTACCGTATGTACTGACCTGTAAATTGATAAATGAAACCTATAGTCTGAACCTGGCAACCAATTTGTTTTCTTTAGTACAAGTAACAGATGAACTCCATTTGTTTCTGTTCACTTAGCTAGTCTCTCAGCATTAACGGTGAAATGCTGACTACTAGGAGTTCCGACATTGATTTAAGCAGAGCCAGGATTTTACCTTAAGTATTTAACTGTATTTTCTTTTTTTTTTTTTCCCCACGAGGATATATCAGGACATGAATTCATATGTTTCTTTATGGTCTAGTTCTAAGTTTAACAACAAGGAAGAGGGCACAAGAAGAAGAAAGGTGGTGAGGAGTAAAGGGTAACAACAGCACAATATCAAAAGGAATACCAGTTTTTAATACCCACAGTACAGATTTGCGAAATTTATACAATAGGTGCTTAAACTTCTGATTTCAGTCTGTAATGATTGAGGCCTTCATTTAAAAAAAATAATAATATCCATTTGCTACTTCAAATATATACTTTCAGAATGTAAATATTAATATTGTAGAACAAGATCATTATTTTGAGGACTCTGCAGGGTATTAAATCAGGTTAATAGCGGTCCCATTCATGAGATTGCAAAAAGCGACATGTGCTGTTCTCTGCAATGCTTAATGGAGTCAGCAACCCTCTCTAGTTCTGCCCTGGGATTTAATCCTCCAAGTTATGGCAGATTAATTTTATTTGTAAAATTGTGTTTATTTGCATGTGCGATATACTGACGTTGTACACACCTGCTCCACACACAGTGTTTAACAAAATGCAGCAGGATGATTGAAATGAAAAACAGCTAGCTAAATCCCTCAGATACAAAGAGTATTGAAATCCTGTTGCAAAGTCTTTTTCTTAAACTCCTTCTATTCTAAATCCTTTTAATTCTGTCATATAACACTACAGCATTTATAAAAAGCTGAAAATCCTGACAAATCACACAATTAAAGTAATGAAAACTGCCCTTCCTGCCAACAAGGCACCACCTTATCTACAGCTCCATTTAGCTAAATGATATATGTTATTTTAAAAAAATCTAAACCCAGTTAGTACACTTAAAACTGAAAAAAAAATATCTGTGGCTAAATGAAATTTCATACAAATCAACATTTAGAACTTTATGAAGTCAAAAGGTTATCCACACATAAGCTCAAAGCAGCTTATGTACTGTACTGACGAAACTGTGAATAGGTATCTCCTGGGCCTAGTAAGGCCTCTCAATAATGCCAATAATAATAGTAACAACAACAGCAGCAGCAGCACACCCTTTTGAAGAATAAAAATGAAAACCCAGTGATTTCCATAGGAACTCAAAAGCTACTCAAAACTATGAAAAGGACCCTCATTTCCCTTCAGTAAGAAATGCACCATATAAACGTCAGCTTCTGACCTATTTAGCAATGGCATATATGCACGATGGAGTATATTTTTCCAGTATGTAATTCCACTGATCAAGTTCCATCACAGCCATTTAATAACGCAGTGTACCTCCTGTTCAACTAGACCCCTCTTATTTCTATCTGTTACTTGAAAATTGTGTTGCATTTGTGGTCCTGCCCCACATCAGCACAGCAGCCAACCAGTTATCTGGAAATGCATTAGGCATATACTACATATTGTTATCCCTCCCTATCTTGCTGCTTCTTTCCAGTGGAAAAAAAGAAAATAATAATTTTTCTTAACATTTCTTAATTAGTAGCATTTTGTTCTGCTTTGTTATTGAACACAAATGCAAAAAAGCACATGCTACTTGAAACAGAAGTGAAAAAGCTCAAGTAAGTGCTAAAAATAGTGTGTGAATTCTTTGCTCAGCTTCAGGGTAGCATCTATAAATGCTCCATTTCCTGCACAGATAAGCTGCAACTGCTTTACTCAATATTGTGCCTGATCAATGGCACTGCCACTGCTGTCCTCATCCCAGAACTTCAGGTGCTCCTTTAGATTAATGTTATAGACCATGAACATCACATTATTCTATCTCCCTTCACTCCCAGCATCACCCAGACATTTCAAGTTTCGAAGTCCCTCTCCAGTACCTGCATCATACCAAAAGTTAGTACACTAGAACACCCTTCAACACCAGCTGATTTCCGTATCTATTGCCTCCTTAGCCCACTCCACCCTCCCATTTCTGAGATCAGACAGCAATGTTGCAAGAAGCAACGGTGGCTGCAGAACATTATCTTGGCAGTTCTGTCAGACAGAGCTATGCATCTTTATAGAAAGTTGTATTTCCTGCACAGCACCATAGTTTTATTTTCTGATAATTACACAGGTTCTATATGAAGAAAAAAAAAAAAAAAAAGATGACCTTGAAACATCTGCTAGAGATTAATGATTCTGGAGTCACACATTAATTGAAGACAGATAGAAGTATTTTGATTGAATCTTCTTCAAAAGACCTCTTAAGATATCAGTGAAGATGGTGAAAGCTTAAGGTGTATTGGTCTAAAGCACTGACGTGATGTGGCTAGAATTGAAATGATGGCATACAGGTCAGTCCACACAGCTTCAAAGAAATTAGTATTTTGAAATGTCATGCTCCAAAATTCTTTCCTGTAATATCTATAAAAGGCTTACTTGTTATGCTTGAGAATTCTGTTCTGTAATTTCTATAATCCATACACATTAACGTTCATTATACCAGAACAACCCACATAACAGTTACAAAACACCAAAACTTAAATGCACACCTGCAGGACCAACTCACACCAACCCAAATCTACCAACTGCTACTGCTTGTTCAGCTTGTAGGGCTAGCTCCCCTACCATACATGCTATGCAATTATTTTTGGCCTTCAGGGACTTAAAACCACTAAGCCACCCAAGTGGTTGAAAACATACAAAACTCACATCTGCCTTCCCTTAGAAAGCAACCTAAATATTAGAGTTCTCTTCAGTATACCTGCACATAAAGCTGACTCAGCTTTGAGGTTCAAATTTATTTTACCAACATCAAAGATGTAAGCAGTAGAGATAAATCTGCTGCAAAATTTAAGCTTTCAACAGTTTTAGATTTTCAAATGCAAAACTACTCTGTGTTCCAATTAATTTTACCTTTTCATGTTAATTCTAGTTCTCAACCCTTCATCTTTAACATTCCTTTGGTTCATAGCTGTTTTAAACATAGTACCTCCAATGTATTTCCTTTCTTATTTGCTTTTTTTTTTTTCCTTTCCTTACCAGTAAATTTGACTAAGCAGTCAAATTAATTGAAAGACACAGGACTATTATATCATCTTTTCTGCAAGCAGCATAATCTAGAAAATGGCAATAAATTAATTCAGTTCACTGGATGAATTTATTTTCATAATGCTGGGACATGGAAATAGGTTTTACAGACAATGACTGATCTAAACCTCAACACACAAGTCTGTCATCGTGTACCCTTTACTACCACATACAACGCTATTCCTGCAGCTTCTCCTAGTTTGATTGACTTTTAAACTATGCAAGCCCACCTTAATAAACAGGATAGCACAAGGCAGAAAGCAGGTATGTAGCCAAGGTTTTGTAAAATGACTTGGGATAAGTAATGAAACACGGGAGACTAGCACGAACTCACTTCAGAAAGCAGCAATATTCTGATTTTGTAGGAAAAAGAAAAGCAAACCTATATTACATTCTTCCAATGTAAATGTATTATTTCTTAGCACTTATTTCAGAATATGCAATAGACCTCAAAATGAAGTTCAAAAGACAAAAAAAAAAAAAAAAAAAAAAAAAGGAATTCTCAGTCTTTCTTATTTGTGACTTAATAGGTCAAAGAACATACAGAAAACCTAAGCAAGTAATATTTTTAATGTCTCTGTAAGTATCACAGAAATGCTAATCCAAAGAGAAAAAAGCAAAAGACAAATGTAGGAATATCCAAGACAGAATACTTAACAATATACAGGACTCAAACTTGGTATCTTTTCAATTCTACATGTACACATCCACGTAGTCTGTTACCTCAGAAAAATAAGAAAGCATCATGTAGAGGAAGTGGTGAAAAATTAGAAAACATGTTGAAGAAAAAATATGAATAATTAGGTCAATGTGGCTAAATAGAGCCATTAGGTATTTTGTGAGAGGAAGCCCAATAACAGAGTAACTTGAGTACCAGGGAGAGCATCACAAATCATAAAATGGAGAGAGATAATACACCCTGAGTTTTGCTTGGTTCTCACACTGTTATTCACTACAATGATGTTACCAACCGTTGACTCTTCACAGAGGAAAGTAGCTAAAATTAACTGACAGGGTTCCAGCTTTTTTTGTATCTACCACTTAATATTTCCTCCCTTCTAATAATCACAAAGTTGCTTCAATTTGTCTTCAGACACATCTTCGTGTGCTTGTTTTGTCTGAAGAGACAGAAAAATCCAGAGCCCAGCAAACGGGGCCCCTGTATACATACAAGTAAGTACTCAAATCAAAGCATACATATTTGAAAGTGAAGAAGAGCCAGGCAAGTTAAAAAGCTGTGCCAACCAGATGGCTCAGCAGATAATGCAGTGTGTAGCACGCAAAGTGCCAGGACTTTGTATTTTTATTCCTAAGACTGACAGCATCCAGACAGAGATGTTCTCATACCCTGTATGTTAGCTACGCAACTTTACCTCCTCTCTTAAGCCTGAAACTTGGTCACAGTGTAAAACTTCAGCCTCCAAAAAGACCATTTATACTGCAAGCTCTAGAAAATAATCAAAGCTGCATCTACTGTCAAAAGCAACAGTAGATATTCTCTGTGCACAGAGAAGAGTTAATGTCTACGTTTTTCAGCGTTACTGACAGAAATCTCTCAATTCTTTACAGACATCTTATACGGGCTGCAGACCAACCATGCCACGGACACAGAGACATCAAAGCACTGTAGCACTGGGCCAGGTCAGATCTTGCCTGGTTTGTCAGCTCAGACAAAACCCTGCATGAATGCTGCAGTATAGCTGCCAGGTCAGAACAGTTCCAGGAGCCATTTAACTGCTCCAGCATGGCACAGAGCCTGAACTAATAAACCTCACCAGATCTGAGCTGGCAGCGTGCAAGGCCAGCTCCAGATACTGCACCATGTTCCTGCTACTAGGACCACTTACAACCTGCTAAATCAGATTTGGGGAGGCCTCCTTTGCAGTAAGCCTGCATGAAATAAACCTGTATGAAATAACTTTTGAAACAATGCTTTATTATGCTATGAAGCGCATGATGCAGCAGAGGATCTAACATCAAAGGACTAGAGCATTTCAACAAAATAGTTGACAAACTATTAAGTTCTGCTACTGTAAAGTCACCAAGTTAAAACCATGAGCTTTCCTTTCACACCTGGGAATGAGCTTCTTATCACAAACTGAGATCTGTTTCTAGGAACGTGCCAAATCCATCCACCAAGAGAGTCCTATTTTCAATAATTCCCTTTTTACAGCTTCACACAGTAAAATAGTGTTTGAGCCTACTGATGGTAATCAGCTTCTCCTTTACAAATTCCTTTTATTTTGTTCAGAATCATTAAAGCTCATGTGTTAGTTATCTAAGGCCTCTTATTACAGCTTTACTTTTATCTGATTCCAGATACTGGTCAATGATACATTCATGTACTTTTAATCAAAGATTTATTTAAACCAAGCCATGTAAAAAGAGAACAAAACATGTTTTTAAAAGGTTTGGCTTAATTTAATAGGAGCTAATTTGAATAGTTTTCTAATGCAACAACTATCATTGTCAGATGCTAAATATATGCAATTTAAGAGACAGAAAGTAACTGCTTGAAGGACTTCATAAGCAGTGTAACTTACTAGATTGAAAAAGCAGAAAGCACTATTTTACTATCAGAAAAGCAGAACTTACAGGTTTTTCTTTCTCCTTTTTTTCCTTTGAAAGCAGAATGGGCATAGACATCCATTACTTAATGACACGCATAACAGCAAAAAAACATAGCTCATCAGGAATTATTCAGTGTTTCCATAAACAGTACAAAAGGCACATGCTTGTGAAGTGTTTTGCTTTAAGTTACTTTAACCTATAATAGAATTACAGAACCACATGTACACTACTTTGTATATTTCTCTACTCAGGAAATCACTGAGACAATATAAAATATGTCCATTAAACCTTTAACTTTCTTAATTTACTTTCTTTGAAACACTCAAAATTATTATAATTTACTATTTTTTTAATAATTTAAACAATTAGATTTTAGGCTACATTTTTGCGAGTTCACTAATTAATTCATAATATACCACTAAAATTTGTAATCCAGCATAATCCAAAGAAGCCTTGATCATCCTCTAAGTACACTCCTTTCATCCATGAAGCAAAAAATGGCAACCAATTTAAACTAGAATACTCAGCAGCTGTAGAGAATAGCTTGGCCAGTTGAACTTACAGGAAGTGTAGATAAGCAAAACGTTGCTGAAACCAAAAATGAGCCAAGACACCAACAGATCTTAGGCCTTTAAGAAGTCTACAATTAGATTTTGTGTTTAGATTGAACAGTGTACTTTTTTAAAGGGATCTGCTTGTTTATGCATAGTTGCTTTAATTCTGCAGCAAGCTTTACCAGGGGGTTAACTCAGAATTTCTGAAACAATCCCAGTAAACAAACTAAGCAGCTTGTCTTAGAACTTGATAAAACAGTATTAAAGCAGTAACAAAGAGGAGGTGCCTATCGGCACTCAAGGGATGATGATAAAAGTTCGACCACTAAAAAGGTCAAAGTGTTTGCATAAGGTTTACATAAAATAAGCAGAAGGGGAACAAATGAGAAGCTAGCGCCACCCCAAAAAACAGATTTCATTGTCTTGTTACTTTTACTGGAGTGCAAAAGCAGCCTTTTTTAAAAGTCTCATTAAAAGCTGCAATTACTAAACTTAATGCATGCACTAGTAAAATATTTAGATCATTTCACAACTCAGAAAATATTTTCTTCAAAAATTAAATATTTAAATAATCAGAAAAGGACACTTTCTCTTTGTACAAAGTATATTACTTAGATCAACTACTTCCTGCATTATCTTACTTACATTGTTTCAGTTTCAGCTCCTAGATGGGTATTAAAAAAAACCAAACAAAACATACCATCCTTCTTAAAGGATACATACTTCCTTAAGTATAAGAGTTTAGAAGGGCATCACATTGTTAATAGACTTTACAATGCACCATAACAGGAGTTTTTAACAAATGTTGATAATTTTTACATCTACTGCTATCAATCACCAACTTGGTATAAAAAACCAATTTCAATATTATTTTATAGAAATAAAATATTGAAAATCAGTGTTTCCAAATGGAATCTTTAACATCTCTGGACTGATCTCTAGCACAAATATTCCTAGAAATCCTCTGAACTACAAAAGAAGCAGCATCCAAGCTAAAATCTGAAGATAAAACTGCAGAAAGTGCTGGATTACAGAGCAGGAAGATAAAAATGACGTAAATAATACTTGTAGAAAGCCATTATGAAGGTGACCACTTAAAAGTAATAGAAAAATCTATGTATCAGGTTGTAGCAGTGATTTGGACAAAGATGTGCAAAAAAAAAAAGTTATGCTTAATTACAAACCATATATACTTACTGATTTGTGGAGCTGGTAAAATCCGCGCAGCTCGCACTGGACCATGGCGGACAGAAAAGAGTTCCTGAGCTTCACCACTGATCTGCAAAACATGCATCTTATTAACATACAATGTAAAAAAAAAAAAAAGTATAAAAATATATAGATTTAGTAGGTAAGAAAGTTGGTAGAAAGACATTGTACAAAACGTAGGTAAGAAAGTAAGTTGGTAAGACATTGCCTTTCTAAGCAACCATCCACAATTCCTCTAAATGAGAATATATCTTGGAGGTCTTGAATAACACAAATTATAGCAATAAATATGGCCTGCCTCTAAAAACATACGCCTTGGACCACATGAATGAGATACTAGCAATACCTACTATTAATGATTACATGTGTTTTAGAAGAAACAAGACTTGAAGTTGACTGCTGATTAAAATTCACAAAAATTCAAGGAATCCAAACCATAAGCATTTATTCTACATAGTGCATGCTTCTAAGAAAAATGCTAAGCAGCCAGTTATCAAGAATAGCAAACACTGGTGGTAAAAGATCAGAGGATTTGATATATTGGTACATTCCATATTCTTCAGGTGTTAAAACTCTGTTTAAAAACAGGGTGTCAAACTAATTAAGTTTGGCACTAATGGCAATCTTGACAAAATTAAATCAGAAGTAGTTAAGAAGACTTTCCAGACTTCCTGTAAATGGTCAGTCAGAATGCATTTTCATAACTGCCTGGTAATGGATCTGATATGGAATGTCAAACTTCAGGAAAATGGCAAACATTACAAAGCTCGTTTCCAAATAACCAACAACTTAACAGACGTAATGAGACTACGAACGTAGCCAACGTGGTGTCATAGAGTTTTGCCAAACAAGCAGTTTACAATACCAGAAGAGAACACAAATTTGAAACAAGGTACTTATGAATCAATAAACTATAAATACAAGTTAACTTTTTGAAATGTCATTTTATGGTTGTTCCCACTTGTTTCTGCACTTCAGCTCACACGTTCAAAAAGTTAAAATACTACTACTGTTTGACTAACAAATCATAAGTATAGTTCTTCAAACTCTTAGCTCACTTCCGGTCTCAACCCCAAGCCTCATTATTTATTATCATTCCTTTAGATAATGGGGGCAAAATGAAACTTACCCCATTGAAGCACAAGTCTTTCATAAACATACTTTGAAAACACTGTTCAGTACAGAGGTAGCCCATCATTCCATACATGGTAAGTAAACACAGAATGTAGAGAACTACTGCTTTTCCATATTATGCCTGGAATAACATTCAAGCTACACAAATGTGGGGAAGTAACACTCCTAGCCATTTTAGATTTGCAGGCAGCTAGCAGTTCCACATTGGTATGAATCAACACTACTATTAACGATGTGATCAGAATTATTCCTGATGGACACAACAATTTCAAAACTGTAATCAATATAAGTATTAATCCCTCAGTCTACCCTGCTCTTATTTTATTAGGCAGATGTTCCAATCATAGCGGATTCTCCTCCTCCAGCTAGCAGCATCATCTGAACAACACTGTAGTACTCCAGCTTTTGCAAAACAAGTTTAATCCTCCCTCAGGGATAGCTAGAGGCCTCTGCTCTGAAGAGCTTGCTGATCAGATTCCATACAAGACAAAAGAACGATGATCAGAGATCAACTCAGTAAAGATTTGCTGATTGTTTCTAACTGAGCATGAGTTTGGAGTGCAGCATGAAAAAAAAAAAGCACATAGATAAAAACATCTGGAAAAGTCTGGAAAAAAGTAGAGCAGTGCTAAGCAGATAATGAGAAAATATAAAGAAAGAGAGAGAAAAAAATAAAGAGATGAAAAAAGATTAAGACAGCAGCACATTTTCTATCCATCAGAACACACCAGTTCTATGAAAAGGGAAAGGAGAAAATGGAGAAGAAAAATAGAAAGCTTTGGAATTATTATTATTGGCAATTAAAGATTTTTTCCCCCAAATCATGAAAATGCTGTTTCACATGTGCATGCACATCAACGGCTATGAATGAAAACAAGAGGGAAAAGAACTAGCATAACAAAAGTATGGAAGAAGTGATTCACATAAAATAATCCAACCCCATTCAGTCACCTCCTTCTACTTTTTTAACTATGCCAGCACATCAGCTCTAACTCCAGTCTACTTCAAATAAAGTTATAGTCCCAAAAGTAAGATACACCAAGAAGGCCAAACCTTCTTAACTCGGTTTCTGCTCTTAAATAGACTGAACTCCAGAGAGCGTGTTTATTTAGCCTGTGATGCCAAGACCTGTAGAACCTGAGGTTGAGACTTTCAAAGAAAAGCCTAAAAATGTACAAATGTAAATGAAATTTGTACTTCAGCACCTAGCATGTAAATCCCAGCCCAGCTCTTTTCATGCATATAATGCTTTTACTTTTTAATAATTGATATTTATTATTTGAAAGATAACTATTTTATCCTTTTATACTGGGGAGACATTACAGAAAGAAAGGTTAGATGGACTAACCAAAGCCACAGGATCTGACAGTATCGAAGACAAGATCATAGGTAGTTAGCTTCTGTTCTGAGACCACTGTAATATTTAATACTGTTGTGTAACAGTTCCTCTCCTCTTAGTCTGTGTAGAATATTTTTTCCCCCATGAAAGGGGAAACTTTGTAAAACTAAGAAAAAACGCAAATAAATGTTCACATAACTTCAGCCATCTGTGCAGCTCACGTACTTAGTTGCCGACTCCTGGGACCCAAAAAGGAGCATACCCCCACTGCAGATTTTGTAATGAAAATACAAGATGCCACCCAACCACTGGCATCTCATTTACAAAGAAAAAACCAAATTCAGTGAAAGGCATAAAAAACATTTACAAGAAATCTGGACATGACACTACAATATGGATCAGATTAAAACACTAATACTTAACCTACTATAGCTCCATAAAATAATAATAAAAAAAATCCTTTAAGAAAAGTGTTGTGTGTCCTTAACTTCTATAGAAACAGGAGATCATACAAGGCATTGGACCTTGTTGAATGCCATGAATTATTAAAAGCTTGGTTGTTCCTCTGGTTTGCCTGGACTTGAAAAATACATTAGGGCTTTAGAGTTCAAGATTTTCTTTGACTTATAATTAACTTTTTTTAAACACTACCACCAGTGGAAGCTTCTGCTATTTGCAGTCTTATAAAATTCTGAATTAACTGTGGTTAATGCTAATGCCCTTCATTTATCTATATCAAACATAAAACTTTATTACCATTGCTGAGGGCACATGTATCAATTTAAACTGAAAGCACCATCTTCAGAGTAGAGAGATGATACAGTCTATCTTCCTGCCAGTGCAAGCCTTATCTCACTCCTGAGACAGCCCATCTTTTCTCCAAATGGGAAACTTACTCCACTAGGAACTGAAGTGGGACAAGGAACTACATTTAACAGAAGCCCAGCCCCATTGCTAAATGGCTAACAACTTTGTCACTGCCAGTTTGGGTGAGATGTGGGCTGGCAAGTCTGAGTAAAAGGCTCCACATCCCATTACCAGTCCCTTGAGCTACACAGTCTCATAAGCATAGACAAAATATAAATAGACTTCATGAATTGAAAACAGAGCTCTAAATTCTTCAAAAAGCACCTGTGAAGAAACTAGGCTGTGGCTGCCATTTTGGATTTGATCCAGCTAAGTAGCAAGTCCCTGTGGCAGCTTTCAAAGCTCTTAAAAGTTTTTCTTTCCCATTCCAAAAGCCAAGAATATTTTCAAACAGGTTTTAAGAATTGGATATTAAGCTATAAAAGCAGCTTCAGGTACTCATTCTGTGAAAGAGTGAATCCAAAATGATGGCTCCAAGCTGGTCTGATGGAGCAGTTCAGCTTTCCCAGTGCCTGGTACCAAACCACAAGCCCCAGACCTACATGGAAGGCTGCAAGCAAAGAACACGCCAATTCAAAACCCGGCCCCCAGTGAAGTCTTCCTCGCTCTCTTCCAATAATGACAGATATGTCCACTTAGACATCTTGAGCTACTGCTTAAAATGTGACAGACCAGAACTCTGGAGCACTGCTTAATTTTTGATGACAGAGCTTTATTGTTTGGAGCATACCAGTTTGCACCCATTAAAAAAAAACAGAACAAAAGAAGTTTTGTTCACACTAAGAATAACTAATAGTTTCCAACCATAGAAAATGGTTTTCACATGGGGGGGGGGTGGGGGGTGGGAAGTCAAACATACACCAAACTGAAACAAAACTGAGTTTGAAATTCAATGTTTAAACTACTGTGCAACTATATAAAAGGCAACTGCTTGTATATTATGAACTGTCACATCACACAGGGAAGATACCGGGAAGTTTGGGGTTTTGTTAATATTCCATGTTTTAAATAAGATATAGATGATATTACAAGATGTTAAAACATGACAATAAGGAATTGACGGATACCACCACAAAATATGGTTTGATATAAACTTACTGGGTTAAAGATTACTACTAGTCTTCTCACTACTGACAGAGTAAGGAAGGACTGTAAGTAAAAGGACAAATTTTATCATTTTAGTTTAAAAATTTGAACAGTCTGCTTTTTCATTGAAAACAAATCTCTGTAATTATCTACAGATTATAAGAATTTAGATGCTCAAAGAATGTTACAGATGTCTACTCTAGTGACTGAATTAAGTATGAAATTGCACCTACCATTTAAAATTATGACAACGCTAATTGAATTTTAAAAATAATAAAAGCTTAGGAATGGCTTTGTTTAGTTTCCTCAACGTTCTCACTTTGTCATACATTTTGAGGAGTTTTAGCATGATCAGGCCATAGGCTCCCTATGAAATTCTAAGTTGGGGGACAGTTCTGCATTGATTTTTATAATTTCATTTCTACACAAAGACCACAGACAATATTGGAAGCAGGTAGAATACAGATACTAACACCCTTGATGAGTTTTCATTTTAGCTTCAACCCCAGCCAGGATGAGCTACATGAAATACTGTTTGCACTCTTCTGATACATCTCACCGCAGCCTTTTCAGAGGTTGCTGCACATGGGTTTTTCTCCCAGCTGGTGTAGAGAATGGTATCAGTTGGAAAAAAACACCTTCCAACAGTGCTGCAGTCACTTAATGAGCATAAAACCAAAAAATTTCTTACACATTGCTAGCATCTTCAGTGAAAAAAAATCAAAGCTTCAAAAAACAATTTGCATAGATGTTTTGTAAACTCCTTAGACATTTTTCAGGGTTACTAGGTCAGGTCATTACTATATTTTTCCAAGTGACTAATACAAGCCTTAACAGTGGTACCTCTATCAGGAGGAGGTCTGGACAGAGGAAGAATTGCAGCTTACTATGTGGTAAGTGACTAGCCCTTTTCCCAGCACTAAAAGGGGGAAGAACTAAAGGAGAAAGAATTACAAAGACTACCACAGTGAACCCCAGCAGATGGGGCTTTTGATGAACAGTTGAGAAAACAAAATGGAACTGGCATGTCTGACTCACCATATACACCCATCTATACATCCACATGCACTCACCATCTGCTGTACAACCACTGTTTTAACAACTTCAAAATCATGGTATTGACAGCAGCATTTAAAGGAATATAAGGTCTGGCAGTGGAGAAACAGCAGTGTGTGATGCCATCCTTGTCCAACGAGTCCTCTGCATTCCAGAGGTCTCCACATGGAAGTCACCTACCACATGGGCTGACACATCCCGTAGGTCTCTGGCAGCGTTGTTATACCACAGCCTTCAAGTATTTTTCGTTAAATATACATCTGTATTTGTTATTAAAAGTTCCCTTTGGTAGTTCCTACTTTATTCAACTCAAACTTGACTGCTCTTTTTTAATTGTAGTATGAATCATTAAGATGACTTTTCTACTTCTGAAACTTCCAGCATACAATGCAAAAAAATTATCTGTCACAAAACCAGCCAACATGCATTTCCTTGAACAGGAACATCTAGAACAGATACTTGGAAACCACATTAGGCAGAAACTGGTTCCAATTGTATTTGAAACACGAAACTGGGAACAAGGGAAAAACAAATTCCAAATAAAACACAAAACTACACAGCACAATTATCAAATAGGAACTTCTAGTCATACTTCTGTATATTCCCTGATTTCTCCCCACTTAGCGAGGCATATTTTAAGAACACTTTTAACCTTCCCACCCCTATTTCAAAACCAAGATCAAAGAAAAGTCGCTTGGATGGACACCTTCCGCTTCTTATGCAATACAGATTCAGACGCTGCACTTCAAAACCCCAGCCGTTACTTCAGCACCCAGCAGTCCAAACATTATTCCAGTCCTTTGAAGCAGCCCTAATGGTATCTTCCATTTGCAAGTAACACTTCTGTAGTCAAAGATCTTACTCCAAGGAGATGTTAATGTGAAACCACTCAGACTGCAAAGAGACACACACTCCTGGAGGCAGACTGCAAAGGTGTTTAGAAGTCAATGTAACACCATTACGGAGAGTGTCAGCTTAGAAGCTGTCATAAACACTTCATAATCACTCAGACACAAACTGGACTGCCTGCAACACATTACTTTATTAAGTGCTGAATAGAGGTTCAATTGTACGAATAAAAAGCACAATGCTACAGATAATAGCCTTACTGAGTAGCTTTTCACATAAACGTCAAATTGTTGTTTTTTCAGATTGAAAGGTTTTTAAACTATGGAGATCTGGGCTTTTTTCTTAACTGGAATAACATTGCTTAATTACAAGCTAAATACTCGGCAAGATCAAGAAGAAAGGTTTGTATAATACCAAAGGACACAAAAAAGTGTTGCCAAGTAAACTCTAAATATTAAGTCAGTCACATAACTGCCAGATTTTATTTTACTCAGATTAAGTAAGCAAAAAATGAGGTGGAGAAACAATGTGGAAAAAACCCCAGGTTATGTTACCTCCAAATTTGTTGGATATATAAACCCTGCTCTGAAAACATATTTAAAATCGATGTTAAAGACCATCACTCTGAGAAACTCTCCAACAAGAGTTTGACAAAGGAACCATTCCAACACTGAAATTATATTAACACATACAAATTGCACAGGTCAAAGCTGTACCTCTCTGGATGTGGTCTCAGAATTTCACAGAATATACTAATGAGGGGCTGACAAAGTGATGCAGTATCTCTACAGTTGGCAAGATGGATGGTAAAATATTCCCATATTTGGCATTGTTTCCATTTCATTGTACTTCCTCCCCACTAATTAAAAATACCTCTGCACAAAATAAATGACACTAAGAGAAGCAGTCCTGAAATTTCATTTTTCTTTTTCTTCTTAAAATATTAAATACTATCAAAATCTAGGAATTATGAAGTTAAAAAATACACTGGAGAAAAAAAAATACCAGTGGTATTGTCATACTGAAAAAGAAGGTAACATCAGGTATTCGTGGCCTAATCTGTGACTAATTCAGACACAAGAAAGAAAAAACAAAACCAAACAAAACCAACCAACCAACCAAAATACCCACAAAACCAAAAACAACAACAAAAAACATCCACAAGCCCAAAGAAAACCCTTCTTTCCCACTAGGAAATGTGTATAAGCTACCTTCTACTAGCAGTAAGCTACACATAAGCCAGGATAAACAAAGTAGTTTAACTCATTAATTTAATGGAGCTTACTAACAAACAACTTCATGTTTACTCCAGTGTACCACGCGGTATGGAGTTTAAATGCAGACAGTTACTGCAGAACAGGTTACACCAAGGTAATCTGTTCATGTACCAAAGAACTGAAACTCCGTTCTTGCTCTCCTTACACATGTAAGATCCCATCCCGCATAGCATTTCTCAAGGGCACTGATACAGATAGCTCTGACAGAGACACTCTTTCATCTGGACACAGAAAGTCACTTACAAAGGTTGCACAGAACTCTCACCCAACCACAAAGCAAGGGCATGTTACCTACATGCACACACAGAGGAAAAAAAAAAAACCTGCTAGACACAAAGCTGCTCTTATCAGAATGGCCAGGGCAAGCCCCACGTCAATCCAAAGTGCTTCCACACATTTGTCAGAAAACACGCATTCATTTGGGTAAGAACATTTCAGCAGGATAAAGGAAGTTGTTTTATAAAAATTCTTTAGCTTAAGTCTATGTGACTACTCACAGTATCTTAATTGATCAACTTGCGCTCTAACTGCTGATACTGCAGTAACTGTTATTTCCTCTCTTAGCTCAGTATCTTAGTGACACCTAATGTTTGTTTTCTGTAATACACCTCGAAGACCAAAGCAAAGCCCTTTGAACCGTTTTAATAACCTGATTTGTACGCTCCTATAAAACTGATCAGTCTTCAAAACAGTGTACAAAACTAACTGCATACTATAAACCCATTCACAGTATTCAAATTCATTCCATTGTAAACCCAAATTTAAAAAAAAACACAGTGGGCAAGCTAGCTTTGCTGTGTCATACACGTCCTTGCTCTAAAATCACAAAATACAAAGCTAATCCAAAGGCACGTTTTACTCCACTAAAAAAAAGCCATGAAAATTAGGATTAGACGCAGTTTCTCAGGACATACAATTAGATAAAATTTCCTGTATTATAGTTACAATGTTCCTAAATTTTAGTTAAAGTTCATAAATTTTAGTAAAAAGTTACTAAATACTGAAATTTAGTAAAGTATACTAGGTCTGACTCCATTTCTATTAAACCATCCTTCAAATGCAGAAGCTCAGCTGTTTGCTTTTTTTTTTCCTCATCTCCAGCTAACAATATACAATCAAGAGGGGGAAAATGGAACTCTCCCACACTTCAGTGAAACTCAATTTGATGTACAAATTAACATTATTTTCTATTATGCTGATCTGCTAGTATATAAACATGTCCTACATAGCTAACCAAAAAGTTACTAAAAAAAAAAAACCCAAAACACGTTTCTAAAAAAAACAATGTATTTTACAAAGGGAAAAAACTCCATGCTCTCCACATTATTTTGAAGGACAAGGTGTTATGAGCAATTTTTTTTTTTAAGTTAAGAATTTTATGACCTACTGTATTAAACTTTATTCTGTAATTTCAAGAAATTTGGGGGAAATTCCCCAAATTAAGACCATGTGCTCATAAACCACCCTGAAACACAAACTGCAGGGTGTATGTATGACAGCATGAAATCAAACCCATATGCATACATAGACTTTAATAAAATTAAAATTGCAAATCATGTACATGACAAACGTGATTGTAAAATACTATTAATACTGTCATACTTGCATTCCTGGGACAAACAAATTCTTTTCATATTCTTCTACCCTTACTAATTTCTGTAAGTTAAAAAGATTTCTGTCCTTTCTGGGATACAAACTACCCCATAGTGTCAAACACTATTCCCAGTTTGACTCTGAAAATTTACTTAAAGAGAAATGTTTTGTAAAAAGCCCTCAAATCTGAAGGTACATGAATGCACGTTTGACCTATGCTCAGTATTAATCTTAAAATAAGCATATTCCATACAAACCATATGACATTGACGATAAACATTGACTCTTTCCACTTCGATAGGAAAAATTACAAGTAAAATATTAAAGTAATAACACAACATTACAAACAAACAAAAAAAAAGCCTCTGGCACAGAAGCGAAGTGAACTCTCTACTTACAGGTATGCTCCAGACTTGCATTCCATCGCTGTATCCGATCATTAGCAGTAATGGTGGTTCATTCCCGGTGCTATGTATTTCATGAAACTCGATATTCCTTGATGTATCTAAATTGGATTTAAATATCAAAGTAATTATTAACAGGTTCAGATCAACTGTGGCTGGTGTCAGTTATACTAGATGGTGTTTTCTCAATGCATGTTTCTGTTGTCTTAAGTAAAAACAAGCAAAGTCGTTTAAATTTTTATGCTGGAACAATACTGAAATATATTCTTTTAGGCAATCATAGAATCATTAAAGTTTCAAAGAGGTTAGAAAGCATTAAAATTCAAAGCAATGGAGAAAAATTTTCTGGATTACAATTTGTGTTGTCACTAAATACTCTAAAAACTTCTGCAATTCTTTCTCCAGTGATGAGTAAAACATGGCAAACTTTTCAAACCGAGAAAAATTTGCAAAGGACCAACAAAATAAACATTAACAAATACAGAAATTACAAATGCACAGACTGGTCAAAACTATTTCTAGATACTATGTAATTAATCTTTACACCAACCTTACCAAAAGAAGAAAATCCCCAGGAAGAAAAGTGCTACAGGACATAATAATTAAAAATATTAAGCCTTTCTTAAGTAAAGCCCTCATACTACATTTTCAACCATGACAGAATGAACAAAAGCTCACCGCAAGCATGTAAGTATCAAAGAGAGGAGATATTTAGGATGGTGAACAAGGATGTGTTCAGGCCCAATCAGCCAATAGGCTGCTTAAAAATAAATTTAAACAGAATATGAAGAATTCTAAAGGATATTCTAAAGGGTTTTGTTATGCTGTAGAAAAGAAACTAAAGAGGTTTTTTCAAAAACAAACATGCGAGGAAAACAAACCCACAAACAAACCAACCTTAACTAGCCTAAAGCTGGACATAATGCCATGTACACATTGATAGGTCTTTTCTAGTTCTAATAACCCTGAATTTATGAAGTGCCAGCCTCTGTGCCATTTCAACAGCTGGAAAACATATAATCTTCCCTATTAACCCCTTGCAAAGGCTTAAAATTCCCCATCGCAGCTCTGGCTATGGTTGCTATTACTTCACCTGAGACCAGAATGAGCCTTTACCATACAGCTCTAGACAGGAAAACAAGACAAGAAACAGCAGTTTGCTGGAAGACTTAAATCCAATGCTCTCCAGAAGGCAGGTCCCTTAGCTGCCCAGCTACAAGAGCACATACCACACGCCACAAGCAGCTCCAAGCCATTCAAGAAGTAACTACCTGACAGCAGCATTCAACCAGCTCTCATTTAGTCCCTAACCTTACTGAAAAACAGGTAACCAGGACAGACAAATAAAACAGCTCAGATCTTAAGTGGGGATCTACTTGACACTCTGCGCAAAGGCTTGTAACAGTCACCAGTTTCTCTTAAAAAGGTTCAAGATCTGTTTTCTGCACTAAGTCAGTAGTCTTTGCTGATGATTTATTAAGATACTCTGGAAGTGATAAACAAATGACATTTCACGACTGTTTTGTGGCTTTGCTCTAGTATTTTCCTGAAAGACATCATGGAATCTCCTGCTCATTTTGTCCAACTGCTCTTCCTTTCTAGGTTACTCTAAACTCTATCACACCACTGAAAAAGTATCTGCGACCTTGACTGGATTCACAGTTACATAATCTGGCTTCGAAATCAAACAATAGACAAAAGAAATTCAATTCTACGCTTTGTTTTCAACTACCTTAAGGAAAAAATATGGATTATTTTTTTTTTTTAAATGTATTTGCCCCTCTTCCTAAGCAACAGTTATTTTGCCTTCACATGAAGTCACAAGGCCTGTTTGTTCTATTTGGTAAATACTCAACAAAAATGCAGTTATTCACTTAAAATTAAGTATTTCATTTCCCTTTTCTAGATACACTAAATTCTGAGTCAACCATGTTTACTGGTAAAGCTGACTGAAATTATTGTACGGGGACCCAAAAAATCACAAAAATAAGTGAGAGAAAACAAAGTCATACCATTCAAATCTGCATTTTCAAATCTGACCCAAATGATCTTCTCTTTCTCTTCTGCTGGTGGGGTACCACTGTAGGCCTGCACAAAAAGCAAAAGGGTTGAAACAGTACAAGTTTAATACCCTTTTTTCTCTCTCGTAGACCGCAGGAGGGAATATAAGTTAAAACACAAAAAGAGATACATGTATGTTATTGTCACCAGTATTCCTGTGAGGTTTTGTTTCAAAAATGAACAGTTCCACAATCAACTTATACCATACTAAACAGAATTCAGGAAGTATAACATACATACTAACGTAGAAATGACAAGACATATATAAGAAAAAGCCTTCTGGAGCAGGCTAGAAATGCCACATGACTTACAGCAATTTAGTCAACTAAAATACAGTGGCTTCTACAATCTTTAACTTTAGCAGTTGTACACTGCTTCTAAAAGTCATGTTGGAGGTTCTCACTTGAGGCATTTTTACTTGTAAAGTTCTCTTTAATTCACTTAAAAGCTTTGTAAGCAAGATTGAGGAGAGACCTATACTACATAGTTTATTTTACTGACACGTTTTAGTCACATTTGTGACATCTTTAATACAGCTATTTAAAAGAGAATAAACTGTAATTTCAGTAGAACAGATTCATGTTTCAGTTCTTTCTTCTACAGATGCCCATAAAAAGATGAGATACAAAAAGAAACTGTGAAGGAGACTTACAGTATTTCCAAATTTTGTTTTACAGTTCTCAGGAGAAACTATGGTAGTAAGAACGTGAGCTACAGTAGAAATACCATCAGTTCCAAATGAATTATAACAAAATACTGTGCAGTATTTTGAATTAAATATGAAAAGAGCTTGTATAATCATTTTATACATGCCAGAAAAGCAATAACATGAAGTAAAAATACAAATTTAAAAAATAAGTGTGGGTATTACTTTTCAAAACAAATCACATTCCATGCTTCCAAGGCAAACTGATTTGTAAAATAAAACACAGACTGTATCCTTTAACTACAGAGAGGGGAAAATGGGAGCGGGTGTGGAATGCAGCAATCTTTTAAATGAAACTTTGACTATTTCTAATTTTGACCATGATCCCAAAATGCATTTTACAAACTGGTATTAGTAAGGGGAAATATTTTTTATATTATTATTGAGGAAATTAATGACTAACTAACCAAGATAATCCTTCAAATAAGAATCATGATAGTTTCCTGAGGCTACAGACAATTAGCTGCAATGCTCCTCCGCTACAGACCACAGCTTTCCCAAAGAGTAACAAAATTAGTTTCCCTCTGCTACCAAGGGGCCCATGGGCAACACAGAAGTGACCATTCCAGTTTCATGCTGCTGGCACCTGTGAAAACTATGACAAAGAGCAGACACGAGCATCATAGTTACTGTCCAGAGAGGAAGATCCCAGAAATGGCGGGGGGGGGGGGGGGGGGGGGGGGCAGGATATCTAAAAAAGCAGAGGGAGGACGTCTGTTTTGCAAAACTCAGCACGATGCAGAACAACAGCTTAGGCAGAGCTCCACAGTCCCAAAGCAGCCAGGACATTCTGAGGCAATTTAAGGAAATGAGATAAAAAGAAGGGACTAAAGAAGGCAAAAGAAACTTTTCCCTTTTCAGCCAGTGATACAAGCTAAGGTGACAATGGGTGTCTACCACGTTGTTCCAACACCAGTCCAGCCAGGGTTCACATACAGGTTTCCAACTACAACCCAGAAAAATGTCTTTTTAAGAGGCAGAGCAAGTGTTATGCCCAGTCTCTCCCCTCCCCTACTATATAACATTGCCAAAGTTATTGTAGGAAAAGGCTGCAATCTTCTTCCTGCTATTTATATTGCAATCTTCAACTCCCTTCTAACTAAAATTCTCCTTCTAATTATGACCTATCAGAGGAAATCTGTAGGCCCAATCTTCAGACAGTATGCAGCCTACACTTCTAAAACCCTGGTCTCAAGATTCACATTCAAAAACCAAAAAATCTGGCTTTATGTTTCAATGATACTTTGGTCCACCCAACAAAGACTTCAACTGCTTTGTACACTGAAAAAATATATTTAAAGATCCAGACATACCTGTGGCACAACATCTTGAAGAAATGTAACAACACTTTCCATGTATGACTGTTCCCTTGAAAACAGAAGGAGAATTTCAGCTACCACAGAAGTTCAGAAGTGGTCATGAGTATATTAAATAAGACACATCACCAAAGAAAACACATACAGTCTTTAGCACAAAGGAAAATATTAAGCATGCAATGCAGTTACTTAATACACTGCCAAAAACTCTGATGATATAAATAGCAGCATAAAAGTCTGTAAAAAGCTAAGCAATACCTGTTTATGAAATAACTGCTTGGAGGAAAAGCATAAAAGGCAACAGTGAGGAAAGAAACCATGTTCTCCACATCTGAGTGGCTGACTGAAGTAGAACAGGCATTCAGAAATTATTCTTCAGTATTTTCCTATCTGATTTGGCCATTACAACATGAAGATGAGGACTTAATCTAAGGGCTGGAGTTCTCCTTGTGGGGCAAATAAACTTTAAGACCTCGTATGTATTATGTACAACGATGCAGTAAGTGGTAGCACGAGATGGAACAAAACCCTAACTAAGAACAGGAAGGAGAGGTATTTTCAGCTAATATTTTATAGCTTGGGAAGCTTATTCCTTCTTGGAAGTTCATTAGCAGCAATGATTTAGAATAGTATATAGCAAAATACATTTGTTCTGGTACATTTAAACTAATGCTTTTATTAGCATTCCCCAGCATGAGTGGTGAGCCTCTTGTGTAACTGCTGAGCAATGTACAATGTGGGTTGACTATATTAGACAGACGGTGTTGAAACTACGCAAAAAGTTTGCACTTTCTGTAATAAGTAACACTGAAACATGCTGGCAATAAGAACTATCTTCATAAAGTCCAAGACGTTTTGGTTTGTTGTTTTTTTTTTAAATTAACTCTTTAGGTAACAGCTTCAGCATCCCCCAAATTAGTTTTTATATCAGTAGTAATTATTCCTGCACTAACTCAAGATTTCCAATACCAACCAAGAGAAAAAATTGTAAACTAGGAAATCTAGCCTCTTGACATCTAAAGGTACACGTGTTTTCTTTGTGCTTTCTGAAACTGTGCTAAGACTCTTTTAATAGAAATTGGAGTATTAAGTATTGAAGAACTAAGTACTCTGCCCTATACACAGTGATGGAGAAGATACTTGAAGTCAAATGCTGCAACACCTGAATCAGCTTAACTGGTTGACTCATCTCTGAAAACAGAGACAAATCTAAACAATAAAGTTTTAAATTTTAGAAAGCTTGCTCCAGTTCATGACAAAACCAGTTCAAGGATTACTGCATTAAAGTTTGGTTTACTGCTTTAGCTGTGGTTTCTAGTGTCAATTCTTCTTTATGTAGGTCACCAAAACTGTCTTGTATACCTTCAGAGCCCTTTATTACCTAGCAGTAATATCTGACTACAGGTATAGTATTAAATACAGTCTTTGAAGTGCTCATAGGAATGCCTACTAGCAAGAGTCATACCGTCTTCATTTTTCAGGTCATGAAATGAGTACTATTTTTTTTCCTGCCCTCACTCCAAGTACATCTTGAAACAAAGTTGATGTTTGGGAAACGTTTCCTTCAATGCACTCTAATCTCTCCTGAAGTTAAAAAAGGTCCAGGAAGATCTCTTTAAAGAGCTTAAAAACAACCAAAACAAAAAATAAACCCTTCCCTCAGTAAGAATCTAGAAGCTTAAGCAGCAGAATGCTGCTTCATGCTGCTCAACAAACACAAACTCTCATCAAAAAGACTGACATTTTTGAGGTGAAAAGATGTACCTCAAGAAGAGGCCAACATATTTGATAAAATAAAATATTAGATAAGTCTTATTCTTACAGTGGTTTTCTATTACATTTTTAAGTATATTTTGTAGAAAAGGTCATTACAAACAGAAATACATTTGTTGAGGAATTCTGCAATATAAAACAATGATTATTCTAGCCCATGGCTGCAAGACAAACCTTTCAACACAACTTTCTGTGTTATGAAGATTGGTTTCTTGTGCTGCCTAGTAAAAATAAAGTGAATTTTGATGTTAAAATACACAGCTACCTTCAGTGGCAAACTGATAACCACTGAAATTGATAGTACCAGTGAACATTTCAATATGGTGCTATTTTGCAGCAACAATTCAGCAGTATAAACATACCCAGAAAGAAAAACTGCTAGAAAAATCCTTTAGTAGACAGAATCAAGACCATAAATCTTCTAGACTGTCTTACTTTGCCATGAAAGTATTTTTATGTGAACATAAGAAAAATAAAGATGCCCAAGCAAAAAAAATGGTCTTTCGTGTTCTGACTGGAGAGAGGTAGCTTCTTCCCCTGTTCTTAGTTTTGTTCTCCTAAGCAAAAAAACCCACCTAGAATCCACAATTCTACTTACCGAAGGACTTTAATGACAGGCTTGTATGTTTTCATACATGCACCTCTGTGACAAGGTATTATTAAAAAGAACAGCAAGAAAGGAACACGCCACACATGCTCCTTCCAGCTTAAGGATTTGTAATCATTGATCTACAGCTAGTGTAGTGTTTGTACAGCAAGCAGAATTGTTTAAACAAACAACAAAACATTGCAATATATTAATCTTTAAAACGTACAAGTTTGAAAATTTTGGAGTATAAGTGAAAAGCATCCCATTTAGGGAAAGAGTTTGACCTGCACAGTTCTATAGGAGACAGGAATGCAACATCTGTTTGTTTTATTTGAAAAATATTCAGTGTAACAAAACCATAATGTCAACACAAGCCCTCAAGAGCTGGCTTTGAAAGAAAATTCAGGCTAGGTTCTTCTTCCACAAGAAAATAAAAAACATTTCAGGTAAGGGCTATTCTTCTAGAACATGCTTACGTGACAGCTTGTGGGCGAACCACCACTCCTCCAGTACATCGACTTGGGCGGCGCGGAGATTCTGTCGCCATCGTTTCTTTGCAGATACCTATGAAGAAACACGTTGCTTTTTAATAATAATTTGTATCAGGATTATTTATTACACTAGTTCTTGACATATTCTTCAGGATGATAAAAACCTCTTGAAGAAAGAAATTTAACTTACAGTAACCTGTAAGACACTATGTCTTACACTTACACTATGTACAGCACTTTTGAGAAAAAAAAAAAACCAACAACAAACCAAACAACTCTTTTCAGTATCTCAATCACTACAGCTCCTGCAATGCATGTGAAAGCAAAGAAAGAATGCAGACCTGCATGATAAAGCAGAAATTTTCTTCAAACTGTACATTAAAGACAGCGGTACAGGTACACAGGTATCATCACTGTTATATGAGACCATTATTTACTAAAGAGCTTAGAAAATAAAGTCTTAGAAAATAATTATATATAAATCATGTACAATCACAACCGCAGTGAATTGTACTCTTGAAAATCTGGAACAGGTTACATTGAAGTGAACACAAAAAGTGTGAGGGAACGCATTCTGCTTTTTCTATGTCAGCTTTTTCTGTCATCTTCAAGTTTTTCTTCACACTTCTGCTTTCCATGTGAGAATTCAGTGCAACACTCCTAAAGGCAAGAAAACACCTGAGGAGCGTCACAGCTCCCTGGCACCTCTTCAGCCCCGCCACTCAGCCACGGCACTGTCCTCCCAGCCTCAAAACAAGAACAAGTGCGTGAAGCAAGAGGAAAAGACAGATCCCCAGCGCGGTGCTGATTACCAGCCCCATGTCACGTTTGGGTGTCTTCCTCAGGGCCACCTCATCAGGCGAGGCAGGGATAAACAGCCCCACGGAAATTAATAACAAAACGATTAGCAATACAACTGAAGTTTGAAACACATGCCAAGCAACCTGAGAAGGAAACAAATGGCACGTAAGGGATAAAATATCCCCTCATACAAGGCCTTCAGCCGGCGGGACGGCCGCGCCCGCCGGTGCACGTTTCCCGCCCCGCGTCGGCACCTGCGGTGGGCACCTGAGGGGCGGCGGCGCGAGCCCTGCGGGGCGGGAACTCCGGCCCTGACGGGAGGCGGCCGCAAAGCCCCGGGCACCCTCAGCCACCCGCTGTTGAGCAACTCCCCAACAAAACGCGCTCACCTGACCGGCCTCTCCCCCGCCCGCCGTCCCGTGAATCAGGCCGCGGCCAGCCGGGGAGGCACCCCCGCCCGCCGGCCGCCCCTTTCGGCCGGTGGCTGCCACAGGCTCCGGGCTGGCGGCCGGCACCTGCCCTGCCCGCCGCCCCCCGCCCGCCCTCAGCGCGCCGGCCCCTGCCCGGCCTCACATCCCCAACACTCGCCCTCAGCGCCGGCCCCAGCGCGCCCCCGGAGCCCGCCCCAGCGCTCCCGGCCCAGGGCTCGGCCCAGGGGGCGTGGGTCCCGCTGCCGCCCGGCGCCCTCACCTGCCGCTGCTGCCCTCCGCCCGACGCCTCACTGACAGTGTTTGGGACCCCCACGGGGAATGACACTCAGCGCACTACCCGCTGCTAGCCAATCACACAGCCCCGAAGGCGGGCTGCGCCCCGCGTCCGGCCAATCCCCGGACCCGCTTCCCAGCAGCGGGCGGGGCACGAAGGGACAGGGAGGGCGGCTGCGTCCTAAAGCTCGGTTGAGAGGCGAGCGGCAGCCGGCGCTGCCCCCACCCGCAGCTTTGTTTACATCGGGATCTCGCGAGAGGCGCCGCGTCAGTCCCGCGCACGTGGGCGGGGGCAGGGCCTCGGGGCTGATTGGCGGGCCAGGCCCCGCCCACACGCAGTGTGTTTACCTGACGCGCGGCCCTGTGTGGTGACGTACAGCGGGTGCGCGGGAGATGTTGGACGGCGGCGTGAGGTGAGGCGGCGGTACGGGTTCGGTGTGGGGCTCGGTGCGGGCACAGTCCTCTTGTTCGAGAAGCGGTATGTGTGGCCCGGTGTGCGATAAGTCAGTTTTCACACGTTCATGGAGACATCGCTTATTTATTTCAGGTTTGCGCAGAGCTGGGGACCGGTGTGCGATAAGTCAGTTTTCACACGTTCATGGAGACATCGCTTATTTATTTCAGGTTTGCGCAGAGCTGGGGACCAGGTAGCATTCCACAAAACAGGCCCGCCAAGTGGGGCTTCCCGCGATGTACTTATACACAAAGACTGCGGCGTTAGTAAATTCCCAAATCCATCCTCTTTACACTGATTTGTATATTTATATATATTTGTATATGTATAATTTACATATAATTATAATATGGCTTCTGTTATGCTCAGGGGAGAGGTCTTCACCTGAGCAAGGGTCTTTTTGACCTAGGGGTGTGATTTTTAGTGATAATAAGGGTAGTTCAGTTAAGGGTACACAGACCTTGAGTTTTCATGCCAAGTTGCCAAAGTATCCTCAAAGTATCCTCATTAACTGTCTCCTCAAGGCCTAATTGTTCCAGTGTCCTTCCCCAAATATTAGCTAACTGCATACCTCTCTGATTACAGCCTAAACTTGTAATGTATACAATTTACGTCCTGCACAAAACAATCAAACGGTTCTGTATGTCTGTGTTACCCATCTGCATTTCTGAGTTACACTCCAGCATCCCAGCAGGCAGTGGGAGGTGGCAGCTGAGGGGCCTGGGGGCCTCGGGGGCTTCAGGGGGGCGCTGCCCTCACAGCCACCAGCCCCGGGCAGGGGGGAGCGGGTTTCCCCTCAGAGCTTGGTGGGTTTTGGCAGCGCTGCCCCAGGCAGAGGGATGTTTGCAGGTGTCTGGCACTGCACGCGTTTCTGAGGGGAACGTGCTGTGCTGGAGGCGAGGAGCTGCCTTTTCGCACCCGGTCAGGTTTCTATCGGGGAGCCCGGGCCTCTGGCTTGCAGATCCAGGCAGCGGGCACCTCAGCCAGGATCAGTGACCTGCTCTGGGCATCCACCCCAACTGCTGCGGCCACAAGTCATCACCTACATACTAAAACCATTAAACAATTACTGAAGAGTGTAACACAGCATGCTTCTCCACAGAGTACCTGTTGGCAAAGAGTAACCATTCTTTGTTCCTCTCGCCCTGCAAAAAATTTAAAACAATAGCTTCCAAGGTTGCCCCACAAAAGAATTGTCCTCTGGAAAAAAACAGCACTAGAGGCTTTTTTACAAATATTTTTGGAAGGTGTAACAGGGCGATGCAAGTCATGCATGCCTTCAGCATCTTCTTGATGATGCAGAACTGTGGTTTTGCACATACTGGAGCATTATTTCACACACACACAAAAAAAGTTGGTGTAACTCAGACTTGATATTTGCCAAAAGGAGACTGTG
Source organism: Falco rusticolus (assembly GCF_015220075.1). NCBI lineage: Eukaryota > Metazoa > Chordata > Aves > Falconiformes > Falconidae > Falco > Falco rusticolus. The sequence continues at coordinate 16,766,049 of NC_051187.1, read as the reverse complement.
TTCACATGTTAGCTGTAAGCTCCCACACTTCCCTGTCTCAGCTTTGATAATTGAGTCAAATGATATGTAGGTGGGCAAACGTACACAAGAGTAAACTGCTGCCAGTTTGTATCGGCAAGTAAGTTTATGTGTACTGCAGAGGAGCATTAAACACTGAATGCTTTCTGTCATTCAGCAGCTACCCCAGGAAAAATTGTAGGTTTTGTTAGATTTATAAGAGTGAAAAAAAAGCCAATGTTTGCCGCAGCAGCTGGAGAATCCGAAGTCTAGAACTGTTGAGAGGAAATGTGGGAGAACAAGATATGCAATTATGAATGCAGCAGAATTTGATGAAAACTTGATTTTTGCATTTATGAATGCAGCAGAATTTGATTAACATTTAAATTTTGCTTCTATGAGAGCAAAAAAACCTGGGGAAATTTTCTCCAGTCTTTTCTTTTGCATATTTAGTAGTAGCAATGCAGACACTCATCTAACTAATGTGCTATACCTGCACCTTTATTGTGACCAATATTTTTTAAAAGGTTGAATGTCATGAGTTAAAATTGAAAACAGACAATTACTGTCTTCGTTCATTGCAAAGATTGTTGCTAGGGAAGTACAGATAGCTGCCGTTAGCCTCTATATACTTCCTGCCATATATGGTGTGTAATTTCAACATCACTTAGAGCAAAACTTCATTGTTAACTGTGAGTGACAGCCCACGGACACAGAAATAAATTCTTGAAGGATGCAATTTGGACAGACTGTTACTTTTATCTTGTAAGATAGTGCTGCATTCGCAGGATGGGTGAAAGAGAATTGTACATTTTCAGAAAGCATATGATTCCCCCTAGGATTTCTGTAACCATGGTAACATACATAGATAGAAGGCCTGATTTCAACCCATTTTTTATTGTTCCAGCCATAAAGAATTAAGATTCTATAAATAACCACCCTAGCCATTGGAATAAAATACTGGCCTTTTACTTCCCAAAAAATAAAAAAAACCCCACAGGTTATATATTGCTACAGTTAAACGGTCAGTATAAAGTGCCAAGATCAGTTCCGTAATAAAACTATGTGCAATGTCTTGTTTCACAAGCCACGTAGCCACTGTGAAGGGGAGAGTAATTATTAGATTTTTAATTAATACAAAATATAAATATGCTCAACAGACCTTAAGCTTGAAATTAAAAAAAAATGCACCCCCATCAAGTTTTCATGTGTTTTATTTAGGTGAACATACACATGGTCCACATACTCAATGAAAATAGTCATAAAATAATTTAAGAACTTATGTTGAAAGGTATTAGCAGCACCATCAATATTGGAATAGCAGAGAATTCATGCCTCCGTAGGGCATACTTTTATGCCTGGATATAAATGCCATCATTTATAACAAGGGATGGGAATGGCTTTATAGGATGCTTTTGGGAGTTGGAGTTTTAAAACACACACTTTTTTGCTAAATACTTTGACGATTAATGTTACAAAAAATACAACTAAATAAGATACTGCATAGTAGTTTAATTAACATGAAGAAATTGACATTGAGCTGTGTAAAGCAAGACTCAACATCTCTGCTTCCACATACTTTTCATTTCTGAGTAGAGAAATCTAAAATTTAAAAAAAAAATATAGACCTAGTGTATTCTCTAAAAGACACACTTCAGGTGGAACGTATAGTACTACGAAAATACATATCTTCCATTCTGTTTAATAATTTACTTTAGTTAAAAAGTTGTGAAATTCTCATCACAAGAAGCGTATACAAATTCATGACTTTAGTAAATTAACAAAAAGGATTATTTTTCTTTAAAACAAGGTTTAGCCCCGCTGTAACAATTATACAAGGAAAAAAAGAGACTACATTTATATGAAGGAATACAAATTTACACACATTTTACAGTAACTTATACCCTACACATCTACAAAATTCACAGTTATAATACAAGCAAGTACAAGGCTGGGATAAAGCTGTTCAATACCAAAAAAAGTTTCTACTTTAAAAAAAGATAAACAGGAAGATTTTCAAACTTCTGCACCAACTTTAAAATTCTAACCAGACCAAAATACACTTCCTTACACAAATGCCCTTCAGCAAACACAGACTGCTTTCCTGGGCGGGTGGAAGAGTGAATTGCTGAGCTTCTTCTGACCCCGCAGGCTGCGTCGCATGGTCAGCTTGTTTGAGTTTTTGCGCTGTGGAGTTGTGGACATGCCTTCTGGCTGGACACTAATGCTTCGACTCAGGCCACGTCTTGGCTTCTTCATAGCTGGGCCAGAGTTGGATTCTTCCAATGTCCTTTTAAAGTTTGCTGTGGGTGTCCTCTCTGCATCTTGGGCTTTTGTTTGGCCACTACTGGACACCTTGAAGCCTTTTTGGTCCGTGCCTGAATTTGCGGAGTTGGAAGGGGAGAGACTGACCGACAAACCATTATTGTAGGATTCATGTATCCTCAAAGCCAACGCTTTGCTGCACTTCTCCTCCTGTGGGCCTGAATCCTTTGGGGTGGCTCCTGATGAAGGTAAATTGCTTTTGGCAATCTCATTTGGCAGCTCTAAGTATTTTTCCGAGATCATGTTGCTATGTGTGAGGGGAGGAATAGGTTCAGAAGCATTCAGTCGTGGCCATGGATCATCTTCTGAAAGCTGAGGGAAAAGAAAAAAAAATTTAGGCATAAATATAATTATTTGACCTGCATTATCCTTCGAGGGTGGAGATAGTGTGGGACAGAACTTCTCTAAACCTTGTCAGAGACAGAAGAATCCTACTCCAAAACAGTTATCTTTTCTCCACACTGAGAGGTGAAAACTAATTCAGACTGTGGGTCTGAACTTGGTACTTTGTGCACACCAACTTCATAAAAGCATTTACTTCAGTCATCCAATTTGCAAGTGTCTCATAGTGGCAGATGTGTAATCTTTTCATTCAGAGGGCTGCCCAGACTTACTCAGCCTGTGTACCTTCCCTTTGGCTGCTATAAAATGCTCAGGAATCTGCATGCATCTGCTGTTAATTTAGGAAGCCATGTAGCAGTGCCTGCAATCTTTGTGCTATGATTCTCATAAGTAGCATTTTCCAGCATGCGGACATGACTTCCCCCCTTCAGACACTGTGATATATGCACCTATACTGCCTTTTGAGGATTTTACATGTCACCAGTAGCCAAACACTATTGGGGGAAATAGCAGAAAAAGTCTTCTGACCTTTGTTACATGTAGAAGTCTTAGTTACTGCATAACCAGATTATCAGGGACACTGACAAACTCTTCATGGTAGGTGTCCTGATTGCATACAGAAAGGTAGAGCATCGGACAAAGCTATTCTGAGAATAGTTACTGTTTGCTATGTGAAGTAACACATTTTATTGCCTAGCTTTATGCTCTACAACATGTAAAGAAAGCAGCTCCATTCCTCCCAGCACATCCAGCCACTCTGCACGAAGCGCAGTCATTCTGTATGTTGAAGAGAAGCTGCTTAATACGATGCCCTGAGAACCAGGGTCTTTCTGAACTCTAATCATACCTTCAGCTACTCATCTCTCCTGCAGCCTTTGATAAGTGCTTTTGCCTCGTTCTCAGTTTTACCAATAGGAAAATGGGGACAATACTTGCTTTCACTATCCACAGGGGGATTATGAAAATTAGTATTTATGCAGTGCCCTAAAGATATGAATTATGACCTTATTAAAGATTTAATTGTGAAGAAATCCCTAGTTACTTGGCAAGTCCTTCAAAAGTAAATTTCAAGGCCGCATTACTCTACATACCATCAACGTAAGGCAAATGATGATAACTGTTTTAAGAAAATACTGTGCTGAAAACTCAAATGCACACACAGCTGAATCAGGAAGTAAGTCAATGTAACATCTCAGGTGAATAAATAGATGCTTTTGAAGTCACAACCCAGAACAACTTCAGTTCAACTTCAAGAAGAGATGACTGCTCAGCACTTTTGAAAAATCTAATATTAAGGTTTAATAAAATGCACACCAAAAGAAAAAATAATCAGAATTGTTTCTAGCATCTAGACGTAGTCTTCCACTCCCCTCTACTCCCCTGTTTCTCCCTATGTGTAGTAAAACCATCTAGATAATACTTTCTTCCTATATGTAGCAACACAAGACAAAAGACCTTTATGGATGGTATTCTGGAGGTTATTCTTCACCTCTGTTGCAGAACCCCTAAGAAAGCTGGATAACACACAGAGAACAGCTCTGGCAATGCTACTTAATCTGCTCAATTTAATTTTTGGAATTGCGTCTCTAGCCACGACTTAGGTTTTATGCTTTTGTTGTGCAAGACACGTAACACTGTGGCTGTTATTGCCAACAGCTTTTGCATGGTACGAATTAGATGAGACTGAACAAGGCTTAGGGAAGCCAAACAAAGTCAGATGGACTGCTGAAGAGTGATGTAACAAAACAAGAAAAATAAAACATGAATCACAAATTTCATTTCTCAGCAATCTAACCAATCAGATTTTATCACTGGCCTCAGGAATATTGATTTGGTATTAGTAATTGTTGCCAGAAGGATATGCAATTAAGAAATACTTCTGTTTAATTGAGAAACTTTGGTCTCCGTCCATTTCCAAATTAATTGTTTTGGAAGGTAGCAGCTGTTAAGAGTCAAGGCTATTCGTGCTTCTTTCAGTTCTCTGAAGGTAACAGGCACGAATATCCTTTCTGTTGCCACCTCGTGTTTTTGCTGATCTGTCCTCTTTGGGCAATAATCCTGCCGCAATCTCCAGGAGCTCTAACTGATCTGGGGAATCACCTCTGGTTTCTTTACAGAAACTACGATGATTCCTTTTCAATTAAATTCAACAATAATTTTGTAAGAAGATGAATTAATTACCAACCTAAATTTAAGTGTATTTACCTGTAGCTCTATGTATCAAGGTATTTATGCAAGGTTTTGCAAATGGGTAGTCATCTATTGCTATACTTCCTTTTGTGTAATCAACAAAATGGGGCTTTTCCCTCCCATGAGGTTGACAGTATCACTAGGATCACAAAGTATCATGAAATAAGGGCACTTCCTGAATCTCTCACAAGTTACCACCATCAGAAAAAAAAATTCCAAAAAGCATATTCCTAAATAGTCATGTGGCTGTGCTTCATAAGAAAACTGGCACCTTGCTATAAGGCTACCATTTAATGTCTGAGGCAAGGCCTAAGAAACAATGTATTTGACCATTTTTGCGGAGAGTCCCAAATGCCTCTATTATGTTTCACATAATTTTAAAGAAAACATTGAGCCAACAGTGCTCCTGCATGCACTTAGTTTTACCTAGAAGGCTCCCATGAAGCCAGACTGCTATATAAATGAAAAGCCAACAGTCCAGCCATTACATAACCAAACTTTATGGAAATGGGGTTTTCTTTTCCTTGTGGCTCTAACTGCTAAACCTCTTTGTACTGTGAAAAAGATAATATTGCTTAGGTGTAGTTAGCAAATATATTTACAGGTAACTACACAAAGTTTTTGTTTTGCAAAAAAAACATACATGGAGACACAACTGCTAAGACATTTCCTTTATTATGATCTGCCTGGAGACATTTGGGTTTTCCTGAAGTATTTCAAAATTGTTCTAACGGTGCAATGACCTTTTCAGCCTCCTTTTCACACTTCTGATAATCACAGGTAGTCTGTGAGGACAGCTAGATAGTTGTTATTAAAGCAGAAACCTCTGTTACATTAGTACTCTTAATAAATACAAGTACTAAGAAAATAGTATCTGTTTTTAAATTGGCAACACCAGTTCTATTTTAATCCAAAAGAGGGATAACTTTTGCATTAAAATAGAATTTATACATATATTATCAATGAAGACCCATAGCTAGTAAAAAATGTCTTCTGCGTTTGGCACAGTAAGCAAAAAAAATGTAAGGCCTTATCTACATGGCAAACAAAAGTTTTTAGTTGTCTAAAGTTTTGATCTTTTCATTCTTTGTGAATGCCTGCTGCAATTTATCTAGATTCACATATCACAGTTAACAGAATCTGCATCAATGGGGAGAGGGAATCTTAAGGAGAAAAAAATATTTTTTTTTTTTCCGGTTAAGTCCTTATCCAGAAATTCTGCTTCCTGGACATCTTGCAGTCAATACAGCTCAATGTTTATTCAGTGAGTACTGATAATAGATCACACACAAAACATATGGTACAACTTTAAAAGTTCAGGATTATTTAGAATGCAAAGAATTTTTCTGCACTCAAGATTTTACTAGATTTTAAGTTCTTTTCATATGCTTTGCTACACTGGATGTAAAGGAAGGAGACAAAGTTTAAGCTTGCCATTTTATTAGCAGCTTGTTTCTACCAAGGGAATGTTAAGGATTCCCTTTTTAATTTTTACTCTTTTCACTTTGCCCAAAGGAGAGTTATCCAAAGATACTGCAGAACATCAAAGGACAGCTACTTAAATCAGAAGCAGCTGGTAGTTACTGAAGCAAACATCCACTCATAACTACACTGTAGTTCTTAGAACAAAAAGATCCCCACCAACTTCTGAATACCAACTTCTGCTTTTTGTTAATGGTTGAAACTTCTAACCTGAAGGAAGACCTTGTATTATAATGTCTTTTCCTCTAACAAAGACCATTAAATCAACCAGAGGAAGATAATAAGTTTTCCTGATCCAGAAAGAAAACATTCTTTACAGCAATGGGCATTTGAATACATCATCCCTTTGGTTACCTTAAAAAAAAAAAAAAACCAACTAAACACCACAGCCAAACAAAACCCAACCACACCAAGAATAAGAACACATCTACAAACAGTCTGAAATTGATCACCTGTGCAAGCTACAGAAGTACATGGCAAGGTAGGAAAGAAAACCGTAGCCCAACCTTATTCTCTAAAGAGATGTGTTGGGGTTTTTTTTCTTTTTTAAACTTCTGATCCCCACAGTTTGAGTCCTCCCTTTCAATAGCCTACTTCTGATTTTGCGGAGGATCTTTGAAAACTTACCTTTCAGAAACAGTGCATTTAAAGTTGTGCAAACTATAGGCATAGGGTTATAGTAATAATTTCTTACATGTTAAGGAGGGAATAGAGATCAACAACTATTCTTAAATGATCTGGATTTTAAGAGTTACAAAAACTGTATGTCTGAAGTTCATAATTTAATACTCTGCCTTTGGTGTTCAAAAGTCTTTTAAGAAACGTTAAATGTTCATCCAGTCTCCAAAGCTTTGTACATGGAAGTACTGAGGACATGGTCAGGTAATTGCTGTCAAGTACTGTCCTACAACTGAAATGTATTATGTAGCCATACATACTGCCTAGTCCACTGCAGTTAGGAAAAAAACCCACCCAACACAACCAAACCCAAAAACCAAAAGCAACATTAAATAGTGGTTTAAGTTGACAGCCCAGTAGTTTCTAAAAGTATTACTTCAGTTACTGGCAAGGGTCTGACTACACCATTGGCGCCAGTCCCACCTGTCGCAGTGAGCTACACAGAAAGAAATGACTACTAGGGCGAGAAAAAGGATATTGATACTTATTTAGTGGGCTCCACACTCAAAAGTGGAACATTTCGGTAAAACACTGAAAAAAACCCATTACCTTGACAGGTGGGGTACAGCAGCGGGAGGGTGTCATGCCATTCATATCAGGGCTGCTATAGCAGGGACTCTCTGCCAAGTTGAGATACAATTCTTCTTCATTTTCCAAGTTGCTTTTGCTGTCTTGCAACGGTGAGATGCAGATTACAATGGCACTAGTGTTATCTGCACGAAGCATGCGTTGCCTCCACCGGCCGAGCGCTCTGTTCACTAGCATTTTGGCACAAGACTGTCGGTGCTCTCCCTTTACATTAGAGGAAAGGGACAGAGAGAGAAAGCAGTCAGGTCCACTTCACTTTATACATGGAAGGTGGACAGTTTATGTGGCACAGCCTGAGATATATTCCTATATATCATGTACTAAAGTGATGTGATTCAGAAACACAAGAGGAAGTATCCATTGAAATATATCTTTCTTCTAAGTGAAATGTAACTTTAAAATCAGTTTATGGTAGAATCCATGTATCTATGAGTGATTTAAACCATAAAACCAATGCAGTGACTTGCATAAATAGCCTGGCCATAACATCCTACAGTCTTTCTAAAAGTCTCTCAAGGGGGTTACATACTATTTAGTATCTGATGCTCAGATGCTCCACTACATAAATTCTCAAACTGTTTTTTAAAATAAACCAGAGAAAAATTTAATTCAGACTTTGTACAAATAGTGTAAAAAACAATAAACAGTTATCTGCATTGTAACACGCATCTTAACGTGAATTAAATTTCAGACAGTATTTTGTATAATCACCTTAGAAAAGGAACATGTTACCATCTTTATTACTCACAGATACCATCCTGGTAGTCAAATTTCCCAAAAATAGTCACCAAATAATTTAAAGATTGTTAACATGCATGGGTTTTGACAGTATACGCAAGCACAGTATCAGCCACATTGTAACTACATCTGTCTTGTGGCAAAACTATGACTATGCCTAAACACCACCAGTTAGGTACTGTTCATACATGCCACACTAAGCAATTTTTAGAAGAAAAAAGTATTAAATTTGCACAATGACTTATTGCCGCTGCTCTCACCATGAAGTATTTTTTCTCCTCATGATCCTGGCACATGGAGATAGCATCTTGAGGTGGGATCATGTTCCACAGTCCATCACTGCCAAGGATAATATATTTGTGCTTCTGGGGATCAATTGTGTGCACACTAGTGTCAGGTTCAGGAGACACAACAAATTCACCACTGTAGAAGTCGTAGCTCCAAAGGTCACCTAGCCAAGAAGAAAATGTTTTTGAATTGTTACACATGAAAATACCAATCCTGGAAACTACAGAAAAATGTTCCCATGAAAACAATTACCACCAGCCTCAAATCCCCAACAGTAATACAAAGTAATTTCAGCACAATCACTGATCTGCTGCTGCTTTCCAAGCATATTTATTAATACGTAGCAACGTAAATAAAACCACATTCAAACAAACCTATGTTTATAGAAGACCTTCTACTCTCTTAGAAACTAACATTTTCAGAAAAAGGGGAAATGTAGTACCTTAATACCTAGAAAACAGTGAAACCTCAATATCCAAAGTAAAACCTATCTGAACAATGACAGATGTCAAACAAGTAAAGCCTTTACTTTGTTGAACCCACACCAAACTTGCAGAAATCTGCCCTTTCAGTTATTGGTAGTTGAAATACTGGAAGCAGAATCCTCCTGTCTCGTACACGGTAGAGTTTCTAGGACTAGGTTGTGGGCGGGGGCGGAATCACATACTACCTTTTCTCCTCCCAATGTCATATACAGTATTAGACTTATATCAGCATCACTATGATACACTGCCCTGCACACCCTACCAAGTCCTGCTTGTACAACAAAAAACCCCCGCAAACTAAAAAACCTCATCTTTTCACACTCAAGCTGCTAAACTGCCCTTTGTTTCTTTAAAACCTGAGATCCTCCACAAGCAATACAAAAAAACCAGGGTTATATCTTGCTGTGCGTGTGTTTGTGCATGCAGGTGCCACAGAGAAGAAACAAAGGAAGAGGGCAAAGGAATAGGGGAAAGGCTTCAGCCTCTCCTCATTTCTATTTCCCATTCCTCCTCCTTCCACAGCATTAGCATTGCTTTCAAAGCCATGCAGCGCTGTGTTAGAGCGTCTTTCCAGCTGAACACCATGTGCCAAATTCTGAGTTGGAAAGTAGCCACAGGAACACAAGTAGTGCCTGGGTTCCAGCAGGAAAGCAGAAAATGAGAGCTAAAGCTTCTCCCTCGCAAAGCCTCATGCAGCAAACCTTTCTATTTTTAAATCTTTCTTGCTATGCAAATGTATTTGGCTTCATGTCACCAGTAACAATGGCCCGAATTGAATCAGACTAACACATTCAAATCAAAACAACTACTGGTTTGAGTGTTTCCTCCAAACCATCCTCAAGTGAAAACCACTCCATCAGAAAAATGCACTTCCATATCAATTTATGTCAATTTAATTTATCAAGTATACTTGAAAAAATAAAACCTTTTTCTAAGGTTGGTCCTTTAAATCAAGAATGGTATTAATTTGCACTAACACCTTCTCTTCCTTTTTATTTTATGTTCGTAAATAGCTTCCTATAGTGACAAGCAACAAAAAGTAACATTATTTGCAAGCACTGGCTACATTTTCCTGTGCAGAACACATGGCTTTAGAAGTAGAAATCGATTAAAATGTCAGAACTGAAAAGCATACAGAAGCTTAAAACTCCAGTTTACGAGTAAGGTTTTGTCAGGGTTTTTTTTCCCTCTGCTTTTTGCTGGCTTCAGAAAGCATGCCTGTAGCCTTCTTCCGCATCCATCACCACCCTTTTAAAGATAATAAATCAGCTTTTTGTCTTCCTGCTTCCTTCCATTAGCTTTGCCTTAAGCTATCAACCAGTTGAAAAGACTTCTCCAGAATCAGGAAAGGGAATACTTCAACTCAATTACTCCACTTCACCATAGCAAGCAGGATGGTCCATCCTCATTAAAGCACCAATTCACCTTCATTGCAGCAGCAGCAAGCAGAAACACATGCTTCTAATAAGTGCTAATTAAAAGCCAAGCCTGCTTGTATAGAGGTGCACTCTCCCTCCACAGACTCAACAAAGCCAGCCAGCTGGCAGCGAGATCAATACTCTAACAGAAGAGCTGAACTCCAGCACAGCAATTATTGTATATGAATTGCCACAAAAAGTCTTCATGCACTGAGTGATCTTCACATCATGTCTATCACAGACACAGCAGGTAAAATAAACAAGAGCTTGGGATCTTACAACAACCAGATCTTGGAATCGGTGGCAGCATCCGTTTCCAACACACATAATATTTTTATGCTTTTATTTGCTAGTTTGTTCATACTCATTTAGGAGTGACAAATGTTATTAGTTGAATCATATTTTTTATTAAAAATACTGTGCAGTATGATAAAAATAACCTGATGCTATTTAATTTTGGTTCATCTACATACGTGTCATCATGCCCATCTGCTGCTCTTCCCCAGAAAACAGCTGAGTGATAATCGTACTGATTTCAGAGGTTCTTCCTCCAAGGGGAAGAAAGGTCCTCGTGGGCATAATCAGGAATACCACTCTGGCTATAAGGAGGACTCCAAGGATTAAAAACTTCCTCAAGGGCACACAGATTCTGAGAACACACATGATGAATCCACACATCACAAATCACAGGCCAAACCCCTGACCAGGACCTCAACCTTCCTAGCTGCCACTGAAAGCTTTCCAACCTCAGTGTCCCTCCTCCACAACAAGCTGCCCTTCTGAGGGCCACACTGGAACCCTACACTGAGGTGTGGGCTTGACATCAGACTTCACAGCTGGGTCTGCCTTAGAACTACCACCAGGCTACCTGATAGTAGTAGTCCACATATTTGGCTGAGTCCATGTGCAAGTCTGCAACTAAGCTACACTTCTACAGTACTATCATCATTCTTAACTGAGGGGGGTGAAGAAAAGAGAGAAAATTAGACATCACGAGAGGAAAGTAATTTTTCCTGAAAGCAACTGCTGAAGCAGAGCTAGACTAGTTCAAGGACTCACAGCTTCAAAGACTAAGTTTATTAAACGTGCTGGTTTTTGGTTTGGGGTTGGTTTTTTTGCAAAATGCATTCTTTGAAATAATCTCTTGTAGCACCACCTCTTGTCAAAGCAGCATTCCAAGGTTGCTGTAAATGTACAGCAAGAACAGACTCATCATGAGTTTTACATTCAACTGTACTCATCATCTATTCAATCTCAAAAAGCTAGGAAATGCACAATAACTTATTTACAAAGTTGTACGACGGAACAGCATTGAAGCACAGTCAGGTATTAACTGACCAACTCCAGGCAACTCTTGAGCTACTGAAAGCTAAATGGAGCTCTAGATGTCACAAATTGAAAGAAAAAAAAAAAAACCCAAACCTTCTTTCTTTGAGCCAGGAAAATTTCTACAGAGTATGCTTGAAGCCTGAAGCATATAGAAAAATCCAGATTCTTCCTCCCTCAGCCTCAAAGGAAACAACAGTACTTGTGACTGCCTTAAAGAACAGGGAAAATTGCCTTCAGTGTTAATCTACCAGTCTACTCCCAGAAACCCACAAACTCAGGCTAATCAAGCTGGCTAGTAATCCTTGGTAGAAGAGTGTTGCATAAAGAATATTTCACTTCAAAAAATACTTCTCACAGATCCTTCAACTCCAAGCCAGCAAAGGCCAACCCACGGCACTAGGGTGAGGTACTTTTTTTTTTTTTTTTTTCCTAAAGGGCAGAGCACCACAGATTTAAGTTCATGCTTTTTAGAGCTGCTGCACAGACAGAATACCAATGTCAGCTGCGTATCTTTCTCTGGCCAGCTGGAGAGCACAGCATCCATAGCAGCTGAGGAATATATGACAAACTTGGGAAGAGTCACTTTACATGGCACCCTCTGTCACAATTCTGGGAAAGAAAAAGGGAGATGGAAGTAAGCCAAAAAGCAGAGTACACTTTTTCCTAGGCATTTCAAAGTGCTCTGAAATCTTTAATTCTGTCCCAAAGCAAGAAGACAGACAAGTGACCCTTTAGCAGACGGGGAAGCCAAGATAGCAAGATGATGTGATATGCCAAAGGCTAGTATTACAGAACTGGAATGCCAGGTTCTCAGACTTGACTTTGAGCCATACTATTTTTGTTCTGAATTAAAACCCAGACATTCACAAAACCTTTAACAATCTTGTTCTCCAAAATCCTACAGACCAGGAATATTTCTTTTGGTGTAAGGCTTGCATATTTCTTTTCCAAACCAATGTTAATAGTGTAATTCCTTCCATATCTTCCAGAAAAATCGTATCTGTTTCTTAGTCGTAACTCAAAACCAGAATAATATACAGAGGTCTACACAAAAATGACACTACACCTTACAAAAAGAAAAATAGATGTTTGAAATCATAAAGGAGCAGGAAACTTTATTTACCTACCTGTAAGAATATATCAAAATGCAGTCTATCTTACCTGCTTACTATTACCTTTTAAAATACAATAAAAAAACTTTTTTTTTTTGTATTGTATTTCAACTGCTGCCAGGAAAGTAACTGAAGTTACAAACAAAAACACCCATCATGTAAGTAGACTGGATTAAATTAAGCCCAAAGCCTTCTTACAGCAAAAGTATGTCCAGAAGTCATATAAATCAAGTCTTTCATTTATGTTTCTGGATCATGCTGTTTCAAATACAAAAATATCTTTTGGTTTTAATAGAGGAAAGAAAAGTTGACTTCTATAAGTCAGTCCAAAACAAAAACCCAGTTTGATTAATCCCAGATCTTTTTAAATCAAAGTTTTATCTAAGAGGTCTGTTAGTACAAAGAGACGACTTGCAGGACTTTTTTCACTCCCAATGGAAGCGAGACAAATATCAGCAAGGATCCAGACAGTAACCACTCAAGACCGAGCTGGGGTGGAAACATTTTCAGCAGAACTCATGGCAACCCAGTCCTACAGCCACAAGAGGGCATTTCACAGCAGTGTAAAGTGGAGTGCAACGCAATGTCCCATTCACACAACGCTGGAATGATGAGGGATGGGGACAAATTGAAGGTATCAGCAAGCAGAAAACTTAACACATAAGCACTTGAGGCTTTAAAACTTCCACTGCTGCTTTAGGAGTACTTTTTTTAGGAGCTTCTTTTACATCCTACTTCAGTCAAACTTGTTGAAAGAATGCCACGCCTCAACAGTATGTAGAAAAGGAAAGCACAGGCAGAAGAACTGTATTTCAACAGCAAATTAAACAAATGATTGCATTTTAAATGGGTGGTGAATTAAAAGCTGCTCATAAGGCAGTCTTCAGCGTGACTGCTCATCTCTGCTTGTAAGTTAGCAAAATCACAGGCAAGACAGAAAAAAAAAAAAAAGGTGTTTGTCTAGGGCTACGCCAGAGCACGTTGCATGAGAAAAGCCTGCAAGAACTAGTGTGCAAAAGTAGAGGTGAGGAGCTGAAATGGCACAGAAAAAGCTTCTCACAATTTCTAGCCTTGAATTAAATCCTTCAAATGAATACTAAGGTGGAATTTCAAGCCTCAAAAGACAATCCTAGACAGCATTTGCTTAGCCGAAAACAAGGGGTAAAGCAGAAGAATGCACTGACCAAACCTGGATAAAGCTCTGCCTTTAGCAGAAAAGTTTTATTACTGCTTTTCTACATTGCCTAAGAAGAGAGAGCAAGAGAGGCATGTGTACAGACCTGCCATCTGCCAAGGGGGGTAAGGGGGAGCCCCAGACTTTCTTACTTGAGCTACATGGACCCACACACACTGCCATATGACATGTAACAGATACCCACAAAGTACATACTCTGCATTTTGTACAGGCATACATATATATATTTTGTCTTGAGGGTAAGATGATTATACGAGCTAGAGCAAGACATCCCTAGGACAAGACTAGAATCCCAAATGCATCTGGTTTGTCTGGTTTTACATAGATAAAATGAAAAAAGCAATTATCACTAAAACCTGGAAAATGCCTTGCAGTACTCAAATACAAATTACTAGCTTACGCAATTCAACATGATTGATCTTCCATGGTGAGACCTACAAGTGAGCAGGAAGGAAGAACTGAGAAGCAGACACTGTGTTGCAACTGTGCCCATTCTATTTGGTAAACTTTAAAAAAAAATAGCTAAATGCAGGAAAAAAACCCTAAACCCTTATACAGCAGCCTACTTATATCATTTGAGGTCAGCCATACCCTCTTCTCTAGGGTTTCATGGTATGCATGTTCAGAGAGCTTCACAAAACAATTCTGGCACCCAGTAAGTTGCTCTGGAAAACAGCTTCCATGGCACTGTCAGAGCCAGCTTTCTCATAGCAGCTATACATTGAACATTCACTGCTTGGTACATAACTCTTCTTAAGAGGTCAGCAGGAAATTCATGTTCTTAGGAGAAGTCAATTCTGTATGGTAAAGGCCATTCCACCTGAAGTATAGGGGTGAGTCTATTATATTTCCACATGAAGGGAAAAGATACTTCATGTTGCCACATGAGTGAGTTGTTTAACTATGGGTTCTTGGTTCAGGTTTCATCATTTGTTAATTTAAAGCCCCACACAGACACCAAACAGCTACAATACTGCGAGGCAATCCCTTACCACATAACCCTTTGGACAGCTGCAGATCTTGGCTCTAGATTAGTTCCCAAGAAAAGGGGAGGAGGAGGGAACAGAGTCAATAAAAGATTTACTGGGTTTAGACCTGAACTAATTTACCAGCAAGAGAGATCCCATATGATTTAAAAAACAATCAAGACCCATTTCTGCCATCACACCATGCATTACCAGTCAACTTAATCAGGCTGGCAGACAGCTGGGGATAAGAACTTAAATAGCCACTTAAACTACAACATGTTTAAGTTAACACTTACAACCTACAAAGCTCAGTGATTAATCACACCATTTGTCTACCTGTTTCTACATTCTGTCCTTGTTGCAAGTTATACCATTAAGATATTCAAAGCTCAGACTGTAGTTTTTCTATATTCCCCCTACTTTGTATACTGTCTCTGAAAGTTACACCCACAGCCAGATTTTACTTCAAAATCTGTTTCCAAAGATCAAAACTCTTAATTCCTTTTTTCCACAATGAGAATGAAACATACATCGTCTTACACACTTATTTTGCTTATCATCCCAGAAGCAGGTCTAACTTAATTTAGACAGACAACATAGCTGAAATGTAACCTTTCTGCTAGCGTGTATCTGGCTATTGTGTTATACAAGCCCAGAGCAGGTTATTTCCTTTCTCAGCACTCTTTCCCCAAGACATGCACATGGAAGCACGTTCACAGGAGCCTACACCACCTTCCCAAGTGCCACACGGAGTTACTGTCTCCGCAGGGAGACAATAACTAACACGCGATGCAATGACACGCACAGACCCTTCGAAACACACGGGCAAGTTACATGATGGGTTGTTGCCCCCGAGCATCTGCTCCATGGTATCCATCGATCTGCACACTCATAGCCTTGCCTTATGTAAGGGGATTGAAGTAATTTGAGTTACCTCACACCTGTTTTAGAGACAGGCATATAAAATGGACAGTTACCATGAAACTAGGGGTGCGAGGAAACTGACTTAAATGATTACACTCTAAGGAAACAAAATGCTCTTCTGATCAGCTTGAGCAGCAAGTCTTGACATGAACAGTTCTGAGATTGCACGGGATTCTTAAGTATCTATTACAAGGCAAACTGGTATAAAGAAAGATGTTTTCATCACCCAGAAAAGGTTAGCAGAAGTAGCTATACTTAAAACGCAGAATACTCTGCTACAGTTTAAAATAGAAGACTTAAAAAACCTGGATACAGTAAAAGCAGCATACAGATACTTTATAGAGACAATATGAAGCCTAAGTATTTCTGACTTGTTATGGGGCTATAAATAAATCAAACATTACTTAAATGCAGCCACTACAGTTGCAAGAAGCAGCAGTAATAAAAAGTGCATACCACAAATGCTTGTTTTAGGGCAGAAAGACACTGCAGACAATCAGAACAGTACAGGGAATGTCAACAGAACTGATCTGGCCAGGACTTCCACTGCACCAGTATTCCTCCTGCTGTCCAAATGTTTGACCAATGCAATACTCTTCCACCGTGTTTTTTTATTCCTGCTATTTCTAAAGCCCTTGCTGTACTCCTTAAAATGAGTGCTAGACTTAAGGAATGGGTGAGGGATGAGACTACACCAAAATACTTCAAAGTGTTGTAAGAGAAAGACAAACTTAAAAAAGACACCCATGTTCTAAATTTTAGGGGGTTTCATCAGACAATCTTCCCGCTTTTAAAGACTGTAAATTCACAACTCTTTAAGTTTCTCTCCACGGTGCAGGGCAGAGTGTCAAGAGCTTCTTGCTCTCCTACTCAAAATTATTGTCCAGTCTGGGATCTGTATGGGATTTCTATCAAGAACAACAACTGAGTTTGGACTTAGCAAAAAGAATCACTGTGCTACATCTTAGTAGGATTGACTAGAGTACTGGTAACCAGTATACGTCAACACTGACAGTTATTACTCTGCTTGGAGAGGCTCCAACACAGCAGTGCTGTGCCAACCAGGGTAGCAATCTGGGAACCAGCCAAGAGGTCGAGCAGGCCTCAACAGCATGAATGCAAATGGCTTTAGTCATGGTAGGTCTTTTGTAAGCAGCGTAATGGGCATGTTGGCCTCAGAAAGAAGTTAAATCCTGTTTCCAAACTGTGAGTGTCTGTGCACCATCTGGGTCCTACGGAGCGAAGCAGCTGTGTTCCTTTTTCCAGGAGGTTTGTCATACCTCCTCAGAAGTGCATGTGAAGAGGCTACGGAGGCTCCCTGAGCAAGCAAACACTGAAGCACTGTCACGTTGTAAGTCTGTTTCTCCATGATTTGAAGATGTCAAACCCTCTTTTTAAGCTTTCAAATCTGCTTTTGAAACTAAGATATGTTAAAGAGATAAGTGCTCTTGTTTCTTGGACCTTAAACTCTCCAGTAATCCTCTTCATCCACGTAACAGAAAAGAATGCAATAGGGAGCTAACAGATGCATCATTCCTTGAATTCCCATCTGCACACAAGACCCAGCCAAACCCTTGTGTTGAACTCGCTAAAAGGAATTGAATCGAAAGTCATCGAGCTATTTAGACAACAAACTCGCAATCACAGGAATGAAAGATTCATCAAAATTAAGCCTATGTTTTTTGTAATCTAGGAGGAACACATCTCTCTTCTCCCCTTTTTTGCAGAGGGGTACATGTTGCTCAGTGGATGAAGATCTGTTTGCTACTCATTTATTAACTCCAAAGGATTTACTCAAACTCTCGAGTCAGTTTTACTAACCATAAAATAAGCATCTATCTTGCCTAAAATATAACATAATAAAGGCTTTTAAGAAACAGAGAAAAATGTCCATAAAATTAAAGTTCTGGTTTTATTAAAAGATCACCGTTCAGCCACCTAGCCACCTACGACTCCTTGCTTGATATATAACTATCTTTTACAATGGTAGTTATCACTGCAAAATTCTTCCTAACACTGGACAGACCCATGTGAAACAGACAGCACTGCCTCTGAAATAAGACACAGTAATGCTACGCAATTATCAAGACGATCATGGTCCCAGGAACAGACTGTTCCCATGACACACTGCCAGCTGATCTAGGAACACTGACAACACAGCCACATAACTGTCAAGCTTGCCAAGAAGAAATTAAGTCACAGAACAGTTTTCACAGGTAAAAACATGTACCACATTTACAAAAAAACTGAATCTATACTGGGGGCGGTATCTGGACAGAGGATTCTTCACTGGGGCAAACGGAGGACAGAAACAAAATGAACTGCAGAACACTGGAATTCTGCACTGGAATTTAAGGAAAAAAACTGAGCAGAAGACACCTCTTGCCCATGAGTGTTAGTATCCAAGGATTAAGTTACTAAATACTTCCCCAAAACCACTCATACCAAGTTTGCTAGGTACTTTAAAATGCCTTTTTGTCCTTTGAATAAAGTGTTCCTCAAAGATAGTTTCCCATTACTAATACTCTCACAAAGGCAACAGTTGACCCTTTGGTCATTCTATGCTAAGCCTTGAAAGAAAACAGGTTCACAACAAAAGGAAGACCAGAGTAATTTGGATGCTATGCAGCAAAACTTACAACCACCTAGTCAAAAATTACAGTCCTGTTATTTCAGTAAGAAAACAATAAATATACTCTCCATCTTGGAAACACATACTGCTTTGTGCATTTTTATTTGCAACAGAAATGAAGCACCAGCCTTGTAGGACTGACATTGAAAATCCTGCATGTTGTAGAGCAAGTCCTTCACTCACCAATGACACCTTCTACAGCTTGATTTGAAAAACAAAATCCATATTGTATTAAAAATACTTTTAAAAGGCCCAGGTTTCAGAAGCCCTTGTAATCACAGCAAGTGAGTAAATCCCTCTAAAATATAATAGGGTATAATTCAGTTCTGGTGGCCTGTATGCAGTGCTGTCTCACTTTCCAAACACCAACATGACTTACCAAGTGCTCTAGCAACTGCCAGGAATGGAATCTGGTCAATGACGGTGCTGCGGCGCACAGGGCCATTGTGAGTCAGACGAGGTCTCTTCCAAACGACACGATTCACACCGGACTTGTTGATCACACTAAAAACATCAGAAAGAGGCAGGAGTTAAAAAAAGGAATGGAAATGAAAGCATGAAAGTTGCTTTCAATGGACACAGAACCAGTTAAACAGCAAATATGGACAATAATGACAGCACCCTCAGGGAAGTCCACAGCACAAATAAATATTTCAAAACATACGGTATCACTTTGATACTTTCATTCCATATTAAGCCCAAGGGAGAAGTGAGAAAGGGCAGAAGAAAAGAAAAAGCAGGGGAACGAAGACCTGGAAGAAATTCTGCCTGGCTGCAACAACCAGATGCAAGAGTATCTTTTTTAAAAGCAGAACTGAATTTGCTTTCCTCAGACGAGGACCATCAGCATCAGCTCACTGGGGTGGAAATACCCTGTAGTTCCTCCTTCGGTCTTCTCCTTCTGCCAGTTTGATAGTAAAGAGCACCAAAGTCTAGTTGAAAAAACATAAGAGAAAGGAGCCGCCTTCTGTAGAGACTTCTTTAGCGGTGCACCAACATGAGGCAGATATAAAAGAGGAATTGTTCATAGCTGCTGTGTTGTGAAAGCAGGAGACAGGAAGAAACAGCTCTGCGTTTGAATGTTAACACCTGCTCTAAGGCACTGAGCACCACCTTTAGTTCTCACAGATGGCATTAGAAGGGTCAAAGAAGAAGTTACAGAGCAAGTAAACCAGGCAGCTGTTGTTGGGCAGGGGCAGCTGGGAAGAATGAACAGAGAGAGTATGAGCCATCAAGGAAGAAATGGGAATGAAACAAGGAATTAGCAAAGCTTGGTCCCAACCAAGTTAAGAACTAGATACTTCAAAGCTAGCTTTTCTCCAAGGAACAGCCATTGGTAATTAGAAACCGAGCAGCTCTGGAACAGCCGCAAGATTCCTCATACTGAAGCTATTCAAGATGCACTTCCTGAGACTTCAAAGGCCTTAACAACAAGGGCATGTTTAGCTCCATCCTTGCACATGCACAGTGCAGCAAAGTCACAAACACCACATCCTAAAAACAGATCTTATCCACTTGTACAACTGATGACCACACAAAGCTAACTGCAGTCTTTATCTGAAAGACCTCATCCCACACTCCAGGACTGTTACTATGAAAAATACCATTTTTAATGAAAGACGAAACCATGCTCTCCCATTAACTTTTCCTAATGTGCTTTCATGAATGAGATTTTAATAAGCGTAGCTGCATGGTACCACCTCACTCCTACTATTTGCCTCACAATAGCCTGCAACAGCCAGCCTGGGAAAAACAGAAGGAGAACCAGTAAAAGCAAAGATTTAAACTAAACTAAAATAAAATCTAACCCTTCCTGTTGATACAAAGTTCCAGGGAATTCATCTTTGAAGCTTCAAAGACTTTCAGTCTCCAAGATACGCAACTCAGAAACCTATACATTTACAAGTACTAACCTGGCAAATCTGCAAGTTACCCTTTCTGAAAGCCACCAATACAGCTAACTGATCAACTTCCACCTGCTAGAGGTACAAATATCTGAAGGTTCATGAGCTTACAGGGTTCTCAAATGAATGATGTCAACAGGAAAACCTTCAGTGATCTCTGCCTCTGAACCGCTAAGAGAAGGAAACTGTGCCCATCCATCTGGTGCGGTACTGTAGAACACGAGAACAGAGAGCTCCTGTGAAGCTACGCCAAATGCGAGCCCTGAGGTTTGTCTCAAAACATTAGTGCCATCTGACAAACCTGCCTGCTTTCCTCCTTAGTCACAGGGAACACGCATCAACCACAACTCAAAGATGTCAGAACATCTGCCAGCTCCTGACAGTGAAAAAATTACTAATGCAAAGATATGCATTAAAATGCAGTATTCTAACATTTTAAGCGTACGTTTTAACACAGCAATACAGTACCCTGTTTCAAATCTAAGATTAGTAATTTTTTTTACGTTCCTTAAACAGAAGCTTTGAAGAGCCTACTCAGCAGCTGCCATTGTCACCTCAGGAATAATGCAGAATGCGTAAGAAACTACTTTGTGTCAAAACTGCTGTGTTTCCACCATTTGACAAAATGGATATTCCAGATCTCATACATATATATGTAAAGGCAACCCCCCCAGATTCTTCAGAATTTAATGTAGAATAGGTCAAACATCAGTATCTCCACTTTCAAAGTTTTCAGTTAACATTTAGAATTGTAACCACACCTCAGCTGCACGATCCACCAGGAAATTAAAATTTTGTTTATAACATAAAGCACTATCAAAAAGCCCAACAGTGTAACAGTGGCTCACTAACTCATTCCTCAACAAGCTAGAAAAAACAAAAAACAGAGCCCAGACAGGGAAGGAATATAAATAGACTGAGATTCACCAGCTTGCTCACCCCCCCTGCCCCCCAAAACAAGCAACCTTAAGCCTAGTTCAGTCAGAAAGACACAGACAGCACCCAGAAGTCAAAACTGAAGTAAAAAGCAGTTACCTGCCCCCAAGGCCTTCAATTCTCTCCCTTTCTTTGGGAAGTTCCGGCTTGTGGTCCTGTGTCACCTCCACAGCTCGCACAAAGTCATCTTTGGGGTCATCCTGGACTCCCAGCACCACTCCTGAATCGCCAACATGAGCAACATACATCTTTGACCCGCGGATAATGACCACACTGGCAGTAGTTCCTGACGTGCTTGGGAGACCGGTCATGGTCTTCGGCCACTCTGCTGCAATGAGAGGAAAAAGCAAATAAAAATACTTTTGGTTTTAATTCTGTGGAACCAGTATCGTTTTGAAGATCAAGATGAAGGGTGTGTCAGAGGCTTGTGTAACGTTACAGTATGGCCAGGCAAGCCAGTGCCCTCGGGTCCCCCTTGATTTCGTAACATCACTCCCCTAGCTACAGCTTGACACACATATATATAAAAAGCCAGCATCAAAGCACCAAGACAGGATTCAAAAACTGCTTCCCCTGGTTTAATATTCTAAGCATCACTAGAAGAATATGGGGGAAGATGTGCTCCTTGAGTGTTGAACAGGGTCGAACCAGCATTTTGTTAAGATCTACTGTTCACTGCTCTGCCCGAAGGGGTGGAAACGTTATAAATTAGGTCATTTTGTCTGGACATTGCCAATCACCTCGGAAGGAAAGAAAATGCTATTTTACTTTTATATGCCGAACAACATTTTAAGCTGAGTAACATCTCAGCTGGTTTATTCACATTTCCTTTTGGAGGAAGACTTCAAGTATAACTCAACATCACATCTGCAAGTTATCCTTTGAATTCAAAATACCAACACTAGCACGAACTATGCATGGTTAGGGAAACCTCCTTTCTCAGCTGCTCTGCCCTGAAAACATGTTAATTTCCTATTACACTGCTCTCCCCTGTTCATGTCCAATCCACATTTCTCTTCTGTGCCTTTTCTTTTCTTGTCTGTTTTTGTGTCTACACAGCCAAGTTCATCTACTTCCAAAACGATGCAGAACGACTGAGACAACACCCCAATTAAGAAAGATTAGCCATGCCAGCCCTCCTCTATACTTCAGCACCTTCAGAAAACACAACTCAAGTTGCCAGTTACCGGTTGATTTCAACTGTCAACAGCAACCTCATGTTTCTTCTTCACTGCACCCACTCACGTCTTCAGACAAACTCAGAAGGGAGACTCATCTCCTTGTCACATTCTATCTTCTGCACTTCACAAGGCATGCTCACACAGAACAACATAAAAATTCCACTGTGATACACATGCAGTTTGCAGGAAATACCCAAGCCAGGCTGCCAAAGGACTATATTATTTATTTTCCTATGGCACAACAAACACACAAACCGAAACACAAATAGGCCTTCCTCTCTGTGAAAATGGGTATTTTAAACTTCAGATGTTTTAGGCAGAAGCAAAAGATTAGGAACTTGAGTTCTAGTGCCACTGCACGATGTTCGGATGCCCGAGGCAAGAAAGAGAAGACAGGGAAGACGTGCTGAAGGAGCAGCGGGATTTCATAGACAGCATGACGATAAAGGCTGCCTTTCCTCAGTGTTAGCTACCAAGATATCCAGCATAATCTAAACATCTAAGCTCTTAACACAAGAGTACTAGCTTTGCATTCTACGTACTAAAATACACTTTCGCCCTAGGAGTAGCTTCTTTTTTTTCCCCAAAAACCAGAAACATTCAATCAGCTTATTGGAAGTTCTGTGTCTGGCAATTTTTACTGTGGATATTAAAACTAACACATTCCAAATGGAAAGCAAATGAGGGAGGAAGCCAAGTGGTAATAAGGACTTCAACCATGCACTTAACAGAAAACAAGCTGCAACTAATGAGTTTCTGTCAGCGTAACAACCCCTCAATAGCAATAAAATAT
Source organism: Falco rusticolus (assembly GCF_015220075.1). Classification (NCBI taxonomy): domain Eukaryota; kingdom Metazoa; phylum Chordata; class Aves; order Falconiformes; family Falconidae; genus Falco; species Falco rusticolus. The sequence goes on along the minus strand of NC_051187.1, from coordinate 16,742,544 downwards.
ATTAGAGAGTCAAATCAGTCTTTATGGGAATGAAGAGCATAGAGAGTGAAATCACCCACTTGTGAGAAGAAAGAATGATACAGCAGCCTCAGATTTTAGGCTCCAGCAGAACTAGAAATTAGATCTGCCTATCATCACGAGATTTTAGTTTCTGCCTTGCTCTTGTTTAGAGATAAGTATTACATATAGCATAGCATATTCCTTTCTTTAGACATCGTGTCTCATCAGAAATTAACACAAGTGTCAAAACTCCCCGGTTTTCTTCTGAGTTCAAGTATTAAAATCAAAGTCACTTACCTGACTCTTCTGCATATCAGGAGCACGTTTTTATTAATCTTGTAACTTCAGCTGTAAGACATCTTTCTAAAACATTTTTTCCCCTCCACTTGAAAAACACTACCCTTCGCTCACTTTTGTAACTTTACTGGTTTTGTAGCTGGCATGTCAGCGGGCAAATTGAAATTGTCACCTGCTGCCTAGGACAGGAAGTGTAAAGCGATTTGCTTCGTGACATCTGACTTGGCTGCACCTTTTCTTTCCCTTTATCCATCCGAAAAAAATAAAGAACTTTTTAGTGCAAACTATACACACCCCTAAAAACAAACATACACGGGACACTAGCATCAAGAAAAGTTTTCTTCCTTGCTCAATTCCTTTCCTACATACTACCATGATGCTGAAAAACGCGCCAAATGCTGTTTTTAAAGACTATTCTTTTTCTTGTCTTTCGATGCATGATACAAACCAAAATACAGTTTTGACTTTAAAAAAAAGCCCTACATTTCTTTTATAAGATACAGCAATAGTCCAAACGATCAGATATGATCAAAAGGCATTTTCTCCTCTAACAAATTAACGGAGAACATATACTAATTAACAGTTAAGAGTAATACCCTGTTAAACTCCTCCTTTGGTAGAAGCATCAGCTCCAGCTGCCATTCTTATTTAAAAACAGACATTAACACTTCCTTCCCTACCTGGCCACACCAGCTCCAGTAAAAACACAAGCTCTTCCTTAAGCACACAACTGGCATTAGTAACATCCCTTCAAAATAACAATATTAAATGCCATCCAGTTTTGAGTTTAGCTTCAATAAGCTCAGAGGAAATTACTGCCCATTTTTCATAGCACAAGAAGTTGACACATTAGAAGAAATCCTGAAATTACAACAAAGCTCTCAAAACAAAATTCACACTTCAAAAACAGACCTGAAACGTCCTTGGATGACATCCCACTTCAGCAACTTTAGCAACAGAGAAATACCTCTAGGTAGCTCTCTTGGAAAGCAAAGTTAAGTCAAAGTTTCCTTGCGGGCCTATGTCCCTAATTCTGTATTTACAGCCCTGAGTTATTAAACTATGTACTAGGAGCATCGATACATCCCAGGATGGACACGACTCCACTGCAGCTGGGGGCTTTAGATCTGAAAATCACACCATTTATGAACCAGTGCAGTGCACAGACCTGGCAGATGCGCATGGGGAGTAGGAGGTAAACCCACAATGTGCCTAGCAGGGTACTAACAACATTGCCCGTTACAGACTCTCACAATCCCTGCCCACAAAATACCACGTATTCCAGTTTAACAGATGCACTTCCCACTCTTCCAAGAAAAAAAAGAAAAAGAATGCACCTGTTCGCAGTATCTGAAGCCATCGGATCTATAATATAGTTTGTTCCTTACAACAGCAGACAGTTGCAAGAGACAAGTCCATGCAGCTTTCCAGGACTGCAAGTTGTTTACACAACTTTTTTTTTTTTGCAGTAACTTCTTACTCTTGTCTCCCTTCTTCTGGTGGGGAGGCTGGAGAGAGGGGTAAGAATTGGTTTAATACAACCCGTCCCGTATTGTCGATCTGTTACAGCAAAACCTGGATCCTACAGCTGGATACCACATCTGTGACAGAAAAAAAACCAAACCTTGGCACAGCCTAAAAAGCAATTGTTGGTGTGTGATACAAAACGCACCAACTGCTCCAGAGCATGTTTGTGGAAGTTCTGTTCCTGTCTTTCTTTGAGCATGATTCAGAATTATTCTCAGGATCAAAAATTGATAAACATGTATTTAATTTTTACGTCACTGTTCTTACATAATTAAGTCAAACCACAGTGCCTCATTTCAAATTAGTTTGATTCTAAAATTCTCATAAAACTTTCAAAACCTAAACACTATATAAACTTTTAATACAGAAACAGACCCTAAAAATTTAACATTATCCTGAAAATCTGCACTGCCTTAAGTGGTCCAGGTGCTTTTCAGGTAAGAACACATACATAAACTCTTAAACATTTCTAAGAATAATCCTGAAATTACAGCTTTGCAGCAGAATTACAAAAAAACCCTTGTTATTACACAAGAAATGAAAATATTATTTGATTTTTATTGCTTCAATTAAATTTAATGGGAAGAGTTATAACCAAAGAAGAAGTACACAACTCTTTCTAAATGGTACCTACTAGTGCTGAAAAACGTTTTTAATACTATCAAGTTAAATACAACATTTACAAACAAGCTCTTGGCTATACAAATAATGAATTGCCAAAGAAACATAAACCTATGCAATCCTTAGTAAAGTCACATCAAAATCTGGGACCTCTGATCCGCATATGCTCCTTGTAAATACCTTTCTTACCCCTGCCAGTTGAGTAACAGGCCTTCAAATAGGAACTTATACTCCAGGAGCTCTTTAGCACACAGAGAACTTCATAATTAATGCCCAAAGTTATCGGCAATGACGAAGGGGCATTTTTCTGTTTTAATTTTTCCGTTACTCTTACAATCAGTGAGCTTCCTGTCTATCGTACGAGATGGCCACTGGGATGACCCCACAGCTTCCCAGCGCTGACAGAACCGCCAAGTACCAGCATCTCTGCCCGTGGCCATCGACTGGAAGCAGTAACAACTCCATCCTTTACACCAAACAGCCAAACTGTTCTCCCACCCCCGTTTCAGGCTACCAAAATACCCAGTCTCCCTTTCATATCCACAGTGTCACCAACACACAGTTACAAATCTGGTCTACATATGCTAATATGGAAAATTATGTACTGAAAGTAGAATTCGCACTGGGATTCTGTAACACAGTATAATAAGTTATAAACTAGACATAGTAATGCTTCTGTCCCGTAACACTCGAGCTGTTGTACACATGCAGCGGAAGTCTGTAAGACCAAACATGCGACGTAGAAACTTACTACAGGGCCCACCTAAAGCTGTTATCAGATGCTCACAGCCAGAGCTACGTTGTTTCTCACAACAATCTGAATGGGTTCCACAACCCCAGTACTAAACACTCATTACTAAAATAGTATTTCCTGCATTCTGTCACTTCGCTCCACCTCTGCGTTTTGTATTCACACACAGTGACAAGCAACAGACTAGGGGTACTACAACTAGAAAACTAAACTTATCTTTGCCCCCCATGCCCCATTCCCCTATTCACACATCTTTCTCCTTACCGTGTAAGCCTGCAGCTCTGGGCATCTCGTGCCACTCACTGCCCTATCCCCAGCATCAAGGCTTTGGTCAAGTTCTGGTGCTCCTAAATCTCACACCCTTTCCTTTCTGTCCAACAACCTGGCCGTTCCTTTCCCCCGCATCTCTTCAGTATCTGACCTTTGCACAACTTCTCCATTTTGCTATTCAAGAAAAAAGGAAAACGAAACTGTATTGACACTGTAATCCCTCCCCGCCCAGGAATCACTTGGTTGAAACCCCAGGGTGGTGCTCTGCCTGCAATTCCTTGCTTTCCACGATTGCCTCCCGCGCCCAGCTGTCAGCATCCCCACCTTTCTGATCCGATTTTAGTCTTCCACTCCCACCTGCCTTCACATGCTGTTCGCTTCTTGTATTTTCTCTTTCTGGGGCTTTCGGATACACGACCTCATACACAACACACACACTCTGCACATGATATACAAACCACCACCATGCTCTACTGCCGCCTTAGCAAGAAAAAACAAATCCCTTTCAGAAACACAGTTCTGCAGTCAGGCTTCATCTGGGGGAGAAGGGAGAGCACCAGAGGGGTCAGGGTCCCCGGCCTGGTCCCTCTCACCCCTCAGCTGTACCGACGTAGGGCCCAACCCCTGCCCTACGCAGACAAGTCAACAGCCTCCATCGCCCTCAGCATCCCAGCGGGTTTGCTGTGCCAGGTAACGCTGCTGCTCTGCGATGCTCAAACAATGCAACTGAACGAGTCCTCCCCATGGACCCGCCACATCCCAAATCCTTCTGGCAGGGCCCGGCGGGAACACTTGCAATCCAGGCACAGTCCGGGGACAAACACTGTCCCATCCCAGCACATTCCAGTTTGCTAAAATTATTTTTTTTAAGATACTGCGGCCAAGGGAAATCCGAGGGGGATTTCCATGCGAATTCCCCACGGCAGCCAGACGAAAATCTCCCAAAAAATCCAATGTCGGGACCCGGCTTGAAACGCGCCGCCAGCAGATCGCAGCTCGGCAGCCCCCCGCCCCGCAGCGCGTACCCCACCCCACACACCCCCCCGCTGCCCCCGGAGCGCCCGGCACGGCGGCCCGCCGTTCCCCGGGCGGGCACGGAGCGGCTCCACTGGGGGGCGGCACGTCCCACTCCCGGGGCCGCCGGGCAACGAGCGGCTCCGGGACGCCGGGCCCTGGGGACAGGGGGTGCTGTCCCCCCCGGCCGGCCGCGGGGAGGCGCGGGGGGGGTCGCGGCGCGGCCCAGGCCCAGGCCCGGCGGCGGCTGGAGGGCGCCAGCAGCGCCGGGGACTTACGCAGCTTTTTCCACATGGCGCGGTGGCAGGCGATGAAGCCCTTGCGCAGGGCCGCGCACACCTCGGCGGGCTCGGCCGAGCCGAAGCCCTTCTGCTTCTTGATGAAGCCCCACAGGTTCTCCCGGGCGAACTGGGCCGCCTCCCGGCCGCCGTGCCCGTCGCACACGGCGAAGAAGGCCACGGAGCGGCGCGGCCGCCGGCCGGAGCCGGGCCCAGGGCCGGGGCCGAGCGGCGGCGCCGCCTCCTCCGGCGCCCGCGGGCTCGCTCCCCGCCGCCGGCCGCTCTCGGCCAGGGGCTCGGCAGCCCGCGGGGCCCCGACCGCCGCCGCGCCTTTGTGCGGGGCGCCGCGCTCCGCCTCGGCCGCCGGCTCGGGCTCCACCACGATCTGGGTCACGTCCTCCATGTATTTCCTGCCGCCCTGGTCCGAGTACACGCTCACCCCCAGCGCGTACGGCCCCGCCATGGGGAGGGACGGGGACCGGGGGCCGGCTCGGCGCGGCGGCGCCCGCCGCTCCCGCCCGCGATGGTTCCCCGCCCGCCGCCGCCGCGGACTATTGTTGACGTCGGCGGCGCCACTCGGGCACGGCCGCGCCGCCCGCCCCCGCCAATCCCCGCGGCAGCGGCGGCCCCGCGCCGCAGCGCCCCCTGCCGCGCCCCCGCCCCGCCAGGCCCCCGCCGCGGCGGAAGGGGCGGCCGGGCCGGCGCCGGGCACCGCGGCGCCCCCTGACGGGCGCGCAGCCGTGCGCCGCGGGAGCCCGGCGGGGGCGCGCCTCTCCCAGCCGCGGGAGCGCGCCTCTGCCCCCCCTGCCCCCCTCCCGCGGGGGCGCGCCTCTCCCCCGCTGCCTTCACACCTCCCCTGCTCCAAGCAGGGCACCCGCTACTCACTCGAAGCACAGGAGTCCCCGCGTTGCTCCAGGAATCCCAGCGTGTTACTCCAGCCCCCGTTACTCTTTCCCTGCTCCTGGCCTGAAAGCCCAGCTTTCCTGCTCGGACAGCATGGAATCCCACCAGTGACCTCCCTGGAACTGCACATCCAGCAGGACACTCTGATGCACAGTTTATGCTTATGCATATTTAAGATGTTCCCTTTACACCGGATGGGTTTGTGCATTCCAGTTTTATGGCTAAAAATCCAGACAATGTTTTATTTGCGATCTCCTACCACAACCAGCTCCCAGAGCTCCTTCCCACCACCAGCTCGAAGCGGCTGCAGCCATTACCGAACTTTGAAAAAGCCCTTCCACTGTCAGTAAAACAGAAATAATCGTTTGGCTTCAGTCCTGCAAGTACTTTGGTTTTCCTTCCATTAACCACATTGAAGTCAACCGTATTTAAAAAAAATAAGAAATATATCAACAAAGCTTTGAATTTCCAGAGCACCTAGGGATTTGAAAACCTGTTGCAAACATTAATGAATTAATCCACACTAATCCAATAAGATAACTATCCCTTCCTATTTTACAGGTGTTTATACCATCAATCATTAAATCATCAGCCAAATATAGAATTGCCTTAAAAATCTGCCCATCAAGTTTTGTAAGAGTATTTTATATATTTGCCACATATATGATGAAATGTATAGTGCGTAAAGGAGACAAAGACCAATTTGAGCTTTATACCATCCCGAAGGCCACAACGCATCGCTGTGTCTCTCTTCATTCAGGCACAAAGCAGAGTGCACGGCCTGCCAGCCCCCGCTGCCACCCTCACCGCTGCACACCCACAACACCCTGAAGAGACTTTTTTTCCAATTACTTTTTAATACAACGTAGCCAGAAAACAAGGACATTGACTTGGAACTATTGACAAAACGACAAAATCATACTGTCAGATCTCTGCCATCACAGGGACAAATGGAGTCCATGACCTCCAAAAAGTACAATATCCCTATTTCACAGCTGAATAAACGTAGCCAGAGACAGTGCTACGTAAGGATCGGTGCCGTTCAGTACAGGTGATACCTTCCTGAACAATCCAGAGTGGAAAATCACAGGCTACTCCAGGAACAGAAGCAAACAGATTGAACTCCTACCCCCTATGCTTTATGTAAACATATTCCAGGTAGTCTGGCAATTGTAAAGAAGTTAATGAAACAAAGGGGAAAAAATAATTGGTTACGGTAGAAGCAACTTCTCTTCAAACTGTAAGGGATTTCTGTCTCTTCTTTTTACGTCCAAGTATTGCTTTTGTCTTTTCAAGCGGAATAAAGCGCCTCATTTCTGTCAATACCAACTCTTACAATCAAGACAATAGCATCATATATAAATCATAGCTACACTCACGAATGTAATCAAATTACAGTACATTAAAGATGGGTTCGCATGCAACAACTACATTCCCAAGACCGCCGTCGGAAAACAAAAGTGCTTCAAGTTTTACAGGGCACACAACGAGCAGATCCTCCAGCAACTGAAACCATATTTCCTAATTTTTCCTGAAGTCCTTTAGCTCACAAGAAACTTCAACTAAACCAGATGCTTGCAGAAATAGAAACATGTATATGAAAGTTGAAGATGCAGGAAAAAAAGAATTTTAATAAACATGAAGTTTGATGGAGAGCACCACTGCAGTTTCCATGCTCCAGGACCTAATTAACAGGCAATAACCGAAGGGCAATTTAGCATTTTTTCATGCACCTCTCACTCAAATATAAAACTGGGGGGTGCTTCTCTCGCCAAACTCGAAGCAGAAACTGCCCACAGTCTCTCAGCTATTTCAGACACAAAAGTTAGGCTAATTGGCTCATCAAAGTTAAAGGCTTTTTTTTAATAGAAAAAGATTTACAACCACATAAAGTGTTTCTAAACCAAATACAATCAGATATTTACTTGACCCTTATGATAGCTCGCTCTCATTCTGGCTAACAGTCCTTGAACTAAATCCATTTCAGAGTGGCTGTACAGGCATTATTATGGCTTGGTTTGGTTCAACTAATTCAAATCATTCCTCAAAATTAAAGGTCGCAATTTCTTTAGCGGATGAAAAGTTTTAAAGTTTTTCTTTTAACTGTAGTTTACAAAAAAAAATCTCAAATAGGCTTCTGTTAATTTAAAGTAGTTACATTTTGAAAAAAGAATGGCCCCATCTTTAGCCAAAATAAATGAAGCAGCTGTAGTTTAAACCCAGGTGAATCTGTTCGGTTAGCTGACATCAGAAGAAAAGCATCATGACTCCCATGAATTATTTTACTTCCTAATGTTTGCTGACAGATCATGCAGTCTGTTGGATACAACCATCGGTGATCTCACCAGGTACCTTTGAGGATTACTTATCCACAGGCTCAAAGGCTGAGAAGCAAAAAGGAGGAAAATAAAAACCCTGCAAAGAGGAACAAGAAGGACAAGGTGAGGTGCCTGGAGCTCAAACACTGCAAAAAGGAGAGGTGCATCGTAGCAGAGACAGAAGAAAGTGCTGCGCACCAATGCACGACATTGCTCCTTAAACGACACCTCCTGTGAATCTGGAATTGAACATTTTACACATCTACGCTCCACCGAGTGAATAAGCGAGCCTACCTCCTCTGCAGGGGTGGCAGGGCAGCAGCTCGCACAGACACACCAACATTTCTCACAGCAGCGCTCCTCGCCCTCAGCCACACCGGGCAATAAGCAGCGCCCTGACAGGTGCACGCAGCTCTGCCCTAACCCACACCGCAGCCAGCGGCCATCCTGCCCGCTCTTTTCCAGTAGCACGCTTTGAAGCTACACAAAGTTTTATTTTGTAAAATTCATGATTAATTTTGTCTGACAGATGAAAAATACAAAGCTATCAATAGCTCAGATCCATAAATAGCTCATAACCTGGGCACAAACTTATTAATCACAGCAGAAAGCAGCCCTGCCCATCTGGCTTCTGCAAACCTCCATTCTTACAGCCTTCTTCGCCTGTCAGCTGACTGTGGTGACTAACCTTCATGCCTCGATGCTTACGGCCACATAATAATCCTTCTCCTTCCTAAGTAAGCTTCAACAAACTCAGCTGGTGGCAACCAGAGGTTATTATACCTCTCAGGGCTCTTGCATAGCCTACGTGAAACGTGCCAGTCACCTCAGCAACAGTCTCAGATCAAGCATGAGAATCTCCTGTAACAGAACAAACTAAAACTGAACAGTATCCCCAGTTTTAAAGGATTCTCCCTGGACAGTGAAGGAGTGCAGGACCCGACCCTGCAAAGAGTTCATGCTTTCTGGGTCTGATGGAGGACAACCTCAGTTTCTTCCCATTCCCTGAGCTATGACCATCACGGCGTTGCTTTAACGTTTCATCCAGAACGTGACTGCTGAACTGATGTACTCAAAGAATACAAAAATGAAAAGCTATTTATCTGGGTTGCAGTAAACATGAAAGAAAAAAAAAGCACTAAAAAAAGATCTGACAAGTTCAAGTGAATGCTCTGCATTTAGCTCTTGTTTTAGAGCAACAGTCTGTTATGTTGGCTTCTCTACAGTTTAATGATTTCCTGTTAAGAATTTAAAATTAGAAGCCTCCAACAACTTCCCCATAAACTATTCTCAAGGTTCCTTTAATATCCACATCAAGGAGATATAGTAGGTTCATATGTTATCCATGTCAGTTCACTTCCTTCCCACTTCAAAATAAGCACATTGCAGGAAAATTCAGCAGGGTTTTTATTGTTTTCTTAGAACCTTTCCTTCCACTAAGTATGTCCAGCTATAGTAATTAGAAAAAATAAAACCGTTCACTTATACAAGCTCATAATTGAACCATGACAAAACGAGAACCGCTGGTCTAATCTGAAAAACCCAAATATGCCAGACTGTAATCCAAATCCCAATCTCCCATTGATGAGTTAGCCTGAATCTTGAGCCACATTTGCACTAAACTTCACCTCTATTAACACATCAGTTTCACAAACACATTTTTGCTCTCGACAAGAACCTTCTGTTTACCGAAAGCTGGCAAACAACAGTCTCGCACTGGCAGCGTATGAAACAGATTCCATCTTTTTCATCCAGGCATTCTAGAACTTTACTCCTGCAAAACAGACAGCATTTGTTTAGTATTTTTCACTTATACATCTCAAACTATGCAGCCCTCTTTATTCTTTTGACCTGCAAACAACAGAATAATTGCAGCAGTTGCACTATTACACCAAATTTCCAAAATGATTTGCGATAGGCATATAAAAGGCATGCATCCCATCTCAGTTCCTCACTGGGTCAATGGAAGGACTCGCCAGCACTAATCGCTACCTTTTGACAAAAACTCAGCATCTATACCTATCCACCAAAAATGCTCATTATGCGAACACTTTCTAATTAATTCCAGTTAAAAATAAGCCAGGTGAAACTGCAAGTGACTTAACCTGACACAAGAACACACCAGTGAAAAAAATGTATCAGTAGAAGAGGCAATCCTGCTGCTTCTTGCACAGTCTCTAACAAATGCACAGCTCCTAATTTGGCTGAAATATGAATCTGCATGCACAGCTGGGAAAAACCCACTGCCACCAAAATCCCTCTCCAGTTCACAGCTCAGCCAGAGTCAAAAACTGTGAGACAAAGTCAACCCTGCTACTTTCTCCAGTAATTTGCCGACCAAATGGACTTGTTAGCCATGAAACCATGGGTCTACATACAGGTTTGGAAACGCTCATGTGAACAACCCCCACTAGCAGAGGCGAATTTCAGCAACTCACTGTTGTCCAGAAATAGTAACTTGGCACCAATACTTGGTTGCAATTTTTATTTGTTTTTTTAAGACTTTTGAGTTTTTTAGTGGTGCAGGACAAACATCAGTCTTCAACCACATTCTGTTGAAATTACACAACCACCTTCCTTTGCAGATGTAAAGTCTCTTCTATATGAAGTTATTCAACAGAGGGAATTACGACAACCAAGAGGTCGTTTGATCTCTAGGGGCAGCTTTTATAACAAAAGACTATGATTAGATTTTCTTGATGCGTTTACCCATTATTAGGCTTGTCTGCACCCCCCATCCACTACAACGATGCACAGACCTACAGAGCCACTGCACTCCATACGCTTTACATGTGAGTTGTTCAGATACCCAGATGCATCTTCAAAAGCCAAGATTACAGAAGACAGGCTGACTGACTGCTTTTGCTTAAACACCACACATTACCACTTCGCTTTCAGACACAGGCAGTTTAGTCAATGTCCTCTACATGTTTCCCTATATAAAAAAGACAAAAGAAAAGAGAATGATACCAACAAAGATAAGAATATCCAACAGAACCTCTGCCAACAAGTACTGGAGTCAGAAAGGCTTTCTAACATCTGCAACTATTAATGAGTAATTGCATTAAAATAATTTACGCATGCGAAAAGCACATCATTTAATGGAGCCATTTTGCTAATAGGTTCCCAATGCAGCTTAAGGAAAAAAAAAACCATTTAACAAATAGTATACCTTTTAAGTTTAAAAGTATTTGGAGAGCTAACCAGTTTTGTAATTGAACAGATTTTTTTAAGTCTGCTTTGCTACTATGGTACCTTGAATGGTTACCTCCTATCTCAACACGATTCCATGTATTTGTTTAATGCTTTTAACATGTTTAATTCACGTACACTGAATCTGCCAATTCTCTAGTAATGCCTTTAAGAACAAAATCTGCATCTACAATAGAAGATCACCAAGTTGTTCAATACATAAATACATCAAGCCATTCAGCACTAATAAATAACAAATGCTACTATATCTACATTTTATTTCTACCTAGAGATTAAATCACATTTGTCATAAAGATTATTCCTCAGGCTCTACCAAAATGAATTACAGGCTGAATACATAATATACTCCAGGGAGAGTTTACACCATGTCCTTCTTTCATAGATATGTTTATCTCTTCTCCTTGAATATGCACGCTATAGTATTGTCTACAAAAAATTACAGGACAGTGAAAGGTGTAGCCTAGCTATTTTTCAAGATGTAGTAACTTATCAGGAAGATAAAGTCCACCACCACAGCACTGTCTCAGAAAGTATGTTTACTTTAGCTGCTGTCTTCAGAAATCTTGGTAGATACTTAGTCTTAAAGCAAAATAAAGATTATAAAGTTCAAGAATTACCATTTTCTATGTATTCTCAGTACTCTTTCCTTCCTGCCCTGGAAAGCTGCCTTATCTGTCCTCTCCTGATAGGCCTCCAACCCTTCCACACCAGCTCTCCAGAAAGGAACTGGGGTAAACAGCCTCTGCCTCTTGGAGGGCTAATTGCCAATAGAAACCAGCTGTCTTTCCTCAACTGAAAAAAATCCACACCATCTCAGAAAAGAAAAGAAAAACCTGAAGCCACTAATGGGCAAAAGGAACAAAAAGACAAAGCAATTTCCCATGGTCTGTTTATGTGGCATTCCTTTCTTCCCACCCCATAACATTTCTTTCTGCAAGTAAAGGACAAAGAATAAGGTCCTCTCACAAAACAGGGGGAGGAATAGCAACAATTTATTATTATTAAAAACAATCCCCAAAGTGAAACAGCAGCAGCTCTGCCTCCTGTAACTTTTAAAATAAAAAGGAATGAACAATAAGCTGAAGTCGCAGTCCTACATAAGTTAAGAAAACCAAAATAAGACTTGCCAGAAGGAGAAATATTTCTTAGCACGGTTAGTACATCTAGGGCTTGGGTTTCCTCTATCTACGTGTGTGATAAAAAGTTTGAAAAACGCAAAGTATTTAACCCTTATTTGAACGAAAGTTGTTCAAGAGCATGCTGGAAGCTGCCAAACTTGAGCGATGCGAACCGAGCGTGGGATCAAAACCCACACCGAATAGTAACCTCCGAGTCCTGGCCGCGTTGCGCGGGGCTGGCTGAGCCGCTGGCTGCCCCCAGCCTGGGCTCCCCCAAGCGGTCCCACCCCAGCCGGCCCTAGCGGGGGGCGCGGGAGCCACAGGAGGAAGAAAATCCCGCCTGGAACGGCCCGGTATGAGACACTGACCCAGCCCAGCGCCACCCCGGGGGCAGGGGCTCGCTGGGGCGGGAGCAGCTGGTGAGGCAGAAGCTGGGGACCCCCCGGGCGGGCAGGGCGCCGCGGTCACCTTAGCGCCCCCTCAGCCGGTCACCGCGGGGGCCGCGCCCGCCAAGGCCCCCCTCACCGGGGCTCTCCGGGGACGAGGGGACAGCCCGGGCCGCCCTGGGGCTGGCAGCCGGGGGGCTCAGCCGCGGGGCCCCCCAGGCCCGCGTTGGCTCCGGGGAAGGCGCCGGACGATGGCGGTCACCTGAAGGCCGGGCCGCCCTCCCGCCACCAGGCAGCGCGCACCGCCGCGCTCCGCCTCTCCCCGCCGCTGCCACCGGGGGCCGCGCAGCCCGCGTTCCCTCTCAATCCCTCTGCGCAGCCCGGCCGCTCCCCCGCCCTCAGCCCCGGGGGTCGGCGGGCCCGGGCCGGCGGCGGGCGCGGGAGGCGGCGCGGGAGGTGGGGCGGGCGCGCGGGCGGGGGGAGGCGGGTGGGGGAAGGCGGCTCCGCACACCCAAGATGGCGGCGGTGGAGCTGGAGTGGGTGCCCGAGACGCTCTATAACACGGCGATCTCGGCCGTGGTGGACAGCTACGGGCGGGCGAGGCGCCGGGACATCCGCTCGCTGCCCGAGAACATCCAGTTCGACGTGTACTACAAGGTGCGGGGGGGGCGGCGGGGGCCGCGCGGGGCCGGGCCTGGCCGGGCCCGGGGAGCGGGAAGGAGAAGCGGCCCGGGGGCGGAGGGGGAGGGGGGCGCGCTCCCGCAGGCCCCGGGCCTCTCCCGGGGGGCTCGGAGGGGAGGGGGTGGGGGCCTCGCCCCCCGCCGGCGCGGAGCCGGGCCCGAAGGGCGGGCGGGGGGAGCCAGGGCCTGCGTGGGGCCGCGGCTGGAGGGGGGGGGGGGGGTTGGGGCCGGGCCGGGGGCCTGCGGCTGCCCCCTACCTCCGCCCGCGGGCGCCTGGCCGGGGGGCGGTCGGGGGCCCGTGGAAGGGGCCTGGCCCGGGGGCCGCGGCGGGAGGCCCTCGGGCGGGAGATGCCGCCTGAGCGCTGGGGGCGGTGGGGGGCAGGGGGCAGCCAGCTCTCGCGGTTGGAATAGATTATTTTTTTTCCTTTTCCCTTTTTTTTTTTTTCCCCCTCTTGCTTTTAATGTGTTGGAGAAGGTGATGTCAGTGGTAGAGGGAGCTGAGTTTGCCGTGCTCTTCTAGCCTCTTTAATGGTCTGGTAGGAGCCAGATGAAAAGAATTGGGGCTCCTTTAATGATATAGTTTATTAGCCTGGAATCATTCTTTCATGAAAGGGCTGTTTCTCATTCAGCTGCCTCGAAAATACCCAGAGTTAGAGTAGAAGGTACACTGAGATGGTCCATTAATTCCTATTGTCCACTAAATAGGCATTTCATCCGAGTGCGGAACGGCTGAAATGAGCATTCATCAGGAGCGAAACAATGTGAAAAAAAACGAAGAAAAAACCACCCCACCCCCCCCCCCCCAAAAAAAAAAACCTAAGATGGGAGATAACCCTTCCTTCTTCTGCCAGTTAATTTCTAAAAATCTAGGATGTGCTAAAAGAAGTAATTCTTTAGACAAATCGTTTTGAGCCAGGGGTAGTGGCCCATTACACATACAGAGTAGTAATATTTGTAAGGCAAGCTGATCTCCAGGGACGGGGAAGTTGCTTCTGCGTTGCTGGAAGAGGCACGTACGTTTCTGTGTACTGGCCATTATTTGTGTGCCTTATGTATTTGAGAGCTGTGGAAGCCCCTTTCTACCACGTATGAGCATGGTCACAGGTCATGACGCCACTGACATATGGCAATTGTCACATAAAGACTAAAGGTATGGAACTAACAACGTGGAAGAATATTTTGGGGTTTATTTTTAACTGCCAGTAGGTATGGCCATGAATGAATAAACTTTCTTGGCATTGCCTGTCCTGATGTTCATTCACACAAAAGGATAGTGCTCTGTGGCTTTTAAAAGCATGAAAACAGAAAGTCCTTGTGACGATACCCAGCGGTATGTCTGACTTCTGAAGAGACTTTCTGTTTGTTCTGCTTGTGCACATTGGTACGCTGTCTCGTTGGGCAGATGATGATAAATGTGCTTGGGTACCTGTCCTCAAAATAATGTTTCTGTTGTGCTTATTGCTAGCCCATATAACTTTTCTTAATGACAGTAATTTGCGTTGCTTTTCCTATTATTTCTGTGTTTGAAACAGGACAGTGTTTGATAATCTGAAATACGTGAGTTGAACCTATATTTCTTTCACAAATAGACATCTATGAAACGTCCACCTACAGAATAAATAAACCTAGGCTATGCAGTGCAGTGAGTGTTTTGCCACTGCTGCCAATGGTAGGCTGGTCTTCCACGTCTTCACTTCTGTTTCTTTTTTTTTTTTTTTAAATCTTTTCTGTGTAGGAGAGCCTATACTCTTTAATAGTCACATTCAAATTAGCTTACATGTAAATGTAACTAAACCTTGGGTGGGATGCTGAGAGGAAGTCCTCAGTCCTTACTAAATGGTGTTTTTTCTGTATGCAGAGATGTCTGCCTGCAGTGAGTGCCTCGAAGCCTAGCCCAGATTGCAAGTCTTTTGGAACAGCGTTTGCATTTTTCGGTGCACCTGTGCAACACTCCGTAACTGGTTCTTGACTTCTGTGTTTGGCTGGCTACTGCAATGCAAATGATGTAGCTGGTTAGGTTAGATTGGGGACAGCATCGCACCTTTGGACATTCCTTCCACTCTTCTGTGTGGTGCTTGTTTTACTGTTTCGGTTCTGCATACAGTGATTTTCAAAACCCTGTGGGTATCGAATGCCATTTCAGGTTGGTGAGCCACATTCAGTAACGTCCTGACCATCAAGTTCTTCAAAGCAGAAGTAAAATTTCTGAAGTCACTAACAGTCTTTAAACTAAGACAAAGTATGAGACTTTTACATCTTCGTTCTGACTACGTGGTGGTGGTGGTTGCTGCTCTGTTGAGGGGTGTGAGCTAGTTGATAGAATCAGATGGAATAGTACTTACTCTTTAAATACAGCTGAGGAAAAGTGATGTGTAATTGAGGATGTGATGAATAATAGTTGCATTTAGACCTTTAGAAAGATAGAGAATCACTTTCTGAGATTATCAAAAGGAATAAAAGTGTTTGCGGTCTTTCACATGTAACTAATGGTTTGTTATCCAGGTATTAATCATGGTTTGTGATGCTGGGGAAACTGTTACTGATTTTTCAAAAAAAATAAAAGGTAGTATCAGTCAATTTTTGTTTTGATAAGCAAATGTTAATTGGCTGTGGCCATGCGAAACTTTTTTTACCAGACTCATTGATACGAGCCTTCGTGCTTAATATTTACAAATCTTGCAGTTTGCCAACCCATTCACGTTGATGAAGATGACATAGGCAGGGTGCGATACTGTTACAGCAGCAGAGATAGTCAATGTGCTCTTACTTCAAAGGGAGGAAAATGCTAGAAGAGTTGCTTGGTCCTAGGTTTTCCCCCAGGGTACCCTTTGATCCAGTGTTTGGCTCTATTGTTGTAATATATTGCCTTTATTTCCCGTTCCTTAACAAATCCAGTTACTCTTGATTCTGCATATTCCAGAATTGTTAACTTCTAGGACATGCCTTATAAACCAGTGCATTTACAGTTTGCAGTGAGGAATTCAACCTGGGATAGTTGCAGAATGTTCTGTGTTGCAGACTTGGTAGGGAGTAGGTTTGGCTACAAGGTGATGGGAGCAGGCAGGTTCCAAATGCTAAGCACGGTTACCTTTCTGCAGCATTCATAAACAATGACTAAAGCTTAAAAAAAGGCAATATCAAATAATGATGGTTGTAGTGAAAACAGCAAACCTGTACTGGTCTACCAGGGTGTTACTGGGTGGTTGTTGTTTTTTCAAGCGGCATTTTACTTTTCCTTGCAACCGTTGGAAAAATAATAGAGGCAGAGCAAAATGCTTGTAAGGATGTCCCGGAAGCTTTCAAGTCTGTGTTTGTGCTAAAAAGTATTTAAATATCTTATTAATTACAGCTGTATTCTGAAGAGCTTAATAACTGGTATTGTTACGAGTAACAACTGCATCTGGGGGAAAAAAACGGGCACACCTACCATATTTTGTTTCCTTTGTGTCTTTGCCAGTATGTATATCCTGGTTGTGTTGTTTGCTAGTAGAACTAGCTAGGTTCTTTTCCTTGGTTTTGTTGGGTTTGTTGGTTTTTTTTGCGGGGGTGGGTGGGTAGGTGTATGCCTAGTTTTTTAGAAGCCAAAGAAATAAACATGCTGGATCTCAGTTAAAATAGGACATGCCTGGCAGGTAGGCAGCATTTGCAATTGCCAAAATTCTGTATTAAAAAATAGGTGACAACTGGAACTTTTTTTTAAAAAAAGGAAAATCAAAGTATTATATTTTGTAGTTTGTTGGGGAGAGTGTTCTGCTGGAGGGAGTTCTTGTGAAGAATCTAGTTTCTGTTGACAGAAATAAGACGTTGAACTATCCAGTCCAATGACTGTTCAGTTAATGTCTTGCATAGAATTCAGTTCTTTCCCCGTGCCTCAGCTTTATATGCTATTATGTGTAATTATCTCATTTATTTGGTTTCATGATGCTTCTGAAGAGATACTGCTTCATTAGCTTTAGTGTTCTCTGCCATAGGTATTTGTTGCAGTTACGCACTAGCAGGCTGATCTTCGAGTTGTGCTGGCTAACAAGGAGTTTCATCCAATATTTATTCTCCATCTGGAAAGTCTTTTCTGGACTGCGTGTTTTTCTTTTTACACTGATTTTTCTTAAAATTTGGCCCATTTGGGTCCAATGTTATTTGAATGTTTTCTGATGAGATCATTAACCACAAGAACAATTGAAGATGACATTAATTTGTTTTTATTAGTGCAGACCTGTAACCTTTAGTAATTGCACCATGCTGACTTGTTATGCATTAAAATTTTTAGGCAAAATCCAAGAGGTTATAATCACACATTCTCTTTGAAGTGGTAGATAATTCTGCCGTGCTCCTACCTTGGTGTCAATCAAAATACTGGATTTTGAGTTTAGATCCCAATAGCTCCAACTTCTATATTAATGAGTGTAGCTGCAATATCATGTCTCCTCACTGTATTCTGCTAATCTGAAAAAGAACAAGCATGGCTAATAAAAGCTCTGGTGTTATATCTAGGTATCTGAACCAAACAAAATGAATAAACAGGAATTTGCTGACTGTTCACAACAAGCAATAGAAAATCCATTCTCTGCATTGCAGCAGAGATTGTTTTTTACTGATGAAGAATCACTGGAAGCATGATTTCTGTAAATTAGAATAGAACGAGCTTGTCCCAAGGCTTCGGTCTCCTGGGTAATTTGATGAGTGATGGGGATAAGCTACCCGTGAAATGGAGTGGGGCTGTGCTGCTTTGATTTTGAGGTTTTCTGACCAGAGTGATGCAAACAAGGTCACAAGCGAGCAGTGTTACAAGGGAGGCAAAAAATCCCAGAGCACATGGATTGGATTTTATAGGACTTCTGCTGTGACCGATAAGTGTGACTTCACAGAGACTTAATTATACTCATGCTGCTTTATTTTTGGGGGACAGAAATTAATTGTGTATGTGTGAGGAACGATCATGATTTCCGCGTGTGCGCGCACACACGTACAACTGTTCTGATCATCTGGTTAGACTTCAGTGCAGTTAGGACTTGCTGAGTACTGCTTGAAGTAAGTCGTATCTCTGTATCACCTTTTTAAATTAAAACCTCGCAGTGAAACTTCATGAGGTTTTTTCCAATTATTACTTTTTAACACGTGCCTTGGTTCTATAGTCCAAATTTAGATTAGAAGCGTCTTTCCTTATGTCTTTACTGGTTTGAAACTTCTTGTCGTTGCTTGCCATTCTTCTAACTCATGTAACTGGGTTTCTGTTTTCTTTTTTGTTTGGTCTTTTTGAACCTCTAACTATGGGGCATGTTTTCTCATCCTGATTCCCCATTTTTATCAGTGTTGTTGTTGAGTCTTACTTAGACACTAGAACTCATCCTAATTCAGATAATGAGGTCATATCATGAACCGAGGTGTTCAGCTGCTGCTGAAATAATAATTCCTATTTCCATTTCGTTTCCTTTGTACTGATTTAATTTCAAAGCAAATTGGGTTTCCCCATTACTGCTGCGGAGAATCATGTATGTGTGTGACTGTAAGGCTTCGTATCCCGTAGGTTGGACTCTGTTTAGACGTGAAACAAAATACTTTGCTGCTATGATACGCAAAGCAGCATGAATGGGCAGATGGGAAGTGTGCTGTGTGTGAAAGTGGTAGGCTCCAAAAGTTGTCTCTAAAGTTAAGCTTTTTCAATAAGGTTGGGGTTTTTTTCCTTGATTATTTATTTGATTGAGGTTCATAAAGTAATTGGCAGTATGTTTTCAAAGAAAAGCTGTAAAGTTTGCATTTTTTAATGCCCCAGACAATATCCATGTGAACCAGCGCTTGTCCAGAGGCTTTGTAGGTGGTTTTGAAATTGATTTAAAAGAATGAAGTGTACCTAAATTTCAAGCAGATTATTTTCTAAGGCTGTTGCCCCCCTACCCATGTCTAATGAATCATTTGTCAACACCACACTACTGACACTCAGGAAACTTCCTCCTTCCTTCCTTGTTAAGTAGGAAAGGAAGATTGTGGTTACATCGGAAGTTTTTTCTCAAATACTGATGTTTATTGATTAAGTATATAGCATTTCCCACATCTGGCATGATATTCCACATTACATTATTAGACTTTACTAAAAGTGCTGGGGAATTCCTTGTACCTTTAATTCTTACTGAAATATCTACATTAATTTTTCAGTCCTTTTCCAAACTGGAGCAATAAGGGCATAGTTTTCCAACTGCGTATGCTGCAGTTTGTCTTTTAGAGGGTCCTTTTACAACTGCTTAGAATTAATCTCCAGCTGCTTTAAAAATGATTTTTTTATTTTCATTAGGTTTAGAGAAAGTCTTTTATCTTGTGCTTGTACACAGTGAAACAGCTGAGAATGCTGGTGACACAAATATTTTATAGTTCTTTCTCTTGTGTTACGGCTTTGCTTTTGCTAGAAATTTAACATATTTTTGTCTTTATTTTCAAGGGGTTGCTAGGAAGCAGTTAGAGCTCAGCTTAATCTAGCCAGAGAGCGAGAAATCTGACAAGAACTTTAACAGAACTACATACCCACAATGAGATATTTTACAGGTTAATGTTACTAATATGTTTCATTGGGGACTCCACTATACGCGGCCTTTGAATGTTCAGTTGGATGTGTTACGGGTTAAATATTAAGCCTTTGGTCCTGGAGGAGGATTGTGGTGGTTTTCTCACAGCTATGCAAAACAGTTTGGTTGTGCGTGCATGTAATAATATGGCTGTATATTAAATTTATACCTTGATTCCCATCTTCAGTGCCAGAACTGATGTGTCAGCGTGAGCTGATGAAGTTGCAAGTTGTATTGCAGGCTTTCATTAATTTTTCCATAGTTAAAGAAAAAGACATCTCTGTTAAGCTCCAAATAGGTTAGGTTTGTGTCTAAAAGACATTTGTTTCTTAAGAAAAGAATGGTTCTTCAGAAGTCCAAACCTCTGCCATTCTTGTCAGGGCATGTTTTTCTTGAATCACTATTTTGTTTTGTTTTTTGTGTTATGTAGCAAGGCTTGTGGTCAGGAATTCTGTCTCTCTGGAGCTTTAACAAGAGAACCATTTCTTCAGTGCTTGCAATTGCTTCTCAATGAACAAATAAGCGTTACTGAATCTCCTGGAATTGCTTTACAGTTTGACGTATACTCACTATTTCCATGTCAAATTTTGTTTGAAAATATTGCTGTAACAGCTACAACAGTTTCAAAAGACTCCAAGCTGAGTGAGTTCCTTAAAATGTTTGCCAGTATGTCGAGGGAAGGGGTGAATGGTGTGGTAAACGTTCCAGGAATACTGTATTTCTCTGTATTTCTGGTTATACCTGTGAAAAATCAGTTGGTTTGTGTTTGGGGTTTTTTGCATGCCCAAATGGTGCAAGTGTTTACCTTTGAATTGGGGTAGGAGATGTGCAGATAACAGGCTCGGACCTCTGGGCCATAAGCCAAATTTTACATGTGCCTGGAATAACTGACGTATCAAAACTGCGAGTGTAGTTTGGGGGCTTCCCCTTCAACCCAGCCAGGGCATTTATTTATTAGCAATTTAAGAATCGCATGTAACAGTGAACACATCACAAAATGTGTTTAACTTCTTAAATATATTAATTTGAAGAAGTCTTACTAGGGTTAGTATTTGGTAAACTAGTACCAGAGTAATCTGGGATTTGTAGTTAACACTGCAAGGTGATAAGAGGAAATTATAATGGGCTTGATTGAAAGCCTAATTTTTAAACATTTGGTTTTGGGGTTTTGATTTTGTTTTTTTGATCAAACAATCAAAAAAATTGTTTGATTGTCTTAAATCTCTAGTAAAATAGCTTGGCTATGTGTCTTAGTTTCTTCCAGAAATGGTATCATCAATTATTGATAAGGTATCCCTGTTCAGTTTTGAGCATGGAATACTAGGCAAGATGTACTAACCTCTTCTTTTGATTGCAGAAAATGTGTTTTAGGTTTCATAGAACAGTTACCGTTAGACAGCCGTGTGGGAGAAAATGAGAACACTCAACCATGACTGTAGTTTTTAAATACACCAGATTGTATTTTCTTCCACTGCCAGGGAGAATATAGCTTCAGAAGAAACTCTGATCCCTTTGAAGTACAGGGACATGGCACTGTTTTATCTGAGGAGTAACTTTGCATGCAAACGTGTGCTGTTTTTTAAAAGACTTCCCCCTGCCAGTGAAAGAAACGACTGAAAGGAAAACATTCATTTCTGGCAATCGACATTATTAGGTCAAAGTATTTTTGGTATTTTTTTTTTTTTAGGTTCTGTTGTTAAAATAACAAACTTGCTGTGCTGTAAAATCAGTGTTGTGCTTTTATAAGAATTGACTAAAAGTAAATTTCTGGCTGGAGATGTTCTCAGCATCAGTGCTGTGTTTTGAACACGAATTCATCTGCTCCCAGTGTTTGTGAAGAAAAAGGTGAACCAGACCCAAGGTGCTTACCAATAACAGGTTTTTAGAAGTTATTAAACCCGCGAGCAATGTTAACACTTGCATTAAATCTATATTTGTAATTGAGCATCTCTAAATAATGTGTTCTGTCGGCCTTGCTCTTGCTCACATAGTAAGGGTAGCTGCACTCCACGTCAAAGTGCCTGGTAGCTGTAAAACCCGCTTAGATAGCGCGGGGCTTGCTCTGGGTGTGGGCATGCCTGCCTTGGCAGTGTGCAGTTCCATGTTTTAGCATATGGGCTCCAGGGTTTTCTGAATAACCGTTCGGAGTGCAACACCGCAGCGCTTTACCTGCATGCTCACGATGGCATGAAATGCAAGTGTATAGTCTGGTTTGCGTCTGCTGTTAAGCTGCAGTTTTCTGGTGTCTCTGCTGTGCAGTGCCCATGAAAGGACAGGAATGGATCTTGGCTGGCCTGTGTTGAGGTGCAGCTTCTCAAGAGAAGCGCCTGTGAGATGCGAGTTACTGGCTTCTCCTTTTTTCCCTGGGGAGTTACTGCCTCATAGAAAGATGTTATTATTTTTGTTATTAAAAAACAAAAGGGGTGTGCTTTTTTTTCTGGAACACCTGAACTAACGCATGGTTGTGCTGCACCAGTCCTGTGGGATCCAGTGCTGTACCTGGGGTTCAGGGGCTTCAAGACACCAGGAATTAATAGCCCACCATGGATTTTTCTGACCTACGTTTTTACAGTCACTTTTGTACCTGTGTAAATTCTTCGTTTTTATAGCATAGCATGGCAGATAGTTCTGCAACTTAACTGTGCTTTGCATAAAGAACTGCATCCATGGTGGTTTTGGTGGGTTTTTTAATGAACAAGTCAACTGATATATTTGCTTATCTGCAGACACAAATCGGTTTGGGTATAAAACTAGCCATTGCTTCTTATAAATGCATGAACAGATTCACTTGAGTTTTCCTATTTACTTACACAGGAATTACTTGTGTAAGTTCAGGTACTAATGGTGTTGGGGCTTATGCCTGTCTTTAGCTCTGGGTATTGGTGAGGTTTTTTTGCATAACTTGTGTGTTTGAGGGTTAGTTATATATTTATTTATATATAATATAAAATCTATTTGCAGTGCTGGATGCTGGATTCTGTGTCAGTTCAACATGTTTTCAAAGCATTTGGTATCAGAGAAGCTATTGGTTTTTTTGCTGACTTCAGGGGTTTCTTGGTTTTGTCTTGGCTTTCTACCTTGTGTTGCGGTGTTTTGGTGATACAGGTGGGCATAGACACTTGAAAATACATTCATAGATTAAAAAAACCCTTGAAACCACTTATGGAGCTCTCATGGCTTGTGTGCTTGGTTTTTAAACAGTAAAGTTCTCCTCCTGTGTGGAGATAGTGGAGCTATTGCTACTTAGTCTGGTGTATTTCAATACTTTTAAGTCTAGATTTCATCAGAAGTCCTCTTTACTATTAAGTTAAATTTCCCAGAAGAACTCAGTCTTAAATTTTAAACTTTATTTATATTTTTCTTTCAGCTTTACCAACAGGGTCGCTTATGCCAGCTGGGTAGTGAATTTTGCGAGCTAGAAGTTTTTGCGAAGGTGCTACGAGCTTTAGATAAAAGGTAGGTATCTTAATTTATCAATAATGCTGGTTTCAGCTCTTACCTCCTGATCTAGGTTTTGAATTTGGAAGATGCCTTGCTAGCCTGTCTGTTAACCATAAGAATATTTCTTTAGATTTACAGGTGAACTTTCAAGTAACTTGAAGTTATTTTTAGTTTCTATCTTTCTGTTTGTCTCAAAAAAAAAAAATAAAACCATCATAACTTCTGCATAAATGTACCAAGTCATCTGTGGTAGTTGGCCCCCAAAGTGCTTTCTTTGTTATTGCTGTGCTATGGTTTAACCCCGGTAGGCAGCTGAGAACCGCGCAGACGCTCGCTCACCCACCCAGTGGGATGGGAGAGAGAATTGGAAGGGTAAAAGTGTGAAAACTCGTGGGTTGACATAAAGGCAATTTAATAATTAAGGAAAAAGAAAACAACAAAAAGAGGGAGGGGAGGAAAAAAGCACAAACAAGAAAAACAAGACATGCAAAAAAAAAAAAAATCCCCAGTTGCTCACCACCAACTGATCAATGCCCAGCCATTCCCCAAGCAGTGGCAAAGTACCTGTTTCTTGCTGTTGTAGCAAATCCTAAGTAAAGGGTTATCAGGCTGGTAGGATTGCCCCAGTTTAAAGAGTTTTCCCATCATTAAATATTCCAATTTGTAGTGTTATGCTCAGAACTTGACTTTTTTAGATCAGATTTTTTTTAACCGGGATAAGCTATGAGTCTTAGACATACTTCTCTGCCATTGTTTGCGTGTGTGTGATGTTAATGGATTTGTCATTGTGCATTTATCTGCAGTTTCTGTGGGAGTTGTGGCATGAGGGTGGATTTAAGGCTTCCCTTCCTCTAAGTTTTAGCTAAAAAAGTGGTTTTCCAGTTTTAATATGGTGTGGGTAGCTTGTGTTTTGCTTGCACTGGAGGGTGTCCTTGTAAAGAACTTTGTGTACACTCACTTTATTTGTTGGATAATCCAACAAGTGCAATCCATTAGCCTTGAGATCGACAATTATACTTGTATTCATCTGGTTTTGGTTTGAGAGAGGGTTGGAGTTATTTCTTTGAATCACTACTCATTTGAATTCATGGCACTCAAGAGCCAACTGACTGCAGTGTTCTAAAAACTTCATGTGTAATCAAATTCTGTTTTCTTTTGTTTCAGACATCTGCTTCATCACTGTTTTCAGGCTTTGATGGACCATGGAGTAAAAGTTGCTTCTGTACTGGCCTATTCATTCAGTAGACGGTGCTCCTACATAGCAGAATCGGATTCTGCTGTGAAAGAAAAAGCAATCCAGATCGGTTTTGTTTTAGGTAACTGGTGATGATAGGCCGTTTAAAGTGTGATACTTTCTTTCATGCAAGCTTCAGTTAACTAATGCTAAATTTTTTTCATGTTAATGCCTGTAATTTCTTTTAAACAACGTGTGTTTTTTTGAATGTAACTTTCAGAAAAGTACTTGGTGTCTTTATTAAAATCCAATATATTTTTCTTTCTAAGAATATATAGGCTTATCTTTGGTATTTCAGATGTTTTAGATTTAAAATTTATTTGCGGATGTAATGCTTAACCTTAAAACTTTGCAGAATTTTAGTATCGGTAAGTATTTCTTGACAGAAAACTGTAGGAAAACTACGTAGTACCAAAAAGTCATCCTTAACTGAAGGAGAGTTTTTCTACTCTTACATTTTACCCTTTTCAATTCAGCACTGCAGGGTTTAACCTGGACAGGGCTTCCGTATGTAGTATGCAGTTCTGTGAAATAAATAGTCTTCTTCCAAGACTTGAGCAAACGCTTTTTCTCTTAAAAAGGTGTTCTGCTGCTCAAATTCTGTTTGTCCTTGATTTTTTAAATTTATTTTATTTTTTTCCCCAGGGGGGTTCCTATCAGATGCAGGCTGGTACAGTGATGCTGAGAAGGTATTTCTTTCCTGCCTTCAGTTATGCACCCTTCATGATGAAATCCTTCATTGGTTTCGTGCCGTAGAATGTTGTGTAAGGTGAGCTCACCTCTAATTCTTGTATGTCTTACTGTGAAATACACATTAATGTGTTACCAGCTGCCCCAGAGCCATCAAGCTTCAGATGCTCCCTTCAGTATTCAGGTGCAGCACAGTGCTTTCCTGGCTAGAGCTGAGGATCAGAAGGTGCTTGTTTTACGCTGATCCTTGAGGTTTCACTTGTCAGCTGGCAGCAGAGTTTAATGAAAAAATCTACCGTTTTGCCTTTCCGCGTGGTGTCATGGGTAGCAGGTGCTGGACAGTAATGATACAGCACCTTGAGCGTTTTCCCAAGGGTGTTTGCACATGAAGGAATGTTATGTGTTGGTGTTTGTTGAAATTATATTTACTACAAGAAGAATTTGCCAAATCCAAACACAACTGGTATAAATACAGTTGAGCAGAAATAAAAGGAAAACATAGGTTTCCTGATTCCAGATCCAAAGAATTCTCTAGCTCCATGCTGAGCTACTTAACTACGTGATTAGGTAAATATCTAGATGCACAGTTCTTGCGGACACCTTCAGCCACAGCTTAAACTTTTGGAAAAAGAAGTTTTGCTTTTAGGAGGCATCTGGGTTTATCTGCTTTGTTTCTTCGGGCTTGTAGTGGGATCCACTGAGGTTCAAATTCCATTCACAGAGGCCTTGGTGATTATCACTTCTAGTTTTTAGTTGCTCTGCTCTTCCTTCTGTGTTTCTAGGTGTGTGCTGTACCGCTGCAGTCTGCAGCAAGTAGCCAGGTTGTTTTTGTCAGTAACAACTGACCTCTTTTGCATGCTACAGGTATGCGCTCGAATACCTGTGTGCTAGTGAGCATAGTTAAAATAGGATTATTTTTTTGTTAGCTGTTGTAATGAACCACAAAGTATATACTGTATTTATCTGAATATAGGGCAAAACTTGTTTTGGAAAACTGCTCCAAAAAACCCACCCTGCATCTTGTTTATGGTTGGACAAATACGAAGAGTAAATAGGCTTTGCCAGTAGCTGCTTATTTTATCTGCCAAGCAGAGGGCCATGGCAACGGTTGCTGCTCTGCCTTGTTCTGCCCTGGCAGCTACCTCTGGCTTTCATTCCAGAAATAAGATGATGCCAGGAGAAGACTGGGCACACATATATACACCTTCCTAGAACTGGGGAACTATGGATGTACTACAGCTGTTAGTACTTGGTCCTTTGCCTTCTAATTAATCTAAAAAAAAGTTTCCTGGTTGCATTGGGCTGTTTGACAATCTGGAGAAGCTGCCTACAAAATAAACTCCTGCCCCTTCTTCAAATAGGAAAGAAGGTGAACAAAGGGGGAAAAATAAAAAGGTGACTCTCCCTGTTGGACAACAGCGTACAGCCCACACAATTACAGAAAGAAGACTTTAGTTTTGTGCTAGGAAAAACCATCCTGTGTTCGAATGAGCTCTTCTGAACTGGAGATGCTAATTCTGTTGGGATAGAGACTGCCGTTGTTCTCGTAATGAAGGCTGATGGGCCTGCGTGTGACATCAAGTCCCTCTGGGCAGTGCTGTGAATGAGGAGACGCTGCTTTATGTCCAGGCATCT
The DNA here is from genome assembly GCF_015220075.1 of Falco rusticolus. Taxonomy (NCBI): domain Eukaryota; kingdom Metazoa; phylum Chordata; class Aves; order Falconiformes; family Falconidae; genus Falco; species Falco rusticolus. The sequence continues at coordinate 16,715,614 of NC_051187.1, read as the reverse complement.
CCCAAAAAATAGAATAACAGCATCGTTTATTTGGAAATGTATCAAATAGCGAGGATTTGAAACACTTCAGAAGTGCTGAGTATGTAAAATCTAACCACCTTTTTGTGGGAGAGCACTGTAGTTATACTCGGCTTTGAAGTCATGAGGCAGTGAGATAAACTTCTTGTTGTTACCTTCTAATCCCGACTGTGGAATATCTTGTTCTTACCACTGTGCTTGCACTGGAGTTCAGTGGAGATCTTAAAGATCAAAATTTAAGTCCAGCTTTTGAAAATATGACACTCTTAAAAAAAGAGCTGCTCTTATTCTAAAAACTAGAAAGTCTTATCTCTGGGAGTTTAATATATTGCATTATTAATAGAGCGCAGTTTAAAAAACATTTAAAGTTTTGTGTTATTTAGACATAATTTGGTGTTTCTTTGTACTGGCAGTAGTAAATTATATGGAGAAACTTGAGAAAATGAAAGACTTGAGATATCTACAGGCTTGTATACTACTTTCCTGCATGTGGTGCGCGCCTTCTGGTTTGCTTTCATTATTGTATGTGAACAGTAAGGCACAAATATGTGGTTCTCCCACTTCACCCACTTCACTATCTCACATTTTGCTGATTTTGGGGCTTTTTCTGGTGTTTTTAGACTTCCTAAGCTGCTGTGTAACATGGCTACATTTGTATGCTCTTAGAGGATGATTTTATTTGGGGAGGGGAGCTATTCCCCAAGAGCTATTATTGCAGACATCAAAGAAGATTCATAGCTATTAGCATAAATGTCCTAGGGCATTTTTTCTTCCTCTTGGCTTTATCTTCTAAAATTCCTTTGGATTAACAAAGGATTTTTTGTTACTCAAAACTGGATCACACAAACTCCGCTTATCCTAGAGGATTGGGTTAGGTTTAGCTTGGTTTTTTGGTTGATTTCTTTGTTTTCAGACACTATCACTGAAGCATCCAGATACTGGATATTATCTTTCCCAGGCGCTTATCTAAATTGCAGTACTATCCCTACTGGCTTATACCATTACATGGGATTTGGGCTTCGTATTTTTGATGTTGCATAGCAGCTCCCAGTTGAATGGTGTAGGCGAAAGAGTTTCCCTCTTTAAGGAAACTGTAATTGCTTAGTTTTTCTCTCTGGTTTCTTTAAAGTTCCTGTCTCTTGTTGCTTGAATGTTAGATAGTTTTCTGCTGCCTCTGACCAAGAACAGAGTGCGCTCCTACGTAGTGTTTAGTTCTCAAACCTTATTTAAGGAAAAATGTGGCTGTTGCTTTTTTTTTTCCCCTGTTCTTCAGCCATGTTGCTGTGTTTGTTTCTCATTGGAAAGCTGATGTTTATGTAGCTCGTTTCAGGGGGGTTTTGAAGGTTTTTCTTTTGATGTTCTGTCTGCATGGCTAATACACATCTGCTGCGTGCTTGCCTGCTATTCCCGCTATTGTGAAATGTGAAATTCCCGCTTCTTGTGAAAATGTGAACTTTATTTCCTTTCTTCTTAGTGCTTGAGTTTTGTGATACATTTCAATGGGAAAGCATAGGAAGAGGCTATGTTAGAGGCCGGCTGAATTTACAGGGTAAATGTTGATGTATTACTTTGCTATTGCAGGAGGCATGGCTACAATAACTTAAATCTCTGGTAGGAGTACATGGTAACAGGAAAGAGGTTTAGAGAAGAGAAACATCTGATCAAAAATCTTGCTTGTTCCTTCCTCCCCCCTAAGCAGTTTATTGGAAGATGTATCATAATGTATCACAAAAGGTATAAAATGCCGTACCTATTCATTAGCTCACATTATAAGATTTTTAGCCTCTGCCACACAGCATTGCGTTCTGCTTCACTTCGTGTATTTCTCTTCCTGTGTTATGTTGTCCTTCTGATTTGTGAAGGCTTGCCTGATGTTTTTCAATCTCTATTGCTCATTGCCTAATAACAGATTTCCAGGAGGGACAATGGATGTTAATTTACCAAAATTTCGTGTGTGCTAGATGGCAGGCATTTGCAGTAGAGAAGGAACAGCTGTCTCTCCTCAGCCTGCAATGGGTGGGAATACAGTTCTGCCCTTTAGGCTTGGAATATGGTAATACACACATTTCTAATGTATGCCTTTAAAGTAAATAAGCATCAGCCTACGCTAACGAAAGAAAAAATCCTTTATTTTTGTTTTAAATAGATGCCAGAAGCTGAAATTGTTAATTCTCTAGAGAAACAAGAGTATGTTTCAATAAGGCTGTGTTCTATTGTCTGCATTCGGCTGTTGTTCCATGAAGCTTGTGTTAATCCTTGACGTGGAAAGGCAGCGGGTTAGGAGACGGGGCAGGGCGGGGGAGAGGTGTGTTCGAGTTGTTGTGAACTGGGTCAGCAGAGCAGGTCTTCTGTGGTGGTGCCAAGTCAGCGCTGGTACCATGTTGAATGAATGGGATTGAATCTCTTGTGAAGACACCCCCTTCTCCCGCCGCTCTAAACCCCCATACCAAAAAGTGCCTGCTTGCAAAGCACTGTGCTGCTTAAGGTCTGAGGAAGAAGTGCAGAGATGCATGAAAATGAGCTGTGTCTGTACTTAAGTGTCTGTTTCAGTTCACCATGCTCTGGAAAGGAGGTAGAAGGGATTTAATACTGTATAGTACCAGGTTTTATCAGTGCTGAGAAGAATGGATTTTATGAGAAGATATTATTGAGAAGAATGGATAAAACACAAAGCCACCACACCAAAGTGGTTCAAACACTGGATATACAAAACTGTATCAAGACATAAAATCATTTGACATCTCCAACAGTAAAAATTCTTGCCATGCAAGAGACAAAGCACGGTGTACTGAAATGATATTCTGTAAATAGTTGTGTCTTGCTGAATTCAGACAGTGCAGTTTCGTTGGGATGACAGCCCAGTCCTATTGTATGCATAACACCGAACTGCAGATCCGTGGCACTGCTGTGTATTGAGATGGCTTAGACACTGCTTAGATCTCTTTACATCTTCCTAAGGTTGCTGCATGTTCGAAACGGTAACTGTAAATATCACTTGGGAGAAGAAACATTCAAACTTGCTCAGTCTTACATGGATAAACTTGCAAAACATGGTCAGCAAGCAAACAAAGCAGCGCTCTACGGGGAGCTGTGTGCACTGCTCTTTGCCAAGAGCCACTATGATGAGGTGAGTGGGATTTTGTTTTTCTTCAGAAAACTGGTTATGAAATCTGCTAGGATGTTCCATGACTGGCTCAGTATTCATGCTATGTTTCTAGCTGGAGTTCCTCATCTTTTGTGGTACCTGTGTGGCAGTACCAGAGGAATACTTGATTTATTTACTTTTTTTTTTCTTTGTATTGTTCTGAGTTTGTCTATCAGCTCTTAATGGTGTTTTGACCAATGTTAAATAATGATGTGTGATAGATTGTAGTATGTGTTGGTCATCTGTAAATGAAATAAGAAGCTTATTCCAATAGGTGAAAACAGATAGCAGAACACGGTAATGATTCTTCGCACCCATTTTATAAAAACTGTCATAAGCGTAACTGTTGTATAAACTGCAGTTTTTCTTTGGCACCTAAGTACGTTGACGAGGAAGTTGCCCTATGCAATAGGAATTGTGAGGATTACTTAAAGATTATAAAATACACTTTTTGGTCTGTAAAAATCATTGTAATAATATGTGCCTTAGGCTAGTATAAAATACTTACACATTCAGTATTAACCTTAAGAGCACTTTAAGTCTGTCTTTTAAGACATAGCTGAACGAGTTCGTTACACATAAGCAATTAAACAGTTTTTTTTTTTTAATTTTTGTAATTAAATGGCTAGCATATTTTTCAGAGCTAAGTAATATTTTTCTTAGTGTTGCAACATTGTGTTGGTAACTCTCTGTTCAACAGGCTTATAAATGGTGTATAGAAGCTATGAAGGAGATCACAGTTGGCCTGCCTGTAAAAGTAGTAGTGGATGTTTTACGACAAGCTTCAAAGGTGAATTTTAAATCTTCCGTGTTTCTTTTGTAAATAAATTGCTACCAAGAATGGGTGAGGATAGGTAGCACCTCTAGAATACTTGGGTAGCCACTTCTGTTTCATGAGCTTTATGGCTTGTTCTTTGTGTTTAATTGGGCCACCTCAGACCAGGGAGGGGGTTTGGGGTTTTTCTTCTTCCTTTCTGCAGCTGAGTTGCAACGGTTCAAGTGAATGTCGTGACAAAGTTAACCTGAGAGCATTCCATTAAAAGGTGGCCTGTTCCCCTGTTTGATCTAGGCCAGGTACAGTACTAGCCCTTTAGTTAGACATTTATGGCAGAATAAAATACAAATTTACTAATGTTATCTGTAACACTTTTCTTAAATAACAGGGAAGTTCTTTAGTAACTGTGATATTTTGAAATTAAAGATAGTAGTTAGCAACTGTGCCCGTATCTGGAGGAGATGGGCTCTCAGTGTGCATCTCTTGACATGCTTCATCTCAACCTGTTTAGGCTTGTGTTGTAAAACGTGAATTTAAGAAGGCTGAACAGCTGATAAAACATGCAGTATACCTTGCCCGGTAAGTAGCATTAAAAAAAGCCCCACAAACGTTTAAAATTACACTTAACTTGCCTCCATTTGTAATACAAGTGTGTTTCTACAGGGAGCATTTTGGAGCTAAGCATCCCAAATACTCTGATACGCTACTAGACTATGGATTTTACTTGCTCAACGTAGACAACATATGCCAATCTGTTGCAATCTATCAGGTATGAAGCCGGACTCAATGTCTTCAGTTTCTCTTGATATTTCTAATTTCTCAGGTGTTTCTGCTGAAACCCACATGCAGTTAATTCGCGAAGACAGATAGCAGTTGATTTCATTACCACAGTGCTTGTTCTTTAATAAACCAAACACTGAAACACCCCCAACTGTGGGGTTTGCTTTCTCTTTGTTTTTTTCCCCCTGACTCTTAAGTGGTTTTTATGTATTTACTGTTTCAAGTATGTAGGTATATGCCTGCAGAATTTCAGAGCCGGTAGATTTACACCCCCACCATCACCCTTTAACAATGAGATCAATTTTTTTTTTTTCTTTTCTCCTGTATTAACTGAAGAAATGGTATTCTTGTAACTCTTTCAGACAGCTCTTGATATCCGGCAGTCAGTATTTGGAGGTAAAAATATACATGTAGCCACAGCTCATGAAGACTTGGCTTACTCTTCATATGTTCACCAGTACAGCTCTGGAAAATTTGACAATGCACTGTGAGTACGAGGGTTTGAGGTACTGGCAGCAAACTTAGTACTGTAAGTGGTGAAAAATGTTCTTTAACGATACAGACTTCCAAATTAGCATTTAAATGCATCTGTTCATTGTGTTAATGTTTCTGATATTTTATCAGTCAGCTGTAGGTCTCTTCTCCCAAGTAACAAGCGACAGGACAAGAGGAAACGGGCTCAAGTTGTGCCAGGGGAGGTTTAGATTGGGTATTGCGGAAAATGTCTTCACTGAAAGGGTGGTCAAGCGCTGGAACCTACATGATTCTATGATATATTTAAACTCTTTCAGATTCCATGCTGAACGTGCTATTGGCATTATAACTCACATTCTCCCAGAAGACCATCTTCTCTTGGCATCTTCAAAGAGAGTTAAAGGTAGTACCCTTCACTGCGTTACGGGGACAGTTTGAAATCAGCCATTCAGATCTGTTTATCCTGTTCCCTAGCAGAAGCGATGTGGAGGTCACTCTAGAATATCTGTAGTCTTCAATATTCTCTGTCAACACACTTGTAAAATACAAGAGAACTTCTTTAAAACTTAGCCGAAAGACTTTGAGGGGGAAGGGAGAGGAGAAATACATGGCAGGAGCTTGATACCTGGTCATACCTGTTTGAAAACAGTTTGGAATAAACACAAAGCCTGATCGGATGTCTTCTGAGATGTCTTGGGTAGATGGCTCCCTGCTGCCTACAGTTAACATCTCTTTGTTTGGAACACAGTAACGTTGGTTTTTCTTTCCTGTACTCAGCACTTATCCTGGAGGAGATTGCAATAGACTGTCACAACAAGGAGACTGAGCAGAGGTTACTTCAAGAAGCTCACGACTTGCATCTGTCCTCCCTCCAGTTAGCTAAAAAAGCCTTCGGGGAGTTTAATGTACAAACAGCAAAACACTATGGCAACCTTGGGAGACTGTATCAGTCCATGAGAAAATTTAAGGTAAGATTGTATTGATGGAGTAGCCTTGACTTAAAATCTGCAAGACATCTATAGATCTGTCACAACAAAGGATGATTTTCCATGTCCACCGTTCATACCTTCAGTTGGTAGCTTTATGGTTAGAAAACTTCAGCTCTCCAAAGCTTTGCGCAAAAGTAATCCATTAATAAGCATGGTGCCTTGAGAGACGGGATGATGGCAGGTTTGACAACAGAGGAAGTGATACTATTTGCTGATCCACTTAACTAAGGATTTGGAAAACTTGATTTGCTTTTGGCTTTCTTACTTTTTGCCTTTTTATAAAATAGTTACAGACTATTTAGCCACTATGTTTCTTCAAACCTTCCTTTCCCCCCCTCCTTCCTGAGGCATGGTGAGTGCTGTCTGACTGACCTATGTGAATTTCATCCCCATAGGAAGCAGAAGAAATGCACATCAAGGCAATTCAGATTAAGGAGCAGCTTCTAGGTCAAGAAGATTATGAAGTTGCCCTGTCAGTGGGTCATCTAGCTTCTCTCTATAACTATGACATGAATCAATACGAAAATGCTGAAAAGCTTTATTTGCGATCCATAGCAATTGGTAGGTGATTCTTAAAATATGTGACTATATAGTGCGTTTAATACTACAGGAAACATTATTAAAAAGCATGTTAAAGTTTTTAGTAAAGAGCTTAATGAAATGCAGGATGTTTTATTTTGTATGTGTTTTCAATCTAAACATAATGCTTTTTCTTGAATGGTCTTCTGGGACCTGAATTTTGGAATAGTATTATTTTCAGCACTCTATCAGAATTCACGCTTGAAAGCATGTGGAAACCAACTAATTAGAAGCTTGAGTGTTCGTCTTCAGACTAGGTTTTGCTGCTGGGGCTAGAACTTAAGTGCGGAATGTGGTTAAATTTTGAAAGAAATGGAAAACTGTTGTGCCCATCAGCCTGACGATCATTAAATGTTTTTCTTGCCCATTATCACTTGCAATGAACTTAAGAGTTCCAAATCAAATGCATCTTTGGGCCATGCTGTAGCTCAGTTTCGAGACAATCTTTCTTCGTACAGTTATGTACCGTGCATTACAGAAGAATTTATGTTTTTAAGGCAGAAAACCAACTTCACTTTAAATTGAATTCAGAGTGAAATTGGGATACAAAATGACTGCCTTCATGATGTGACTGGTAGGTTGTATGTATGTAAAGCCACAGTGCAGTTCGTGGCCTGATTGTAGAGTCCCTGAGGACAAGTTACAGTACCCACCAAGGAGAAGGTAGATAGAACTCAAACCCTCGTCCAGGAAGCTCACATGTTGCTTGTGTTCTTGATTTAACATAAGAAAAACGCGATGGTCTGCCGTAACACAAAGGTTCGTATTGTCTTTGAAAATGCTGTGTGAAGTAAGATGCAGCACATGGGTGGACTGCCTCTTAATTTTGTTTACTTTTGGATTTCTTTAGGAAAGAAGCTTTTTGGCGAAGGATACAGTGGACTTGAATATGATTACAGAGGTCTCATTAAACTGTACAATTCCATTGGCAACTATGAGAAAGTTTTTGAGTACCACAATATTTTGGCCAATTGGAACCGGTTGCGGGATCGGCAGTTCTCAGTGACAGATGCTCTGGAGGACGTAAGCACCAGCCCTCAATCCACTGAAGAAGTGGTCCAGTCTTTTCTGATGTCTCAGAACACTGATGGACAAAGCAGCTAAGAACTTGGTCAATTAACCAGTTAAGGTTTTTTCCCCCAGGTTACAGGGGGAAAAGTCATACTGTGAAATCTAAACCATGTAGTTCTCTGGGGGCTGGAATTTGCATTGAAACACTGGTCCAGTCTACTGAAGAGTGCCCATACGGATGAATGTGTGTTAAATTCTTATCAGCATGTGTATGGCATGTTTAGTTCGGCTCATTTGGTATTCCTGAAAACCCCTTCTTTCTTCTTTCTAAAGAAGCAACGTTGCAGAAAGTCTGCAAGAAAACATTAAATAAAACTGTTTGAGTTCAAAGGAGTTGCATTCTTATTATGAATAGAAGGTTTCATCAAGAGTTTTCTTCTGATGCATAGAAAGAATAAATGCTGTACTATAAGAAGTTATACGAGAAAGGTCTTTCTACTGTATGCGTTGTAGCAAAGTTAATCGTAAATATTGAGAAAAGGGAGAATGCCCTAGCCTTGGCTGCTGCCTTATGAAGAAAAGTGGCAAAGAACCGCTTTAGAGAGCAACATACTCTTTGCGAACCACGATAAGTTGTTGAGCAAGTCGCCACTGTATGTTGTTTTAATATCCTGAACTGGACCAGTGTTCATCCATAAGCGATAGAAGATCCAGTAGACCAGCAACCTTAGTTTTCTTTGGTACCAACCGAGAGTGCTAATCTTCTGAACAGGACCAGGAAAATCAAAAGTGGACCAGCCTGCTAGAAACAGTTTTTGGACCAGTGGCTTTAATTTAATATTTCTGCCCCTGCATTCACTTTTACAGTAGAATTATTTCATTTAGATGTATGATCAGTGCAAAATTATATTCATGTAATAGATACAAAACTAGGAAGTGAACGTTCTTTAGCAGTTGCGATGGCATGTCTTTACCTAGTAAGCTTATACAAATATTAATGTCGATGCCACAAGCAAAAACTAGAAATGCTTGACTATTTGCTGCAGCCATTTTTTTTATTGTTTTGTTTTTCCTTTTTGAATGGGCTTACTCTAATAATAGAGGCAGTAACTTGTTTATACCAGTTAATAGTTTTGTATTGCAATCCAGTTCAATTTTATGTTTCTGGAGAACACAATTTATTGTACAGTTTGCAGGGGTCAGCGGAAAATGCCAAAAAGCACAACAGGTCTTTTTTTTTTTTTTTTTTTTTTTTGTGATGCTTCATTTCTACATTAAACAATAGTACAACCAGAAACTGATTCCTTTATATTAATTTAAAAAGCAGAAGTCAGCTGTAAAGATCCTTTAACAATGCCTATCTCACTAGCTTGTCTTAATTTTTCTTCTGTTGGGGGGGCTGCTTTGTCGTGTGGTTTTTTTGGTTTGGGTGTTGGTTTTGGTTTTGTTTGTTTTTTTTTTAATGTTGAGGTGATACTCATTTGAAAGTCTGTGTAACATAGCAAGCTAGAAACAACGCAGTGCTGTTACCTCAGTTCTTGTTATAGCAGCACAGACAGTGCTCCTGTAGTTAGGATTCTGTCACTTGGGGGGTTTCTCCCTTTTCCCCCCCTATTTTCAGGGGTTTGTAACTCGGCCATGGAGGGTCGGTGCGAGCTGAGGCTCAGCAAGCACGGCTCCTGCAGGACTTGACTGGATGGTTTGTTTGGGGTCTGGTTTTTGATTTGTTCATTAGGTTTGGGGTAGGGAGAGCTGCTTGATGGTCTTCAAGGAGTGCAAGGAAGAAATTGAAATTTCAGACACGACTTCGAGCTTAATGGCTCCGAAGAACTGAAATTTTACAGGCCAATAGTTCATATACTGGTGCCTTCAAGTACATTTTTTGGGGAAAGGCTGGATAATACCACTCTAAAACGCAGTTATGTAATTAGTGGATGCAGATTTAATGATTGCATACTTGGATTATCTTCACTGACGTGAAAAGAAGTATTTGCATAGAAAAAACCCTGTGGTATTAAGACTTTGACTGCAGTATATTCTCAACGGCTGTTCGATGAAAATCCAACTTAAAATTGTGCATGGATTTAAATCTAATTTATTTGTAGCAATTTTTGTTTATGACTGCTTTAGGTTCTATGAACAAATTCAGCTAACTGCAAGGCAAAACATTTTTATCCCTGAATGCCCATACAGCAGGGCGCTGGTGAATTACTAACGATTTCTTTTCTGAAGTCCTGTTAAAACTATTTAACATTTAATGGAGTATATAATACTAGTGTCAGAATTTAGGCAGGGAAGGAGTGTTTAAAATTGTCCTAAAGAAGTCGTGTCATTTCTGTACTGCAGAAGTGTTTAAAAGCTTCAGGCTGGGTACATGGGTTTACACTTAACATTACCTGGAGACCGTTTATTTGCTCAGGGTTTCCAGTCTTGGGTCTCCGTTTCTAACTTTTGCCTAGGGAATCTCAAAGATCTCAAGGTTTTGTTTGGGATGAGGAGCATTATTTTGACTGATGCCAGTGAAAGTGGTCTGCACCAACCACTGCTGTTATTTCAGTTCTAGTTTGTGTACGTGTTTCGTGGTTTGCCTTCAAGTTCAAGCAATCAGATGAGCTTCCAACATGGGGCATGTTAGGGAGGTGTTGCGCTTCTATCTGATAACCAAGTGTGTTCATTCATTTGTTTAATCAGTAGCTTTATTGTCAGATCTTGCTGGGTGGATGTGCTCTTTCTTTCTTTCGTAAAGCTACTTCACCGGCTTGTTCTATACTGTGGTGCATTGGCTTGTCTGGAAGGAATTAAGGTTCTAAAAGTCATCCGGAATTCTCTTTGATAGTGAACTTTGGCCAAGAAACGTGACTTGGCCGAGAGGAGTTGCAGTGATCCTTGGAGGATTACGGCGTGCTTTTCATGTGACTGAATTAAACCCTGACTTGACTCTTGGGTTGAACTTCTCATTGTAGCATCTCTGCAATTCCAGTCATGCCAAGGCACATAAATTGTGGAAAAAGGTAGCTGGGGCCGATGGCTGAAGTTAAAGCAGAGGAAGTTTGCAGAACAGCTTTGCAGCTGCCTACAAAATGCTCTGTTGCCTGCTCTGCATGCTGTAGCTTGAAACCTTCACCTAATGCTATCCTTGCTGCAAATGTAATAATTACTCTTCATGTAATAATATAAAACTTGCCTTTCTGGTTTTTTGTTCTCTATCTCCTAAATCTTCTCAGAAAGTGTCTGTGTTGGCACCTGGAGACTGTTTGAAATGCAGCAGTATTAGTTGCTGATTACCGTTACTGTCCCTGCTGTTACAGGTTGTTGCTCGATATTTTTGAGAAAGTAGGAGCCCGGCTGGATGACGTCAGGGGAAGGTAAATGACATGTCCCTCCGTGCCGATGTGGCTGGAGTAGCTCTTCTAGTATTACTTCAGTATTTCATGACTTCTGCACCGGGCAGAGCTAGAGGAGTGGAGGTGTGATCCCCTGCGTTGTCCATACTGTGCAGTTTTCCAGTGTGGCACTTACCGACGTGAACCCGCACCTCCCTCGCTCCCCTTGGAGGCAGAACTGGGAATCCCCCCCCACCCCCAGAGCAGGTGCACACCTGAACATAAGTACTGGGATGGGGGCCACATGTAGCCTTGCACGCTGGGAGAGTTCGTGCCCCCTGTGACTCAAGTAGCCAACTATGAAACACTATATAAAGTTAATTAATTACTGGTATTTTATAGACGCACACTGCACCTACTGTTAGCTGGGCAGGTGCTGTGTTTGGTGCTGGCATTAAGCAGGGAGTCCTGTGAGTGGAAGCCCAGTGAAAGGCATCTTCCGAGGTTTTTCTTGAAGGTAAGTAATCACATCAGAGTAACTGGATGCAAGTGGGCAGGACAGGTGTCACCTTAAGGTAAACTATTTTAACTCCTTGTTTAAATTAAACCCTTAATATTTTATTTTCAGCACAATGTTGTCCGAGTCGGTAACTTGAGTGTCCTCTTTTACGCAAACACTGCAGCTGGTAAAGGGAGGGAGGAAGGTGGCGTCAGGATTTCTGCACCGTTCTTAGGGCTGGGGCTGTTCTGGGTGACTTGTTATGGAAGGGGAAAAGCACACAAAGATTTCAAGAGCTAACAAAAGGGGAAGTTGCAGAAAGATACTTGAAAATAAATCTATCCCTCAGCTACTTGAAGTAAAACAGCTAGTGACTATTTGGCCCCAAACAGTTGTTTGATTGCTTTTATAGCAAGGTTTTAATTCCAACCAGTAAGTGTCTGCCTGTCCTAGTGTCTGACTATCCCCGTCTTCATATGCACTCTGTATCGATACCTATACCTATTGTTTAAGATATTTTTTTCCTTTTTTTGCACACAGTTCTTGTTTAATTTTGAAGGGGTTTTGTTGTTGATTTCTAACTTATTAGGACAATGATGTTCTTTTGTATCTTTAAAAATGAAGTTTTTCTTTACACGTGCTGCAGTCAGAAATTTGCTAAAGGTGCCATTGCGCTGCTTCTCATGGTACAAAAAATGCACATTTAACTTGATTTCCTTTTTATAGTCCTACGTATTGGTAGAGTACAAAAAGGAAAATGCATTGTGCCTAAAACATGATTGAAGCTATTGACAAAAACTTTACTTGATTTACATGGATCAGATCTGACTTCGCAGGCTAGCAGCAAACAGCGTGGTGGAGATGTTGCTGTTACCAGTCTTTAAACGGAGATCCTTCCCTCCGCTGCCTGTGCGGAAACCTTATTTTATCTAAAGGTCATAGTTTCCCTTTTTTTTCCTTATGTTTTATAAAAAGAAAATTAATGGCCAAATGTTAGTTGTAAATCCAGCTCTTTGTTGTGGGTGTTTCCGTGTTTGACACAACTGGCCTGTTGCACGTTGTGTTTCTTGGCCTTGCGAGGATTTCTGTGAGAAGCAGGGAAGAAATTTCCTTTATCTAGAAATAAACTAAACTACATATAGAAAATTGGCGGCGCTGGTGTAATGCTTTTGTCCCTAAATCTCAGGAATGTTTTAGGCAGTGAAACAGGTTTCCCTTCAGTGATATAAAGGTGCGTGCTCTAGGGTCTTGTTTAACAATATTTCATTGCAATCCTAGGTATCTATAGCATGAGTGGCCTTAGTGAGTTTGTTGAAGTGCACATTTTTTTTTAAAAAAAAAAGTAAATTTTAAGATGAAAAAGATATATACTATATAAATATATAGAGATATTTAGAAACTTGGTTTGTGGTGCACAAGTTCAGTGTTGGATCGCTAAATAATTGTCGCAGGTACCATATGTGTAACTTTTTTCTTTTATGTATATTCCTTTATGGGAAGCGATATTGCCATGGTAACTACAACTTTACAATTTCTTTACTACTTAATGATGTGAATGAACTCTACATTTTATTGAATATTACCAGGTTCAGTACTATTTTTATACTTTATTGAACTACAGGGGATTTTAATTTAATAGCATTTTAAAAAAATGTTGCTTGAACTGTATAACTGTATAAATTGAACTACTTATACAAAATCCACCTCTAAACCAGAATCTCTACCTGTAGTGCCACGCTCATTAATACAAAAGTATCTTGATCATTACTAGACTTTGAAGACCACCCTACTTGTCGTGTCAAGACTAACGTTTCGTATCCTACTTCTCAGACTGCAGTGCCCAACATTATTTGTAACCATCAAACCATACTATGTTTGTAACCAGCATTGTGATATTCTGTAATTGTATTGCTAAAATGAAATATTGACCTAATAAATATAGTGTTCCCGCATTTTGAAGTATCTGCATTGAATTGAGTTAAAACTTTGCTCTCAACAAATTACCTGCCCTCTGGCTCCCCACTGCCCCCCCCTTGCCCCCACCTTATTGTAACGTGTATAAAAGCGGGTGTTTGGCTGTATCTACTCGTTAACAGTATGTTAGAGCAAGGCTAGAGGTTGAGTCGATCTGAACGGAGCTTCTGGGGCTTGCAGCGGGTCTGGTCTGTGTTCATCACTTCCTCTGAGCTATTTTGCCCACATTACCTTAATTCTGACGTGTGTCCAGGCTGGCTCCTGGTAGGGGAGAACGGCACACCTTGGGGTGGATTAGTCCCCTGTGCTGTCAGCTTGCACCTCTTCACTACTCGCTGCAGCGCGCCCCCCGGAGTGTGAGGGCAGTCTGCAGTGCTGTCGGTTTAATTAATAAACCGTAAGGAGAGCAGGTCGTGCAGTCAGTCTGCAAGTGTTTGGTTTATCCAGTTAACCTCAATAAATATTGGTTGGACAACTTCTGATGCCATTACTGCCATTATTGCTGGAGGAAGCTGTACCTGGCTAACTAATTTTCCTTGGGCAAGATGATTTGGTTTCCATAAATGGCTGGTCATACAGCTTTGGGGGTGTTTTCATTTTGGCTGGCCCCTTCATCTTGTGTTTAATACTCTATTGAGTTGTGAATGTGGTTGCTTTATCACCTAGGATCTTCTGGTACTGCAGCAGTTAAATAAAAAAGCAGAAGCACTTAATGAAACTGGGCTGTGGGTTTTGATGGCTTTAGGCTTTTTTATGCTATTTATTTAAATGAGACTCTTTAGATGATGCACTCCCAACATAGATGAAGTGGTATTTATAGTTCAGGAATTCCAGCTGCACCATGTCAGTGTGGTAGTGTCTGTGTGCGAGAATACCTTTGGCTGTTGGTAGTTGACTGTAATAAGGTTGTTTTTAAAAGCAAAACCAGAACCAGCTCTGCACACACCCAGGAGGAAAGAATGTTCTGCCCTGGCTGAGGGAGGAAGTTGTGCTCGGCAGCGTTGTGAACCCACCACCAGTTTTAAGATGAAGTGTCTTGAGCTGCAAGGAGGAGGTGGTTCTGGCTGTTCTGTGGACCAGACCCAGTTCCCAGGCGTGTACTCTCATAAGAGCATCTGCATGGGGAGGGGTGCCAGGGCTCGCTTTGTTTCTGGTTTTTTCCCCTCTTCACTTGTTGGCAATTTGGTTGTTTATCTGGAAATTTCCCTACAAGCTCAGTGCTGGTGAAGAGCCGTGTGGCTGCCTCCAGTCTCCAGCTACAAGTGCTTGGGAGGGGACTGTAGCCCAGCCACGCCGCAAGGCCTCGGGAGAAGGAACAGGCGGGTGTCTGTGCCCTGCGCTCGGGAGCAGACGGGTCCGGTCTAGTTCCCTCTGGTCTATAGAGTAGGTCCTCAGTGAGACTTGGGGGGGGTGGTGGCTCTTGTGTCTTGTGATGTCCAGATCCAGGGAAACCTCTCCCAAGCCTCCACGTTTCTCTGGGATGGGGCAGTCTGAGACCATTTCCAGGAGAGTGTGACATGATGAAGTTGTTTCTGGTTCTTAACGGCACTTCTGAAGACTCTTACCTTTGATACACTGTATGTGCCCGTTGCTTCACCTTCATCTGTGCACTTGCTGTAATCCTTAATACTCGGATGCTCTTGTGGGTACAAAGTGAAAATTTTAATACCAGCGTTTATGGGCAAATTGGAAATGGTGGTTGTGAGCTGCTGCAGCAACTGACTGAGCCTCTTGGGTACCTGCGAAGCGTAAACCACGGGAGGGTGGGAGCCCTCATTAGTTGGCAGATGCGGATCCTTCCCTGCGTGTTGGTCTTCCCCTGCCCTGAAGTAGCCACGGGAACACAAAGTGTCTCATACAAGTCAGCAGTCACAGCGCAAGAGTCTCGTGTGGCTGCCTGAGCCCAGCATGGGTTGGAAATCAGCATTTCTAAGAGGAGCTTTTATATTTTTTTTAAACCGTCAGGTTCTGAGTCATTTGAGTGTGTCAGGCAGAGGTCTTTCCTCATTTCACAGGTCTGCAATTTCAATTTTGAAAGGCAAAAATGCCTTCAAACGCTCATCCAGCTGCTAGGGAAGCAAATGCAATTCAAAGGCACTGCACCCTGAGGAACCCGGGTAAGTTCTCTGCGCCAGGCCCACCTCTTGTAAAATGAGGATGACTCCAGGGGTGGTGAGGCTGAAATCCTCAGGGCTGTGGCAGTGCCCTTTGTGGTCCTGCCCAATACATTGTATCCATGCAAATGTAAATGGATGAAAGATGTAAGTCCCCGGACATCTGCATGTTCGGGCAACTTTCTCAATTCTTGCCCTTTTCCCGAGGGAAACGTTGACATTTGGGGAGCGCTGAAGCCAAACTGCCAAGCACAAACCAGCAACAGAGGAGGCTCAGTAAAAAGTCTGTTCCTTTCAGCTGGTATGAAGGAAGAATTAACAGCAGCAACCCAAAAACTGTTCTTGCCCAGGTAAAGGTAACCAGGTGTTGAAAACAGAGGTATGAGGCTGTACTGCTGATTTATGGGGAGCTGGCAAATCGAGCTGGGTAAAAGCTGCTTCCCAGTAATTACTTTCTTCCTCTGGTTAGTCTGAGCAAAGTCCAAAACCCTGACATCAGCAAGGATCATCGCAGTCTTCCTCATGCTCGCAAAATGTAACCACGATTCCCATAAAACTGGCCTGAGGCAAGCTGCTGGGGGGAGGCTGGTTTGTTTGTGGGTGGTTTAGGTTGTTTTGTTGTTGTTTGTTTTTTTTAAGCATTAAGAGAAATGGTCCCTTGGACTTCCTGAAGCATGGGGAGCTCTTTGTGGCTGGTGGAATGTCTAGTGTGTCTCTGGCAGGGACAGCTCCTGTCCTAGGATGTCTTGTCCTGGGGTGACCAGCTGCCATGAGACGTCACTGCTGTGGGACTGTGGGGGCAGCACAGGTTCTGCTTATTCCTGACATCTTCTGTTTCCCACTGAACAGTGTTTCTGTTTCCTATGGCACAAAACATGTGCTTTACTGTCCTGAACTTAACTGCCAACAGCAGCTTCTGCTTGCATCTCTTCAGGCTGTGGTTTGCAAGGGGGAAATGGTAATGTCTTGTGCCTTTTTTTTTTTTTCTTTGGTTCTACACTACGCATGGACACTTTGCAAAATACATGAAAATCTTCGTTTCCTTAAGAGCCAAAGCCAAGGTTGTGCAACACTTCCATGAATTCCCTCATGCTCCATTTAAATGGAAAAGAGCAAACAGCCCGAGATAGGAAATGTGCGTTGAGGGCTACAAGCCTTGCAGCTGAGCAAGTCTGCTTTGGTAGCACCGCTGCCTGTCGGCTTCCGAAATTAAACAGCAGGAAAAAGCAATCCTTGTAATACTGCATGAGTGGTACTGATGCATCCTGTAGTTTACACCAAACATTTTCTCCTTGTATGTTCAGAGCAGGGACCTTTGGAGGTGAAATCTTTTCTCTTTGCCCAATGTCATCTGGTCGGGAAATTGTGAGGTTATTTCTGGCAGAGCTCAATTTTCCTTGAGAGCTTTCCTGTCACTTCTAAGTCACCTCAGGTCCTACTGGAAAAAGTTGTAAAATAATCCAAGTCAAGCAGGCTTTAATCTTGCTCAGTTCTGTCTTACATAAGTGTGACATTTTGAGGGCATACAGTATTTTTCTGATGCAGCTACATGTGCTACTACATTTGCTTTATAGAATA
Organism: Falco rusticolus; assembly: GCF_015220075.1. Lineage (NCBI taxonomy): Eukaryota > Metazoa > Chordata > Aves > Falconiformes > Falconidae > Falco > Falco rusticolus. The sequence continues at coordinate 16,698,355 of NC_051187.1, read as the reverse complement.
TGTGCTATGGAGAAAGCTTAGAAACCTTAAGCTGAAAGAAATATTCTGTTATTCTAAGAAAATTCCTCATATTCTGCTACTGAACCAGGTCTGCACCACCCAAGTATCCGCTCTTACGCACAATGAAACCCAACGTGAGAAGCCAAATCTGCTGCCCGGTGAAGGCAGCACATGGCATCCTCCTTCACAACCTCTCCCAAACAGTTTTCTGTGTACACTTGGCAGTGGTGCCTTCATGGGCAGCGCAGCCAGGGACGTTAGTCTCTTGCCAAGGTCTGTGGATGTGATCCAAGATACCATTTAAAAAGGAAATCTGTTGTCTTGATTCTAAAAATGGACTGTGTTATCTGCCCTTCCAAAGGGATCTAGGGGGGATTTGTCTTGCTTGGGTTCAGATCTGAAGATAATACCTAAGCCCCCTACCCACCATCTGATTTTTAGCACGTAGGAAGGAAGGATGGACGGATCTTTGGGTTGGTTGGTTTGTTTTTTACTGGTTAAACTAAAAGATTCTTATGCCAAGTTATTGCTGTTTCTGTTGTTTTCTTAAAACCTGGATTCCACTGTAAATCAAATCTAGCCAAACCTGAAGCCCAAACCAGCCAGCTTTGTTACTGTTTTCTGCTCTCACTACTCCTGTCCTGAAGCATCAGCTCTTGGATGAGTCTCTTCCTGCAGCAGCAGTTGAACGGGGCTGCAGCTGTCTCGACCTGGATGAATGGATGGCAGCTGCTACATCTCCCAAGAACACTGATGTATGTGCAGGCTCGTGGTCATTATTTGCCTAGAACAGTTAGAAATGGCAAGTTTATGTGTAAAAGTTATGCAACTTCTTTTTTTTTTTACCAGAATGTTTTCCGTATGCTGGTCTCTTCCCTTTTTCTTTCATTCTCTCCTCCCTGGTCAGTACAACTGCAACATGCGGAGGGCTTGTGTTTATATTTTTAATAAATGCAGTAAATGCAGATTCTGCTCTGGTCAGAAGAGGCCTTCTGCCATAGTAAGGAAAGGAGCAGTTGCCTGATTCCTTAGGAACGCTGTTCTTCCCCTACGAATTTATATAAAAAGAACAAAGTAGTAAAGGTAGGTCTGATACTTACACATCGGCAATCAGGTCTCAATGCTGGTGCACAGCTGCTAGGAAGCTCTAGGATAATAATAAATAAGATCACGTGGTTTAAAATAGGATCATTTTCATTTTGTTTAGGTCAAAGCTTGTTGCTATGATGCTGCATGTATTTCAGTATTTTTTTGTTTCAGGAAACCATGGAGACTGTCTTTATTCCCTGCTTTTTTGTTCAGGTGATGATACTGCATGACATTATTTCTGTCTTTCCATTGACTCTGGAGTCATCTGGGAACCTTAAAAACAAAAAAACCCCACAAAGTAAACAGAAGGCATAACTCCTCTGGGAAGCTGTATCTCCTACAGGAGCTGATACTGGTGTGCGCAAGCTGTCCTCTATGAACTTTACTGGGTGGATCCTGAATATGGTTCAATCCCACCAATAGCTTGTCACCAGAAATCTATAGTAACACCATGGCTTGCCACCCAGGCTCTCAAGCAACCAGCAATCCCAAATCCTTGCTATGTTTGTTATGTTTCAATTGCACTGATTTTTGGTATTTCATGCCCTTTGTGTCTCTGGTGCATTTATCTACCTAAGAATTGGTTGGGTTGTATTTTCCCTGTTCTTACTGGGAAGCAGACGAGCGGAGGAGGATTGCCTGGAGCCGTGCAGCCGGCAGGTTAGTGTGGGACTCCTACTCAGCCTCCCAGATCTCGCTGTCTAGCTAGCTCTTGTTTTTTGACTTTTAGTTTATCAATTTGGATTTGAAGTGCTCCCTCAGAGCTGTGACATACCAGATTGGACTTTTTTAGAGGTAAATAGAAAGACTGGGGAGAAAATGAGATAAAAAGCAAGTTGGTTATGAGTACATGAGAACTCCCACAGGACATGTGATTGCATTTTAGCAGCTTGAAAATAGGCTTACGTGGGACAAATCCTCCTTCTGCATGCAGACTGTGGCACCTGTTTGTGGCAAAACTGATCTTGTCAGCAATTGCTTTTAATGTCCCTTTCTCATTCCTCCGTTGGGGTTTGTGTATGCCGAAGTTCTGGCTGGATTAAACAGGCTGCCAGTAGCTCTGGTTAGCAAACATGCCTGCTACAGGTTGGTCTGCATTTTTGCTCCACAAAACAAGTGTGTGTGGCTTTGCTAGGGAGGGCCCAAAGGCAAACCACAGCTATGTTTTGAGCATCCAGATTGCTGTGTAAAGACACACTAATTAATGCCAACTGATGTGGGCTAACAAAGGGATGTCGTCTTCCTTATTACTGCCTAATGCTATAGTAGCTTCTTTTGCTGCTGTTTTCCCTACTCCCATGTCTCTTACCTGAGACAGCAGTTCAACCTGCCCAGCTCCTCTAGCTCCACCACTGATCATGTCTTCACCTGCTGATCCTCCTGCAAAAAGGCCATGTGTAGATGGCTCTACTTGAGCAGGAAAATGTTTTTCCTGCTTGGTGCCAGTATGACGCTGACCATGTGAGTGCCTCTCATCTGTTGTTCTTCCCACTGGGCGGTGACTTTGCAGGTGTGTTGGTGGTGACTGTCTCTTTGACCTAGGTGTTCCTGCATGGCTCTTGTATCTCTGCTGAGGCCCCCAGCTGATGTAAAGCTGCTTTTTTTTTTTTTTTTCTTTAAGTTCTTGAACTGAATCTTGGTTTTCAGAAGGGCAGCATATAAAAAAAAAAAAAGAAACAAACAAAAACCAAAACACTTTTAAAGATATTTATATGAGCAAACACTATACGTTGACTCGTGCTTGGGCAATAACTCTTGCTTAACCATGGTCCTGTTGGGTGGCAGCAGCAGTGAGCTGAGCAATGACTGTACTGTCTGCCTGAATCCTCACCCTGCAAAGCATTTGTTCCTTGCAGTTGAGATCGGAGGCTAATCCCACCCAGCAGCGAGTCCTGCTGGCCTCTACAAAGCTGTGTTTTCTGTGTTCTCTCTCTTCCCCTGCACCGATGCCCAGCTCAGCTATTTCTGCAGCCTGACTCACCCAGCCCAGTCTACCCCAGCACCTAAAATACGTGTTTTAAAGCAAGAACCCTACTGAGCATGCTAGCGAGAGAAATGTCATTTCTCAGGCATTTTAGGGAGACAGGTAGCAGCTGACAGTGCGGTTTGGTGGCTCAGGCATATGTAAGGGGACACGGGTGCTGCTTAGCCCCACGCCCCGGGGTGCGGGGGGGTGCTGTGGACTGGTGTGCGCTGCCGCTGGATGTCACTGTGGCTGTATGGGACTCTGCGCTGGGAGGATGGCTGCGGGTGACGATGGGTCCTTGCGTGGAGCATTCGAAGGGTGGTAGGATGGTACCACGGAGCTGGATGGAGAGCCGGCACCTATGCTGTGCATGCTTCTATGCAATTCTGGAGAAAAACAATTTTCATGTTGCCACTGGTTATGCAGTTTGGCTTTTTTTTAAAAAACAAAACCAAAACCCACCACACCTCTTTCCCAGAGCCTCAGAGAGCTGAGAGGATTTATTTCTTTACTCTTCTCAGGCTGATTTCTACAGCTTTCAGTAGTGTACAGGAGCCAGAAGATTGTGAAGGGAAATGATGCTCTGTTCTAGCTCTAAGCTAAGAAATGAGTCTGGTCTGGTATTTTCACTAAGTCTAAAACCAAGGTTGGGACCAGTGTTTAAATTCAGATGTGTGGGGTTTTTTTTTTATTTTTTTATTTTTTTTTAAAAAAAGGCCTAAAAGCCCAAATGTGAGGGAGGGAGAAGTTAGATCCCTAATTTTAAGATGACTGATGAGCAAGGCTAGTGGATGGCTGCTCATTAGCCTCTCTCCTTTAACAAAACTCACAAAATTATCAAATTATCATGGTGACAACCTCCATCACTTACTAATTAAATATTGAATCTGTAATTTTATGCTCACTCATCTAAATAACAAGGCATTTGCAAATAATCTATTTCTGTTGCACTGAGCGTGCCGGTCCCCCCTGGATCCACAGCCTGTTGTTTGTGCTCTAGCAGGGAGCCGACTGCTGTTCCCTTCCCACAAAGGGCAAAGATGCTTATTTTTCTCCCACTTGTCTTGCATAACAAAAGGCATTTGTCAACAGTTACATAACAGCAGAATTTGTTGCTTCTTCTATCAGCTTTTTTGGAGGCAGCCTTGTCCCCAGCGCTGTGCAGCCCTAGCTGGCAGGCTCTTGCTGGCTGCAGGTTGGTGCACACTCCTCAGCACACGCCGGTGCATCCCAATAGCGCACGACGCAGTGTGACTAATGCTTGTCACCCACTGATTGGGTTTTGGCTTTTTGTTTTATTATTTATTTCCCCCTCCCTCTCCTTGGAAAGGAAGATGTTGAATTGTCTGGTTTGGTTGTGATTTTTATTTAGGGGAGCAAAAGGATGGAAAGGTGGCTGGGTGAGGGGTGTGGTATTTGCTTTTTAATACTTGTTTGGAGGTAGCAATGGGGAGCTGCCCTCAGCCACATGCCCTGCAGGAGGAGCAGAGCTTGTCCTTAGCTGAGGTCATGTCCTGGGCTCCGTGAGCCTCTGAGAAGGGCTGTGCTGGAAATGGAGCTCAATTTCCCTCTCTGCAGTGCTCACAAATTTAAGGGAGCAGGAACGCCTGTTGCCGCCTGCCTCCTGGCGCTGCCAGTTGCTTTTTTAACGTCTCCCAATTAATCACGGGCGTCTCACACTAGCAACAGGAATTTGTGTGGGGGTTCTTTTTTCTTTACAATAGGTTTGATTTCCTCATTGTTGGAATATCTCTTTAGAGCCTTAAAAATAAATCGATGGTTTTGTTTCCCCATAAACTAAAAGCAGAAACTGCACGGCTGGCTTTCCCCTTTCTCTCTAACTGGAGTAGAGAGCTGTTTACCTGCAGCCTCAAACTTATTTATGGCTTTATCACTGCCAGCTATTAAATGACCACAGCTCCCTTTTTGACATGAAGCAAGCAGTGTCCCAGTAACCCGACAAGGTCTAGCCTGCTGCTGTTTTCTAATTTACTCCAAACAATTTCCTAGCTGATTTTTTTTTTAAATTGTAGATCTGTTTTAATTATTTTTTAATAAACTTCTTAAAGTATGTGTTTCTTGTGGACCTTTGAACTTCCTGGTGTACTCAGCCTTTGCTCGGGAGATATGTTTATGGTTGCTATAAGTGTGCTTAAATGGGTTAACCCTTCAGAGTCGGTGTTCTTGGGAAACAGTTCGTTACTATTTACTGCCTTTGTATAGCTGGTGCCCAGGTACAGAACTCTGTTTTGGCAAACACAGCCTTTACCTAAACTAGGTGCTTGTTTCAGAGTTTAACTCTTACATCATCAGATAAAACTATGGATCAGATTTGGTCTGTAAAGCGTGACTGGAAACATGAGATCAGCAAACAGCTCCAAAAATTGTAAATCACGGTGCTGGGGACACCAGCTCAGCTTCCCAGAGCTAGCCAGGGAAAGCTGTGGGTGGCTGCCATAGCTCAGTGCCCATGTTATAGTAAGAACTGCCAACATTTGCAGGATTTGTGTCCCTTAGGTAAACAGACTTCTTGGTAATAGGCTTCTCCTTTGACATGGATCGATCAATGTAAGCTGCATGGTATAGTTATCCCCTTAAAGTTACTACAGCAGAAACACCTTATGGGGTATTAACTTTCCTGTTTGCTTACCAGAAACTTATCCATTTGGTTGTTTTTGATGTACTTATATAGGTTCTGCAGTTGCTTTCCATCCATCTCTGAGAAAAGGGAGACAAATTGCCACAACATCCTTGGGAAAAGAAAGAGATAGATTGTACATGTAAATACAAACTTCAACTTCTTCATTTTGCTCCCTAGTTCTGGCTTGGTGAGTGTAACCACTGACATACATTTTGCACAGCTTTTCTTTTTTTTTTTTTTTCTTTCTTTCTTTTTTTTCCTCCCCAAAGCTCATAAACTTTGAAAGAACTGCTCTTCCCTAAGCACGGGAAGGGTTATTTTTTAACTCAGGTGGCTACTTAGGAGCCTCTTTACTTGCAAAGGGATGTTGCTGATGGGCAGCACATTGAAATTGGCCTTGTGCTGGGCAGGACTAGGGGCCACATGGCCTCTGCTAAAATTACCTGCAAGATCTGTGAGTATTTGGCAGTTAGAGCAAGCTATGCAAGTCTCCTGTAGATACCCAACCTGATTTCCAGTGCCTGGAAATGCAGGGCCAAAGTATGTGTCTAAATGCCTGCTGGGAGCAGCAGGGGCAGGAGCCTGTCATGCTGGGAGCACCACCAGTGCAGTACTACCGGTGCCGGGCAAGATGAGACCCTTCTGCCAGTGCTTGACTTGCGAGGCTCTGCAGTACTGTTGGAGAAACAGATCCATGCGGTCCCCGATTATGGTCAAACTTTTCTTCGTGTACTTCTTTTTTTTTTCTGTGGGGAGGTGCTGCGGTAAATGCAGTTTCCTAAGCGACTTCTTAAAGGGTCTGAAAAGGTCCTTGCACTGTAAAGAAAAAGGGTTAGCATAGGTGTTCAGCATTTTAAATCCAGGTCTTGAGCATTCCTTTTCACTAAATAAACCAATTAAATCGCTGGCTGGGAAGCCCTGAAGGAGTGTTATGTTTTGGTGTCTCCTGTGTCGACAGTGGGGAAGCTGACACGGGTGTTCAGCAGGACCTCTGTTAGGCCCTCCCATCACTGCAGGAGTCGCTCCTGCATGTCCCAGGGCTGCTGACACCCTGGGCAAAGTGTGCTGAAGGTGATATGAAAAGGAAATTGAGGGATTTCCAAGACTGGGAATTCCTTTTTAATGTTGTAGGCTGAGAGGTATAAATTTCAGGCTACAAAACAGCTGCTGTTCTGCAGGGAGGGGGAAAAGGAAACTGTTTTACTGCTTTTCTCACGCTGCCTCTTTCTGTGGCCAAACCTTGGATGTGTTGCAAGCATCTGCATGCATGTGATGTAGGAGCAAACACTGTGTCTGGGTGCCTTGGTTTTTAGTGGTTCTTTTTTCCCTTTTTTTCTTTTTTCCCTTTTTTCTTTTTTCCCTTTTTTTCTTTTTTCCCTTTTTTCTTTTTTCCCTTTTTTCTTTTTTTCCCTTTTTTTCTTTTTTCCCTTTTTTTCTTTTTTCCCTTTTTTTCTTTTTTCCCTTTTTTTCTTTTTTCCCTTTTTTTCTTTTTTCCCTTTTTTTCTTTTTTCCCTTTTTCCCTTTTTTTCTTTTTTTTGTGTGTGTGTTTTGGGTTTGGTTTTGGGTTGGGTTTTTTTTGGTCTGCTACATGCACTGGGCCTTGACTGGGGCTCTGCATGTTTATGTCATGATGCACCAGGGACAGGAAAGTCATATCCCACCGTGGGGGTGGATGGTATCAGGTGGAGCTCTGTGCCTGCAGTACAAGTGATGCAGAGGAACCAAACCACCATAGCCAGGGAGCATGTGGCATCATGTGAAATGATAATGTAGCAGTACTTGTTCTGAAAAACTGAACTATGTATGTGAAATGTGATTATGTTGTTTTTGTTTGTTTGGGTTGGGTTTTTTTTTTGTGGTTTTGTCTGGTGGCGTCTTTTTTTTTTTTCTTTTAAACTAAAGGTATGATGGTCCTGATGACTGGAAAATAGTGATGAGGCAAAAACTTTCAGACATGGAAGAAGGCTACAGGATGAAGTGCCTTGTCCTGCTTTTTTGCTCCCTCTGCTAAATCCTGGGTTTTATTTGCTCCCTTTGTCTTGAGAACCTGGGATGCCACCAACGACTTCTATTGCTAAATTCTATTCAGTATCTCACAATTTTGAAGGTGTCCTGATCAAGACCGTCTGCGCAGCAGATGAGCAGGGTCTTGCATGGTGGAGCACTCTCGCTGCCCGTTACAAAGGCTGCCTCCTTCGTCATGCCAGCCAAATCCTTCTCTGTGGTCTACAAATTGCCAAAGCCACAGGTTAGTCTTTCAGTTCGTGCAGATCTTGCATCCTCTCTTTAAAAGACTGCTATGGACAAATCCTGTCCTAAGGCTCAGGAGTGTTTCTCTTCCTGCTAAATCATTTCACATTGGGTTTTCAGAGGTGCTCAATGAAACTAGGTATTAAATTGTCATTAAAAGTCCATAAGAACTAGGTGCCTATTTGAAAGTCCTTTTTGGAGATCCTGCCTCCAATAAATTACAAGGTAAACAATGACCACTCATTCCTAATAGCATTATTCAAATATGGGCTGGCAGTTACTTGTTCAGTGGAAATAAGTGGTTACAATGGGTTCATTGTAACGCCATACTGCTCCATACACAGCTTCTATTGATGGCAAAGGTACCATGGCTGACCTGCTGCAAAGCCACACTGGAAACAAAATAAAACGTTCAGCTATTGAACTTGCACCTCACTGTCTGGGGAGAGAGATATTTTCTCTTGCAAAGGGCAGTGGCTGTTTTCCCTGTGTCAACGTTTGTGTAGGTAACTCCTCCACTCATCTTCTGGAAAGCAACACTTATATAACTGACTTAAACACAAGCTTATGTTGCCTTTTAAAATATGCTGAAGTGTGTAGGAAGAGAAGTCCTTTCCTCTCTGACATGTTCTGCTCCCTTGAGAAGATTACTTCTCTGCAAATTTGATCCCAAACCACATTTCAGAGGCGAAACTGAAGCTGGATTCTGCTTTGTTCTTGCTATGTGCCAACCTCTCTCCCTGTGCTCACCTGGCCAGCAGTGCCATCCCTGCTGTTGTCCTTTGCCCTGGCTCCATCCACTTCATCCTTAAAGCCTGCCTCCTCCATGGGACACAGACGCCCTGTCCCCTGCCCGGGGCCCCACTCACACCAGGCTGGAAGGGAAAACTGCCACAGAGCTGTGTCTGGACCGAAACATTTTGCGGTGACCAAGGAGACTGGGGTGCCCAGACACCGGTTCAGAGCTCCGCAACCATGGAGACAGCTGGGGCCCTCCAGCCCCACAACACTGTGGCCCTCTGGAGTAGAGTGTCGCCTCTCCCCATCAGTTTTGCCATTGATTTGTGGTCCTAAAGATATAAGCAGAAACCCCTGGATTTTCCCCTTGCTGGTAGTCGTCAGGATGTTCAATGCTACTAGTGGCTTCTGTGGACAATGGGAGGGAAAAGTCCCCTGCTTTGCTTTGTTTGCACCTGTTGGAGCTTGGTGGAGTCTCTTGGGCTATTTGTTGGTGCTGGGTTTGCACCTGGAGCAAGTCCAGCGCCTGTAACCATGCATCAGTCTGCATTATTTTGGCCCCTGAAGGCGGTACAAAGCGCAGCTCTTCCTGAGTCACGCACATGGCAGTGTGCACCACACTCCTTATCTGCAAGTGTGGGTGCAGCTCCTGGCATGAGCAATCAGTTTTCCTCTACAGCTTGTGCACCAGCAAGTTCAAGATGGGCCCTTCTCCAAGTGTCCCACTGCATTTGCTGAGCTGTGCTGCAGGAAAGCACCAGCCCTGAGGCAGGGGCCAGAGACTCTGGCTCACATAGGACCAGGGATGGTCTCTGTAACAGAAGCAGTCCCATTTGATGAGGAACAGAGGTGAAACCAGGAAAAGGGACCTTGGGCTGCACTGTAGGTGTTTTTCAGGGAGCTGGTTGACTTTGAGGCCTCAATTCCCATCCCAGTGTAAAGGAAATTCAGTGTTAACTCCTTGGCAGATGGTGGTGAGAGCCAACAGCCATGAGATCTCACTCTCCTGGGTAACATCTTGTTTAAAGCTCTCCTTTTTAGAAGGAATAAATTCCACTTGCCAGGAAGAATTCTGGAAAGACTTGTAGTTACAGGGACTTTGTTTCAGAAATTTACTTCACGGCGAAATGCTTTCACAAAGAAAAATGTGTTGGGCTCCCCTCATGCCTTGACCAGTCAGACAAGTGCAATTGTTTTGTCCCTTGGACAATTAGTGTAATTGCTGCAGCTGTGATTCAGCTGTGCTCCTGTGCCAGGTCACTTCTGGCACTGGGAGTCATCTCGAGGGCTGTACAAAGGCCCCCTCTCTCTGAGGTCCCCCTGGGCATGGCTCTGTGGAGGGACTGGCGCTGCTCTTGGCAGAAGCTCAGACACTTCTGGTCAAGTGTTTCTCTGTGCAGCTGGCGATGCTGAACACCTGCCGAGCCAAATGCCCGGTGCAGGTAGTAACCTTGGGAAAGTACCTATTGATGGGTCTTGAAACAGAGACAGGTTCTTGTTTTCAGGCTGTCTTAGGGAAGTTTGGCCTTTATCCATGATTTAATTCAATAATGACAAAAATCCATCAAGACAAGCTCTCCTCTTAGATGTTTGTGGCATTTTTCCCTCCTGTGTCTGCTTTCTTCCTCCCCCATGTCTGCAATCTTGCTGTCAGCTCTCTGACACAGGAGCCTTACACAGGCTGGTGCTGAGCAGACACAAAGACAGTTGCCTTCTAACACTCTGCAGTTAGGTTTGCTTTGACCATCTGAGGTATATTACAACTTGTTTAACCTATACTAGGAATTTTTGGTATGTTACATGTTACTTAACGCAAGGTAAGCTATGCAGAGTGAAGCAGTGGTGATAGCACGGATGAGTGTACTTCGTTGCTTCAGCCTGAGTGTTGTGAGGACTATGTTAGAGATGGTTTGGTTGAAGAGGATGTTGAAAATGCAGCTGGTTTCTCAATGCCTGTAACCAACTGCCCTCTTGCTGTGCTTGCTGCCTGCAGTTGTGACATCTGTGCCCAGTGTGACAGGCAGCTCCTCTCCTTTTCGCCTCCAAAAATTTAAACCCAGAAGTTTGCCAGCCTATGAACTCACCTCTCAACTCAGGATATGAAAGGGTGGCACGTTCCTGACTAACAGAAGCACAAGAAAAATGAAGCTTCTTCAGCACAAGCTTTCACACGCATTAGCAGCGAGATTAAAAGCCGCTTAGGAGCTCTAGGGACATACACCAGTTGTTAGCATAGGCATAACCCATATTTGCATGGCCATATCTGTGTCCTTGTGAGATTACAGCTTCCACATAGCATGTGACTGCAGCATAGAGTGGCTCTCTTGGCTTCTTATGTGTACACTTCACTGTTTCAGAAGATGAAGGAAGCCTTGAGTTCCCCTTGAAAATCCCAGTCTTTGTTCTTCTACCTTTCAGCGTGTGCTGCACTCAAAGCTCGGGCAAAGCCATGCATATACAAGCAGGAGGTATAGAGGGACTTCCCTGGCCAGCCTTCATCTGAGGATCTCACTGTTTTTAGGAGTTGTCCATTAACCTGGTTCACAGCAGAGCAGTAACCTTAGTAGTCTTTTCTGGCATTACTTGGTACAGTGGCAGAGCAGGAGACTGAACAGCTGAGGTTGCAAAATGCTTTTTTTTCACTGTTGAAATGTACAATAATGCTCAAAGCTGTACTCTGACCTCTGAAGCTATGAACCTTCCTGGTCTCTTGAATTTTCTTGGTAGCACTGAGTCAGATTTCAGTTCATTTTTTTCCTCATGTCAGGTCTTGTGGATGAGTCCCCTCCTGCGAGAGCAGGCATGAGACATGCCTTTGAGTCCTCAGAAATCTGTGGTTCTATCCCAGCCCCTGTCGCTTTGGAAGACAACATTTCTTTCTACTTTGAAACCTATCATGTTGGAAGGTGGCATAAACCAGACCACATACATCTGTGTAGATCTATAGGATCATATTGTCTATTTATGGGCAGAAGACCTGTGAAACAATATTCTAATTGGATGGGGAAATGTCAGGAGTACAGAATATGTGTCTTATATTTCTCCCCATGAAGGAAAGAGAGCCTAAGTGCCAGTCAAACACACTGTATTGTAACAGTGCACCTTAGGGAAAACTTTTCCTTTTCCCCTGACAGGTCTTTTGTGAATATTAATTTCTACTGTTTGAGTGCCTTAGTCTTCCAGGAACTGTGCAAGTGCAAACATTAACTGACTTCTCTAGTACAGCAGCTCTTCCAGTGCAAGAGTAGGCATGTAGCCAAAAAGGAAACGGTTGTGAAGATGCTCTGTTTATGCTGCTGTCTGTTATTTGCTGTTTTAGGCAGATTTAGCATGAATACCATGTGTGTTGTGATGAGTAAGGTTGCATATAATGTATGCAGGCATCTGATGTATTTATTTACTGGTAGGTCACAGGGAAGGAGAGCTGATCAAAGCAGATAAATATACAGGTATTTTACATTATACTTAAACCAACTGCATGTACCCATGGCTTAGCTAAACATAAAAACCAAACTTCATTGCCAGGTGTATTGCATTGTAATAGTAAATAGGAATTGTAATGAGGAATGTTTTTCAGTGACCTGCTTTTACCAGGAGGATGGTGAATGCTTCATTTGATAGAGTGATTAATGATACTCAGCACAACTGTTCAGACTGTAGGGGCGGAGGGTTTTCTAATTGGATCTGGAAATTCCTTTTGTGGTGCTTAAGGATGGTGAAAATTTTCACAGCCAACTGGAGACCTGTCTTCTCCCTGGAGTTGTATGTCAATAAATACAGCTCAAGTTAATAAATCTTGTATCGGGGGGAGAGATCTGAAAGATAATTTGGGTCTAGTTGTTGTTTCTATGTGGCGTTATTAGAGGCATCTTAATATACCATAGGTGTCCCTTTTTGGTAAGTGTTGGGAGCTGCACATTGAATCACTTGTTTGAATTAACATGGTAAAGAACCCAACCACGATTTGTGACTGGTGATGTGTAGATGCCACAAATACATCTGCATTTCTTTTATCCACTTCTTGCAAAATCTGATCAGGTGTGTTCCAAGTATTCCCATACTGGAAGACACAGCCAGCCAAAACTTCCACAGTGCCCAAAGCTACTGCTGACTAACCTCACAGGCTGGACACCTCCTTGTCAACTGATGTTATCTTCAGGTGTTCCTACATTGTTTTATGCTTCAACAGTTTTGCAGATGTTTCTCTTCAGCTTTTCAGCCAGCTGTCAGTGAGCTTATTACTGATGTTTGCTACTGTAATATAACTGTTTAAGCAGCTTTAAGTTCTCAGGAACTGAAAGAGCATTATCAGCTTCCTCCATACTTTGCAGCTTGCAGCCTATGAAAAACAGGATAGTTAAAGGCTTTCCTTCATGTTGTGCTTCATAAGTTTTCAGGTTTTTATGCAAATTAAAATGGGTATTGTTAATGATATGTTAATAAGGCCATCCCTTTGCTGCTTATTAAATCAAATCTATAACAAGTTTGGTATGTCTTAATATTGAAAATAATTTAACTTGTTAATCTTTTGGATCATGTAATATGAGCTGCCCTAGGTGATATCTGCCTTGCTCACTTCCCCTTGCTAACAAATTTACCTACCATCTTAGCAATGAATCAGAGAAGCCTGGAAAATTGTGAGACTGGTATGGCTGTGCCAAAAGGTCAGCTCTGCCTGGGGAATGTGGCAGGGGTTTGCACAGGGATTAGCAGAATGTGCAGAGAGGCACCGAATGTACAAGCCGAATAGGAGCCCACAACACATATTTAAGGAGGAAAAAAAAAAAAAAAAAAAAAAAAGAGAGAGAGAGAGAGATGGGAGAACTAAGCACTGCTTGGGAGGGAAGAGAGGGCTTGAAAAATGACAGTATGGGGGAAAGGTGGGCATAACCAAATGGGAAACCCAGTTGCTCTGGGAGCCAGGGAAATTGCTCTCCTAGTCTCAAAATGGAAGAAAACAGCCTGAAGCACAGAGAGAGGGAGAAACCTGGTAGAGAAATGCCCATCAGGATAAAGATGCCTTTGGGGAAGCTGTACAGAACTTGGCGATGCTTTTTTTCAGTTAGTGGTAAAGAAAACTAACTCCTGTGAAAAACTGTGCTGGTTCAGAGGGCAAAGTGCCAGCCCCCTTGCACACAGCTCTCTGCTGGGGAGATGAAGTGAAGAGCTTGCAGATCTCCTGTGCGTGCCCTGTGCCCTACGTTCACAGCTCTGCCCTGGGCATGCCGTGAGCCCTCCTTAGCAAACAGCTGCTCTCCCATGAGACTTTTCCTTTCTTTGCAATGGAGAAGAATAAAAAAATAAACCAAATCATAACATAATAAAAACAGTAGAGGCATAAAAAGGGACTTTCCTCTCTGCAATACAGAAATTTCAGGCCACCAGAAGGGGTTCTCCTGTCCTGTTTTTTGTTCCCAGTCTTGAGGCTTTTCTCTGAACAAACTCAATGAGCAAAATATTTTGCCATGCTGTATCTGCGCTTATGAAGAGGATAGAAAATAGCAACTGGTCGGAGCAACTGGGGCTCGGAGCCAGGAGATTGTCTGCATCAGGTCTCTCCCCTTTTTGACTCATGGTACCCTCAATTCCAAAGCCTCCCTTTATGGCAGAGGCTCTCAAATCTGTACCTTCTTTCCCTGCTTCTTTAGAAGATTTTGATATCTGCCTCCAGTAATTTTGCTCTTTCCACTGAAGTGTCAGACTGGCTACGATTCCCAGTGCAACCGGTGCTGCTGGGCTGGCTGCCTGCTGGCACGCAGTATGATGAGGCTTTTGGGCACATGGTATGTCCCAGGGTTGCAAGGGGTAATGAAGTGCAGGCTCCTAGTATTATTAGGGTCTCATCCCTGTGTTGTCACTGATGCCCTTTTCGTGCAAATCCTGCCTTGCATTTCCTGTCTTTCTCCTGCTCCCCTACCTGTGCCTTGCATCATGCTGCCCCGTGCCTGACCCTGTATGCAAGAAGGATGGCTAGCGCTTGGAGTATTTTTAAATTTCCACCTTAACACTTACTTCACTTCATGGATTTTCCAGAGTAAGTCAGGTTTTGGGGGCATTTTTTTAGAATTTTGGTTTTATTCAAAAAGAAAAGAAAAAATCAGGAAATTCCCCTCCAGCATACAGAATGTAGCTATCAAGAGAAGTGGCTTAATTTCTCTTTTTTAAGGATTGAACACGCTGTTGTGTTGAAAATAATAAAAGCAAAATAGGCCGCCTTTTTTACATGATAGGTTTCAGTCTCTTGTATTGATGATGCAGTGAGGTAGCTGTAGTGAAACGTAGGCTCTGCTGAGATAGGCAGAAGAAACAAAATAACACCAGTGCATGCCATCTAATTTCTGCAATGTTCTGATTCCCTCCTAGCAGCCTGAAAATGCTAAACATGATCCTTCGTCTGGCATATGGGGATTTGGAGAATTGTTGCTAATTATGGCACTTGTGCTATCTAGCTTAAATGGCTTAAATAATATATTAAGTGCTTTTATGATCTTCCACAACATGCTGGAATGCAAAGAGGTGCATTTTATGCTGTTTATGCTTTATGGCAGGCATAACTTACATAACATTAATCTGCAGAAAAAACTGGTTTTGATGATTTACTGCTTGTATAATTCACAGCCAGGGCTCTAGATGATAAGATCCTGTTGTGCTAGGTGCTATGCAGACATAGGCGTATGCATTTCTATCTTAGAATCATAGTGTGGTTTGGGTCAGAAGGGACTTTAAAAGATGATCTAGATCCAACCCCCTGCCACAGGCAGGGACACCTTCCACTAGGTCAGGTTGCTTTAAGCCCCGTCCAACCTGGCCTTGAACTCTTCCAGGGATGAGGTGTCCACAGCTGCCTTGGGCAACCTGTCCCAGTGCCTTACTGCCCTCACAGTAAAGAATTTCTTCCTCATATCTAATCTAAATTTCCCCTCTTTCAGCTTAAAGCCATTCCCCCATGCCCTATCATGACATGCCCTTGTAAACAGTTCCCTCTCCAGCTTTCCAGTAGGCCCTTTTTGGTACCGGAAGGCTGCTATAAGGTCTCCCTGAAGCCTTTTCTTCTCCAGGCTAAGCAACCCCAACTGTCTCAGCCTGTCTTCCCAGGAGAGGTGCTCCAGCCCTCTGATTACCTTTGTGACCCTCCTCTGGACTCGAAGGTGGAGTCTAATTGCCAGGAAAGAGGCTTTGGATGGCTGCAGGGAATGGTGGAGCCAAATGACTTGGGATGCCAGGCAAGGGTCTTGGGACACTGCTGGTCAATGCATTGCAGACATAATGTAGGGCTGATGGCAAAGGCAAAAACTGCAGGACCTGGAAGAGGATCACAGGAAGTCATGGTGTAACTTATTTAGGGAACATTTCCATTATTTTAACTAAAATTTAACATGAAGTTAGGAATAGGTTACTAAGCATCGTATCTAGAAGTGGGAGTATTCTAGGGTCTAGATTAGTGTTTATCCAGAAAAAGAAGAAAGGCATTGTGTCTGCTTAAGAATCTTTTTTTACCCCTTATTTTTATGAAAAATTCTGTTAATCATCTGATTCCACACAAATTCCTGTGTCTCTTGCCTCAAAGTCTCAATTTTCTAGTATCTGCTATTGTACCTAATGTTTAAACAAAATGTGAGAAGAGCATGCTGTGAATGTCTTGTTGCTGGATCTAGTGTGATGAATAATTATGGGGTGGCTGAGCAATGCTAGCCCGAGGCTCAAAGAACCTGGTTAGACACATAGGGGGTGGGGGTGGGGGGCTTAAACCACAACGGGAATTAGTGATAATGATGAAAAGATTGGCACATTCTGACCTATAATTTGGTTTAGTTTAACATGGCGCTCTGGAAAATCACAAGGACTGTTAGAATATGCTAGTAATTAGCAGTATTTCACCTATTTGAAATTGAAGCATTGTGTAGGCTCTGCAGATTAGGAGAAAAAAGTATTTTTAATGTGTCTGATTTTGCTTGCTAGTAGCTTGAAAATAGGGAGGTGAGGAACGCGTCAAATTTTGAAGTATAATTTTGCAATTAAAAGACTAAGGAGAAAGTGTGATCTGAAGACCTTCAGTTTCCTAGCTGTGACATAAATTAACACTATCTTCATTCTCATTCTGTTTTAATATTCCTGCAGAGGAGCAGGCAAAAAGAACTCCCTAGGCTGGCTTCAGTGAAATGGTGGAACTGTTACTTAGACAATAACAGGGTACAGGTTTGGAGGGGAGTGATTTTTGTTGGTATTAGCTGGCTAATGTTTGCACAACACTTTGTATGCTATATAGTGATATACATCTAATGCTAAAAACTGAGAGATGCTCTCTTGGAGATAGGGAACACTGTTTAAAGGCATTTTCTGATTGGCTACACAGAAAATTTCAAGGTCATACATGCACCAGCTTGCAGGGATGCACAGCTGGTACCTCATCACTAAAAACAGCAGAATTTCAACTAGAAAGCTGTTAGTTAACTGTGTGGGTAAAAATGGAAGGGTAAATTGAAACTACCTGACAGTGGAAGAAACAGCTGGGAACTGATAAGAGAAAGAGAAATGAGTGCAGAAACTCTTGCCTATCATTGTGGGGCCCAAGTGCTTTATAAGAACTTCAAATTGCTCCCTTCCTGTAATGTACCAATTTTCTTTTTCAAGCTGCAACAATCTGGCAACCCCCAGCTACTCTGAACTTGTCTTCTATTGCTAAAAAATCGGTTCAAGAATCTACTCAATAGTCCAAGTCTAATTTTTATTACAGGAGCTGAAAGGAGCTGCTGGGCCAAAAGCTATTCTTTCAGTAGCTGAGCCTCTAACCAAAGGGAGGGTCAGTGCCAAATGCTTTTCTGGATCATTTAACAGTATGTTTTATATAATAAAAACACATGCAAATACTTGATATAGTAGGCAAAATTTTATTATCCCCTAATGCTTTATTTTGTTGCATGGGTACAATCAATCCACAAAAATGGCAAGGCAAAACCTTGAAGGAGCTATTTGTCCAGCAGCGATATGTCATGCTTGGTTTTGAGAGTCCACTGTACCACATCAACAGCTACCTGCGTATTCAGCTGAAATGACAGCTAAACAATCTGGTCATCTGCATCCTGTTGTGGCTTATTACTGTATTTAGGGGAATGAGGTGTGATGTAGTGGTTTAAGCAGATGGCAAGCCGTCCAGACTTTTTTTTTTTTTTTTTTTTTTTTGTTGGCTTGATCAGTAGTTCTTCATTGACTCTGGACAGATTACAGGCATGATACTATCTTAGGTAATGCTGCTTGGTAAAGAACTTTTAAAATCCTTAATTACTGTCATTAGTCATTTGACACTGTAACATAGAGGTCTGTATTTTCATGTCTCTTTTTCACCTCTGTCTGTAGGGTGTTTGGAGTGTCCTTAGACAGAGAGTGTAACTTTTGGATCACGATCAGTGGTAGTGTGTGCATATTAGCATAAAAATGTGTGCGTGTGCATGTGCATACACATTTGTATATGCACTTGTCCAGAGCTTTCTTACTGTCTGTGTTGTGAAAGCACTGAACTGAGACATCAGTCCTGTTGGCAAGGTCACGAAGGCTGGCAGGGTTTCTCTGTTTGGGGATGTCCTTTGTTGTTCAGTGTTTGAATTGTGTGAAACCCTTAATTAGCAAATAAGATGCTTCGGCCGCCCTTCCAAGATCTGAAACAGAATTAAGGGAAGTGCAAGGATGTGCCAAACGACATGATGGTACTGGCTCCACAGTTTTTGTTTACTCTGCTGCCCTGCTGTTTTGAGATGTGCTTTCCATTGTATCAGCTGCTGGCAAAACGTTCATGGAGTTGTTAGATGTTTTATGCTTTGGTATTGCTTTTTCTATATACAACAATCAAACTGCTAAGATGTTGGAGACCCTGTGTGTAGCAGCTGTTGAGCCGAGAAGAAAGCAGCTCTTTCTTTGAAAGGGAAAGTTGCCCCATTGTGCCACAGTGGTAAGCCACTGCCTGCTGTGCACTGGGTTTGCTGTTGCACTCTGGGGGCGATGCAAGCATCCTCTTTCTGCAGTGCAGTTTAGACTTTTCTGAAACAAAGTAAACATTAGTCACTTCTTGCAAAGCCACTCCTTTCATTTGATCTTCTGTTATTAATTATTTGCACTTCCTCTTGTCACAACACTTCTCTTGCTGCTGAAGATGGTACTGCAGAGAAATCCTTTACTTCCATTCCAACAACACAGTGGTTTTCTGTCTACAAGAGAGTACAGAATGGCTTTTATCAAACATATTTCTTTTCCCATTGTTTCCTGATGACAGATACTACTCTAATCTACACAGAGACAACGCTTGGAAATGGGAGATCTATGTTCCCATCAATTTTTGTTACGTTGATAAATCATAGGATGTCTCACTTTCTGAATGACATGCTTCTGGATTTAGGCCTGCCTTTTTTTTTTTTTTTTTTTTTTGTCACAGTTTGTCTTTTTCAATGCTAGCAACAGCCTTGCCAAAGCTCATCTGTTCCTTTAGTGTTCACTCCAGCAGGCTGATTAATTCTATCACACTTTTCCCTGTACATGGCATAACCAAACAAGTCGATAGAAAAGGAAGGACATGATATTTATAAAATTTTCTATTGCATTACACTTATCTTGTGACTTTCATTAGCTGAGGTACCTCGTTACTTTTGGATTGGAGGCCTGTCAGCAAAGTCTGCAAGGAAAAAAAAGGTTTTATACTGTTCTTTGTGGGCCTCAAGTGTGATTGTGTCACACTTCCACACACAGGGGAGCTTTACTTAAGAGAACATCAAGAGTGGGGAGTGCCTTATGGTGTTTTCTTGTGTGTTTCGAAAGCAACTGCAATAAAAGTGGGGGATCACTTGCCCACAAATCTTAAAATAGCTAAGAATGTGTGTGACATACCTCATTTTCTTTGGTTGTGTAGATAACACTATTAATAACATGAGCTGAAATTATGTATTGAGTAGTAATATGAGCAGTGATTCCGAGTGGCATTAAACCTGTCATGAACTCCATGAACAAAAACATCCAAAGGGAAGTGGCTCAGCAAAAATATTAATTAATTCTCTTGTAAAGGGGTGGCAAAATTATACAGAGGTAGTCCACAGCTCAAATAAGGCCTGTGGGGATGCTCCCACTTCCCTTGCTGCCCTTTTCCTGTAGAGGACTGGGCACTGCTGTCCAAACAAACCCCTTTTCCCATGTATGCCACAACCTGCCACACTGGTATGGTGTTTGCCACACATGGGTGTACATAGCAGGTCTCCTGTCACTGTTTGCCCATGTAGCATGGCTGTCATCACCACACTGTACTGTCACTAGAACTCAGCCCTTTGCAGCAGAGGGACATGCTGTTCTCTCCTGCCTCCCTACCCTGTTATATGGTATCACCTCATCAGGAAGAGGAAGGTATGAAGTGTCGGCTGCTGCCAGGAAGTAGCCGGGGGACAATTGCCAGCCCGGGGTGAAGGGCCTGGCTGTTATGGCAGAGGCAGTCGTGTTGAGGTGGGTGGAGAAGGGCAAGTGCTTCAACAAGTCATAAGAGTGCTGGGAAGTAGGGATCCATAGGGCAGATGTACAAAGCTAAGTGCCCTCGTGCTGCAAACAAGGAGGGAAAATCCAAACCATCTCACTGAGAGTCCCCTGGCTACAGCACACTCCAACCCTGGTGAGCACTGCATTCATTAACACATCCCTTCAACAAGGGGGGGATTACTGGGTTTGGCAGAATTCTGTTTGAGTGTTTGTGGTTAAAAAAATAAACACAAGATTTATTAGAAATAGGGTGGGGCTTCCTGAGAAAGAAGATAATGTTAAGAACTTATTTTCTTACCTGCTGCTGCTAGTTACAGTGAGCTTTTTAAAACTGAAATCTGTATTACATCTCTTTTCTTCTTTTTTTTTTTTTATTTTTTTTATTTATTTCACTTTGACCATAAAAGCCACAGCCTTTTGCCCTGCCATGTTCCACTACAAAGTTTGTGCTGGCATTAGAGTGGCAGTACAGCTTAGATGATAACAAGGCGATATAGGAGGGTCCTGGTAAGAATCTGTTCCTTATTTTTTTCTTTTTTTTTTTCTGAGTTCATATAGATCTGTAGTTAATGTCACCCTCTGACTACTATTCTAAACCACTTGTTTCCTAGAAAATGTGGGATGTGATAAAAGTTGCAATTTGCATATGTAGTTCTTTGAGGAAGCCTTTTATATTTTCCTCTCTCCCTCTGATACCATCAAAATTAGATTGGCAGGTAACGATTCAAGGTATTTTTCTTATCAATTCATTATAATTAGAAAGACACTGCAGGTGTGCAGTGAACGAATACTCCTATTGCACCTTGATATCTCTCCTCCCTTCTGCCCTTCCCAAATATTTGAGACGTGCTGTGCTGTGCTCCATTCAGGACTGTCTGTGAACCAGGAAGGGGTAAAAGCTGTCTCATGCTTCTACAGTGCCTAGCACCATGTCTCAAATCCTCACTGGTGGCAATAAATGCAAATTTACAGATGGTAACTGGCTCTTGTAGTCCTTTACCAAGTTTCCGTCCAGACTGAGGGGTGAAGATAGTTCTGTTAGCTGTGTCTGTGTTGGAGGTTTAGGATCTACGTTTCAAAAGTACATAAATGTCTTGAAAGAATAAATGCTATTGTAGTGAGTAGGACTTGCCTGGCCAGACTCCATTAAACACAATTACAAATTCTACTCTAACTGTGATCGTTTGAGAAAGTTTTCTATATGCTTCTAGTGTGGGATTGTGGTTTTGTTCAGGTTTAGGTTTTTTCTCTGAAAAAAAAAAAAGTTTTATCAAGTCTAAATGCCACAGGTGGACTTCCCTTCCGTGCCTCCACTTGCTTGTAGCACAACAGGGCAGAAAAACATTTCTTAAATTGAGGGCAAACTGAAATGCTGAATTTGACACCTAAAACTTCTAAACCTAAATGATATGATTGAGCATTCGCACGCTCATGTTATTATCTTAGTCACAAAATGATTTTGATGACCGGAAGCTCACTTGCTGGAGTAATAAAAACCAGAAAACTCCCCTTACTGGTGTCCTAATATACAAATTTCTGACAAATGACCCATCCCGCAGTCTGTTTGAGCCGAATTTTCCTTTTTTTTAACATAATCCACTACTAATAATTCTTAAGCTACTTTCACAAAAACATTGCAACTAAGTAATCATTATCGGGACACATTTATGAGATATGGAGAGTTAGAGAATCTTTGGTGCTGATGGGCTACTATTCTATGGAAGTGCAAAATTTAGATCATTCTGCTCTATTTGACCTAGGCCTTTGACATGAGTCTTTCCTATTATTCTATCAGTTCCTCACCCCTCGTGCTATTTTGTATTTATGTTTGTTGGGTCCCAGTTCCTATACAACAATTATGGCAGTTTCAGCTTTAGTTTTAGCTCTCTGTATTTTTTTCATCTTTGTGCTGGAAAAACTCTCAGCCCTGCTTTCTAATTTGTATTAAGTACCAAATACTAAAGAGTAGCCTGCAGTTTTTTATATCATCCTCAACATAAAGATTGCAACTTCTCTGGAGAATAGAGTGCAGCATTTACATAGAATAGCATAATACTTTATATGTTTTGAGAGTAGTTTGCAAAATCAACTGATCCTTAAAAATTAATAATACCCTTGGGTGGGGAGACAGATACTGGGGAAAGAGGAGCAGAGATTTAGAAGCAAACAGAGCAAGGCCTAGAACTTGCATTTTTGGTATGTGTTCTCAGTGAATTTTAAATCAGGAAATCCTAGGGACTTACACTGATTTTCTCAGAATTGGTTTTGATTCACTGCAGCAGTTCCACAATTACTTGGGTTATCTCTGTTGAGTTCAGGCCTTTTCAATGCAAATGTTTCAAGAAACACTTTCTCCCTAGCAGATGCCCACGTCAGCCTCAGCTGAAGTCTGTGTGACTTTCTTCCCCCAGTCCCAGGAGGATGACAGCTTGGTTGCTCTACCAAGAAGGTAACGTTGCTGCAAGCTCCTGCAGCTTCTGTGCAGGAGGCAATGTCTGTTTTTCCAGATACTTGACAATGATGCAAAGACACTTAAAAGATATTGGGAAGTGCTTATGAATTGATTTGGATAGTGTAATTAATAAATCACAGCAATCAAAAGGACACGTGGCCAGTTACAGTTAGATTTGCATATATAGCCCTTTTCTGCTAGAAAAGCAGAGCTCAATTCACCTAATACAAATATAAATTCACTGTATCTTAATTGATTTTCCTTTGACATATATTTAAATAGTAGCAACATCTATAATCTTATGCTCCCCAACAAGGCTTCATTAAAAACTTACTGCCAGATCTAATCATGGTTAGCATACAAAGTCTTATCTCTAGGTTCCTCCTTCAATGCCTTTGAGAACATACCTAATTTAATCTGAACAAAGACACTGCCATCGTAAACCTCCAGTCTGACTTTTTCCATTCTAGAATATCTTTGTTATTAAATTTGGCACAAGCTATGGTGCATACAATGGATCAAGCAAATTATTTAAAGCACTCTTCAAACAAAATTTTACTGCTTGTTAGACATCATTTGTATCTCTGGGACATGGAAGAGATGTCACTTGAGTTTGGATTTTTAAAATGTACAAAAATATAGGGTAAGTCTAAACTTAGCTAGCTATGAAAACCAGCAAGCTTGAAAGTAATACATGCTTTTAACCATTTTGGAAAGAGCATTTAAAAAAACATTTGAGGTGTTAACCATCATTATTAACCATCATTCCAATCCATTTTCCTTCTAGAGGAAGGAACTCCTCACTAGAGGTTTCTGCCTCCTCATTTGCATCAAATACAGTCCGTTGTTTGTGACTATACTTCAAGCTGGTGGCAGGATCTGACCTGTAATTGTATTTAGACATTCATTTTTTTCATGACTTGCCAAGTGAACCAGTTGCCATTAAAAACCTATACTGCTAATAATCTTTGCTGCCTGAGACAGGGTTGTGTGTGCTACAAGTGGAGGCTCTGTCAAGACCTAACAGATAAAAATGGAATAGTTTTGCAAAGTGATGGTGGGGCCTCAGCTGAAAATGGGGTAAAAGTCTGGTTATCCATACTCGAAAAAGTGATCTGAAACTGGCATAGAGTGAGTCTGCTAAGAATTGGTGGAATTGATGTACTTCATTAGAGAGGGGCAATTAGAAGAGCTTAACTTGTGGAAGGCTTTTTTGAAATCTGAAAAGAGAACTATGGGTTTCCGTAAATATACTAAAAGGGATGCTGGTAATTCATCCATGTTGCTACATGGAATCGAGGAGATGCAGGACAGCAGTTAAACTGTGGGGGTTGCAATAGCATTGAACAGCAATTGTTGTCCCGCAGATTCCTTCACCTCTATGCATCTTGAGGAAACAGGCCTGGGAGTGTTAATGTCAGTTCTGTGGTATGCCTCGTTACTTGGGTTTTGGTTGTTGCTGTTTAATAATACAACCTATGAAAGTAACAGACTTAAGGGAGGCGAGGCAAGGGAAATAGTCCTGGAGACATTGGCGTGAAAACTAGAAGAAATTGGTGTGAAGCTGTGTTACAACACCATTGTAGTTGTTTCCTGCTCTAATGCTTTCTGTAACTGCTCTGGCAGTTGGGTCTGGCTGTATCCCAGCGCAGCTTGTTCAAGCAAAATGGGACTCTCTATTGTTATTTGCAATTCAGAGGAGCAACCAAAACATTAAAGATTATTACTAGACATAAGGTCACAAAGGATACCACAGTGAAGTGGGGAATTAACCAGTCTCCTCAGCTGTGAGTTAATACTTAAAAAAGTGGTCCATCATGGAGCATGGCAAAAAGAATGCCATCGTTAGGGTTTGGAATACTTATTTAATCACAAGATGAAACAGACTTCCCTAGCTGTTTCTAATATGCTGACATGCTTTTGATTGACCTGTTGCCATTGTTTGTAGAATTAATTCTCTCCGATTTTTTTTTTCCAAACAGTTTATATTGTATCTAGATTGAAAGCTGCTTGGGTGGGGGACTACACTGAGAAGAGATATGTAAAGGCAGCATAAGAGTAAGAGGCTGCAAGGGAGCTTATAACCTCTTTAAAAGATAAGTATGTAACAAGTGACTGGTAGGTGAAGTATGTTTGCAATGGTTTAATTTATAATTTTTAAAAGCATTTAAGCTTCCCCCTCACCGTCATAGTCTATATTCCAGAGAGACAAAAGGTTATTTGTGGCAGATTTTATGCTTGAGTGTAATAATTATATTCTTTGTCACAGATCTAAGATGATAAACAATTCAGATGATGGCAGAAAAAAAAAAGCAAGGAGGCTTTACAAAGCTTAATTCATTTGCAGTGTCTTTGCAGTTGAGTAGCATTATGTGAGGAGAAATTTGGCCTTCAAGCTAGCTTCTCTGTGAGCAGCATTCCTGGCTTTGCATATCAGAGATGAAATTTGTTTGGAATGTTTGCTATAAAAATACCTACGTGTGACCTTACATCAGCATGAAAGTAACTTTGGCTTGACCTTTCTCCAGCTCTGATGTGGTAAGATCATTCAGTACGGAAACTGTAAATCGGGGAATGACTCGCAACTGGTGTTTTCACAAGCTTTGTTTCTGTGCATGGAACAATCCTTGGAACAAGCTGCCCTTGGAAATCAGTGTTTTCTTTCAAAGTCCTTATTTTCTGCTTGGGAGTGACCCAGGGTACGTTACCAGGATTAATGTTGTAACAAAGCCATTTGGGAAAACCTCCCGTTCTGTACAAGTATAGGACTGAATACTAAAACCAAACATGTTCAAGAGCAAGCAAAGGACAGAGGTATTTCTGATCCTTTTACGATTCAGTCCGTGTTTCTGTTTCAGACATTGAAAAGACATTTTAATGGAACAGGAACTTCCTTCCGTCACCCCGTACCTGCAGGACATCTCCTTCGGGGACTTGCTGAGGAGAGCCGCAGCCCCTGTGAGGTACGAGGGGGGCTGAAGGGCCGAGGCGCTGGACCGCCACCCCCGCACTGCCCGGGGTGGGGGGAAAGGCCGTTCCGCCGGGCTCCCCCGCACCCCCTCAGTGCCTGCCCGCCCACCCAGGCGAGCGCTGACAGGTGGCGAGCGGCAGGTTCTGAGGCGTGAGGGCAGAGCTCTTCCCGGGCCCTCCGTGGCACGGCTGGCCGCCCCCAGGCCGGGCCTGAGGCGCTGGCCGCGCTGCACGCCCGCCGCCGGGCCCCGCTGTCCCAAGGGACGGGCAGCGGCTCGCCCGGGCCGGCGGCTGAGGGAGAGGCGCGCGCCTTCGGCGGGCCGTGAGGGGGAGGCGGGAAGCGCGCGGCGCCCGTTAGGGGGCGCCAAGGGAGAGGCGGGCGGCCCTCCCCGTCACGTGGCGCGGCGCGGCGGGCTGCTCACGTGACCCGCCATGGAGGCGGCAGCGGGGAGGGCGCGCGGCCGCCTCCTCCCCCCGGCCGCCGCGGCCCCGCCCCGCCCCCCCCCGCCCGGCCCTGTGCTCCGGAGTCGCTAGCGGCGCAGCCCGGCTCCGCGGCGCCCAGCCGGCCGCCGGGGGAGGCCATGGACTGAGGGGCATCATGGGCGCCAAGGAGTCCCGCATCGGCTTCCTCAGCTACGACGAGGCCCTGCGAAGGGGTGAGGGCGTGTTGGGGGGTGGGGGGGGAAGGTGCGGAGTGATCCGTTGGGGGGGGGGCGGGCTGCGGGAGCGGGCCCCGCTCTGCCCCTGTCAGCGGGCGGCGTGGCGGTGCCTGGTGACTCCTCGCACCACCATGACAGACCCCGGCGCGGAGGCACTTGCGCCGTTCCTCTACCTCAGGCTCCTTCCCCCCCCCCTTCCCCCCCTTCCCCCCCCCCCTTTATTTATTTATTTATATGTATATTTATCTCCCCTACGTTAATAATGGGGCCCGGGCTGCAGCGCTGCGGGGGGGTCTCTCCAGTCGCAGCCGCCCCCCCCCGGCGGTGCCGTCCCGCGGCCCGGCGCTGAGGGAGCGCGCGGAGGGGCCGGGGCACCCGGCGGGCGCTGTCGCCGCCAGACCCTCCCGCCACCCGGCAGGCTCGGCCTCGCCGTGCCCGCGGCTGGGAGGCGGCGCCGGGCAGCCCTGCCGCTCCGCTGTGACAGGAGTTACCGCGCTGGCCGCCCATGGCTCGTCCCTGCCGGCTCCTCATGTTTACTTGGTGCTGCCCGCGATAGGGAGCGCGCATCTGCATCTCTGGGTGGGAAGATGGATGTAGCTCGGCGTGGTTTGTTATATCTGTTGCTGGTTTAGTCCGTTTCTAGATTGCTCCCGGAGAATTTAAAGAGGAACTAGTGAAGGGAAAACATAAACAAGCTGAATGCTGAATACTCGCAGCTGCAGGGCTTCGAGGCGACGGGCAAGCTACACCCTGTCAGCTACCTTGCTCCAGGACTGATATCCAAGTCCAAGGACAAAGAGGGACAGTAATTTTCAACAGTAAATGGTTTGCAGGAAGGCTGTTTTTTTATAATTGTTGCCCTATTGTGCGTTCATGTGATGCAGCACGGACAGTTGAAGCAGTTCACCTGTTTGATATTTAAAGCACTGATAAAATTTGTAAGCTCAAACCAATATGTGGCTGCCCTTTTTATTTCTACTTGTATCTGAAAAGCATGTAAAGATTGATAAGGAAAAGTGGGAGGAAACATTGAGCATTAATTGAAGGGACAACACGAATTGATGTGAAATGGGATTTTTATTAGTATTTTAATTTATTTTTTTTTATGGTGGAACCTCTGAGGGGTGCCATGTCAAATAGGAAATGGAGCAACATACTGTCAAGCAGAAGAACCAAATACGTAATTCAAACTCACTTTTGGTACAGATTTTAAACGTAGCCTTGAAGAATTTCAGATCTAGTGAAAGTATAGGAAGTCTTCAAAAGCATTGCTATATGTATTTTTAGAGGAGCTGGACTCATAAGTGTAGCTTGGAGAGGCGTGAAGTTGACTATAACAAGAAGCGTTTGAAATAAGCTCTTTGGTGGAAAAGATATTTGTTTGGTCAAGACATATGTTCCAAAGTTCGTAAATAAGAAAAACCAAATGTTTTGAGTTTTCAAGTTAGATTTAACTGGTACACTGCCTCAAAATCTAGGAAGTTCATCTGGATGTTTCACAATTAAAAGTTTACTTGACATAAAAATAAGATTGATTTTTTTAACAAGTTATTTAAAATTATTTCTTGCATAGTGAATGTAGTATTTTTCTTTGATGTTATTCTATCTGTATGAGGCATTTAATACTGTTTTTCTGTAGGAGAACAGAAAGGTTGTTTTAGGCTCTCTAATATAAATTGATGTTTTGCTAAATAACTATGTTGTTTACTTAACCAGTGAATCATTGTGTGTATAAAACAGGCTAGTTATCAAAACATTATTTGTTAGGCCATTCTTACTTGCACAGAACCATGCTGGTACTTGTGGCATTTCTGTGGACACAAACAGAGATAATGGATAAACACAAATACTAAAAAAAAAGAAAGCCAAATACATTTATATCTAATTAGAGCTGCCTTCTCTAATGTTGTGTCCTGGTCGTTAAATAGCAAGAAAGTTTTATATTAGGTGATACTGTACAAATTCTTCAACTGTGAGTTCTTCATATGTAATTGATAGTGGTGAACTATACTTGCAGAAGTAGTAATCGTTCAGAACATTCTGATCTAGAATCTAGATGTGATTCAGAAAGTGAGACGCTAGTTTTAATTTCAGATTCCCAGAATATTGGGGAAAAATGCAATAAGTGCTGCTGGTTCTGTAAGCTTCAGAAAATAAGGCTTGTAAGCTGTGAATGGCTACAGTTTTATTTATTGCAATTCCGTTTTGGGAGTAATCAAAGGTTGTGAAGGTGAGGAGAGTTTTTGTGGTTAAACGCTCACAATATAAATAACGGTAGCTAAAATGTAACTTCTATTCAAGGAGATGAAAGCCTGAGAGCGGTCTAGTGTTGAGCATGAAATGGTACTGCAATTTTTTTTTTCTGCTTGTTCACACAGACAGCTGACTGTGCTGTGGATGACGTGGCCATGTGGATAGGCATGATGAAGTTGTCTTGTGTCCACCAGTGCAGGTCACACTGAGCCTTTTTAGTCTTCCTTTTTCCCTTGTGCCTTGTGAAATCTCTGTCCGGTTGTGTAGTTTGGGAGTGAGAAGTAAGGGATGCTATTTTAGGCATCTCTTCTCTTGTTATGAATATTCCCAAGTTACGGTCATCTTATTTATAGTAGCCAGAGGCACTACTTTGTTGTTGTGGAAAAGGTATGGGTTCCAAACTTGAGGGAAGAGCTCTTCCTGACCCCTTAGACCTCCTTCTGAGCATGGCTTCTTTGTAAGGAGTTGAAATTCACAGACAGGTTGTTATAGGTGAAGTAAAAGAAGTGCTTCATTCCAAACTGGGCATAAGATTTTTGGTTACTTTATCAAATTTAAGTTTGTGAATGTGGTTCTTGACTTTGTTGCACTTTTTTCTTAGCCCTAAGCTCCAAGAGTGGTTTTCTTCCTAGGGCAGTACCGCAAGTCAGGCAGGCTTCCCTAGCTCGCTCAGTATCCCTTTTTGGTTTGGTAACATTTCCGACGTGTGCCTCTGATTTCTGACGCCTCTACTATCATTCTGTTAATCCGGCTGGCTGGCTGCTCGCTCTTTCTGAGAACGCCTAGTGCTGGGCCTTGCCTTACGCCTGGGAGGTAGCATTCTAAAGTCTGCCTTATCTTTTACTTGTTCTGCTGGCAGCCTTGACACCTGATTTCTTAAAGAGCTGTCTTCGGGCCAATAAAACTTTATAAAAGGAGGAACTTTCTATTACTGTTGTACGAGCTCCAACACAGCAGCTTCTGCACTATGCTGTGTTGTGTATAGGGTATTTTAATGAGGATTCCCTGGGAGAGAGATGGCTACAGAGTATTGATGGCCAATTTATTTCAGATTCCCTAAGAACTGTATTTTCCAGTGACTGTTAATGTATTCTGCTTAAGTAACTTTCAAAACATAATTGCAGACAGAGTGTAAATTTATGCAGATACTTGGAAGTTAAGAAATTATAGGATCTATTGCTAAAGTTTCTGTGAATGCCACTTGGGGAAGGTCATGCTAATTCAGGCCATTTTCAGCTTGTGTATGCTAAATATTGTCGGGTAACCACTTAAAAGAAATGTCAGTGAATAATCATGGATCTGTCAAATTTGTGCCAGAGTGGAAGGCGTGTAAAATTTTTGTTGCATGTATGCTGGGATGGAAGAAGGGGGAACTGCCACAGCGTCAGTGTGGTCAGTGAGTACTGTTTGGAGAAAAGAGTGGCATCTGATAGATCTGTTACATTATGTTCTGTGTACAATTATCTCTGAGAAAAAGAGCAAAAAGAAAGAACAAGAATAGTGCCGTCTTTCAAAAATGTATGTGCAATTAAAATGCCAGCTAATATTGAGGCAAAACTTGCAGGTGTATAAATTTCGTAGGATTTGCTTCTGGGGAGGTCATGAAATAGTTTCTGAGGACAGTTTTCTTTCCTATTTGTGTAATCTCAAAGATGCTACCAACTGAAGAACAAGAAGCCTGTCAAAGCAATGAAAACTTGCTTTAATCCACAAAAATATTAGTTAGTATGCTTTCCAATAATGACTGATGTTATGTGATGGGCAGAGGATAAATCTTGCTAATGACCTTTTGTGTCTTGATTGAATTTGAAAAATAGCTACATTTGTTTTATTTAAATCAAGGCGTGTATATCTGATGTCTGATTGTTAATATCCTCAAATGTACAGATGTAATAAATCTGACAAAAGGGTGATGGAAAACTTGTGCAAATATATAATAATGTATTTGAGGTTGTCTTGATCTCAACCTGGTGACAAAATCCATGGACTCAGCCTTTGATCCCACAGAAGACTACTTTTTATTACTCCAGACTATGAAATTAACTTAATAAACCCCAGATGCATTTTTAGGAAAAGTGATCGGGGAACCATTTTAGTGTTTTATTCTTTCTATATCCCATGAAGGCAGTTGTTCTACTTTCTTTTCTCTCATATTTGAGAAACCATGCTTGAACTCCATAGGTAGGCGAACATTCTTCAGGGTGTGTTGTTTTCTAGGGGTATAAACCTGTGTCCTTCTGTTTAAGGAGTTTTGAATTTTTAGCTGCATGTGTTGAAAATGCCTAGATCTCTCTCAGCCCTCTTTTTCTTCTTATTTTTTTTGAAGCTATCAGAATGAATGGATCCACTGTTGAGACGGTCTAGGTTATACAGCAAGACTTGTTATGTCAGCCGGTATTTGATGGCTTTAGGGCTCTGTCATATGATTAAAGCAGGTATGAATGCATAGCTTCACACTTCCTGTTTATAAATCCGTAGAGCTGCAAGTAGCTACTCAAATTCACAGTAATTATTTCACAACTTTGGCATTCAGTTCTGATGCTTGTTTTGGGAGGATACCTCAGCAGTCTCTGCTGAACACTTACTGCAATGCACAGGTGACTTGGGGAATTTTACCTAAACTTCCATGAACTGCTGAAAAGAGGCTACTGTTAGGAGTTGTTTATTTGTAATTCTTCATCTGCTGAGTTGCAGTGACCACTTTCTCCTCTTCTACGTCAGGTTCCAAGTTTAAAGAAGTGTACTCAGTGGTTTTCAACCTCTTCTTACTTTTAACTGCTCAAGTTATTTCCTATTGGAAATGAGGAACATTGGTGTAGTGAACTTAAGTCAAGTAAGTTTCCTTTCCTGAGAAGCCTTTTGCGGTCTTTAGAAGTTCTTTACGAAATACTAGTTGCAAACTTAAAGGTTAGAAGAAGATGTTGCCTTCTGCTGAGGCTTCTCTGTGTGCTGCAGTTCTGAAGGAGCTGATCGTGTACCTTTTAGTAGGTTTTTAGTACTTCTTGGTGGTTCCCAAGTCCCGCTGTTCCGAGCATGGCAGGGAGTTGTCGAGTAAGCGCTGAAATGTTGGATGTGCACACAGTGACGTAAGTCTGATAAAGGAGGGTTTAACAATGTAGGCATTTCATAAACAAGAAACATCTTAAAGCAAAGAGCTCTTAGAACCTTGAAATATGATTCAGTAAGTGTTAGGAGTCCTCTGTTTCTCACTTTCAACAGGTGAATCTTGTGTTTAAGTAGTAGTAGTCTTATAACATTGGATGCATTTTTGTTCTGTCAGCACGTTACTTGAGATTCAAATCAAAGTGGTCAAGGAAAGCTGCCAAATGAGTGTAAAAAGATAATATCATTCCAGCCACGGTGGTTGGAAACTAAAGGATAAGCTGAACAAATCCTCATTTTGAGTGTTAAACATCTTGATATAAACAAAAAGTACACTATCAGGCTATTATATCTGTGATGTATTTTCTTGTATTGATGTAGACTAAAATTGAGTACTCAAATACTCAGTAGGTTTGTTTCATAGATTATATGCCCATATAGCTCATAGCTCATGTAACTGTTGCTTGTTCTGCTTTATTTCTTGTATGTTAATCGATGAAATCAGTTATTTTCTTGATCACCTCTCTCTAATCAGTTTCTAGTTTTTACTCCTGTAACAGCAGGCTTTGTGTGGCTTCTTGTTTGCTTTGTTAAATATACCTGCACAGAGAAAGCTGTTGAACTTTCATCCTTAGAGGTTTTCAAGACCTGCCTGGACAAAACCCTCTGCAAGCTGGGTTGAGTTCAGTGTTGACCCAGTTTCAAACACAAGGTTGAACTCGGTGACCTCCTGAGATACTTTCCAGCCTGATAAATTCTATGCAATATTTCTGTTCATCTTGAATTTTGTAAAGCCTATTTTTATGAAATACAACATCAGGGTCCTAAATCTACCTGACAGTGTCCTACAGAGAAAACAAGACAAAAATAGAAAATAGGAAGCTTTTCAAAATGATATGAAGTATTTCTAATGAAATGTGAAAGGGGAAAAAAGAAAAGAGGGGGCTACTTGAGTCCTGTTATACTTGACTTGTAACAGTATCCGGCTTTCTGGATGCTGGCATTGTGGGAGAAATGAGTAAAACCACCCTCACTCCCCTTCCTGTACTCAAAGGGAAGCCAGCCTACTGTCTCATTTCATAAAGTAAGCCAGGCAGGCATTCAGCTCCATAGTACTCAAAAAAATTGATATCACATTCAAAAAATGGGCCTGTGAAGGGATGACAAACTTTGTGACAATAAAACAGAACATAGCATTAGCAAGCAATGTAATTAGGTGAGGCATGATATGTCTATTTAATTCTATAAATTAAGGTTATCATACAACTGCTGCTTTGTAATAGGACTGACAATGAATTTTTTCTGTTTGAAGAAAACAGATGTTTCTAACATCTGTCATTAAAAAATGACAGAGTATCTTCTAAAAATGGAGTATATTTTTGGTTAGGTTGTGAATTCATACATGTGTTCTAAATAATGTGGTATATGAGGGATGCCAGGTAGGTGTCATGAGTTGTATGTCCTTTAGCTCTTATCACAGTATCTGTATGACTTAGCTACTGATTATTTTTAAAATACTCCTGCTCTTTTTTGGTTCAAGAGGAAATTCAAAATATAGTGAGCATACAGAAATGGAGGAGGAGTAGAACAAATGCTGCATTTTCAAATACCGGAATTGTTTCTGTCCACTGACTTAAGGTATTTCATGGTCTATTGTTAACTGGAGCTACCCAGCTGGCTTTTTTAGGGCTCCTGGGTTATTTAACAGTAGTCTATTAAATTTAGATGTTTGTTTGGTGGGGAGCTTTGCATCCACTTAAGTCCTGCTGGCCAGGTAGGTGCTGTGTTCCTCCTTGGCTTGGGAGGTGTGGTCTTGTTTTACTGCTGCTGACTGAGGGGCTGGAAGCGCACCAAGAAACATTTGGTGTCTCACCACAGAACCTTATAGAGTTAGGTACTTACAGACACCTGTGAAGTGAGGTTGTGTTCTTAATGACAAGAAGAAGTGTGAGTGTTTTTCTGCCTGCTCTTGAATGGTAAGTCTTTGCCTTTGTAATGAGTATGGTGATTGCTATCCACTCAGTTGCTGCACCCTAGGTAGCTAGCAGCACTAAACTAATTGGTGGTAACGTACAGAATGGTTTTGAATAATATGTGGGGCTTGGTGTTCAGTGGAGGCTAAACTGCCCAACCTCTCTGTAGGTGTTGACTGCTAGCTGTGTTCTACAAGGAGCATCCAAGGAGATGGGAAGTGTGCTGGAGGTATATATGCAGGTTGTCAAGTTCTGCATGCATGTTCTCGGAATGGCATTTTACAATCTAGTCTTGGGTATTGTTCATAACAAAACTGATCATTTCCTAGTTTAGCTTTCTGTATAGGAAAGTAAGTTCTTAAGGTTAATTCTAAATAAGACTTTAAATTTTTAAATATTTTAAAACCAAGTTATTTCATTATTTGTTATATTGCTTGAAGCAGTTACTTTTTCTTTAAGTTATACTTAGTCTGAATTACTGTGAGTGTCCATGTGATATTTGCAGTAGTGAAGAACTACAAAAAGCATCTTTTAACATTTAATTTTCATATGAAAAGGTCATTTACATAATGATACAACGAAGCCTTTAGGCAAAGATGAATGTAGAAGAAAAATCCATTAAGGTAGATTCTGCCTTAGAGTTTGAAAGGGTCTAATTCACAAAACTTTGAATACTATATTATTGCTGGCACTTACTGGAATAAAAATACCCTGCTTGCTGAAAGAGTGGCAAAATCCTAATGTACCTTCTCTTTTGTGATTTCTTCAGGGACATCTTTCCTTTGTTAGTGATGACTGTGTATAGCTTTAGTGTTTTCAGCTTAGCTGTGTAATAGTACTTACCGTTTCTTCTTTACGTAATGAATTTTAACACGTCGGAGAGTGGGGTTTTTTTTAATGAGTAGGGTTGGTGTAGTCCTTATAGGTGGGGACATGTTTGGAAAGAATACATCTTTCTGCACTGCAGTTTTATTAAACTAGTGTAAAAGCTTTTCTAGATTTCTGATTCTTCATGGGTATAGGCTGGGTTCAAATCTTGGTTTTAAACAAAATGTGTCTGCATACAGTTTTTTAGTGGTTCACCATATCTGTTTAAAAACTGATGCAAGTTATAATCAATCACAGCATTTTTCCGTGTAGACCATTAAGTCATTCATTATAATGACAAGAAACAAAGTAAATTATGCTCGTTATTTTAGTGTAATACTGACATGTGGCTGAGTTCTAGGAGGTAGAGATGTGTGTTTCTTGGTTAAATAATATTAACAGTTTAACAAAATTACTTTCTTTTAAAAATATGCTAACATTTGCAACATGGCCCTTATTTGGTTCTGAAGCAAAACAGGATATGTCTGAGAAAGGTTTGGACAAATGACAATCAAGGCAGTTTGTAATGACCAGGGTTTATTTCCTATTATGTACTTAATGTAAAAATAGTGAAAGCACTGAAATAGTTACTTACCTGAATCATTACCTCCACTACAGTGATTAGGTATCGCAGGTAGGGTGAGTTGGCATATCAAGTGACATGCCATGATCTCTAGGGTGTTTAAATCCTCCTCTCCCTTTTCCTTTTAGCCTATCGCAACACATAACAAGCCTCTCTTATCACATGGAAATGTGCTGATGGGGCTAACAATTCTTCGTGCTAACCATGTGGTGTATTTGGGGCAAAATAATGATCTCTTTTCTGGAATGGTATTCATAACTGGCATAGGTTAATGTGTTCACCAGTGCATTAAGGTGGAATGTGCTGCAAACCATCCAGAGTTTCTGGGACAAGGATGCTGTTGAAACTAACAAGACAGCCCCTTACTCATAATGGGGAACTTTGGATGCATTGGTCAGACAGGCAGAAATACCATCAGGCTTTCCACATGGCTATATACTTCAGTTTTGACTTGTAGCGTGGTTTTAAACAGTCAGTGAGACATTCTGTACCTTGAAAAGGGATTTAACTTCTCGTCAGGTACGCTGCAGGTGCATGTCACGAGCTGCAGAGAAAAGCAGCGTAGAACTTGTCTGGAGTGAGGCAGCCACACCAATTGTCCAAGTGCCATACTTGCTTCTAACCATCACCTACAAAGGGAAAGTGAAGCTAATTCTCAGTGTCTTCTATAACATTTCTTTTTTTTTTTTTTTTAATGTCCAGGTCCTTTGAAGCTGTTTTGCTTAGTTTAGAGTCTGGATTGGACTGAGAAGTTACGAGAGGCAATGTCACCAGGCCAAAATAAGAGATAATTGCATTCTGTATAAAAATGTATTCTTTGTCCTTTAAAAATAAAACCTATTACAAGCCCTTTTGAATTCTTCCTCACAAGCTGTTTTTTTTATTCACATTGTATCTATCTTTTTGTTAGTGCTGGTCTTTCAGTTGTCATCCACTCATACAATTTAATTTCATGTTAACTATTTAATGTGGAATGTATGCTTAAATTTCTTTTGTGCTTTGAATTCATATTCCTTATCTTAATTTATAGTGATAATGGAAATGCTCGGGTTTTGTCCTGTGGCAGACTGCTTTGGCAGCAAGTCATGAACTGAAGTACTTTAACAGGTATATGCTGCTCTCTCAGTGGAGCTCTGCAAATGATTGCAAGACTGATTTAGCTGGATTTTTTTGACAGTTGTTTCAAATGATCAATTTTAATGCAGTAGTTGGAAAATCTATTCTAAAATTCTGAAACCTTGAATGAAAAAAATGTGGAAGGAACTCAGAAACCCAAGCAGAACAGGAAGTGCCAGATTTAATAAGTCTGTGGATATAGAGAAAAAGAACTGAAAGTATTGGGATAGTAATTATGAGAACTTCAGTTTTGCAGATTGAATTAGTTCTAAAAATGAACTTGAATATGGCATCATGAATCTATTTAGGGCTGAAGAAGCACTTCCTTTCAATCCGTGTTTCTAGTTGTTAAGTGTAGTCCAGAAACAAAATCTTACTCTGCACTGGAAATTTCCTGATCTTGCAAAGATTTTTACCATGTTTTCCCTAACTGTGATACAGCTAAATCCTGGATTTTAGTTTAAAAATTAGAAAAGTGGATTTGCACCTCACAGACCTTGAAGCAGTGTTGCTCTTAAGAAAAATCAGCAGCAGCAGTTAGTGCAGTCAGTATAGCCTGCTCTGTATGCTTTGAGGATGTTAATGAAAGTTGTTATCAGTGGAAAAGTGATGTGAGAGCTTTTTGGTCCCTGTTTTCCAATCTTGCAGCTAATAACATGATTTTTATTTTCCTAAAGAATTATAATAGATCTTTTTTGCCACTGACAAATTCCCCATGTTTTTGTGTTAGCTGCAATTCAGCTTTGTCTTCTCATCACCTTGCTTAAAGCGCAGTTGTGTAAATATCTTGTGTGAACTTACTTTATTCTTTAAATAATGAGTGCATTGCCATGTAGATAGGTTAAAAGAGGAAGGAACCATAATACACACTAATTTCGATATGGAACACTGGCTAGATCTCCTCAGAAGTCAGAGAATTAAAAGAATAGAGGTTAAAAAGCAGAATATAAAAATTTGATAAATATATCTTCATATAAAATGTTGATAATTTATTATGTAAATGTACTGCTTCTAATAGAGACAGTACTGTCCTTGGGGATATCTTGTGAGTCTCTTCAGGGATTCAGGGAGAGATTCCAACTGCTGATGCTATTCAGGGCATCTTAGCTCTGTGGTGTTAAGTCATTCTAATACCGTTTCTGTTTTTCTTCTGTGAAACAATGGACAGTGTGTTTATACAAAACTGAAATTTGAGTCATTGCATCAATCTAAATTGGTCAGTGGCAGTAAAATTAACTGCAAGGTGGTTTCCCATACAGCTGTTACATGGGGTATCTAAATATGCTATCTCATTCTTCTAAGTGTAGGGCCTTAGGAATAGTGTGCATCTGATGAGGAGTATTTTTAGAGATTCATTTTTTAATAGACCACAGATATTCTTAAAACTAGTATGTCCTCTTTCAGGATAATTCTTCAAAATATTAGTCCTGGGGTGTTAATGGAGAATTCTCTTGACAGGAGATGCCGCAGTGGAATTTGGAAATAGTGACACTAATGGTTTGCTGTTGTCTGTTAAAAAAAAAAATAATTCTCTGATTCAGTTCTTGGTGGTCTACCAAACATGTAGTAGGGTCCCAGAACTAACCACATGTTAGTTTTTATTTTATTTCTTAACTGAATAAACTAGTGTCTCTATTTGTGATGCTTTTATTTTTCAGCCATTCACAGATTGTGTAGTAAACTTGTTATCATGTGTTTATAACAGTGTAACAGAAGACAGAAGTATGTGACCGACCCTAAATTAGTTCACTTTGCATTGAGTTTGAGATTGTATTTTAGGCAGATGTATCCCCAAGAGTTGAGAATAGGAAAGCTTGAAATAGAGCCGTTTATTGGCCATCAGCTGTATATGTATGTACATGTGTGTAATGTGCTTGTGCCAAAACACTTGACTTTTCTTCTAACTTTAGAGATTAAGATTTAGTAGTGTGTAAATATTATCTGAATCTTTTATTATTCTTTACTTGTATTTAAGTATTATGCTTAACCAAGTTGGTTCTTTTAACTGCCAAAGACTAATACTTGAGTAAATACTTGATCGGAACTGTATTGGCAGTTGCAAATTAGAACTCCTTGCCTTTTGTCCTCACCGAAAGCTACAGGAAACACTGCCTTCCTATGCAGAAGTTGCAGATAATGTTAAAATTTCAGGCTTAGACTGTTTTTTAATTAAAGAACAATTCATGGTATAGCTGCATTTGGTATCTTTGGCACTGTTTGGAGACAGGGTGTGAAATATTTGTTATATTCCAGTTTATTTTGTAGCAAGGTTCTTATGTGTTGTTTGCATTTACATAGTTGGCATGTGCCTTTGGCTTTCTTTTTAATAGGCTGTTTATTTCTTGGAGATTAGTTATATAACATAATTTCATTGTTATTTTTGTCTTAACAAGCATGGATGTCTAGCTGATTTTCATGGTGGTAATAAAGTGGAAGCAGCTTTTCTGAATTGTGACAGAAGCTGTTCTGCTCACCTATGACAATACAAACTTTCAGTATATTTGCCAGGAAGACTGGTGATGGGACAGCTCAGAAGAGCAGAGTTTTGTTTCTAATCTAAGTCGGACTAAGTGTCCAGTCTAAGTACTGGGAAGATTGAAAGTGAAAGCCATCTTCCTATGAAATCATGTACAAACTACATAAACTACGAAGAAGCATCAGAAGAAAATAGTAGTGGAAAATGAAAGAAAAATGAGGAATGAAGAGGTTGGAAACTGGGCAGAGGGTGATGATTATGTTCAGGTGAAGGCAGGCATCCCAGACAGGGTTGCTTACTTTTAGGGTTTGCCTAATCCACAATTAATTTTTGTCCATGCTTCTGTCTTTTGGAGGGGAGTTCAGAGTTCTTGGTGCTGTTGCTGCAAGACAGCTTATGCTCTGTGTTTAAAACCACTTAAAACTTGCACCTCTGCCTCCTTTTGTCTTTTTATGTACTGGTTCCATGCCTGGCTGTGCTGGTCAGCTAGCTGAGTGTGTTTTCTCCAGGGTCAGCAATGATTTATTGAGAGTATCTAGAGCAGTGAGAGCACCTCATCTTGGAAGAAGTGGTAAGTACTCTGACTATGGCATCCTGTGATTAATCAGGGCCAGAAATCACTTTATTCAGTCACTGAGAATGAGCTTACTAGTTCTTTAATTGATAACAGTAATTGCTTTTGTCCCTAATATTGCAGTCTGTTGCACTTAAATTTGTGGTCGTACGCATGAAAAGTTATTTCAGTGATCTGCAGTTGTTTCTGAATTTTCAGGTTCTTTCAGGTTTCTTCTGTGGTTTGCAGGGTTGGACTGGTAAGCATATAAAACTAGGCTCCTTTAATTCTTGAGGATATAAAATATAGCCAATAAGATTTAAGTGCTCAGATGGTGGGAGGATTATTTCACTGTCGGGGCTATTATGTAGCAATTCCTATCCACGGTAGTCTATGGGGAGGGTTGTCACAGAACCTGTGCTGATTAGCTGTGCTTGAAGCAAACATAATCCAAAATAGCAATGTGACTATGTGCCCTGATGGAGATACCTTACAGATGGATAAAACAGGCTAGTAATGCTTAATGGCGTTCTTTTTGACGATGGTAACTGTGAGAAGTAAGCTCTTTGAAGATTAAAAGCGTCACATAAATGCTAAGTATTCATGTTACAGAAAATTGGCAAATCCTATTGTAATAACTAAATCTTCTTCTGCTCTTCGCACACAAGATGTTAAACCTTTGATATGCATTATGGTTAGGTCTAATAGAACCAAGAAAAGCTTTATCCCCAGGATGAGCCACTACTGCCAAAACCCAAAGAATAGGTAGGAGGAAAAAATACAACTGGATTGAATAATTTGATTTAAAAAAAAAAAAAACACCACCAAAACTTTTTTGCTGTTATCCTTAAATTCCTCTTACTAGTAAATGTAATGTTAAGACTGTTAAGTCTTTAGCAAGATGTGCTGTGTAATTTGAATGGTGCCAGTTTTGATGCTCTGGTTATGAAAGATTCCTTAAGGGTAGATTCATTTTTTTGTTAGGGGAGGCAGGATTTTTTTGTATGTGCTTTCCCCCAAAATATTCTCAAGTGGATTTCTTTTTGGCAGGGATGGGTGGGTGTGGAGGTTGTCTTTTTAGTCATAGCTGGTTCATTTATCTCAGTTGTATTTTGTAGCTTGTTCTTCCTATTTGGGGTTGTTCCCAAACATCCTTTATGTTCACTTGCACATTTTTACCTCTGAAGCTTTTTACTAATTGCTTTGGTTCTTGACATCTTCATAACCGCAGCCATTAAGTCACAATAAAGACTAATGAAAAAAGTAATAAAATTTCCATGTATAACTAGGATGGGGATTCCTGGGGGAAATATTGAGCAAGTGATTACAGGGAAGATAATTGTCTGGTTAGAGAATTATATGCCCTGTGAGTTTGATATTGAACCTGTAAAATTGTTGCTTAAAAGTCAAAATATTGGAATTATTAAAACCTGAGCTGGAAGTCAGGAAGAGCTTGAGGTAGGTGAATTTTGCTTGCTTTCTGAAGGGTGATCAAGCTGTCTGTTTTATTAGATTTCAGGTTTAGTTATTTTTAGTAAAGAATAAATGCAATGTTATGCTGATGGTTGCAAATTATTGCTTACTTTGTATACTTGAGAGCTGCAGGGCTGGTGGTTTTTTTGGGGGGGGTTCTGTTGTTTTTATTTTGTTTTTCTTAAGGCACTGACATAGCAAGCTGTTTTTCATCCAGTAGTGACACTGGAAATCCAGATTTGTGTGTGTGTGCACGTGTGTCTATTGTGGGCATTTTGATGGTTACAATTCTGGGAAAAAGTACCAGCCCTACTGGATATATTGTAAGATACTTTAGTCAGATGAGCTCAACGTTTCTTGATCCTTCACCTTAACTGAACTTTTCATCCTCTCTGTTTTTTTTCTTCCTGCTTATGCAGTAATTTGTTTCCTGTTTTGATTTCCAGTGTTGCCACTACATTGTGATCTTCTGCCTTGATTTGCCTTTTTTTGGCTGGTCAACTGTAAGCTAGAATAATTTCTTTTCATGTAGCCAAATGAAATACTTTAGTTTCTTGAGATATAAAGATTTTATTAGCTTTTTGGTGCTGTTACTGCTACATGTACTAATGGAAGTGATGATTTGCACGTTACTTTTGTGATTCTGGTGTAAATCAAGCTTACCAAATCACTAATTTGTTTTCAGCAGTCACTACTTTCTCTAATAAGGTGAAAGGAAAGAAGACAGGTACATGGGTTGTTTCTGTGTCTAGTTTGTTATAGATTATGTTCATTGGCTGTTGGTTTATAGTAGCCATGGCAGATTAACTCCACCTACCCTAAGTTAAACTATTGGGATTCTGTCCTTTTTATTGATTAAAGCAGCTTCTCAGTGTAGTAGCTTATAGTACTTTTACAGAGTATCTTAGATCATTTATCAAACATCTGTCTGATGTAGGCTGGAACTTATATTCATTTTAGTGTTGAGACAATTAAGACATGGAGAGGTTAAGTGTCTCTTGCCTGAATGTCAGGCAGTATTAAAAGACTTCAAATGCTATGCTTTTATTCTTATTCTTTAGTCCAACAGACAACTGTATGCTTTTTGAAAGCTGCGTTTTGTATCTCATACTCTATCACCACAGCATTTTACATCATTGTGCTTAGATTTTGAAGGGCAGGGGAAGAAGCATTGTAAGGGAAGGTATTTTGGTGGCTTGTCTGACTTCCGTAATAAATAGTAAATGGGAATTTAAAACGCATATCCTGTGCGCTCTCTCATTGCACATGTCACAGACAAGGTATATAGTAGTTATGTTATATAAGCTGTAACAAATTCATTAAGCCTGACTAACCGCTTCTTCTAACCTTTAGACAAGCTCCCTTCAAAATGTGTATTTGTTTCTTGTAATGCTTAACATGTGCATGTAAACCGTTGCAACTTAAGCAGCAGTGCTTGCTTGTAATATTTGATGTTGCTTCCCTTCAGTGCATCTGTAAATCTTTAAACTTCTTTGCAAGGGTGTTGGAAAGGAGCCATGTGCTGAAAGATGGGAAGGTAAGTTACTCTGTTCATTCTTGCTTTAGGTGCAAGCTAGTTACTTGTGCCAAGCAGAGACTGTGGTGCATGGCGCTTCTTGTGTTCTTGACCTCAGTGGTGTTCCTAATGTTGCATCATTAAAAAAAAAAAAAAAAAAAGGCAGATTTTAACTACTTTCTTACAGTATTTAACTAAAACCTACTATTGAGGTAATTTGTACAAACCTTAGCTTAGATTCATGAGTCTCTAAGGAAGATTGCAATGTAGGTACTTTGATTACTGAGGAATTGGCTTTGATATAACCATTTTCTTCTATCTCTTTTCCCAAAGCAGGAAGTGAACAAACAAAAGTATCAATATTAGGTGTATTTAGTTATGTAGTCGTATTTTTATGATGACTCATAATAAATTTCACTAGCAGTCTTGTAACATCCAAGTAACTTTTGCTGAGACAAGTATTTGCTTCCCAACTTGCTGAGTTTTGCACAGATGTTTGTTGCATAAAGTTGTCCTGTGCTTTTCAGTATGACCTTTGTCTTGAAGCGACAGAGGTTGTGCTGTACATTGAACCATACATTATTCACAATGTATTTTAAAACTTTCCAAGATAAAGACAAGAAGATGGGGGTGGGATTAGTGGTACAGGATGTGGGAAGAAAAGTTTCTCAAGTGAACAGAGAATGTAAAACTGTAAAACTTGCCAAAGCTCCACTCTGAGGGTTGATTTCCTCCAGCTTAGTTTAGTTAAACAGAACTTCAGGTACATCTGAAGTTAAAGTAAAACATTACAGAAGGGCTAGCAAAAAGAATAGTATCTGCTGCTTGAAGAGAAACATTGTGATATATCGCTTTATGTACACTATTTGGGCTATAGTTTTTATACAACAGGCTTTAAATTTGAGAGTAGTTGGTTAAGCACATGTAAATATTACAGAATTTGAGTACTAGACAGTAAATGCTTTAGATAATTAACCCTGGTTTTACACACCCCTCTTAGTTTTAAGAAGGAGGGCAGTAACTTCAGCTGTGTTCCCTGCCTTCCTTTTCAAGTGGAACATAGGTACCCACATTCTGAACATTAGATACTAACATTAGGCTTCTACATAAATTTAATGTGTTTTTTCTGAGACAGATTCCCTGCAGCTGCCATTTGTATCAGTGACACAGGTGGTGAGGATCCCCTCAAGTCAGTTTTATATGGGTGGCAAAATAAGGTTTAAGTCTAGAGCTGGACACCTAGGTTTCAGATACAGTGTTATTCTAAAAGGAAAACTCCAGAATGACGTGGTGATAAATATGTGGAGTGAAAGCAGTGCAGAGAGGGTGGTTTCCAGTACGGAACTGTTTTGGAAGGCCCTACACAAATCATTACCTGGACAGACGTGAATTTAAAAAAAATAGTAGAGTCATAAATCCATATAAACATCATTATGTTTAAGTAACACTATTAAACTAAAAAAAACCTCAGCAGTTGGATGAGCTGAAGGTTTGTTACAATTACTTTAAGTTGCAGTGACATTTTTAGCTGAGACTGCATGGTTTCACTTAAACTTTATTAAGAAAACTGGAGCTGGAATATTCCCTAGAGAGTTAGATGCAGCACTGATCTTCTGTTAAACTGTCTTTAACTTTATTTGAAACTGCCCAACTAAGGCAGCGTTGAAGAGGTTTGTGTTGGTAAAGTTACCTTGACAGAATGACATAGCCTGTGACTTTTCCTTGTGTGGAAAAGACTGTTTGTTTCAGCAGTGGTTTTTGGAAGTGGGCAGATACATTTTTTAGAATTAGAATACAGTATCTGGCTATTGAAACTTGCTTTTATTATTTTGAATTGGAACCTTGCAATAAAAAGTAAGCTTCTATAGCCTTGAGGTGTAAAGAATTTGGGGCGCATTTCCAATTGCATTACGTTCTCTGCAATAATATTGAGGTTGTGCCACCTATTATTGGCAGGAGAAATGTGGAGATGGCTTTTGCTGTGTTGACTACCATAAACTTATTTTGGGAAGTCTTACGTGTTCTGTTTTTAACTCTCAGGTTATGAATGCACCATTGTATCTGATAGTGTAGTGTCTGTCTTAACTGTCTAGTGAGAGCAGCTTGTGAATGGACTTTTCTTAGGTGTTTGTAGACATCTGTCTCCTGAAGGTGTTTGGTAAGACAGTGCCTTTGGAAAAAGTTAATATACTTAATGAAGGAACTTAGGTCAGTGTAGGGAACAGGGTTGTTGACGTACATTTACATTTGAAGGTGGGATTAAAAATATCTCCATGGTCTGTGATACTTGCTGCATAGAACTTGTGGAACAGAGGGGGAAAAAAGGTTAATTGTGGGAATGTGAGTATTCTAATCTTTAGTATTATTATAGTAATAGATGTATTGCTTCTAGAAATGTTACTTGCATAATTTAAGACTCTAGTTTTATTTCCTCTCAACATGCCGTCATGTTATATCTCTGTGTTGAGTAATTGGTACTTTGGTGTTGGGATTTTGTATTGAAATGGTTTATTTGTCTTCCAGACTCACAGTAAACACTGATAGTATCTTTGATTTATACTCTGCTGATTTTAGTAGTACTTCCATGTGCCTGGATCTAAATGTATAATGAACTTACTTTTACAAAGCTTTGCAGATAATTTTAAATGGCCAGCATCAGTCATTTTAATGTGTGCTGAGGAAGGAATGGAAGTAATTACCTTTCCTGTAA
The DNA here is from genome assembly GCF_015220075.1 of Falco rusticolus. Lineage (NCBI taxonomy): Eukaryota > Metazoa > Chordata > Aves > Falconiformes > Falconidae > Falco > Falco rusticolus. Next base: position 16,653,463 of record NC_051187.1, on the reverse strand, counting down.
TTCCATGCTCTGTTTTGTAGTTTCTGCATGCAAACAATAATATTTAGTGGTCTCTAGCACTAATAACTTAATCTTGAAATGTAACGTCGATTAGCAGTATCAACTTATCTACTATTAAATGATAAATTGACAGTTCTTTTTGAAGGCCTTGGTAGTGTTGATTGACAAGCCTTCTTCCCAACCTTCTCCTCACCTTCAGTAGGAGTTCTGTCACTTCTGTGTTTCACGGTAGCTATGTATGTGTGGCAATTTCCTATTCTTGACCACTGCCTGAAGTACACACTTGGCAGTCGTGGGTGCTCTAGGAAGCAGTGATGACTGCTGCCTGCAGTGCTCTTGGGAGTACACGTTACTCCCAAGATGTAGTCGGTCAAAGTTTCATCGCTCTGCTTGTCTTCTTTACTCAATACAGTGAGACCTATTTGCTTAGAGGCCTTCTCTGTCCTGCAACACTGCAAAACAGCAACTCTACCAGGGTTAAATTAATTCACTGCTCTTTGTTGCGTCAGTTTAGCGCAAGAAGTAACTGCTTTATGCAGTTCTGTCACCAGAAAGGTGGTTGCGTTTCAGTGACTCGGAGCATACGATGTTTCATGCACTTGGGAATGTAAGGTGCTACATAAAATATCTCTGGAGTACTAATACGGTCTGCGGTTAAGGTTGTCAGATTACAAATTACTTTTAATTTCTCTTAGCACAGGTAAATCTCAAAGGAAGGGCCAGTAAATTTTATGATTATGAAGGTACTTGACTGACTAAAATCACTTCATATTCTAGCCTATTACATATCACTTTTATTGGATAAATAAAATTTTCTATTAAAACAGTAATTGGAAGTTTTACGTGGCAATGGGCTGTTGTATTTTGTTTAATTAATCCTAGAAGAAACTTGCACACAAGTATAACTCAGCAAGATTGTACTTGTGTTCCTGTTGCGAAGTGCTTTTGCAGCAAGTCGGCTCAGCAGTGACAGCAGCTGGAAGGTAACGAGAGTTGTGCAAAACTGCTCTGCCCCGAAATTGCGGGGATTGCTGGTGCAGCACAGATACAGCACTGTGCTGATGTGCATCTGAGTTCACGCAGAGCCGCCTCTGCTGCTCTGCGCTATGATGTCATGCTGGGGAGAAGCTTTAAGGAATTGGATCAAGGGACACAAAATGAGTAGTTATAAATAAATGTTGGGGAAAAAAATAATTTTGCTCAAAATTTCTAGTGAAAATTATTTGGATTTTCTGTGCAGCCAGGAAACTAAACCTGGAAACGCCGGTAATGACGCAATGTTCTATTAAGTGGCTGTATATGTTGTGTATGTTTCAAGCTTCTTTTTACAGTAAGAAATAATCATGTTACTTGAAAGTCTATTATAATATGTGTAAAGCTTTAAGCATCTGGTTAGTTAATGCTTTGTTTGCATATAAACTTTTTTGCCAAATGACCACAAACCAGATTGGATTAATGGGTGAGTAGTTCAAAAAAATTAACAGAGGGGGAGAAAAAAACCTGGTTCGTAGAGTCTGGTTTTATTAAAATTGTGTGTGTGCGTGCACATGCATATAACAAAATAAATCAGCTTTCTTCAAAGAACTGTTGCTAGATTTTGTGTAGGGTCTAGGTTGTTGCTTTACCTTGCCAAAATAATGAAGCCAGAAGCTACCTCTTAGCAATCCCAAGCTTTTACTCTTCAAAGATGTGGTGGAGAGTTGTTCCTGTTGGCTGAAAAGTTGCTGTAGTTTCGTTGTACATAGGGGGTGTGGAGGAGACAAGGCGAAGCATCCCTCTGATTGAGAAGTTCTGTTAATTTCTTGCAAGGGTTTGGAGGAAATGCTGTGGCATGAAGGTTCGTTTCTTTGCAGAATCTTCATTTTTCTTCCTGTTTCTGTAATTCAAAATGTTGCTTCAGGTTGTAAATATTGTATCTGAGAGTCTGTTTCACCTTAGCTAGGGAAAATCTTGGAGGAAAACTTTGGTGTGCCGAACAGTGTTTGAGCATTCATTAGAGCATCCCATGTAAAGGCACAAAGAAAGAAAATGACTCTGTGGACAGATGTTAATGTGAAATAGGGGAATTTAAACACCATATAAGCCAGGTAACAGTTATACCAACATTCTTCTGCCACATAATTAAAGTAAACTTGTTTTATTAAAACAAGCTATGTGATGAGAATATCTTGAGTCTGTCTTTGGCCAAATCCCTGCTAATTAATGGCACCAGTGCTGTGTGGCTCATACTTCAGGTTTGTTTCTTAGATCCTTTGATTTTATTTTTTTTCTGTTCAAAAATACCCAGAATCTGTAACAAAATTTTAAAAGAACCATAACCTGATTTCTGTTTTCAAACACAGTTGTTAAGTGAAGACATTAGTCTGTTTCAATGTTGACTAGGATTAAAATTAGGGACGAGTATTTCAGTGTGATTTACTTTTAAGGAGTAATTTTTTTTTTTTTGATGAATGAATTAATTGAAATGTAGAAGTTTTAAAGAGAGTGCTTGGATTAAGCTCTCAAGTGTTCTGTTTTATTTTGGCTAACAAAAAGCTTGACAAGCTTTTGGCCATGTCAGCGTTGTTTCTGTCTAGCTTGTTATATCAGGGTAAGGAAAATGCCTTACTATAAATACAGTGAAACAGCTTTCATGTACAGCATCATTTCTTTTGGCTTCTAGGTGGTAAATAGGTCTTTCTGCACTATGTATTAACTTACATGGGATCCAGGTCATGGTGTGTTACTCTCTGCAACTTGATTTTTGACAAAGGACTTGTTTTGTTCAGTGAGATACTTCCCTTGTTAAACACTTTGTTAGAAAGTTGCTTTATGCTTGTAAAACCTGAAAGCAGTCTCTGCTTTTCAGGAAGCTCATGTGCAAGTATAAATGGGATGTCATGAAACTTTTCACATTTACAGATTGTGAACAAGTTTGAACAGATTTTAGCTGGCAAGAAGATTTTGACTGTGCAGGATAATCTTAGGTGAAGAAATACATTTAGTCCAAAGTTTAGCTGTAGTATTCCTGTCAAATTCATGCTTCGCTGTACTGTCTTATGAGCATGTAAGTGGTGATTAAATATATTTTCTTATATACAGAAAGGTAGACTGGTTGCTAGATGAAACTACTTGAAGCATGCTGCTGGAGCTGCTCTTAATAATATTCATCACTTTTGGCTACAGATCATTTCTCTGGCTTACACGCAATGTAAAATTGATCATAAAGCAAGCTTATTTTCCTTTTGTGTGACAATAATGGTGTTTAATTTAGAAAAAATTGTAATATGCTATTGTAGTCAGAGAAAACTTAGGCAGTGAACTGTTAAAATCATTGATGGTAACCTTAGGTCTACTTCACTTCCCTCTTTTGGGGAAGGTTCGATTATCAGATCTCATTTTGTAGTAGTCAGATTTTCCACTATTTAGGTGAAATCATGCATTTAATTTCTTATCTTTTTATTGGGAAGGGAAATTAAGGCATATAGGATTTTGAGAGTCCTTAAGGTATTAGATTTCTATGTCATCTTTACTGATCAAATTTTTTTTTTCATTCTCCTCACTCAACAGTTACAGACATAGAGCTAAAGCGACTGAAAGATGCTTTCAAGAGAACTTGTGGACTCTCATATTATATGACTCAACAGTGCTTCATCAGGGAAGTTCTTGGTGATGGAGTCCCTCCAAAAGTTGCTGAGGTAATCTATAAACTTGCTGGTTTTCTGGGGAGGCATACGTGGTTGATAATGTACACCTATAGATGTGCACACACAAATATGGCTCTACAGATACATGATATGATTTAATTTCCCTTTTGCCTGCAATATCACAATGTACATTATCTATCTGAAGATAATATTCCAGACTTGGATCATGGGTTGTCAGTGATGTGTGCTTGACTGAGCTACTGATCTGTCCCAACTAATAAGTGGCAGATGACTTTGAATAAACCTGAAGGTCCAGATGTAGATTTGGGGAGGTAAAATGGGAAATTTTAACACTCTATATAGCCATTATAATGGAGGATTTTATTTACTCTGGAGTTACACTTGCTGTTGGTTTCTCTGAGATTCCATTGGCTTTTACTTTGTTTTCTAAAGTGCATATTAATCTCTACAAGCTCTTAACAATAATTTCATGTATAATAAATGTATAAATGAACTGAAGAATACCCAGAATCAAAATATGCTACATGGATATAAATTCTGTATGCATATAGATATAAAAAAATAGTAGTAACATCCTGTACATATTAATGTTTGAAAGATTATTTTCTTTCATAGTGTTGCTTCTGTCTTGACAGAGAAATTAAATTATTGTTGGTAGAGAGGAAAAAGATTAGACAAACCTTTCAAATGATATCTTGCTCCATGTCATTTCTAATCACAGCTTCTATTTCTGGTGTCTTCAGTGTTATTGACCTCACAGGCAGCATAAAAGTCTTCTAGTATTGTTTAGATAATGTGAATAGTGAAGTGTGCATTGCTAAATGTTTTAACGCTGTGGTAGAATTACTTTTTTTCTAAGCTTAACCATTTATCCATTCTTTTGTCTGTTTTTTCTAAGTGTTGCCAAAGAGGGGGATATAGTTAACAGTTTGATTTTATTTTTTCCTTTTTAATGTGGGTATTCAAGCACTTAACAGGAAAAATTGCAATGTGTGTTAGTGCTATCTAATTAAAGTATATGATCTGCCCGTAGCTTAAAACAGGTCTTCAGTATTCATTTCTGTATGTGTCGTCTGGATGCTTTGACTGTTAGTAGCCCATAAAACGAAACAAAAAATGTATCCCAAACCATATACAGTTGGTTTGAAATAATATAATATGTTAAGAATTTTACTTTGTGAGTTAACTTGTACTTTTTTTTTATCCCTTTTATACCAGTCTTAAGGATCAAATTACTGATTTGCATGAAGTCAACTTTTGGTGACAAATAGAGACTCTGGGTTTTCAAACGTCTGCTGGCTACCTTCTGCTTAATTTTTTTAAAATCTCCCCTTAAAGACACGATTTTAGTGATGACTATCTCTTTTTACGCTCATTATAGTTATACTGCAGTTCTTGGTTTGCTGGTGGTGAAATAAAATTAATGGAAGAATTATAATTGCTTTTTGATGTCGATGTGCCCATTTTGATGACATCGCAGAATTCTGGTACAAATTACTGTGTACTTACACTATTCATATTTAGGCAATGCAGTAGTCATATCTGTGAGCTTGAACACTGTAAATTTGGATTTGATCCTGCTCATACTGTTGAGAGATGTGTTTTAATTCCTGGCTTCAGGATGTGGAAAGGCAGGCAAAGTCATCAGGCAGCTTAAAGCCTTGCTCTGAGTTTTCAGCCTTTCAGTCATTAAAACTGATCATTTTGAGCCTCAGATTGCTGGGCTGTCTTCTCTGCATTGTTTTGAATAATAGTTTTTCATATCTGAGTAGTGATAGGCCTTCAGGAATTCATTAAATTAAAAACACAGAGTTTTAAAGCAGGGACATAAACTAGAGAATTGAAGCCAGTGGAACTTTGGTCAAACAATTTGCATGATTGTCATGCACACAAAATATTTTTTAAATGTTCAGGACAGTAATGTTCTGAAAGGATCTCTTGGAAAAATGGAGTTGAAGATATTAATAAAATGAAACTGAGATGTGCTGTCTTTGCGTTGTTTTAACTGCAGGAAAGCTGGTCTAGTGGAGAGATGTATGAACACGGGAATTACTTTTAAATCTAAGGAAATAATGCAATTACCGTATGCAGTTGTAGGCACCTTAATATAAAAAATATTGTCCACAGGAGGTGATAATATTTCAAGAAAGCATTTTTAGTAGCTTTGTATTTTAGACTGAGGAGGAGAGGAACGTTGAGAAAGGACCTCCTACCTTTGGCCTGTGCAGTCATTTCAATGACTAATTAGTTTTATACCTTTTATATGTACCTACATATATTATAATTGTGAGACAGCTTATACACAGCATTCTGTGATACTTACTAAGTAGTTAAATGTCAGTGCATCTTTTTCTCCAAATGTGACCTAATTGGTTAACAAGCAGCAGTCTAAGTAATGCAAAGAGAAGAGGGATGATGCTAGCACGGACACGAAGGACACATTGAAGAGGCTGCCAATAGAACAAGAACACAGGCTTCTCAAGGGCTGGGAGAGAAGAGGGGTCATAAGAATAAAATCAGGAAAGAATTCAGGACATTTTATATGCTGTAGAGAAAGGAGCCAAAATATAATGCCTTGAGCATCCTCTCCTACTCTTCCAGCAGGCTTACTTCTAGAGTGTATGGGCACAGGGCCAGGGATTTGGACCTCAAGGGAACAGTTTGTATAGACTGTTTTTAACAGAAGAGGAACCAGATTGTTATACCTTCAGTTATCCATGAAACACAACACATCAGACTGAAATTTTATTTAAAAAAAAAAAAAAAAAAAAGAAGATTGTGTACCATATTATTATACTAAATTGTACATGCGGAAATGAAAATTGCTATCATACTGTCTGGGTGTGGCTATTTTAAGTAAAGGTGTAACCATATTAAGTAATTTTGGACAATACAAAATTGCATCATAGTTTGATGGTGCATCTTATTAGAAGTTTTCCAAATAGCACATTAAGGTGAAAAACTGTGCAGCTCCTTCCTTAGAAATGCAAACTAATCTCCCTTATATACTGTGATATAACTATTCAGTGTTCATAAACTCTTCCCAAAGAATGATTAAGCAGCTAAATTCAAAGTAGTGCTAGATGCCTATGGCTGCAATTACATAACCTATGTTAAATACTAATACATTGGACATTATCCATAGAATTCCCTTTCTGTGTTTGTATCATGATCAGTCAATGTGTTATGTTCAAATAATGTATAAATGTAATATTTGGTATTCAGCTGGTGTCATAACTGAGATGTACAGAGTTCAACAGAAGCAAGTGGAAAAACTCAGAAATGGGTATGAGTTACAAATGTGCTTTCAGATTGATGGAGAGAAGATACAGCTTTATTTGAGTTGGTTTATGAAATAGCTGTTAGAAAAGTCTCAAAGCATAGAAGGGCTAAATGTGAGTGGTGGAGAATAAAGGGTAAGGAAAAGTTACTATTTTATTAGAATTTATAGAAGAAAAACAGTGATTTCTCATTTGTTCAATTTGGTTTTTTTTGGTCTTGCAAGTCTTGTTAATCTGAAATGTAAGAATTCCCTTCTGTTTTGTGCTCTTCATGGGGTTTTTTTGATCAAAATTAGTTATATTAAGACTTCAACTATAATGGGTGGCAGACATAACTGCATAGTTTTAAAAAAGTAATGATTCCAATGTAATATAAAGGTAAATTGCTTACATATGTGGTGTAGCCTTGAAGGCATCTTGTGAAATCAGAATGATTAGATGTAGAAAGTGTGGAATTCAGATCTCTGCCATGACATTGTCCATGAAGCATATACAATCATTGTGGCAAATAGAGCACAAATTTAGTTTTAATAATTTAGCCCTTGAAGCATTTGTAAATGTATTAAACTTCAGTAATAGAAGAGGATGATCTGAGCACCCTATGGGAAGTTAATGTATTTAGGTAGCACTGTGTCTTACAGTGGAATGAAACTGCAGGTTCTACATAATTTTTCTGCAGAATTAGATCATTCTGTATTATCGGCCTCATTTACGTTTACTTGCCTTCAGACTTCTTTTAATACTCTTAAGTGGATAGCAATGAAAAGTGATAGCTTGATGGGTGGACAAGGAAGGGATTTATGGAAGGTAACATACAGAGAACTATATTGAGGTAAGTGTCTTCGGGGAATCTGCTTCAGTGTTATGTCTGGTAATAATTGTGATAGAGAGGTGAACAAAATTTTAGAATTTTTTACTACTTTGCTGCTTGATGCTTCTTCGGAGGTTGTCTAGAACGCCTTCTGCAAATGAATTCTGCTAGTCTGCTTCCTATTGCTGGAAAGGCACCTTGTTATACCCAAAACATAAAAGGCAGTTGCAAATTAATGTAGTTAGTCTGTGTTAGGTATTTCCTTCTCTTCTTTTTGCCACTACAGCACTGGATGGCTTAGTCAGATCTATCCTGTGCCCTTGCCAGGCCCACTGCTGGTTTTATTTGGTCACTCCCAGTCCTGGCTTAATTTTCACTTGAGGTGGAAGCCACACCTGAGATACCAAGAGCAGTGACTCATTCCCGTGGCTCTGGTATTCAGCTTTCTTCATCTTCCCTTCACTTGTGCTTGAGGATTCTGGCTGTTGCACTGTGATTGCTGTTACTGGAGGGCAAAGAGGGGGATAGAAAGAGGGATTTTAGTTGCAGTAACTTTCTTCTTGTTTCACTTAACCTTGTGAACCTCTTGTTGAATCCCAGCTCGTTTCAGCTGAGGAACTTGAGGAAACACAGATCTGTCTGACCTTTGTCACTGGACATTTCTGAAGCTCTTTTTTGAGCCCTACAACATTATACTGAAGAGATTCAAAGGAGTCATATGCCAGCCTCTGCAGATGTGGAAGTTATTAGGCATATAATATATTTGTTGGGAATTTTCAGCTGATTTCTTCTGCCTTTTTTTAATAGGAAAAACTACAGATTCAGAGCTGCCTAGTGACTTTATTGCACCCGCTTACAGAGGTTTCCTCTAACTGCTGTCAGTTTGTTTCCATCTTTACTCAGATCTGTCTCTGAAAAGTGTCAGATTACTGTCAGTTTGTGATTTACGAGTAATTTAGTATGAAACATTATTGAAAGTGATTAAACTGCTAAGGAAGATAAATTTTCATTTTTAATAACAAATAGTGGTCAGCAGATGATCTCAAAAGCTGTTCTTTTTAACAGTGCAGTAAGATTTTGCTTTCTCTTATGTCTTTTTCCAGTGTTCAGCTATTTGTTTTAAGGTAAATAAACCTTTTTGGCAACAAATTTTGCTACATGTTTCTTTATCGGTATAAAAGACGCAGATTCTTTTGAAGTGCTTTACTGATTTTTTAGCTTACAGTTAGAATAACAAATATTGACAGCTGTTAGTTCATTGGTGAACAATTTCCTGACATATAGATCTGCATCAGTGTGATGGTAAATTTTTTTCCAGTCTTATTTTGGGAGACACGCATTCACATTTTGCAAGGGGATTTCAGCCTGTTGAGAAGTGGATCCCTCCTTATTACACTTTGTTGTAGTGTTGTGCTCTGTGACTCCTTTGAAGGGCACAACTGATAACAGACTGCACTTGATTACACATGGTAGTGTATAGAAGTTCTCTTGTAATATTTGAAATGTCATTTATGTAGTTATTTTGTACCAGTTTCACAGTCAACTTAATCCTGGCTACTTATTCTCACCTTGAGGTCACCTAATTTGGGCTAGATTAATGAAACCTGATAATAGAAATGGTTAGTTCAGACCCAGGTTGGCTCCCTTGATTTCATTCATAGTTGTGCTGCATGAATGTTTGTTTGTAGATGTTTATAAATGTAGATGTTGGAAGTGGAGTGTGGGTGGGAATGAGTGGCTGGGGGCAGGGGAAAAGCTAGCAGTGGTTTAAAACAGCAGTTAAACTACAGTGTTGAGAGAGACAGAAGATGGAAGTACATAAAAGAAAATTAACTGTAGGCAGTAGGTGTCTGCAAAGAGGTAAAATTCTAACTGTACTTTAATGTAGTTTTGATTTATATTTTTAAACCTGGTTTAGAATTATTCCCGTGTTTTTTTCAAAGAGAAATTTATTAACTAGAGTGTTCACTGGATACATCCAGTAGGTTTATGATCCTGTTTCTGCTGTTTGTGGGAGTTCCTCATACAGTGGTAGATTTTGTGCTGTAACAACTTTTAAACTTAAAAACTGAAGTCCTAATTGACATGAGAATTTCTACACCCCTGTAGTGATTTTGTTTTATGATGGTTTAAAAGTAGATTGTTTTGATGTGTTTAAAACTGTAACTTGTTAGGTAGATTCACAGGATGTCACACACTTAAGATAATGTTAGTGTGCACTTTTTCCAGCACTGCTAATAGTCTAGAAGACAAGTGTCACTCCAGTTGCACATACCATCTCTCACTGTTGCCTTCTAATCATCTGTGAATGTAAATGTTTCCTGATGGTTATGGTGGAAGCTTAAAAAAAAATAAATAGTGTGTTAATTCTGCAGATGGGTGGATTTTTGCCTGTGGGGGCCCCAATGTGTCATGGCTTCTTTGGTAGGCTTGCAAAAAACCCCTAAAGTTTATTATGCAAGCGTTTGTAGTTTCAAAGGGAAAAAAGACACAACAGAGCTTAAGAGGTCAAAAGAAGTTAAAAATATTGCTTTAGCTGTTTAGGATTGTGTCTGGTTGTAGTTCATATATTTAAAAACAGATGGTAGGGGGAAAGAGATAGAGGGTGGTAGTTAAGATCTGTGGAGTTTCATCCCATGGCTTACTAATGCGTCACTTTGCTTTGTGGGTGATACACAAAATAGTGAATCCAGCCACAATAATTCTGAAGCTCTGTTAACCTCTGAAGTCTGCTGCTGTTGCTATTTGGCTAAATTCTCCTATAAAGATTATACTCAGGGCTTTACTGGAGAAAAATTAAAAAGCAGTGCATAACTGTGTGTGCATGTCCTGGTTTTAATATTGTTTATTTAGAACATAATTCAGATGCAAGCAAAGAAAATACAATTTAAAATGTGCATAACACTTTTCTTAATAGAAGTTGATCTCTGTTCCTTTATTTTTCCCTCTGAAAAAGTTATATAAAACCCAAGTTCGGCAAATAAGTCTGCTATCCGAACTGTGATCAGCGACAAATCACTTTGTTCTGGTCTTCCACTGTAATAGCTCCCCATCAGCTAGACTTAATGCTTTCCCTTTATGGTTAGATGCTCACTGTGATACGTATAAGAAAATCAAATTATAAGACAAAGACATTGAAATAATTCTTCAGTGTAAGAATAATTGATACGTTCTAACTGCTTTAAATTCTACTACCTAATGCAGATTTCTGTTTTGTGGTACTGTTAGACTACTGGTGCTTGTAGGAATAGATTTGGGATTGCAGGAGTCTGTGTTTGAAGAGCAATACAGCATATGTATTTTCACTTGTGCTCTGTAGTATTGGAAGCAAGATGAAGTAATATATTGGAATAAGTGAGCTGGTAATTCTTGTTTACTAAAAGTAGTTGCTGTTTGTCCTAAAATGATTTACTTCCTTCTTACCTCATATATCACTGTTGAATCACTGTTAAAATGCTGTTGAGTGAGTTAAGCTGAAGTGTGCAGAAAGGTAAATGCTTCATCCCTTCCGCTGGCTGTGTTGGTGCTGGCAGCTGCTCTGGTGTGGATCTTTGAGTAACTTCTGACTAGGCGGCTTGATTTCTATTACTTTCTATTGGAAGAAAGATTTAAATGCTATTGTTAAAGTGGGGTACTAAACTGGAAAGGTCATTCTAGCAACAGTTGTGAAGTTAAGATAGTAAGTTACAGCTGACTGAAAGTTTTGGGTTTTTTTGTCTGTCACATCTTTTTGAAGCAGTAGTTTTTGATGGCTTAACTGGAAGTGCATCTCCTGGGACTGGGTAATGAAACACTTGATACTCCAACAACATCTTGATGGTTTTGAGACTATCCAGAGGAGATTTCATCTTTATTATCTTGATAAAGTAGTCTGAGGAAATAACACCAGTGAGCAAGCAAGAAGCTGTCTTCATTGGAGGATTCTAACTTTTTTTTTTTTTTAAAATGTATTGCTGTTCATTAAAAGTACCTGTTTTTCCCTAAATAAAAGATCCTGGCAAGGCTATTTTATCAGTACTGGAAATGCTACAAAGTGTAACAGAATTAATATTAGAACTGTGTTTAGCTGAATGTGAGGTGAGTCTGTATAAGTTGTTGCTTTAGTTCTGACATCTCTGTTCTCCCTGTTAACTTTCTGGTTAACTTTTCTATTTTATTCTTCTAGGTTATCTACTGTTCATTTGGAGGAATATCCAAGGGGCTGCACTTCAATAACTTGATAGTTGGATTAGTTCTTCTTACAAGAGGCAGAGAGGAAGAGAAAGCAAAATGTAAGCAATGTAACTTAGAACAGTAACAACGGGATACTCAATAGTGAGTGTAAAATACACTTATATAAAGCGAACAAATTGTGGTATATTAAGTCCCAATATTTATATGTAAAATACATTTGCCAATAAAGGTAGAAATATTTTTAGACATTTTTAAGCTGTATATTATGAAATTCAGTGCATTTTTGTTTTCTGTACTCACCAAAATGAAATATTTGGTAAATCATCATGAATGTAAATGTTAGGATCCTACAGAAAGACTGTTGATCGCTGTATGTGGGCAGAGGAAGGAGAACAGCACTGATATTTTTCAAAACAAATGAAAGCATCTGCCTACTGACTTCTGTTGTTTTGTCTTCTTTGTTAATCTGACTTGATAGTATTTATTTTCCTTTTGTTTAGTGGACAATGCTAAAAGAAAAAGGAGCTATTTCTTAACCTAAACTTTGTTGAGCTATATTGAAATTGAATCAACCGAAGTTTTTAGTCCTTTAGTTGTTGCACTAGAATGCCTTTGGCATTCTCAGCCAGTTGTAAACAAAATCTTTGAAAAATGTAACTACTGTAATTGCTTAAACATATCTCTACTTTCTCAGACATTTTCAGTCTCTTTTCTAATGAATCTGGGAGTTATGTTGTCCGTGAAGAGATGGAGAAGATGCTGCACGTGGTTGATGGGAAGGTCCCAGAGTCACTCAAGAAATGTTTCTCTGAGGTATTTCATACAGGTTTTATCCGACTACGTTTACAAAAAAAGCGAAAATTAAATTGAGTAGTTTGGGGTTTTTTTCTCTGATGTGTGCATGCTTGTGCATGTACGGGAACAAACTGACCTTGTTAAATTGGGTAAAAGCTCATAGTTTTTTATGTTGTAATAGTGCATGTAATTTGTATTGATGTGAATAGCAGCTTGGTATACAAATGTAGGCATTCTCCATGGTACTGTACTTACTGTGCTAGTTTAAAAGAATAATTTCCCAAGGGTAATCATGTTATCAAGTAAATTTAAATACTAATATTGCTAGTGGAAATTTATTCATTAGTGTGAACGTTTTATTGCAATTGGGGAAGAAATCTAGAACACAGACCTGAGAAGGGAAAGAAAATCTGCATCCTGGATTTAAAAATGCCTGCCAGCAGTGGTTGCTTAAAAATAATAGTTTTATAGTATTACTTTTGTCTCACTGCCTGCCAGGAGCTACAACATTTATTTATGCTTCAGGTGCTTTGAGAGATGTAATCTTTATGAAGCTTGCTGAAATCCTCCTCTAAAACAGGCTATTGCTACTTCTAAATATTCACAGGTACTTCTTTGGCACTACTGATCCTGATGAATTATCAGGTTGTGCTTTGGTCACTTCATTTGTTATCAGAGGACTATACATCAGCAAAATCTACTCATTATTATACATTCCACTGAAAAACTGATTGACTAGAATCTTTATTTGTGGATATCAGATTACCTAATTACCTTCAATGTTACTGTACTTCATTGAAGATAACTTTGGTTGTGGCCATTGGCTGAGGCAGACTCATTTAATCTGGCAGCGGTATCGTGTTGGCTTTGTAGGCAATGATTACATTCTTCGTTCTTGGCTGAAATCATAAATCATATGTATACCGCAGTCCAGTTTCTGCAGCTGACCCACTTCAGTATTTCCTATTTATAATTTCCCATCAATATGATGTGATGAATTGTACCCTAAAATTTAATTGCACACTGTCCAAGAAATCCAGAAATACTTTATGAAGACTCGCAGGAAGAGAAGTATCAATCTGGCTTTGTACCATTTTTCCTGTTCAAGAAAATGCTGTATATTGATTTTTCTTTTAAATGAAAATAGTGTAATAACCCACTCAGCAGGATTTACTGGCCTGTTAATCATACTAGGTCATTGCTGGAGAGTGAGAAAGTTTAATGTTCCTGCTGTGGGCCTTCCTTCCTGCCGTATGGTGGATGAGTTTATGCTTTCAAGGATGATGTTTATAGGTACTTCTGTTCTTCAGAATTACTGCATGTAGTCATCTAGAAATAGAAGATTTAAAATCTGAGTTTTCCTCGCTGTTGTTTCTGAAATACAGGAAACAAATTCAGTGATACCTGTATTGCTGGGGTTGCTCAAGTTCCATCATGGCTCAGCTATAAACATTGCTTGTTTCAAATGCTTTTTAGCCCCTGTCCAAAGTTTTCCTCTCCCTCTTCTTCCTTGTCGTTCCTCTAATCAATTGGAATGATGCAGAGTCACAGTGAAACATGGCACGGCTCTTGCTGCATTTACAGAAAGCAGTGCAAAAACTAGAGGGAAAGTAGAGTGGAGCAGGCAGTAAGAAAATGATCTTGCCTCTGATCCAAACTGTTAGAGAAAAAACAAAACAAACCAAAACCAAACCAAACCAAAAACCCCAAACCAAGAAGTGGGCTGCTTTTTTCTTCTCTGTTGATTTGGCAGTTGAGGTTTTTCTGCTTAAGCAAGTGGTTCCATTATGGGCTAAACCCTGTAAAGTCCATGTTGTTGAGTTACCCTGTTCCTGACTGTCACTCATTCTCCTGCCTTTGTGCTGGTTCAAGTATTTATATGATGCCTTGATGAACTGGATTGGGAAACTGATCTGGCTGAGAAGTAAGCCCTTTTTCTGTAGCTTCTAATCCTGTAGGTTATTTTTCAGCTAGATCTGTTTTGCCACATGACTGCACTAATGTGGTTGTGGTCACAAAAGAGAAGGGATGAAGAGTCAGAATCAGTGTTGGTAAGAGGAAGGTTAGGACTGTGTTGTCAGTCAGTCATGTGGATACAGATTAAATTGGTGATGAAATAGCAATGTCGCATCTTGATTTCCTTGAATTACAGCCACGTGGAAGTCTATGGTAGAAGTATTGGGGTGTTTCTGCATGTATGTATTGGAGAAAAATGTAACACACTTTAATCTAGGAAAGAGAGGCATAAAAAGAATGAGTATCTGGATCCTGAAATAATCCACTACAATTGGAATATGAAGCAAATGTTTTAGCAGTTATGGTAATTAACCATTTAAGCAACTTGGCAAAGGAAGTAGTGGATTTTCAGTTTTCTGCAGTTGCAGATAGTCCGTGGCAAATGCAAATTGTTAGACCATGTTAAGGTATAATTCAGTGAAGTTTAATGGTCTGTGGTATTAGGGAGGTTCAAATCATCAGTTACTTGAAACCTCTTTCACTTTGCAGACCCTTGTTTATTTTCATGGAGATTAGGATCTCCATCTAACAAGTTTAGCTACTGATGTTTGCTTTTATTTTAGTTAGTTTTGTAGGTTTTGTAGAAATTAGTCTGCTGATCCCTATGATTTCATGGCCACAGCTTGGAAACCATTGAGCTAAATGCTTTAAACAGCCTCTCCATCATTTAAACTCTGTGAATCTGTGGGTTTTGTGTATTTCTGAACAGGCAGTTCCATGAGACATCCAGCAAGAGAGACTGAGTTAGGAGTGAATGTCTTGTTCACATGTACGCTCCAGAGTGGGTTTTGGTCAATAGAGGCAAAAAATTGACATGCTACTGCAGCGATTAATCATACCATTAGTTATGCAGAAATCTAATTTTTCTGCATAAAGAGTTTGTATACTTGCTCAGATATAACAGAATGTTTATGATTTTGTAGCATCTGTTCTTTGGCACATAAGTGCTTTTATCTATTGTAATAAATTTAAATTCATAATAATAGCCTCTGTTATTTTGAGTCATAATTAATTATTTTTCATCTAATCCCTTTAACCTGAGGTTCAGAGTAAATTACTTTCCAAAGGCCACATTGAGTAGGTGGTTGAAATGCAGAGAGAGATGAGGAGTCTAATTTCCTTCCCAGTGCTCTATTTCAGAATGAAATAGAAAAACAGGCATGACTCCAAAGAAAAAAAAAATATTTTAGTACTTATTTTTATAGGAGATTGTCCCAGTTCTTGTTCATACAGCTGGATGGTTCCTGTTTACTGGCACTGAGAAAGCAGAGAAAAACAGCTCACATTTTCTTACTTTTCTTAAAGGGTGAAAAGGTAAACTATGAGAAGTTCAGGGTTTGGCTGCTGCACAACAAAGATGCTTTCACGTTTTCCCGTTGGCTGCTGTCTGGAGGTGTGTATGTGACACTCACTGATGATAGTGATACCCCTACCTTCTATCAAACCCTGGCTGGAGTCACACATTGTAAGTAAATGATGCTTGTTATTATGTGCCTTTTTAAAACTGTTTTGAAATTCACAGACACAAACTGTTGCCTTTCCACAGTTGTTCATTAAACCTCACTACTTTGATGAGTTATGTGGAATTTGTTCAGTGAGATAAATTTCTTCTCTGTGCTAACTCGTTCTCTGCTTTTTGTGCAGTGACATGTAAAACATTGTCATGTACAAGGACACCACAGGTCATTATTTTTAAGAGATAACAATACTGAGATTACAACACTTCTTTTAGTAGAAGTTTGCTACCAAGTAAATTAAGAAAAATAAAAACTAAAAAGGAAAATATCTTCTCGTTGACAAATACTAAATTTATCTAAAGTGACTTGACATTAATACTCATTTTATATTATATTTATAGATAGAGTAGATCGTAAAACTATTGAGGGTTCTGAAAATAATGGTAGTTTCAAAAATAAGTATTACCTTTTAATTTGCTTTCTGCAGTAGAATAAGTAATATTCCTGGCATGTGATCTAGTCAGGGAACTAAATTAACTAAAGAGAAGCCTCCTCAGAATTTGCATTTAGGAATAATCTCCAAAGTACAAGTGCTTCCTTATGTCTGTATTAATGTAAAAGAAGGAGCGGCTGTTTTTTAAATTAAATGTAAAAACAAAAGGCTGATAAATTATACTTGATATGCAAGTATAATGTAAGCATACATTACAGTAAAGCATCTAAGGGACTTTGGTATCCCTGGGAGAAGGGTGTTTGCTATTGAGATGTCAAGTGCTTTGAGCAATCTAGTTATATTTTATGTACTCTCATAATTTTCTTTGTTGGTGTCAGCATGGCATTTAATCTCTTTAATGGGTGTTTTACTTGAATAAAGCAACATACAGATTTTTCTCTTGGTTTTAAATCTGAGCGTTAAAATTCTGTTCTGACCATCTGAAATGAAAATGCATAATAAAATTAGAAGTTTATAGGCAGGTAATTTATTTGCATTACATGACAGACTGCAGTAGACATGGAGGTTACAGAAGACCACTAAATACTCTGAGGTCTAATAGACAAGGTGGAGGAGGAGGTATGCTGAAAAAAACAACCAACCCTCTGAATTTCCTAGGCATCAGCCCTGGGAAAAATCTCTCCAGCTGTATCAAACTGAGATCTGCCATGCCTCCAACCTTGTCAAGTCTCCTTTGCCCTAAGTGTTCAAAGAAAGCTTTACCTTAAACCTCTGGATGTTACCTCAGAGCTTGCTTTGCTTTTTTTTTTTTTTTTTAATGCTTTGAAATGGAAACTTTTTCTCAACAAACTTTTTCTACTATGCATTTTGTGAAAAAATTTTTTATACTGAAACTGAGATTTATAATAAAAAAAAAGCTACTGTTATATAGATTTTATTTCAGATTTAATGTTGTTCTCCCTACTTCTGTTTTTGATACACCTGTTACTGTTACCATCTGCAGCAAGGCCCTCAACTGTATTCCCAGCTGTTTCGGATGTGCAAAATAAATGATTCAAGAAAGAATGGTCTTTAGACTGAAGAGCATAATACTCTATTTTAGCCAGCCCATACCTATGTTCTTGTATCAAGAAGAAAGCCTTTCTTTTTTCAACTTTTTTGAAGAAAGAATTGGAGAAATTAAGACTGAAGTGCTATAATTAAAAACAAAATTAAGGAGACTGGATGAGAAGCATATTAGAAAAAAATGAATGGGAACAAAATCTGTTCCAATTCTTGGAAAAAAATTGTGCAGATGGTTCCATGTCATACTTGTTCCTATTGTAATAGGTGGGGTTTTTTCTTTTCATTTTGTAGAGAGTCTTTTCATCTTTTCATCTCAAATTTCTCCTACCTTTGTCTTAACAGAATCTCACTCACTTCATCAGTCTCAAAGTCAAATTGCATCGAGCATCTCAGTTTAAATGTGAGCCTTTTTGGTTGCAGGGATCTATCAACTAACCATGGTGTCTCTGCTACTATTTCAGCCTTACGATCTTTCCCGGAGCACACCTGCAGGAGTGTAGTCTGTTTTCCATTTAATGATTATTATCCCCTCTAACTTCCAGTTGCCTCTTCGACATCTTCAACTGTACAATCTCAATTCTTGCTTAATTGCTCTTAAGTATACTGACTCCTTCATGAAGCAACTGTCTTGCTCTTTAAATTTTCATAGCAGACTCAGTGATCCTACCTCAGCATAGCCATTATCTTTGTTGAAAGTACCAGTCCTGATATCAGCTCACCGTCTTTTAGCTGTATCTTGCAATTCCTCATACTTTAAGGTCAGAAGTTAAAGCAATACTCCTGTATTTGGTTTTAATTTATGATCAAGTTGGTTTATGGTAATTTCATAACACTCTGGTGTATAGTGGCATCTGATACTGTAAACCAAATTACAGAAGGAAATGTTTAGTCTTCTTTCTTTTCTAGGAAACTTGTATGCGTGGTTGTTCTTTTCCATGTGCTGCTTCATATGGCTACATGTTCTGTTGGAGAAGTTACTAGATTTTTAAAGACTTGTGAGTTATGTTTGCAGAGTTTGGGTCTCTGCTGGGTGTTTCAACACAACCTATGTTCTTGGGGGAAAAAAAATTAACTTCTGAAAAAAAATAAAATTCTTTTGCTGTATATTGCATCAGACTACTGAGAAATTCAGTGTTTTCTAGTAGTTGGTGGTCTTCTGTTTCTTTAGTGATAGCTTACTTTTACAAGCCATTGGCTGAGTGTAATGAAGGTAGAACTGAGTGAAAATTCAAGTTTTGCATTGCTAGGATTAAAAACCTGAAATAAAATATTTGAGAATGTTTGAAGTGATTATTGAATCTTCAAGTGCATGTCAGGTCTGAGGTCAAGCTTTCAATTGTATTTCAGAAAACTACATAACTTACATGTATTTTTGACTCTGTAAAATGTTTCAAACTGCATACTGTCAACAGACTTAGTATCCTTAAGCAAATTTGGAAAGCTCATAATACAGTTATGTTTGGACCTCTAGAAAAGATTGATTTTTACTGCATTTTTATTATTTTCAGTTAAATGTTGTAATAAGAAAAACAGAAAGTAGTTGTGCTGTGTTACAATGTCTGCAGCCCGATACCTTTTCAAATGACAGATACAGATAACTGAAATTTAAGATAGTAGGAAGATGAACTGGTGAACTAACCCGCCTCCCCCAGGTCTGGACAAATACTTTATGATGTATTCCATGATTTCCCTTGTGATTCAAGACAGTATAGGAATCTCATACAACAGATGCAAAAGTAAAGATAAATGCTTGGGCACTTGGAAGTAATTGCAGTCTAATCAGGTCAGCAAAAAGTACGAAATTCAGTACAGAAGTATTCTTAACACAGCTGAATGTGTAAACCAGTAAGAGCTGTTGTGACAGTTCCTTTTCTTTAAATGAAGGCTTGTTTTTAGTACTTCTACCTAGGATAATGGTTGCCTTTGGGGAGAAGTAGTTACTGAAATAATGTTTAGTAAACCTAGGCAAACACTGTTAGCAGAATGCAGTGAAAGAGTGAAGGTTTTAAAATTTCTGCTGTAAAATGAAGACTAATTTGCGAAACTTGCTGGTGCAATTAGCAATTCCTTACCTGGCTGCAGGACTCTGGCTGGGTTGCAGCACGCCCTCTCCCGGCTCAAGCTTCAGATCCTCCTCCCAAGCCTTACCTCCACTCAGTGGGCTTCCCGTTAAACATCCTGAATAATGTGTCAGGGACATGAAAAATTGCAGTGATAAAAATAGTGGAAGTTATTAACATTGATTTAGGAACAGACAGCGAACATTTTATTGCAAAGCATCAGTGACTCCATTTAAATTTGTTTAATGAGCCAAGCTATCAGGGAAACAAAGGAATTCTGATTTTTCATTTGTAAATAACATTTATTTTGGTATGCAGATGACTTTAATTATATTTCTCAACACATAATTAGAAAAGAAATTTTAAAGTTACAGGAAGCTGCACGCACTTACTGCTTTTAATCAAATTTTGTTCCATTTCACTTAAATCATAAATATGAATCATTTCATTTGAAAGCTACCAAAATAACTTAAGTTTCTCTTGGACTTTTGTTCTTAAAAAACAGTTTCAGGGATATGAGTCTCTCCTGAGCCTGAGTACTGACCAACTAGCAACCATTTGGATTTTCTCAGTTTCTTAGTATGATTGGGTACCTTTCAATTTATTCTATTTTATTTTTAAACCATTGTATTGAATAACACTATGGTAAAGCATGTAAATCAAAGATAAATCCTGTCAGGGACTACTGCTAACACTAAAATTCTCTATAGGGGAATATTCCCCCAAATCATTATACATACTTAATAATTACAAACTAAATGCCTAATCTTCTCTGGTACTCTTAAGTCCTAATGGGGTAATTCAGTAATACCACAGCTCGCAGCCACTGGAGGATGTCATTTTGTTGCCTTCCCTGGGTAGTGTGCACTCTCTTTAAGTATCAGAACAAAACTGACTCCATCCTACCTGTAAAATAGGTCTTACTTTTTGCCAAAGTAAAATGAGCCCAGTTCAAGTCTGTTTCAGTTAAGGTGCTCCATCCTCCGCTCCATCTCAGCCTTGGGTTGCAGTCATATTGACTCCAGGTGAGACCTCATTGGTCTCCTTCACTCAGCTGGAGATGCTGATGCAGCAACATAGGTGGTGGTTGCCCTTTTTTTAATGGCTGTGTCATTTTGTTGTGATGTGATGGGGCTTACATGCTCAGGTTTCCAGTCCATGGGGAAAATAATCCCATTTGTCAGAGATGTTACTGGTTTCAAACTGACAGACTCTGTAATTTGTACTCTTTTGGAGCCCAGTTTTTGTGTCACTGAGTTCTTACTAAATAGCATCTTAAATCTCCTTTGAATTGAAGAGACTCTCTTCAGTTGTCAGAAAATTTCATCAAAATGCTCCTGCTTTTTCTGACAGCTCTTACGTACCAAGATGCAGCTAAGACAGTGTGTAATCAGTACAATAATTATATTTTAGAACATAGAGTTATTGCTAATTTAGCCTAGTAAATGAGAGAAGCCCTGGATAACCAGACAGCATGGTTGAAATGGAAGAGTGATTTCTTGAAACAGTATAAAATTGAAACTGAATGTTGTGGAAGTAACCTTTTCTGGCAGAGATGGGTTTATAAACCTGTAGGGCTTTATGGTAAGCTGAAGATGTGAGTCTGTAAAAGAGAAGTGAAATGAAGTGATCACTTAACTTTGCTCATGTTAAAAGGCTGTCTGGATATTAAGTATGTGCTTGCCCACTTCAGTTGTGGTATCCACTCTTGAAAAGCCGTCTCTTAATGATGCATGGAAGCCAACAGAAAGCAATTCTGAAGGTTATGGATTTATTAAAGGTGCCTTTAAGAGCATATTTTATTCTCTGCTATTTTTTTTCCAAGTGTGTGAACACTTTTACTTTGAGAGGAACTGCAGTATTTAATACTACTTCTGTACATGTTCTCATGTTAAGGCACTGGTGATCTGTGTTCTGCTAGGTAAACACCTGGATAGTGGTGTCTGACACAAACAAGGATCTTGGCTGAAGTTACAATATTCCCTTCTCTGTGTGTCTCTGCGTGTTTTTCAATAAGGACAAAGGAAAGATGAAAGTATTACAGCAGACAAGGCCACTAAGAAAAAGCCTCAGTGTCACTTAATCTGCATCTTGCCACTTTGTTATCCTCTTAGTTCCCAGGCTATTTTATATCTTGCAAAGCAGCTCTCAGTACCCAGGTCCCAGAGTCTTCAGTGTGTTCATTTGAAAGCGACAAACAAGTGTGCTTAGTCAGAAACCCTGTTTGGTGTTCAGTCATTTGGTCTCTGGTTCTGACTCAGCCGTTGCGCAATGAAGGGCTCCCTCGGCAGCTGGGGACTGGGTTTTGCATGGAGGATATCATGGTAAACGGTAAAACAAAGCAAGCTTCAGTTAAAATGTTGGGAATATGGTATGCTGCTTCTGCTGTGAACCAGAGAGGATTGTACCAATAGGTGGGTAGAAATGAAAGTTTTAAAATATATTGAAATGCCTAGTTAATTCTGGTCTTATAAAAGAGTTGTAATAAACAGTTACTGAAATGAAAACACATGTTTAATTATTTTTTTTTTAAGACAGGATTATTCATGGCTTGCTGCAATATTTAGGAAGGGTGGATATGTCATGGGAATGGCATTAAAATGAAGGATACTTTTTTTAGTGTTTTTCATTGACATGCAACCTGCCTGCCAATCACAGTGTGGCAGCTGGTTTTAAATTAACTCTTTTCAGTAGAGTTACTCAAATACGTATTTTTACTGAAAATGTTTGCCTATTCTTCCTTTACAATATGAAGACTGTAGCTTGAGGTGTACTTGACGTTATCCCGCTGATTATACTTGTCTAATTCTTAGAGATTGAACTAAAAAATACTAGTGATAATTTTACAGAGCCAAAAGATCCAAAAGTTTTTTCATATTTTTAATGGACAAGTGATGAGAGAGACCTAAAATAGCATATATATGGTTAAATTTCACAGGTGCATAATATTTCCATGTGACCTCAAATAATTGTGTTGTATTTAATTGACAAAAATTAATACTTACTGGCCTAGAAAGCCACTCTGTTCTGATGTTTGGGGCTATATTTTATATAAGATACGTCTTTTAAAATAATCCTAATTATTTAAAATTTGAACTACTGAATGAAAGCCCAGTTCATACTTCCTGCTGTGATTTGAACAGGCATCAGGAAAGAAATTTTATACTTGGATAAAAGATTTTACCTTTCCAATGTAAACCCTCTAGAATATGGCAATTTTTTTTGTACACATTATGTTCGGATAAAAGTGCAGTCTGCTTTTATCATGCTTCATTTAAACTTCAATAACAAATATGATGATATGTATATATCATAAATCACAAGAGATTTCTTTTAACTTGGGTTTATGGAGGAATAGATGGTACACTATATATCCTGAGACTGATTTACAAGATTCTGAGCAAAGAGGTCACTCTGTAGAAATCACATTATGTAACAGCTGGCTTTTCAACGGCACAGTTAAACTTTCATGTGTGCTTAATCCAATAAATATTTCTGTATTTTGTGTAAGTGAAACTATTGCAGTGGGCTGCAATTCATTGTTACTATGAACAAAAAGTGTTCTTTTGTCACATTTTTATTTGTATTTAAACTATGTTGTGTGAGTCTAATCAGTGTGAAGAATATTATTTACTACTTTGTCAGTTTTACTTCCTAAAATGTTAGGCTCTTCTGCAGCAAGTCAGTACAGGGGACCTGCATTGGCTATGATATCAATGTAACACTTACGCTAATACTTATCGGCTCTTCTTTTGAAGATGATTATTTGAAAATTCTTTGTCTTTTAGAAGACCATATAATTTCAACCACTGCTTGACAGAAATGCAGATAAGATGCTTTCTGATAACCTTTCTTTTCTGAGATTAATGTAATAAAGCAATAAAATTAGCACTGTAGAAGCTCTCTGTGAATTACAATTTAAAAAATGGAGTACAACTAGCTTCTACTATAGATATTTGAGAAAGGTTCTCTGGGAAAATAAAACAATCTTTCAGTTCTTAATTACTAAAAGTAAATACTGCACCTGCCAGTGAAACCAAGTTTCTGCAGATTTACTCTTCAGTAAAGACAATGTGACCTTCTTTATTTTTTTTAATATTCTTAGTGTGGCATCATTTCAAGAATGAAGTGCAACTAGCACTTTTGTTATTCTTCCCAGTCACAAAGGTAGATTAAAAGGAAACAAAGTGATTTACATGCTCATGCTCAGGAGAGTTAGCATAATGCTTTTGTATTTGCTAATGAGAGTAATAATGTATATTTGCAGTTCTTCTAAATGACAGTACAAACTTGCCCTTTATATGCAGTTGTTTAGGTAGTATCATAGTACTGTGATTCTCTTTGTGTACTTAAGGTTCTGTCTCATAAAGCATCTTTTACCTTTCATTTGTTGTTTTTCTTTTTGTTTATTTCTGTTCTTGAAACTCCATGAATATACTTTTCCTTGTATTTCCTGTGGAATACGAGTACTCTAGTCCTAATGTCATGTCTTGCGAGTTCTTTCATATCAGTACTGTAGCATCCTGATACCTTTAGAGGCAACAAGCCTGAGTGAGAGTGTATTTTGGTAGATTTTCTCTCCTCTGGTGACATGCTGACCGTTTTGGGGCAGGTACATCATTAAATCGTGAAGAGACCCCTGTGTTTCTTGGAACATGCCAAATGCAGTTCTACGTCGCTTGGCTGTTCTGCTTAGGATCATGAAGCTGCTGACATCTGTGGCAGTCCTAAGCACCTATGACATTTCTGTAGGCTGATCTTCAAAGACATAACTACTGCATTTCTCCTTCTTGATTTCTAGTAGAATAATTTTCCTTTATATGTTTAGATTCCTGCTTCCTTATGTATTGAGGACAGACTTTTTAGTAGGGCCTGTAGTGATAAGACATGGGGTAATGGTTTTAAACTAGAGGAGGACAGATTCAGAAATTTTTTGTGCTGAGTGTGGTGAGACATTGGCACAGGTTACCCAGAGAGGTGGTGGGTGCCCCATCTGTGGAAACATCCAAGGCCAGGCTGGACGGGGCTCTGAGCAACCTGGTCCAGCTGAAGGTGTCCCTGTTCGCTGCCAGGGGGTGTGGGGTGGTGTGGGACTAGGTGGCCTTTAAAGGGCCCATTCCAGCTCCACCATTCTGATTACAACATGACCCAGAGCCAGGAGATGGTAAAGCAGACAAGGGAATCGATTCATCTAGGAAGGAGGAGGAGAGGAGAAAGGAATACAGTTCGGTTTTCCTTCTGGACCAGCTCTCTTATCTCACTATGTAAGTGCATGACAGCTGATAACGGTGCAAGCCAGGATGCTGCGGCAGGTGCCTGGGGTTAAGGGGGAAGGTAAACTTTCTCCGCACAGCCTGAAGTTACATTAGCTTCATGCGACCCTAGGACGCCAGCGTGGCTGTGGGGGTTCTGCACACAAGGCTGTCTAGTGATTGTACGGAATGGGCAGAGGGAAGGGAGGATGTTTTCACTGATGTGACTTTTCTAGTTAGACTGGCTAAAAATATTTTGCGGGAAGTTGCAAACCCCTTCCACTTCTTCAACTCTGCTTCAGTTATTAATCTTTCATTAAAATTTTCCCAAACTTTCTGCTGATAAGGGTATGGTATTTTTGTTTTGATGCATTATATGAATTGCCTGCTGGGTAATGACAACTAGTTCATGTTTATTGTTTTGTTCGGGTTTTTTTGCTTTTGTTTTTTGTGTTGGTTTTTTTAGGCTAAATTACTATTCTCAGTAAATTACTAATCTCAATGACAGAAATAAGAAAATAAATCAATAAAATTTCAATTTGACATACAACTCTTTTTGGGTCTCTTCTGTTGTTAAGCCTTAAAGGATTATTATTGTTTCTATAGACTAAACCAGGCCAAATAGCTCAAGTTAAACCTATTAGAAAGCTGGCGTGGATTTAAAGGCTCAGAACCATCTGGGAATGGGATCACACGTAGTGGTTCTTAATATAGACAGCTTTGTCATTACATATCTATTTGAGAACCAGTTAATTTGCACTGACCTAAAGCAGTGTTTTGACACACTTGCATATGTAAAAAGGTTAAAAGTATTGTTGAGCAGAAATGTAATGATTTTTTAATATTTATTTTTTTATTTTATTTTATTTGAAGGATAAAGCATAAGGAGACTGATGTTTGTATGTAATGTTTTGAAAGAAAACACAAGTTCTTCCTCTGTATTTTTTTTTTTTAACCTTTACTTAGCACCTTGTTTTCCTCATTGCTGGTTTTGGGGTTTGGGGTTTTCCCCCTTCTTTAAATTAGCTTGTAAATTCCTCTGTATAAAGTGTCTTCTAGGTTTGTATAATCACTGCCCAATGTTGACTGGGTTTCTAAGTGCATCTGTAGTATAAATAATAAAGTAAAACAAGCTATTCTATATTTGGAAAAAATTATTGCTGAGATACAGTGTTTAAATGTCACATTATAATTTAGCCTTATTATTGTATAAGAAGGCTAAAAATTTCAAATAGGAATTCTTCAAGAGCAGCCAAGTACTAATTTTTTTTTTTATTATTCTAAAAAAGTTCTGGGATTTTTTTTTTAAATGCTACTTCACATCCTTTTAGAAGACTTGAATACTGGATACCTTGGGAAAGTAAGATTTTGCACATAAAATCTACCTGTTCAATTCACCAGGAAGAAATATGTGAAAATGAAGACTGTGGAGCCTTTAGCAATGGGATTTCATTTCTTTATTTCTAAGTGCTTGTGATGATGTGTTTTTAATGTTGAACTCCTAGATGGTGAATGATTCTGTAGATAAAGAAGGTAATATTGGACCTTTATTGCTCATATTTTTAATTTTTATATGCAGGTGTCAGGCATAAAAAAAGGATTAACATAATTTTTCTCTTTGTGACAAAATAATGCTGCATTTTTATTTGGTACTGAATTCTAATGCAGTCCAGATACTACCAAAATATTCTTTTACTTCTGTTGTTTATACAGTGGAAGAATCTGACATCATCGATCTCGAAAAACGATACTGGCTGCTAAAAGCTCAATCAAGAACTGGACGTTTTGATTTAGAAACATTTGCCCCCTTAGTTTCCCCTCCTATTCATCCATCTCTGAGCGAAGGTATGGAAATTTGGTCAAATGTACAAGGAAGTGATGATGCTGTGGTGTTCAGTACCTGATGGTCTACTGATGTACAAATTCTACAGCTTTAAAAGGGGGCCTGGTTTAAAATCTATTTTAAGTTTAAATTACAGAGTTCATTTCACTGAGTTCTGAATGTTTGAAAATGAGACAAGAGACCTGAGCAATCTCTGTTTGTTGGGAAATCTGGAATGACGAAAGAAGTGATGCTTCTGTGTGTTACATTGTTGTTAGTTGTCAGGAAATTTGTTGAACTTGGTTGTATAATTTGCCCTGTAGTTGCTTAAATCTTTTCACTGGGTTCCTTAAGATTCTATAGTGACAAAATGTACTGCTGTCCTTGAATGAGATAAAATAGGAGACCTTTTCAAAACTGACAAACGTGTTTCATCTCTGAAATGCCAATTCAGCATGCAAGTCAGAAGTTGTATCATGCTGTCAATGAAATGATCTTCCCTAATAGTGTAAGTTAAGGAAGATTTTGTTCAGGAGATGTGTATGTTGCAATGCAGACATATTAATAACCAAGCTGGTCTTTCAAGTTGAAGCCACTCTGGTAATAACTGGAGGTTGCAATTGTTTAATTGCCATTTACTGCACAACTTAAGGACACGAAGTAACATTCTGCTTACAGCTAGTTTTTGTCTGCAGTTCTAGAGTGGGAATTTTTTGTCACTGAATGGTCAGCTTTGCTGACAAGTGGCAGCAGTAACTAGAAGATGGGAAATTTATTTGCAGTGGATGCAATCTGTTAAAACACCAGAACATATGTTCAGTTCAATAGGGATATATCCCCACATCCTTTTGCTTTTAAGTGCGTTTTACCTACTTAGTGATAGAAATTTACACAGGTGCTATGGGGAAACTTAAACTTGATCAGCTTCTGGTCATTATATATGTCTTCTGTGGATAGTGCAACTGAGTCATTGTCACACACAAAAAAATATCTATGGGCTAAAAAAAAAGTATGTGCTGAATGAATAGAACTCTTAAATCCTTTGAAGACTGGTAACTAAAACTGCTCACTCACTTAGGGCCAGATTTGTAATGGTATTCAGTGATTTTCGTAGGAGTTTCTATCAGGTGCTTTGGAAAAGCAGAAGCATTTGGCATCTGAGTACCTTTTGCTATTTTGGTTCTTTAGCTTTTGTAAAATGCTTGTCCTGGCCATACTGGTTTAGATGTACTGTCTATAAATCAGGCATTATGAGGAAGGTGTGAGAATAAGGTTCAGAGTTCTTCATTTTCCCCCCCCACCTCCATCCCCGACCCAGCCCCTGGCTTTGTTTATCCATACATGAGTGATCTAATTCACCTTAAAAATGGTCTTAGTAGTGCTTAAATATCTTTATTACACTTAGAAGAATTAGTTATAATCATAAGTGTTTATACTTCTTTTTGCAGATGTTAACAATTAACCTTTCATGTAAATATAAAGTATGATTGTCAGCTGTTTCAGCCAGATGCTGTAACAGGAGATGCTTTTGTGGTTTGCAGGTTTGTTTAATGCTTTTGATGAAAACCGAGACAATCACATAGATTTTAAAGAAATTTCCTGTGGGCTCTCAGCATGTTGCAGGGGACCCTTGGCAGAAAGACAAAAGTGTAAGTATGCAAAATGTTAACTGTTAATTTTAGAGAAGTTTTTTGGTTTGAGCATTGAAGTTTAGTTGTTTCCACGTTTTTAGAAATATTTTCCGCTGAACAAGTGTGTGTCTGTGAAAGGTGACAGACTTTAAGAGTTAAAAAATTAAAGGATTTTTAAATACCAGGGCTTCCTTCTATCAATAATGATGAAACATAATTCTGTATGTATTATAACTTATTCATAGCTTCATATAAATTATCAACATGTTTCAGGGAAAAAAATATATTTCAGAAGTTGTTTTGCAGTGTCCTGCATTGTGATGCTGAAATGTGTATCTCAGTATAGAAAGTGCAAACACTTACTTATTCATTATATGTTATATCAAGTGAATGTCCTATTTGATTGTCTTGTGGTTAATAGCATGTTCTGGCTTGCTTACTGTTCGGTTTTCAGCTGGCTCCCTGCAAGATTCTTGTGTTTTGAAATACCTTTGTGCCATACTTTTCCAAAGCCATATTGCTGCAACTTAAAAGCTATCATTCACTGGAAATTTCTGGATGCACATATGTTCCCTGCTATGTCACATTAGAAAACACAGCACAGAATTGCAGGAATCTAGATTTCAGTTTATTAAACACAGCTGCTCCATTTCCTCACTACCACACATGCATCCTGCCTCATCAAAACTGTCAGCACTAAATCATGTTCTTGTGACTCTGCAGACTTACGTTCTGCAAGAAATAAAAAGTAGTTGTTGTGTAGTTCTAACATAAAAAAGTAATTTCCTTTTTTCTCAGTTTGCTTCAAGGTTTTTGACATTGACCGGGATGGTGTGTTGTCTCGCACTGAACTTAAAGAAATGGTTGTTGCACTTTTGGAAGTCTGGAAAGATAACCGTACTGATAAAATACCTGTACGTTATTTTGGTTTTTATTTGTTTGCTTCTGTTCCTTAAAGTCATCCTCAAAAGTAGGAATGTGAATGTTGTTTGGTTTCAGTGAAATACAGGCTTCCTTTTGAACTACTTTAGCTTAGGAGTATTGATAACTGGATGTAACTTGCCTCGCTTAACTTTGACCTGCCATTAACCAAATCAGAATGATTTGACTGTAATGTAGTCTGTTTCATATAAAGAAACTTTAGGTACAGGAGTGCAACTGTCTGGAAGCACTCAGTTGTGAATTATATAGAGGTATCATCAACATTTCTTACAGTTACATTTTTTATTTTAAACACATGCAGCTCCAGAGTGCTGTGAGAATTTAACTCTTGTTTTCTAATCCTTTATTTGCTAAGGAATTGAACATGGATTTATCTGAAATTGTAGAAGATATTTTGAATATGCATGATACCACAAAGGTAGGAATTTGCTCTTGTTTCTTTGTCATTTTTATACCCTAGTATCTTCAGTTGATTTATAAAAAAGAAAGTAAAATCTTGTGCTTTCTTTAAAGCAGATGCGTCAATAGAAAAATCTCTTTCAAGAAATGTCAGTTTTCCAGTAAGATTTTCCATGTTCTGTGAGAGAAAGAACATGTTTCAATTTTATAAGCCATTTTTATACGTGAGACTAAACCAAAAATACATATCCAGATGAAATTAATTTGAAGCATATACTGTTTGCAAGGCTTTGCTATGCATAATTAATACCAGTTTTAAATCTGATGCTTGACTTGTTCTAGAGAAACTGTTTGTGGTTGGTTTTTTGTTTTGTTTTGTGGTTTGTTTTTTTTTTTTTTGCAAGATCATTGTTCATGTGAAACAAGGGGTAATGAATTAACTTACCTTATACTTTATGCTGTATAAAGACACCTCCTGTGCTGGAACAGAACTGTATTAATTCAGTAGTAACTTATGCATTATCATTTTCAAACTACTTTGTTTGCAGTATCATTATATACAACCAGTGAACTAGTATGATGATATTGTTTCAGACCTAAGTATCCATTAAACTATGAAGACATGTCACGACTGTCGTGACACACAGAAAAAAGTCTTAGTAGCTTATATTGTGCTTTATAGTTAGCTGTGTGTAAATCTTTAATTAAGTTCTTGCTTTTTCAAGATACCATCTGCAAACAATATAGTGGAAGTTGTTTCCATTATTTCATCCTTTACTTCACTAATTAAGATGTGTGTCTGGAAACTAAGTAATTTAAGAAAAACTTTAAAGAATGTCTAGGAATGCTTAATTACTTGTTTGAATAGTTGTATTGCCTGCTTGTACTCCAACAAAGTGGTGGGCAAATATTTTATTATAATTTTTTCATTGCCAAAGCAGTAGAAAATATGGCTTCAGTGAGCTCTTTCTTTCATCCTTTGAGGTTTTTATTATTTGTTTATTTTAAATGGGTCATTTATAAGGAAGTGTATAGCAGTCTTCTTTCCACAAAGAGTTGGGAAAGAAGATTAAGTCTTCAGAATATCTTTCATAGTTGCATCATGAATGTAGTGATGGAAAGAGCTGATGGTGCAGTAATTACATAAATTGTTTAACCTCTCTTTGCGTGTTAGCTTTGACCTGTGTGAACTCTGGAGAAAATGGTCTGTAAGAAGAGGTGGAGTAACTGCCACTACTGTAAAAATGGCTATAAATTATATTACAGTATAAGCAATTTAGCTTGATCCATTCACTGTATGGTTGAAAATCACAAGGTCCTCTGACTCTTGTCAGTGGTAACACTACTGTAACTTTGCAAGTGATTAAGAATCAATAGGACTTGTGTTGTAGGGTAAGATCATAAGGACTTGATGATCAAAAATAGTTTTTCCCAGCCCACAGAGGAAGATGGTGGGTTTCTGAATGGATCAAGTATCTGTATATGCAGAGCTTATTTGGACAATCAGAGTCTTAGATTGTCTCAGTCTTGTTTCGTGCAAAGTGATTGCCCTGACCAGTCACATACTGCTTCTGATGGTTTCGTGGTGTGGGAAGGTATGACTACTGCAGTTGAGCATGAGTACTAAATCTGAATGATGGAGAGCTGGAGCAAAGGTTACAGCCTGTGTGTAGTTTGTCCTCTGTACTCTCAAAGCTTTTTGGTTTTCTAGGTTACATGTGTTATGCTAAAACTTGTTTTATCTTCTTTCATTGGATTAAATTTTATTATCAGTGGTAGATGCAAATTTTTGTCAAATCACTGGCTTTGTCATGCCTTGTAATGACACATTTAATTAACATTTTAATAGAAATAGGTTAATAGCTTGATGGTTTTTTCCTTTCCCTTTCCATTCTCTTCCCTTCAACTAAGCTTGGACACCTGACTCTGGAGGACTACCAGATATGGAGTGTGAAGAGTGCACTTGCCAATGAATTTTTAAATCTGCTTTTTCAGGTATGTTTAGAGGAAATTTAAACTTGAAAATTGTGGTCACTAACTCATGAGCTTTTTGCGTGGCCATGAATTGCAGCATCAGCATTTGTGCTAACGTGCTTATGGTTTTGTTTATTTCACTGAGTTATGTGGTTTTGCAATTGTGCATTACCTTGATGGAATGATTCTCTATTTGATTACTATTCTTTTCAGTGTATGGAGATGCCTAAAGCCTAATTTGATAAAGTGAATGTTTATAAACAATACTGTTCATAAAATGAAATATCCAGTGTATCAGCAGTTATATTTTTCATTAGAAAAAGGCTGTGTTCTTAAACAATTGTTCCTGGAAATCTTTGCTGAGGAAGTGACACAGGAAATGAGAAAAGGTATCAGTAATTCTACAACTGCTTTCCCTTCACATTTTTGGTTAACGCCGTTTAAGGAACCTTTTGTTGCTTTCTTAATGAAGCAGTCCTTGAAAGCTGTGATCTCATATCACTATTGTGTTGCAAAGCTGAGGATTAAGTGTGTATACGATTTGGTTGTAATCAAGCTTGAGTTAGATTTTTGTAAATTCTTAAAACAGTCATATTTTAGTGTTGGCTCACTTTGTGCAGAAAATGACCCCCTGAGAGTATTTTCGTTCACTGCAGTTTGTTCCTTACCCATTTTTCATAGAGGTTGATACTTTGAGTTTAAATAATAATAATAATAATGGTAATAAATAATGATGGAGCATTGAAGATTTGTCCTAATCTAATGTTCACCTCCAGCCCTGTATGACAGTCTCAGTTCTTCCAGGGATGGCCAGGGAGAACTGGTGGGCTCCGTTCTCACGTTACCAGTGAAACTTGATTAGTTATGAGGCAGATTGTACCAGAAAAATACTTCATCAGAGGGAAGCTGTGGGTTTTGTTTTTGTTTTTGTTTTTTTTTAAATTGTTGTGAGAGGATGTCTGACTAGCATACTCCTGATTCTCCCGTTTATAACCCTAGACTACTTTATAAATTGTGTTTTGAACTATTCTTTGTAAAGAAGTTAAGGGTGACTGAGTGAGAGTACTCGAAGACCATCAGCTGCACCACAGCTGAAAAGAATAAAATCAGAAAGTTCTGAAAATTCTTTTTATCTCTAATTGCATCAGGTTTTGCTTACACTGCAACCTTCTCAGGAAGGGCTGTCTTTATTTTTGGACTGTCTAGCATTATATATCCTTATCCTTATCCATCATCATAACTTAATATTGATGAACTAACAAGTAGCTATGCAATACTGAAGTAGAATGAATGAACATTTAATATATTTGTCTTAATGATGATTACACGTTGCCATTGTTACACATTGCTTGTTGGAGGTCTCGTTTACAGTATTTTTTTCTCTGGCAGAAAATTGCTATATTTTCATTTTAGATTTTTATTTCCTTTGATAACTTTATCTTATGAAGCACTCTCATGCTGCGGGCTCAACAGCATACTCGTGCAGGACAGAGTCTGCCATTGATTTGTCTGGGCATTCATTTGAGCTGTCATGAGCTTGTGTGTCTCATCTGCAGACAAGAGAAGCTAAGTAGTCTGAGTAGAGTGCCTTGGACGGCTTGTCAACAAATTGGTTTATTTGTAGCGGGTTTAGTTTATATGAAGAATCTGATACTAGCACAGTGTTACATGAATTTAAAAAGAAATGTCAGAGCCAGCTGTGTTGTGTGTGCTGGAAAATCTGTTGCTTCCCAGCAGCTAATAGTCTTTGTTTTATTCAGAATGTGGAATGGTCTCTCACACTGTAATATAAATTTAAATAAGATATCTCACCAGTCATTAGAAATTTCCAGCTGAGATGCAAATTGATAGCCTCAAAAGAGACATAAAGAAAAGACTAAAAATCATGTTATGAGCAGCAACCAATTTGAAAACAGTCTCAGAGACGAGACAGCAGACCCTCCTCCTGCAATGGGAAACAAAGACCCCTGCAGAGTCGGTTCCCCTCTGCTCCCTGCTGCTTGCCCAGTGGCTGGGATGCTGCTGGGAGAACCAGCCCCAGCCATTGCTGCAGCCAAGGCCAGGATGGTTTCACTGGGAAGAGAGGAGTAATATATTACCCGTCAGGGACTGCTGTTGTTGTGTACTCGGAATAAAACTCCACCCAGATCAGGCAGCCATCTAGGGGATGGTGCCTTCTGTGTTTGTTTCAAGAAGGGAAAAAAAAAAAAAAGAAGAAAAAAGCATCAGACATTCAGAGAGTGTTCTACAATTTTGAGAGCATTCTCAGTGTTGACTGGTTCGTTGGCCTGCTTTAAACTTCTCCCTCAGTCTCTTCATGTGCTTGTTTTCCTTTCAGTCCCTTTTATAAGCACTTCTCCCCAGTTTTCCCCTTTGCATTTTTTTTATTTTAAACCTTCAGCTTATCCTCTTCTAACATCTTGTAATCTCCCAATTTCTCATTACCTCTCTCCAGTACGTACAGGCATCTTAACTTTTTGTATGTCTGATCCGTGTCAGTTGCTGTGATCTTTCATAGCATGTGCTTCAGACCTGAAAATAATGAAAATTCATTTTCTGTTCACCTTAATTTGTCTTGGGGCTTTTGATATTCTTGGTATTTTTGTCGTAATAGAGGGAACAGGTTGTGAATATCATAATCAAAACACTTCTTTTTTAGTGATTTGTTCAATTTTAGGTAGTCTTGCTATATAATTGAAAAGAATTTTCTGAATGGTTTCGTTAGCTGTTCTTTTCTTGTGTTTACCTAATGTTTGTTTCATAGTGGTGTAGTTCTTAATAAGAATTACTTTCTTTTTCCAGGTGTGTCATATAGTTTTGGGGCTACGACCTGCTACTCCAGAAGAGGAAGGACAGATTATTAGGTGCGTGTTTTGCTCAGAATCTTAAATGGTTTTCAGAATCACCTTTGAATATTTTCAAAAGGACTGTAGTTTCCTTGTTTCAACTGATACTTCATGTTGTTTGTTCTTTACGTACAGAGGCTGGTTAGAAAGAGAAAGCAGGTATGGTCTTCAGCCAGGGCACAGCTGGTTTCTTATTGCAATGCCGTGGTGGCACCAGTGGAAAGAATATGTCAAATACGTAAGTATAATACTACTATATACTGAGTAAGGGTTTCTGTGAATGTGTTGATGGAAAAAAAGTCTGCAGCCAATGACTGCTTAACCAATAATGCTTGAAATCAAACAACTCCTGTCTCTTAGTGGAAAATAATTGTTTTGCTGAATCATTGTCACATGGTGAGCTTTTCACTATAATCTCATTAAACTGTCATCTCTTCCTGTACTTTGTTTCATCATTCCTGCATGTCAAAATATTTTTTGAATAAAAATACAGTCTCACAGTAGTGCTCCCATTAAGTCTTTTGATCCATTTGATAATAGAGCTACCTGTTTTGGTTTTGACTTCACTTAGGCCACAAATACACACTGTATTTTCTGGAAAAATAAAGGAGAGAATTGGTATAACTGGATTTATAGGCAATGGAGAATAGTAGTCCAGTACCTGATGGTGATCAAAGCAGTCCTACTAAAAGGGTATTGTTCTAGGGTGCTTTTTAATACCCACCAACTAAAATATTTAAGTTAAAGCATGGCTATGAACTTACCCAAAAGAAAACGTATTTAATAAAATTTGAGGTGGTGATAAATACTTTTTGCAGGTTACACAAGGGAAATAAACTATTTCTCAAAAGGTTTTTTTATATAGTGATAAGTAATCATGTAAGTATTTGAGTTGTTTTATAAAATCAAATAACTAAAAATACTCAGAAAACTGCAGTGTATGCATTAACTAACCATGTAATTAGTTTTTCTTTGTGCACAGTGAATTGGACAAATGATGGCTTAAATACCTGAAATACTAGTTAATTTAATCCTCGTCATAGTATAAGCACTCAGCTGTGCACATGGTTTCATACCTAATCCTTTGCATAATAGCACAATGCCATTAGTCACTCTGTCTGCCTCTTGAGCAAAGAGGACACTCAGAATTTCCGTAAAACTCTAGAAATTATTACATTAATTCCAACATACATTTTAGCCTTATTTTATACATCTCAATTTAATGCACAGTTTTGTAATTTGACAAGATATAATGTTTAGTTACATGATAAATAGGGGACAAATAAATCAGGAAACATCCCTT
Source organism: Falco rusticolus (assembly GCF_015220075.1). NCBI lineage: Eukaryota > Metazoa > Chordata > Aves > Falconiformes > Falconidae > Falco > Falco rusticolus. The sequence continues at coordinate 16,617,535 of NC_051187.1, read as the reverse complement.
TTTTTCAGTGTTGTTATAGTGATGTTTATTGCGTGGATTTTCTTCTTTCCTCTCTTAAGGCTCAGTTAATACCCTTTTCTGTTTTCTCATTTCTTGCTGTTTCTCATTGTGACTGGTGCTATAAATTGAGTAGGATTCTTCTTACATGTTGTCTGTACTGGGCAGGCAAGTTACACTCTTGGTGGAGGACACAGATATATTTTTTTTTTTTTCTCCACTTATATTTTGCCTAAGTGTGAGCCAGATTGCATTTGCAAATTCTTTTCTCCAAAGGAGACGAAGGAACTTTGTTTCAAAACAAAGTTAGGGAAGACTAAATTGTTGCAGGTTTGAGGAAACCATGGGGTTTTTTTTGATCTTGTGCTAGCTGTTCTCATTTAATCCCATGAAATTCAACAACGACAAATCTTCAAATATTTAGTCTAGTTACAGCTGTCTAAAATGGTTGTCTTTTTATGTACCTAGATAGAGAAAATAATTCTGGTATTTCACCATTTTTATATTGTACGGCAGAGTTTATTCAGTTGGTTTAACAATTTTGACTGTTAGTTTCTGCAGTTTTTTCATCAGTAGGTGTAGAAAATGTTTTTTCCTATAATGCGCACTGTGATATACAAAAGTGGTCATGCAGCTGTGAATTTTGGTGATTGGTTTGGCTGGTGCTAAATGTCTTTGATATCGGCTTATAATTAACTTTTCTACTTCCTACCAATTTTAGGATGCAAACCCTGTTGTGATAGAGCCTTCGTCTGTCTTGAGTGGAGGTAAGAATTCGCTCATAGCTGCTGCAGCCAATACTTCAGAACAGGGAGAAGACAAAATGGGAGGTCTTAATTACTTCAGTGCAACAGAAGAAAAGTTTTCAGATAATATTTCTACTGCATCAGAAGCCTCAGAGACTACTAGCAGCAGTAAGCATAACATCTTATTTCCTTGGAGGTTTAATGTAGTACAGGTTTAGAGAAAACTACATGCCGCATAGATTCCTCCAGGCGAAAAGATAACATGGTTTAGATTGCAGTAGTGGCCTACAAGTGGACGTTGGTGAATTACTAGGATTTTTTAGTCTGTGGTGGATAAACAAGAAACAGTTTTGCTTAAACAGCAATTCATCTTTTATGCTATGAGTAGTTTCCAGAATTGCTTTCAAGATGGTTTTTCTCCTATCATTTATTTTCTGAGTGGATTTTTTTTTCCCCCCTCTTCACATTAAGTTGTTTCTAGGTCATACCTAATTGGGCATTGTATTATGTCTTCCAACGAGATGACCTCAGATACTACAAAGAGGAAAGAAGCAGGAAAAAAAAAATCGGAAAAGCATGCTTACAATTTTACCGGGCATGTGATCTAAATGAGTTTATGCAGATTCTAGGAGCCATCTTTTGAAAGAAGAGATTTTTGTTCTTGTGAGAATTTGAGATGTTGGGTTTTTTCTTACAAGACAGCTGAATGTTGCATCTGGTATTTTAAAATCTGTGTCTTAAAACTGTAACTTCAATTTAAAATAGATAAATTACTGTGATTGTTTTTGGGGTGGGTGTTGGAGAAGATAGAGGAAGGGCAGGAAGGGAGACAAGTTTTACATTATAAGTTTGTTCTTTTTATTAACGTGAAATTTAGATTTAGTGTTCTGCATAACCAAAGGAGATTTTATCAGAATATAAACATCTTCTTTTTCAAGGACAAAAAAATAAAAATTGGGCATTATTTCATATATATTCAGGTTTGTATACAAGATTTTCAGGAGTCTGGTATTCAAACAACAGATAATGAGCAGATGCTAAACACATTTGTACCGGCAAACCTAGTTAAGCTATTTTCAAACAGGTATTTGTGTAGATAATCTGCTTTGGTATTTGGATATCATATATCCTCTTCGTCACCTTTTCTGACAATAATTTGTCACTCTGTAATTTGCCACTCTGTAGTTTGGAAGAGTTGCAAGTTTCACTGAAGTGAGCAAACTTCTTCAACAATCTTTTTTTAAAAACAAACAGAAAAAGGATACAAGAATTTAACTCATTCATTTATGGTTTATGGAGTCATGAACTGAAACAGAGGATTTTTATTGTTTTTCCTTGTATTCTGTTACAGATACTCTTTACCCTGGCACACCAGGGACTGATGTATGCTTTGCTAGGCAGCATAATACTTCGGACAATAATAACCAGTGTTTCCTTGGAACCAATGGGAGTACTTTGCTACAGCTTAATCCTCAGAAACCAGGAGCTATTGATAACCAACCCCTAGTAACACAAGAACCAGTGAAGGTAAATACATCTGAGTGATGTCAATGTAGGAAAAGTATCTTTTAGCATACTTCTATCACAGCTTTTTATGTTTGTGGGTTTTTTTTCAGCTAGTGGCTTACTTACATGACGAAGAAGTGCTAATATATAACGAAATTTGAGTTTCTTACTCTTAAGAGGAAAAAATTGTGTTCCTCTTCTGAGGCTACTACTACTGAGTGTTTTGTGGGAAGACAAGTATTCAAAATGTTCTTAAACAAGACTTATAAATGAAAAAGACATATGAAAACACAGCTTTAAGCATTAAGTTTAAAATATTTTAGTGATTAAACACTTCAGTATTTTCAATCTAAATACAAGTATTTATTGCTGTTGTATAAAAACAGAAAATAGTTAACTAAATAGTAAAACAAAACTGACAGTTTTCCCAGTGTTTATGCAAACAAAACATAAAACACAGCCCAGCACCATCAATGATGAGCATAGATTGGATTTCTCTATGCAGTATATGAGTTGTCAGCATAGGTGACAAAAGAAACATAGTACGAATTTTATACCAGACAACTACTTAGAGAAATAGTAAATAGTGAAACTTGAGCTTTAATTATTGTTACATTTAAATACCATCTTTCAGTGTGAAAAGCAGTTGCAAATTGCTGCTTAAATTTTTTTGAATAATTAAAAAGCCTTCTGTGATCATGAATTAAAATCATTGCAGCTACATGCTATTTTTTCCACTTGAGATTTGACAAAGTTCTTTTTGTTTAAAGGCTGCATCGTTAACAATGGAGGGTGGAAGATTAAAGCGATCTCCACAACTGATTGAAGGAAAGGACTACATAATGGTACCAGAACCAGTCTGGAGAGCACTTTACCATTGGTATGGAGCAAATCTGTCCTTGCCCAGGCCGGTAAGTTGTGATTATAGATGCTGTTAACTTGCCATAACCTCCAAGATAATACAAACAACCTAATGTGTCCAAGCTTCTGCCAGTTGCACAAGGTAATCTTTTATGGTCATCTCCCATTTCATTCAAAATGGGTAGTCTAAATGAAAAGTCTTGAAGAGCAAGCTGGGAAAAAGCAGTCTCAGAAATGGACATGGATAGAAAGTTGTGGATATTTACCAGGAGGTTTGCGGCACAATCCCCAGGAGATAATCCCCAGGAGATACTGCAAGAGGACAGAAATGCTGCTCAAATGATCATGATTACTAAAGCAGGCAAAAGTAGACTTGAGATCAGTTTAAAAGACTTGGCATCAAAACACTCGTCTTTAAAAGCCAAGATAAATTTTCAACTGTTCTGCAAAAACAATAGTGTTAAAACTGAGACACCTGCAGCTTTGAAAACGCCTGCCTTTCTCACAACTTCAGGAAGCGGGGGAAAGTTAACAGTTGCTGTCCTTCAAGTTCAGTGTCATAGAAAACATTTGGTGATGATCTAAAAAGCAGATAGCAACAGGTGATCCCAGTGAAGAAAACTAAGACTTTTCTTTGTTAAAATGGTTGCTCAGAAGCACTTCTGAGCTGTAGCTACAAGCTGCAGGAGTAGTTATTCCTAAAAAGAATTTGTGTATGAGCATATCAGCTTTTGAGTACTGCACAGACTGGTGAAGTTGTACAGCTTTTAGTCAAAGGTTTTTCAATAAAGCATTTATCATAAGTAATTCCTCAAGAAATAGATGCTAAAAGTGAATTGGCATCTATTGTCTAAGGCTGCATTAGCACAATCATGGTCAACTGTATTCTGTGCTAAAAGCAAAGACCTCACCAAAAGGGATCTCATCTGATATGCTCATCCAGTTGGTCCCATCTTGTTTTAATTCTTCAGCTTTGAATTTTGTTGCAGGTATTATATATTTTGACCATAGGAATACCAGTTGTTATTTTGAGCAGATCGTTTGTTAAAAATAAATAGTTCTTTTGTGTCGTTCTTCTTCTAGTATTATGATAATTGCCTTGCATTTTTTCTAATGAGTACCAGAAAATCTTACTGGTGAGGCAAGTGATGACCATTCTCCTTCTGCACAAAATCAGTAACACTTCTCCAAATTTGAGGAATACTTATTTGTCAGGAAATAATTCAGATGTATTGAATTTTCACATTTCTTACATTTGATAGTAAGCAGAAAAGCCAATGAATCACAATAAAATTGTGAAATAGTTTTACAGACAATTAACAGAAGTGTTTAATTGTGTAAGAAAAATGTATTTATAAATCAGTAATACTGCATTTTTATATCAACAATTATTTAATTACCTGTAGTCACTTAAAGCCTTGTAATAAAATTTAACTAATTAGCAAGAGCCTATCAAAGATAAGGTGGTATTTGTACTTCTTTGCATAACAGTTTATTTAAAAAAAAACACCTTGAAGAACCAAAGTTACTTTTTGTAACTAACACTAGTATTTTATATATTAAAGCTGTAAAATATTTAATAAAAATTCATTTGGGGCTCAATGCGGAATGTATTGCAGAATATAATTTTCAAATATGAAAGTGCCATATATTAAAAGGAATTGACTAAGTGGACCAATAGTCTGTGTTATCTCAATGAGATATTTTTTTTTTTGGTTGCAGTTAAAACAGTAACTGTTTGTGAGAGAGAAGCAGTAATTATATAGCAGTAGCCATTGTTGAATCATACAATTTGCTCACAATTTATTGAGCTATCTCTCTGTTTCTCTGTGTGTAATATTGCAAAACAATTAACAGGTCATAATCATTTGGAGCTAAAGCTGGCATGCCTTGAATTATCAAAACTGAATTTATAGAGAAGTAGGCTGATGTTAGAGGCAAGAAAAATGAATGTAATTTGGTCTGTTCACTTAGAAACATTGGGAACTTTCTTCAGTTTCTGTTGAGTATATTTATTCCGTATAGTGGTTGGTTTATTCTGTGTCAGGTGGTCTCTTATAGGAACAACACTTAAAAAAAGGAAGTGAGGGGATTTTTTGAATTTTTTTTTTTATTTTTTAATGGTAGCAATAGAGATTTGGTGATTGGTGTTGCAAGTACACAGTGTCACAAATGGAGAGAGTTAGCTGTATGATTTTTGATGATTTGGTCTGTTAGCCATAGTAGTGGTAATTATTTTACAGTGAAAAATCACTGGCTTCTGTTACCTTTCTCCCACACATTCTCCATGGAAACAACACCTTTCGTGATACAGGAAAGGCCACATCTCTTTATACATAAACTAATGTGCTTGAGATATTTGCAATAGGGTCATTAGAAGAGAGACATCTATACAGAATGAGAGAATTTTAGTTTGGATATCCTGTCTGCAGAAAAATATAAATACTACCTATGTAAGCTGTAGCTTTACAGTCCATAATTAAGCAACGCTTTGACCCTTGGTTATCTGAGCACTTGAATTCTTAAAGCCCATTTGATTACTTACTACCATCTATACAGGCACTTACAGTCCCAGTTTCCCACCCCACAGTAAGGGACTATTATGTTGTTTTTTTCCAGAAAATGTCATCATATTGCTTTTGTTGTAACTGAATGCTACTTCAGTGCATTTTATTGTTTCTCGCATCTTAAACCGAGTGTTTTCTCCTGCTTCACATGGTCACAAAAATAGTGAACATTCCTGCCATTTATGTATGCCTATGTTTGCATGGATCTACAAAATCTTTGTAAAAATGGTGACTGAAAAGCTGCAAGTCGTATTCTGGGGTAGTTTCAGCTGTTTTTGTCAGCATAAGTTTCAGTCTACAAACTTGCAATACAAAGGTTTTAATTCAAGCTCATAGTTCAGAAACTTCAGAACAAATGTCTTATTCAGCTCGTGTTTTTTCAACAATTGTGAAACTTTTATATTGAAGTATACACAGTGTGGAATTATTGAGGTTCGTTGTAGATTCACATATATTTCAGGAATATATATTTCGGGGGTTTTTTCTATAGTATGGCACAGGAAGCTGTGCTCCACTGAGTATGGTGTTTGCTTTTGACAATTTGCCACTAATAAGCTTCAAAAAGGCCTTACAAATCACTGAATTGTTATTCCTGTGGATATTTGCCTAAGACACCCCGTAAGAAGTTCAGAAGATTTCTCATCTCCTAGTAAAACATTGTTTATATTTTTAATCATCTGCTTTAACAATTACTTCCTGCTCCTGTTGGGATTTCCTATATGTTTGAACAGCGGTCTCTAAAATATGTTTTAAACATCTTTACTAGGTGATCAAAAACAGCAAAACAAATGTGCCTGAGCTAGAGTTATTTCCTCGCTATCTGCTCTTCCTGAGACAGCAGCCTGCCACTCGAACGCAGCAGTCCAACATCTGGGTGAATATGGGTATGATGAGCCTGAGAATGTTTCCTCAGCATTTACCTAGAGGTAACTTAAGAATGCAGCAAGAATACAAGTGCGCAGTTTCTAAGAAAGCGAGACCCACAGCTGTAGAAGCTTGCTGCCACTGTGCTTGTACACCAGCTAATCAACTGTAAGGCACAAACAGCATTTGGTAATGATTTAAAGGCTTTCCTGCTATCTTCTCTTGGAAGGAAGAGGCGTGAGGGAGCATTTTCAATGAAGTCCGTTAAGTTGCATAGTTACTGCAAATAAATTGGTGAGCTGAAGGTGAAAAATGAGCACTGCATAAACAAAACAGCGTAGAAGGGCAGATCTCATTATTCCTGTTGGTAATTAATTTTGTAGCCATAGAATAGATGCACCTGTGCATTGGGCTCTGTGTGTGTATCTGATAGTACAGTGCTAGAATAAATGAAATCATTGTTCAGCCAGTTGGTTCCGAGTTACTTGGCCAGCTAGGCTTTAATGCCCCAAATTGTTTAATACTCTTTAGAAAGCGATAGAGTTAATGAAATATGAAGGCTGTTATTTGATGCAGTTCAGAAAGACAATACTGTAGAAAGTGTAAACTTCAAACTGAAATATATGTGCCATAATTGTGATGGTAATGCTTGCCAGAAGATTGTACGAGTAATGGGCTGTAAGAATAGTCTTTAGATTGCAGCTTCACATTTCAGCTGAGAAGTGTTGCAGGTTTTGTTTTTGGTTACCCATTTGTGTGCACAGTTGCATACTTGCCTTGCACAAGAGGTTTGAAGAAATAAATGATGTTCACATGCATGTGCATTTGGATGCACACCGATGTATATCTGCATCCACAGTAACATATGTCCAGAAATGGGCTCACCTGACTTCGGGAAAATTAAATCCTTTAGTCTTGCTAGTGTTAACCTATGTTTAAAAATCTCATGCAGATGCTCCATTTTTCACTGCTTCAGTAGAATCTAAAACTTAACATGTAGATAGCGGCTGCCTGCTCGATCAAGATCCGCTACAGAAACTGCCTGCTACCCAAATTAATTTTTCCTACTTGACCTAATAAAATGGGAAGTGCTTTGTTTGGACATCCTAAAATGCCCAAATTCAAATAAAGAGAATCTTCTGATGTGCCAAATTTGATCTTGATTTGGAATTATTTTGCTCTGCACTAATTTATTTGTCCAATCAGTTATTAATCTTTTTGAGTTTTCAAATACGCTTTCTTGCTGTAATCTTACAACTAATCCTCTGATCCCTAATCTCAGAAAATGCTTTTTTGTTTTCTCTACAAAAAAATGAGTACTTTGCTTGGTATACTGGGGCAAAACTGATGCTTTACTGACTGATGATTACAATTTAGTTTTACTCTTTTGTCAAATTGCATGTAATACTGCATCTTTTCATATGGTACTATTTATTTTATTTTACTCTTTTGACAGTGAAAGTAGAACAGTGTCACTTCTGTGGTTACTTAAGCAATGCAGTCACCCGATTGGGTTTGGCTGTGTAATAAGTTTTTCATGAATGTGTTATAGACCTGTCTCTCTGAGGAGCTGGAAACTTCCTAATTTTAAACCAAGGAAGCTCAAGGAATAAAGCATGTAAAGTTGGTCTCACCTCTTGTGTGAATGTTTTATTTAAAGATGAGCTCATATTATGGAAAAGAGCAACAATCTCAACTGATGGAATTAATTTGTGTTGTAAACATGAGATTGTTTAGAAATTCTGGTGAAAATCCTAGGCATCTTCACAGAATATGCTTTGAGAAATTTAGTTATTAGGAATACTTTTCTTGTGAAACTGCCAGGCTGATTTCATCTTCACAGATCAGTATTCATCTCCATGGAAGAGCTGAAGCAAAGTCACGCTGCTTCCAAGAACAGTCAGACTGATTTTCTCTTACCTTATTTTTTATTTAATTTCTCATAAAATTTTGAAGTCCTTTATTTTGAAAATTGCCATTGACCCGGATACTCTGTCTTTAACAGAATAGTCCAGTCTTTTAAAACTTCTTTTAAGTTATTTATTTTCTATGAGAATCTTTGGGGAGCAATTTTCTACCAGGTTTTGGTAAGAAGGGAGGTAAATCTGTCTGCTTTATGATAGCAAATTTGTTGTCCCTAGGGGTTAGTAACAACTACCTTTCAATCTAACTCATTATTTTATCCATATACAGAAGCACTAGAACTCTGTACTACTTTGACAAAATATGCTTATTGTATATATAGTGTTTAAGTTACTGATCTGATTTCAGTTGGCCTATGGGTATGTACATTATCTTTTGCCCTTTTCTTATTATTGTGAATCCAGGGAATGTACCTTCACCGAATGCTCCGTTAAAAAGAGTGTTGGCTTACACTGGCTGCTTCAGTCGAATGCAAACAATTAAGGAGATACATGAATATCTCTCCCAGAGGTTACGTATAAAAGAAGAAGATATGCGCCTCTGGTTATACAATAGTGAGGTAATGTTGGGTTTGGGTTGTGGTTTTTTTTAATCAGCTGTTGGATGTTGTATATCTCTTTTTTTTTTTTTTCTAGAAACTATTACATGTACATGCACAGAAAAAAAACCCAAAAACAAGTGGATGTAAGTTCCCTTTGCAGTTTAACTGCCCAGGTTGGAAAACTCTTGCCACTTGCTTTCTAGATATATTTTTTTTTTGTGCACTCCAAACAGTGAAATGTTCGTAACCCAGAAAAATTATCTTTTGTTTTCCTTTTAGCCCGATAAACATTTAATTATCTTGTGGTGTATTTAGAAATTAGCAGTTCGTTGACCTATTGAAAGGCTTGATAGGAAATTTCATAGAAACTGTTTTAAATAAAAATAGAAGTATATTCTTTCAGTGCCACACGTGATGCTATAGGCTCCTGTTGGCACAGAAGCCAGCAGCCATCCAGGATCTTTTTCAAATGTGCATGTGAACAAATCACAATGAACAAGCAGAATGCATTCCTCCAAACCATTAAGTACGTGTAATTCTCTCATTCTAAAGAAATACCACTTAACATTAAAGCATTGAACTAGATGCTTGTGGAGATCAGTGAACTATTGTATTTAATTAACTTAGGTAAAAAACTGGTGTTCTCATTTTTGTGAAGAAATTGTTAATACTGTTTTAATTTCATTGCTTTGAGATTAAAATATCCTCAGAGTATTTTAAATCTAGAAGTAGTAACTATATGATTATTTTTTCTTCTGCAGAACTATCTTACTTTGCTGGATGATGAAGATCACAGACTGGAGTATCTTAAAATCCAAGATGAGCAGCATTTGGTAATAGAAGGTATAAAAAGGGCCTATAAATGCTTTACTAAAAATTGATAGTTTTATATAAGTATATATATGGTTAATAAATTGCATATAGTACCTGTTTCTGTAATTGCCCGAACTACCCAAATATATAGGCCTAATACCAAAATATTTTTGTTTTGGAAGTATTTTGAGAATGAAGAGTATGTGTAAATAGATGTCTGTTTCTATGTATGTATTGAAAGAAATACAGGAAGAAATACCAAAGCTTCAAATAATCCGCTATTCCTACAGTAATAACTAAAATACCAGAGATTAAACAAAAGCGGTATGAGGCATCTGAGGCTTTTTCATTATCTGCTTTTCTTTCACTAGTTTTACCAGAGTTCAGGTTACAGTGTTTGCATGTATACATTCTTACTCATAAAGCAAAAGGTGGAGAAAACAGCGTGTTTCGGTCCATGTCAGTTTTGTTGCTAAGATTTTCATTAGAAGCTGCTTGTATTTTCACATCTGGAGAGAGCCTAATGCATTTGGACTTGACTGCTTGACTGACTCTTGTCGTGGCAAAAAGGCGTTGTAAACAATCTCAGCCTTTCTTGTTTCAATTTATGTCTCTCGTGTCTCATACTCCTGCCATGCGCTACTACGCGAGGCAGTGCTGTCAGTCACAAGTATATTAAGCCTTTGTCCAAGGTAGCAGGGTGCACAGATCAGCTGAGTTTTCGCCTAGTTTGACCTTTTGGCTAATTTTTGTATACGAGAAACAGAAGTATACATATTTAATCCACTCTGTCGTTGTCCTTACATCACAGAGGCGCTATAGAAATCTGGGTCTGACGTTGTGTCTGTACAAGTTTAACTTAACATAGCTTTATATTGCACCTCAGGCTGGTGTGCTGGATGGACTCATCCCTTTTGTCATTTGGCTTAGCTCACGTTTAATCAAGTTAAAATTGGTAGAGTGGATGATGCAGTTCATTGTGTGCCTGCATTAATCACCAGACACAAGAGAAGAAATGGGAATTTATGTGGTGAGAGGGGAGAGGGACGGCACCTTGCTGTATCAGGTGAAACCCCAAGGCTGTCGTTCAGTAAACAAACAGGCTTTAAGTCAGCACTGCCACGAAAGAACCAGCCTGCCTTTCTGCTGTCTGTGATGCCAGCTGCCGTACCCGTGGACAGCTACTTGACACCTATCTGAGGAGCTGGCTGTGAGAAGCAATCTAGTGAAAAATTACTCCCTTTTCCTCTATTCAGCCATGTCCTTTAAGCCACTTCACTGTATGCTTGTGTCCATGCTAGGGGGAGGTCTACAGAGGGGACCTGTGGAGAGGCGGTGGTAAAGCTAGTTTAGAAAAGCTTGTGGGTTTTTGTCCTGCTTTATCTTGAAACAGATATATTTTGTCCCTCTTTTGAAATGCACTTCAATCTTTTGGTGATTCATAACAACAAAAAATATTAGTGATCACTCATGAAGTGAACAGATCTGTTCAGATCTGGGGGATACATACTAAATATTAGAATAAGTACTGAAAACTTGTAATCCACTGGAAGTCTCAAGGCTGCTTTCTAAAGATGTTACTGGAATGATGCCGGTATTAGAATGATTTCCAATAATGATTGGAAACAATGAAATAAAACCTAGCAAAAATAATAACTAAAAATAAGCAATTTTCTATTCTCAATTAAATATTAGAAAATTTTAATTAAACCTCTTCAGCTGCATAAGCTCTCTGGAGCAAGTAACAAAGAATTTTAAAAAATCCTTATACCATATCTCTTTCTAGTTCGAAACAAAGACATGAGCTGGCCGGAAGAGATGTCTTTTATAGCAAACAGCAGTAAAATAGACAGACATAAAGGTAAGTGTTTCAGCATAGTAATTGAATTATGATGAGAAGAGAAATCCGAGAGGCTATATTATGTTGAAACAATTATTTTTAGTATAAGCCCGCTTAGCATCGGAAGAGGTCTTTTACACCTGTGCTGCTTGGCTTGTTCTTTCTGTTGTATTAACTTAGATGCTGGAAATGTGCAAGTGTTGGATGTATAGACAGATAAATTTGTAGATGTTCAGATGCAGCACTAGCAAATGGTACATAACAAATTCCGAGGTTTGTGTTTATTATCTGGGAAATTTTTTTAAGGTAAGGAATAGTTAAGATTTTAACAAATCAATCCAGAAATTTCAGTACCATAATTATTTACTGAATCCATACAAACTGAAAATAGTTTGTATGGATTGTACTGAGGTCCGTGGTGGATCAGATCCAACAAAATACCTCAATTTCTATTAACTTAAGTAGAGAGAGAAGGTGTTTTGAACAGGCTGGTCCTCTGTTTCATCTGTGCCAGCTGTAGTCTTGTAATTGGGAGCAGGTTAAATTGAACTGGTTACTGTGAAAGGGTCATATTCTTAACTTTACTGATATACCATTCTGAATTGTTTACATCTGCACAATTGGTATAATTATGTTTTCTTTTTTCAGTTCCTACTGAAAAGGGTGCTACTGGATTAAGCAATCTGGGTAACACATGCTTCATGAACTCCAGCATCCAGTGTGTCAGTAATACACAACCTCTAACAAGGTATTTCATCTCTGGAAGACATCTTTATGAACTTAACAGGTAATTTTTTATTTGAGACCATTGGCATTTTAGATGCTGTAACATTTCTTTAAAATGAGTTCCAGCTTTCAGAAGTAGACACGTTGAATAAATCCTCTTAAGTTCAGTGTTATCAACTGTCAGCTTTACAGCAGATACTAGATTAGATACACGAAAATGAAACCTGTTTTGTTTCTGGGAGAGTTAAAACAGTTCAGCAAGAAGCCTTTGCACTTCCTTGTTTATCCCTATGCATGAACTTTGTTTAAATTTTAGTACAGCCTTAATTACTTCTGGTTTCTAGGACAAATCCAATAGGAATGAAAGGACACATGGCCAAGTGCTATGGGGATTTGGTTCAGGAGCTGTGGAGCGGAACTCAGAAGAATATAGCACCGTTAAAGCTGCGGGTGAGCCTCTGATGTGTGTTTTTTAAAGATGGAAAGCAAGAATTTCTGTGAATAGCAGGAATTATTTAATGCAGTTTTTCCTGGTGTTACCTGTATTGTAGTGGCTCTTGGCCTCAAATCAGTATCTCCCCTAGAGAAAGGGAAGGAAACTTGGACACAGGTTTCAAGTGTTAGAAGTTGGCTGTGAAGCCAGTGACCGTATCCTGGGCAGTTCGTTATCACAGATGTTACTTGAAACGGGTCACAGAATTTGCTTTCTCACCTGTAAGGAACATAGGGGAGTTTTTCAGGAAGGGGCTGTGCAGGGGTGAGGTGCACATTTCCAGGAGGCCAGGATTCATCGGTCCTGGTGCTCAGGACTTGAGCCGCTTTCTGTGGAATATAATCATGATTCAGTGGTTGTAAGTTCAGAGGAGTTACATGGTGTGAATCAGAGGTTGTGGTATAAGATGTGGCTTTTATAGCACTTGTTATGGACAAAAGATTATGCATTTGCCTGTGAGTGGTCTTCTGTTTTGAAAGCGTAGAGGGTTATCTTTAATTCCTGGCAATTGAATTTGTGCTCGTTGACAGCAGGTGTCTTGTCTAAAATATTTTGATTTATTCTTACAGCTTTTATTACATGACGTTAAAATAACTTTCTGGCTTTTGTTTTATAGTGGACAATAGCAAAATATGCACCAAGATTTAATGGCTTTCAACAGCAAGACTCACAGGAGCTTCTGGCTTTTCTTTTGGATGGTCTTCATGAGGATTTGAACAGAGTTCATGATAAGCCATATGTTGAACTGAAAGACAGTGATGGTCGACCAGACTGGGAAGTAGCAGCAGAGGTATGAGTTAAAACTTTTTGGGGCTAGGGTTTGTTTACTTTTTTTTTTCCTTACAGTACTAAGCTGCTAAGTTTTTGATGAGGCTGGCTGTGGCAGTACTTTTTCAGGACTCTGCTGTCTTTTGGAACTTGTTATATCTCTGATCTGAGGAGTCGGTTTCACCTTTGAGCTGAAAATGAGGTTTAGGTATTATAATAAAGGTATAGAGATGATACTTCACAGTCACTTTGAACAACTTTTCAGAATTGTGGAGCATCAAAATATTTCAAGATACCTGATGGTCCTTTCAGAAGTACTTTAAATGATGTTGTACCTTGATTATAGTGTTAATTGAATTAACTTTTCTTTATTCATGTTGAAATGAAATACTTCCTATTTACTAGAAATTGGTAAACAACTTCTATGGAAATCATTTGACTTCCCATGAAACTACTTCCTGTAGTTCAAGCAAATAGTCTTCAGTTTCTAATTTTGTGTTGTGTCATACTTCACTTTAGGCCTGGGAAAACCATCTGAGAAGAAACAGATCCATTGTTGTGGATTTATTTCATGGGCAGCTGAAGTCACAAGTAAAATGTAAAACTTGTGGACATATAAGTGTTAGATTTGACCCTTTTAATTTTTTATCCTTGCCTTTGCCAATGGATAGCTACATGCACCTAGAAATTACAGGTGAGTAGTAGCGTTTAATTCCCTATAAACTTGTCATTGCTAAAATAAAAATTGTATATGTAGAACATCTAGGAAACATCCAGATTTCGTTGGTGTGGTACTTTTAAAAATAGTGTAACCATTTTAATATAATAGAGTACCCAGATTTTCATTGGAATACAGTTAAAGTAAACCCTTTAAAAATAGAGCATAGATGGCCCATTTCAGTCTTGACTAAATGACTTAATGCAGAAACATACAAAATGGAGATTCTGAGAACTTTCCTTCTGTTCACTGTGTCGTGAAGGTTGTCTTTAAATCTGCACAGAGTGAAAAAAGAAGGGCTGGGGGGAGTCTACAAACACAAATTACTTTATGGGTCATGAACTATGCTATGAAAAACTGATGTATTGTGGGCAAAGAAGCAAAGATGATAAAAAAGTGAAACAGATTTTGAAACCATTTTCTACTGCCTATGCGGCAAGAGATTTCTGACATTTGTCTCAAGCCTTGAAAGTTGAACTGGTTAAAAAAATATTTAAAAAACATATCTTCAAGTGGGGAAAAAATACTTTCTACTAAGTAAGTAGCTGTAGTATATTGTTCTCATTAAAACTTTCCTGGTTTGCTGACCAGTGTGTTTCTTTTCCCCTTTAAAGTAATTAAATTAGATGGTACTACTCCTGTTCGATACGGCTTGAGGTTGAACATGGATGAAAAGTATACAGGTTTGAAAAAACAGTTAAGTGAACTCTGCGGGCTGAAACCGGAACAGATTCTACTTGCAGAAGTGCATAGCTCCAATATAAAGGTAAGAAGAAAAAAAATTAAGTATTGCTGCAGCATACCTTTGGTGGTTTTGTTTGTTATTTGTGTACAGTGGTGTACTACCATCTTTTTGGCATTAAGCTTTGTTTAGAAGAACTGCGAAATAATTTAACTTAAAGTATGATAAAGTCAGCTTAGCTATAGCTCTATATGAACTTCTATTTCATTCTTAAACTATGCTTTGGCTTGCTTTAAATAGATATAAAATCAGACTAAACTGAACCAAAATAAACCACTTGTAAACAAAATTATTAGTGATGTAGAAGCTTGCAGAAGTTTAATTGAATTGATTACTACTGATATTTTTAGGAAAAAAAGGATAAAATAATCTTCAGGTAATAAATCTCAAGTTAGAGTGCTGTGATGAGTTTAAACGCTCAAGATATCGGAGGCATAAGTAATGACTGGCTTAGTTCTGCATAGTGCATATGTATATATGTGTACATTTTTTTGCTCTCATTAAATATGATTAAAGCTGCTTGAAACTAGGGGCTGTCAGTCTGTTTAGAGAACCAGTAATAACTCTTTCAGGTCTTGGTGCAGAGATCTGCAAAGGAGTGTCCTTGTTGGCTTCCTTTTTTCCTTCTGGAGAGGTGCAAGAAAGCAGCTGGGAGGGGAAGGATGAGCTGATAGATACGTTATTTTCAAAAGAACAGAACACATTCAGAGTCACGGATAGCAGTATATGCAGGTCTGACTAACTTCCCCTTTTTTGCTGAAGAACTTTCCTCAAGACAACCAGAAAGTCCGGTTATCAGTGAGTGGGTTTTTGTGTGCATTCGAAATACCAATTCCAGGATCCCCTACATCAGCATCAAGTCCTGTGCAGACAGGTAAAGCAAAACATACTTATTTTCCTTTATTTAAGTGCATTTAATCCTCACTTAAAATGCACAGTGCTTACGTACTGGAGACATTCATGAGAAAACCTTATTACTTATTACTAAGTAAACATTAAAGATTAAAGACAAGACAAATAAGAGTTCTGATCCACAAAGGAGCTGTGTGCAGTCTCAGATCATTTACTGATGATCTGTGATCCTTTTTAGGATCATGCCCAGAATAGCAGTCTGA
This sequence comes from Falco rusticolus, assembly GCF_015220075.1. Classification (NCBI taxonomy): domain Eukaryota; kingdom Metazoa; phylum Chordata; class Aves; order Falconiformes; family Falconidae; genus Falco; species Falco rusticolus. The sequence continues at coordinate 16,601,315 of NC_051187.1, read as the reverse complement.
AGGTTGCAATATACTTACTTCAGTTCAAGACGCAAGATGTCTTGAACAAAATGTTTTATTGCTTGTGGATTGGCTTTAAGGCAGGACAAGTAAAAAATTGGAAGTGTGGTGTGTGGTTTTGCTTTTATTGCTTGTGGTTTCTTATATGGGTTGTAAACACCTCTGCTGTTCTTTGCTCTTGCATGCTCTGATTTTGCAAAGTTGTAGGCAAATAAAGGTTAGATGTTGGTCTTAAGGAGAGTAGAAGATATTTCCTGAAATGCATTGAACAGGGTGGAAAGGATAAAAATCATGTGATCAGTTCTGGTTACTGTAGATAATTGAGGGTGTAATCGTCTGTCAACAGATGTCTCAACTGGGCCACCAGCTAATGGAGCACCCAACGTAATGATGAATGGGGACCTTCCTAAACCAACCCTCATTCCAAACGGAATGCCAAATACTGTAGTGCCATGTGGAACAGAGCGTAACCTTGCCAACTGGACTCTCAACGGTCACGTGCCCGTGCTCTCGGATAGTCCCTGTACAGGGTATATAATTGCAGTCCACAGGAAAATGGTTAGTACATTTTGCATTTGTTATAAACTGTTCACGTAACACACTTTGAAGGAAAGCCAGTGAGGATTTTTTTCAATGTCCGTATGATAAATTAATCTTTATTTCTTAAGAAGAGGGAGTGAATACATTTTCCTCTTAAGTGGGCGCCAAGTTCTACAGAAACACAACTCTTGTAAATTTAAATGGTTATGTCTAGCGTTGGTGTATTTTTCTTTCCTTAGTACTGGCATGCTTCCCAGTTCTTTAATGCTGAGATACATACTTGGGCGTTCACTAACTCCCTGATTAAATGTTCCAGACTCTTTGAGCAGAAAAAATTCTAATTAGAGGAGCTACTAGAAATGCATTTCTTTCCCAGTATGTGGAAAAGCCTTATTTCTTACACGGAAACAGAGTGAAGCTATATAGTACATTCCTGGGTCATTCTGTTGGTGTGAACTACTCTTTGTAAAAGCATCAGTGCTGAAGTTGAACTCTAAATGTCAATGCTGGATGACTGAACACCTCAGACAGCCTCGTGTTCTGTATGCACTGTGTCCAGACTTCAGAGCCTGGTCGTGTTTAGAGCCTGGTGGATATGGGCCAGGAGACCATTTGACTGCCCTCTTCACCGTGTGTTTGTACGGGGCCTTTTGCTTTATTCTCTCAAGCAGTGGCCACTAACCACTGTTACCACTGTTACCTTGATTCAAATTTTGCAGAATCTTGTAGGCGTGGGTATAATGCTTTTGAGCCATTACAAGCTTTAGTCATACAGCTTAAAAACCAGTGGAAGTGGTTTGTGGAAGCTGTTCCAAAAATCCGTGCTTGTCATTGTCAAAAATCTTACCAATGCATAATAATCTTACCTGTATAACACTTGTGGAATGTAGTAGCTTTGGCTGTACCTCAGTGTCATTAAACTGGTGTGTTAAATCTTCCTTATAAATGGGGGATGTAGCATGAAGGTTAATTTGTCTGTTTGGAATAAGTTGTGTACAAATCTGTAGTGTCTCCTTTAGGTTTAGAGATAAGTGTTCTTTCTCTAGCAAACATTGGCTTGCCTAGTGTAGGGGTCATCTGGGGGACAGGCATTAGCATCATTAGGTGCGTGTCTTCATTACAATATTACCATGTGATGGGAAAAGAAATATACATTATACAAAATATAAAATATTATACATGGTTGAATTACAGATCTACGTTTAATGTCGTCTAATACCTAAACAACATTGTCTTAATATATAAAATGCACAAAAAAGTTGTAAGTCAGTGATCAAAATTTACAGTATTTAATACTGGAAAAAAAATGTTGAAATAGGGTACTTTCAATAGAGAATTAATGCTTTATTTTAATTGCCAAAGCCTGAAATAAGTAACAAGGTCAGCATCCTAGTAATTACGGTAACGTGTGTTAATGCATACTCATATCTGAGTCATTCTTTTATTTCACATACACAGATGCGGACAGAATTATATTTTCTTTCATCTCAGAAGAATCGTCCTAGTCTCTTTGGAATGCCACTAATTGTTCCTTGTACGGTTCATACACGGAAGAGAGACCTGTATGATGCAGTGTGGATTCAGGTTTCCAGGCTGGCCAGCCCTCTCCCGCCTCAGGAAGCCAGTAATCATGCACAGGACTGGTGAGTCTGGCATCTCGGTCTTTGGCTTGAATGACATAATACAGTGGCTTAGACTTGGTGACAAGGTTTAAAACTATATTCACCTTCATCTTTATCAGCTATGATTTCTCATAATAATGGCAATAATTAATGTAAACGTACTGTACCTCCTAGCTGCATTTAAAGGTTGGCTTTACACAAATCGGTTGATTTATTGTCATGCAGTGGTTGATAGTTAATTGTATCTGACAAATTGGAGCGAAGTAAAGGCAAGTCTTGTTTTTATAGCACAATCTAATAAAAATTGTGATTTTTGAGGGCAATTTTTTCTTTGGTTTTTTTTAAAGTAAACATAGCAAGATAGTGAAGGAAGGTAATTGGCAGTCTGAATGAGTGCTCACTTTTCACGTTGCGTTCTCTTCTGTTTCAGTGATGATAGCATGGGGTATCAGTATCCATTCACCCTAAGGGTTGTTCAGAAGGATGGAAATTCTTGTGCTTGGTGTCCGTGGTACAGGTAAATTGTCCTTTTTAGATTTAAGGGAGGGAATCACTCCAGCAAAAAGGTAATTTATGGTAATGGGTTTGTGATACATTTCAGACTTCAGAGGTAATATCAAACAATAAGAATCTGTAATCTAATTTAGGCAAAACTCTCACATGGCAGACTTTCACTGTAATATAGCTTTTATGCCTTGGAGAGCTGAACTCCATGCTGACACAGAAACTTTAAATTAGGAGACAGATGTGATTATCAAAAACCTTCTAACCCCTTACAATATTCTGTGTGCATGTGTATATATATATGCATGCACGTATGTGTACATATTTGGATGATTTGTAGGGGCTTCATATGAAGCCAAACTTTTAGATGTAAATGATCTACCCTGGCTAGTTCCTGTGCCATTTGAAGAGTAAGGACTACAACAGACAATTAGAAATTCACCTTGGAAGTGTGCTTGGGTTTTTACCTACACAAAGACATGCTAATAAAAATTCCAGAGCCTTGCTGGAAGATATTCAGGCCATATATTCATTAAAAATAATAAAAAAAAAAAGTCTCTTACAGCTGCATAAATCAAGTACATTAGCTATCATGATGTAAAAGACGTGTGGAGACAGAGCATTGTAGTTTTTGGGTGTTGTAGGTGGGCTTGGTCAGCATTATACACAGGTAGATGGTTGAGCCTCACCCAACTGCTTCCATTTCTCAAATCCTGTATTAAAACAGCAAACTGACACTGATTATTGTTTTATAAAAATGCCTCTTCTTTTACACTGGAGGCACGGCCTGTGTCTTTGAAAGTGCATATGTTAAAAAATAAGGAGCGGAATTGAAGTGTGATGTAATGTAAAACTTAGTTATTGGACAGTTTACTTACCACATCTAACTTCTTGATTTAGATTTTGCCGTGGCTGTAAAATTGAGTGCACAGAAGATAGAGCGTGTGTCGGGAATGCTTACATTGCTGTAGACTGGGATCCAACAGCACTCCATCTGCGCTACCAGACGTCACAAGAACGGGTAAAATTTCAATGTAAACCCTTTGTTGTTTGTTAATAGCTCTGAAGCACAGCCCATTTCACCACATTCTGGATACATTAATGTCTTAATGTTAGACTTCTTACGTGACCGTAATGTGGAAGGGAAGCTTTTAAGAAACCTCAACAGTGTATTGTCTGCATGTTGTGTGTTGCTTAGGATCTAGTCTCCACAATGTATTATAAAATATGTTAATTTGATAAATTTTCTAAGCACACCAGTGCTATAGACAGTCAACAAAACATATCAAAAGGTAAGCCTATAGGCAAATGAATCTAGAATAGCGGTTCAAATTTGTGAGATGAATCTATAAACTTGTGCTTTAAGGATAATTTTGTAAGCAAAACCCAAGAATAAGGACAGTGCGTTATTTGTATGTCTGCCTCTTCATAACTGAAATAAAGTATCTGCTAAAACTTAGTGCATCTAGTTTTAATCTTTAAACCTAATATGATGATATTTGTGTGATACTGTGAATAGAGGCTTCCTCTGAGCAGTATGTATATGTTTCCAAGTCAGATACAGTTTTATCTCACTTCAGATTGTAGAAGAACATGAAAGTGTTGAACAAAGCCGACGAGCCCAAGCAGAGCCCATCAATCTGGATAGTTGTCTTAGAGCCTTCACCAGTGAGGAAGAACTAGGGGAGGATGAGATGTACTACTGTTCCAAATGCAAGACCCATTGTTTGGCCACCAAAAAACTGGATCTTTGGAGACTTCCCCCAATTTTGGTATGAGCTTGTGTAATTTTCCTCTACAGCAACAAAACCAAAGTACATTGATCACAAATTTCAATTGCTAGGTATGTCTCCTTGTTCGGAGTAGGATTTGCTTTTGTTCACAGTCTCAGGAGGGGTATTGACGTAGTTTGCTTCATGCATTTCTGTAATGCAGGCAAATAAAGCAAGCCTCAGATCCTTCTGAATCTTTTTAGCTGATACATTACAAGAAATGGTGGTGTTTTGCATTGTGTCATCTGTTCTGACATAGAATTCACACTCAGGCAGTCTTTCCAGTAACCTGATCTTTTATATAGCTGTGTAACACCTGCATTTGTCACTTTTCAAATTCGGTAGGTTATTCCGAACGTGCGGTGCTGATCAATGAATTGAAGCAACCTTTTCCGTCACTTCCCCATGAAAATATTAGTTCCATATTTTACCAGTTTGATCCCAAAATCCAAATTGTAACAGACAGCGTTATTACTGGGGTTTTTTATCAGCGTATGATAAAAATGTGTGTGTTTCATGAAAAAGTATTTTTAAACAGTGAAATTACTCAGTGTGATGTAATTGTTCCCCTTTAATTTTCTTTCATGTGTTTCTCCTTAGATCATTCACCTGAAAAGATTTCAGTTCGTAAATGGACGCTGGATAAAATCTCAGAAAATTGTTAAATTTCCCAGAGAAAATTTTGACCCAAGTGCCTTTTTGGTACAAAGGGATCCAAGTCAGTTTCAAAGAAAGCAGCTAACACTTCAGGTTGACAGCCTTCCTGAACTACGGACTCTCCAAGGGGAGTCTAGAAAAGCAGATCTGCAGATCACTTACCCACCTGGGGAAGGAGATACACTGAACAGAAGTCCATCTTCCCTTAACACTACTGTCTTGAATAATATCAAAGGTGGGTAATAATTAGGGAAATTTCAGTCAATACTGATAAATTGGAGGGGGGGGGAAATTATATTATGAACATAGTTTTAATGTTTCTTCGGCCAAAATTTACCTTGAAATGCTTGTTTCCGATTTCTGTTATTGTGTGCCGTAGAAAGCTTAGTGAGGCTTTATAATTTAAATGAAAAAAAAAGAAAAGGAAAGGAAAAAAAATATTATGCAGTAACAGTAGATGTTGGCACTGTCTGCTTGTGTAAGTGGGCTGGATTAAGAGTGAGGAATGTGATCCTGCATAAGAGAGTTAAATTTCGGTTTATAGGTGGATGTATGTGTGTATGCAAAGATAGTTTTACCTCTATGTACTTACTTATTAGTTGTAGCAAAACAGTGGGTTTCAATGTTTGGTTATTGAAAAAAACACTTCTAAAAAAAAGTAGACTACAAGTTCACCTATCTTAGTAGTCCACGTGTTTTCTGTTATAGCATCTCCATCTTTGGGGAGGAAGAGTGGAGCCAGTTGTCCTTCAAGTAAAAACAGTAGCCCAAATAGTAGCCCAAGGACTTTAGGAAGAGGTAAAGGGCGCCTGCGGCTACCACAACTGGGTAAAAACAAACTGTCAAGTAGCAAAGAAAATCTGGATGCAAGTAAAGAGAACGGTACTGACCAGGAGCAGAGATTTACTTCTAATCAAGGTGATGCTCTTACCAGAGGGCAGATTTTGGGTGGTAGCCAGAGTGAACTATATACTGCTCAGGACAATGAGATGACTCTAGCCAACGGATACATCTGTGAGCAGAATGCATATAGTAATGGCAGTATCAACGGTCAAATTGATAACCACAGCGAGGATGATATTACAGATGACCAAAGAGAAGAAGTGTGCGTTAACCCTATTTACAATCTATATGCAATTTCGGTAAGTTGATTTTTTTTTGATGGAAGTAAACTATCTTTGCGTGCCATTAGTTTTGACTAAATGCATTTACTCTACTGTTTTCACTACAGAAAGTAGGGAACTATTGAGAAGAACAAAGCAGGGCCATTGTCAGCATGTAAATTTGCCATAAAACTAAGTACAACTGAAAAGTGTATCTTTGCATAGTGTTTTTTCTGCTTAAATATATAAAGTTAGTCAGCTCCAGATGTATTAATTGTCATGAAGCACTGTTCACTTAAAGATCATGATTTGTGAAGAATGTATTCTGTGAATTCTGGGGTTTGATGTTTGATCTAGAATTTATTTTCTTCTTCATTTTCTTCAGTGCCATTCAGGAATTATGGGAGGGGGTCATTATGTCACTTATGCCAAAAACCCGAACAACAAGTGGTACTGCTACAATGACAGTAGCTGTAAGGTAAACCATTTATTTTTGTCGCAAATAATTTTTGTCTTGGTTACCTAGAGCCAAAGAAATTTACATCTGGTGAGAACTGTTCTTTGAAATCATAAGTATCTCAAAAGTTGTGTCGGATAAATATTAAAATTGTTAACTGAAATTCTACATGAAATTTTTTTCAAGTTAACATCTGTTCATCAGCTGCTACTGTGGTTAAGGAAAGATGCTTATTTTGTACAAAGATGGAAAAATGACTAAAAATGGAAGTCCAAGAATATTTCTTCATGATGCTAGCAGTTTTGTATTCAATTACTGAATAATTAAGTTCTGACATTTCAAAGTATTTGCATTTATCACTATAAAATCTGCCGTACTTTTCAAGTAAATAACGGCGCCTGATAGCTATAATAAGGGAGACAGAAAATGTGATTCTTCCTGTTGTAAGTGGCTGGTTAAAAATACTGTTTCTAGGGCAGTTGTGTGTATTTTAAGTTATTGTGTGTATTTAAGTTCAGTGACGGTAACGCAGTTGTCCCATTGCATATTTGAGACACTGTTTCTCTTTCTCAGGAATTGCATCCTGATGAAATCGACACCGACTCTGCCTACATTCTTTTCTACGAGCAGCAGGGGGTAGACTATGCACAATTTCTGCCAAAGATAGATGGCAAAAAGATGGCAGACACGAGCAGCATGGATGAAGATTTTGAGTCCGATTATAAGAAGTACTGTGTTTTACAGTAAGCAGATGGTCTTCCATGGACTGTTTTGAGAATGTGAGGGATGACATCCTGACACTTAAATTTGGCAAAAATGTCACTGAAACAGATAACCTAAGTGTAGTTATTGTACCCTGTGATCTGAAAGCACAAAAAGAAACCCCTAATTAAACAGCAGTTAATATAAAGATAGTATTGTTTTGTTCTGTTATCTCACTACATGCTCTAAACATTTCTGATGTTAGACATCAGGCTGAGACTGCCATTGGCCTTTAAATAAAATGGTTTGAGAAAAGCCGACTAGGACCAAATAAGAGCTAAATTAAATAGTCCAAATAAGAGCTAAATGAAGTAGTGCAGAGTTTACCAACCGTTCTAACAAACCCCTAAGGCTCTCTTTAGGTTTAAGATAATGGGGAAAAAAATTGTAGTGTTGTCTTTTGGACAACATGATATTGCTACCTCCTTTTTCCTGCAGTTTTATTGCATTTTATTGGCAAAACAGGGAAAGCAAGAGAAGGAAAAGTGCACAAACTTAAAGAATTATCATCAAGAGTAAGAGAAGCTTCTGGTTTTGCCACCACTAATGTGTGTCAGTTGCTTTCTTTCTGTATGTTGGGAGCACAACCAAATCATAATTTGAGAAGAGATTAATTTCTACACTTGAATGGTTTATTATAATTGTGTTTTCTCTGTGTGTTGGCTGTGCAGATCAACATGTTTCAGGAATGGCTTTTCTGCCTGAAGAGTGCTGTCTCAGACTTCTGAGATGCCTCAAGAAGAAACTTCAGGTTGAAGAGAGTAGTTGTGATTACACGCATGGTGTCTTAAAATGTGCACATTGCACAAAATGTTCCCAGCTTTTGGAAGGAAAGATGCTTGAGCTTATGTTTCATGACTGGTGTTGCTTTTGAATTTGCACTTTTAAAAATTCATATAATTAAATTCAAAAACATAGTTTGTTTTTGTTATTGTAAGGGCTCTGGAGTGAATGGCTGTGAATTATCCACTGTGTATTTCAAACAAATAAGAAGCTGTGGCTGTCAGGTAGCGATCGTAGCATTCATGGATGGATATTTTTTTTTTCCATTCGTTTCATAATTTGATGGAGTTTCTTTTTTTTCTTCTTTTTTTTTTTCCCAAAAATTTGGTTGCCTTTTCAAATTTTCTGGTTTTGCGACAGGTTATGCATATACTTGCAATTAAACCAGAATTGCTTTCCGTGCCCTTGCAACAAGCTCTTTTAAGTCAACAGGCTTAATGCATGAAGGAAAGCATGACTGAGTCTTAGCAGAGACTGGAAAAAAGATGGTTATTTTTTGAGCAGGTATTTCTTTAAACATTTTCAGTGTTAAATTTTTTGCATATCTGAATGAAAATAAAAGTTTCAGCCTTTTGGCCTTTTGTTCTTCAGCTGAGTCTAAGCAGCTTACTAATTTTGTCATGTGTTATCTTCCAAATTCTTTAGATTTTTTATCTTCACTAACAAAATTGATATTTACATGGTTGATCTCTGAAATAAATGTTTGGGTTCATTTTAATGTGTTTTACAAGAATGACAAACCTACCAGTAAGTTTATAATTTCCAGAAAGATCCGAGTTCTGTCCATTTCAGAAATTGTATCAGCTGATCTTGCTGCCTTCGCTCCGGCAAAAAACCCCTTGCCTTTATTGGAGGTTGTGCCTCTTTGAGGGCAGCAGATCAGTTCCAAAATAAGTATTTTCTTACTTGTAAGTGTTGCTCCCTATCCTATACGGTCTTTTATCTTTAAAGTGATCTAAACATTGATACTGAAGAAAAACAAACATGACTTGTGAATTTCTAGGTTAGAAGCTTTTTCAGTGCCCATTTGTCTACTCCTCCCTCTGCAAACTCCATGAAAAGTGAAAGATTTTCAACTGATTTACTTTAAAATGTTTTATTTAAGCAGGTAGCACAATCTACTAATGTTATTTGATCTTCTGTGTTTGTTACATTGGTTGTAATTAATTTTTTAAATTAAATTAATTCATGAATTAGTAGTAAATTTATTAAGTTAACTATTAACTACATTCACTTTGTAAATTATTGTATAAAACTTATTGACAATGCACTGACTTTAGAAAGATGTTAATGTACATAAATACCTTGTAAATAAAATAGTGTTGATGTACTGGAATATGAGCTGTATTAAAAAAAGGTATCGGTAATTGTATATGGAGTGAACCTGTTTATCTGTAACTATATTATTCAAACAAATTAAATACTGTGGATGCAGATTAAAGTGTCAGTTCTTGTCAGATAATTTTTAATAGCTGTTTACCTGCTTTGACGTTTCTGTACTGTTTTCATTAAGCTTATATGTATTTGTCAATCCACAAGTGTGAGTGCGCATACAGCAGTTCTTTGCAGTTTGTCTAGCATAGAACGAAGTACCAAGAAATTTTAGCTGTTCTGAGTTTTAAGTTGTTTTCCTTTTGAGATCATCCTGTTCAGTATTTTTTAGAATTAGCCTATTTAATCTTTAAACTGTGTGCCTGTGTACATGAGAGTGAGACCTTTCCTTATAAATAAGTCTGAAGAACTAGTGTGCTAAACCACATTAATTTAGCAGTTCTCACATTTTTCTGTGTTGCAATTTTGATAGATCTGAAGAGAGTTCAGTGATGACTTAGAAGCACAGTGGCTGCATGTGAGGTCCTTTCTTACCTACCCTTGAGAATCCTTCTGCAGGTTATTGGGGGGGGGTGGGGGTGGGGAATGTAGTATCTTTTAAATATTTAATTGCTTAATTTTAGTAAGTATACTGGACAATTAATATTCAAGCTGTAATAATTTTATTCCAGGTTCTCATGCTGTGGTAAGGCTTTTTTTTTTTTTTTAGTTTAAGAGATTAGATTAAAAAAAAAGTTTTCTTCAAAATGTTCCAGAAATAATGGGGTTATAAGAAAATCATGTGAAGATTCCATCATTGGAGGGTCTGATAGGAAGTTAGGAGACAAATCTTTGAATGGTGGCATGGGCTGACTTCTGGCTTTCAGCTGGAGCTGGGGCAGTGCAGCTCTGCAGGCAGCGTGTTTCATGCTGCGCTCAGGATAAAACTGACTCCTGACCTGGTAAAGTGAGAAAATAAGATGTTTGTCTGCAGTGGGAATCATCTGCATATTGCATATTAGCACAGGGTTTTGCCTCACCTGGACTTAACATTGTTCATGTTACAATAGGATCTGAAGTAAATGACACTTAGTAGTTCTGCACATAAGCGTTTAATTGTGCTTGTATAATTGATCGATAGGCATTTTAAGTCAAGCAGAATATCTGTTTTCATGAGATTAAAAATAGCATGCTCAATGTATGATTCATACAAAAGACACAGAAGGAAAAAGGAAAGATGCAAGTTAAAAAATATAGTTCTAAAAACAGGCCCAGAAGTACAGTGTCCGTAGTGCTGCAGGGCAGGCGCCTGGATGTCTCCAGACAGCAGTTTGCATTAGGTGGGGAATGAAACTGCTACATTTGCCGGCAAAGGAAATTCTTCCCTGTCGCTAAAGGAAGAGTCACAAGCTGTAACAGGTGGTCATTGTTTCCTCTGATGTTGTTTTGTAACCTGTTAGGTCTGTAAAATCACGGAATAACTTGGGCTGGGAAAAAGGAGGTCATCTGCTCCATCTAACTTGTGAAAGTATGCCTCGGCTCACAGAACTGTTCCCTGTGTTGTGGCTGGGGTCAATACAGGGGGTGATGTGTTTGGTTATCTTTATTTTTCTTTGCAAGTTATGGCAAAGGTTCCACTAGGTTTCTTTTTCTTATTAAGGGAAAAACTTGAAGCCATTGTGAAGCCCGCTTTCTGGTACCACCTGCAGAAATAAGATGGAGTATCATATAAACAGAGACTTAACAATGGCTTTTTAGGAAGACACTCTTCATTGTGAATCCAGATAACTGTAAGGTTAATGCTAATGGCTAAAAGTCTTTGGGAAAATTTTGCTCAGGATATAAACTGAGTTTGGCAAGGAAAATTTTACTGGAGATGTGGCTCGTTTGATACATTACTGCTAGAGGAAACACTCCCTGCTTGTGTCAGGTCATAAAGCCAAGATTTAAAAAGGAAAGGAAGAGAATACTCTTATCTGAGAAAATATTTGGGCTTTTTCCTCAGAGTTGAATATGAGATTTCATCTAGAATCTTTTCCATGCATGATGCACGCTTGTTGTGACGATTTTAACATATGCCAGTATCCTGACACATCCTACTGCTAGATTTTAGTTGATGCAAGTCTTAGGGCTACCTTAACAAAGTGGAAAGTCAAAGGCGAAAATCTTTCACTTGGTCACCAGAGGGCTAACAACTCTTAAGACAAACATGCATGGCTAAGAGGTCAAAATTGATCTTGCTGTTGTTTGGACATGTGCACTTGCAGATAGCTTGCAGGTTAGAAGTAATAAAAAAACCTCAGAAGGTGAATCCAATTGTTGTGTCATGGAATTTCTGAGAAGAAAGGAAGAAAGGAACCAGTAACTCCAATAACTGATAAGCAGACTGTACCTGAACTGTATTTTCATCTGAAACTCTTCTGTTGTTTACAAAAGGTAAGTTTCATATTTTCTCAGTAGAATCCCTTGTTCAGTATTGCTGTTAATGACATTTCCTCGTAGAAACAAATCTGTTTCAGAAGTGAAATGATCCCTTATGTACGTTTTGCTTTGGAAGCAGTGCTTTTGAAACAAGGATCTGAAGGTACTGCATGTACGGTCTTGGTGTGCTGATACATTTCTGATGCAGCTTCTACGTCTGTGAGTGTTTGCTCACGTATTTTCTTCTTGACTGTATATAGTGTTGAGACATTTCCTCTGAGCAGACACTGATTATGAGAGACTTACTGCAACTACAATTGTGCTTTTTTTTCCAAAAAGGAAGTAAATCTGGTTGAGTTGGCAACTGGACCAAAGTCCACAGTGAGCCAGTCTGTCAGGAGTCACATATCGCTTGGAGATGTTTGTTTTTTGAATGATTCCAAAAACAGTGTGGTTATGTTTAGCTGGAAATGAACTATTGTTCTTATTTTATGACCCTTGAAGACTCTAAATGGATATTTAGCCAAGGATTAGCATGCATCAGTATCACCAAGGATGATGCCAGTCTCTGGAAATGAAGCCATCTCTTGCTGTCTTTATCAACTGCAATTGTAGTATTTGCAGCATTAAGTGATGTCACTTGCTCAGTGCAGTTGTCTTCACTGCCTCATGATAAATTCTCAGAGCGTTCACAATGGACGCTCTTCACAAGCGTGATAATTCTACTGTCACTTGAGTGATATGTACATTTTCAATATTGAAAATGTAATTTGAATCAAATAGTATGATCTATGGCTGGTCCTATCATGAATTTCCTCTGTTAAGGCTTTTAGGTATTGAAAATGCAATTTTTAAAAAATTAAAGTTCTAATTACCAAAAATGTTTGCAGGTGATATTTTCAGTAGTAGAGTTTTTATTGATTCAGAAGTGTATCAAGGGCCATTAAAAAGATGAAGGGATCATATCACTGCCAAAAAAATGTAGCTATTTTCTCCTGTTGAATGCCTTTTACTTCCCAGGTCAAAACTGTACACATCTCAGATAAGGGTTCTCTGAATTTAGGATTTTTTAAGATGGGAGCAATTCTGAAACAAGCTGTGCTGGAATTTTGCCCACGTACCTTTACGTGTGTCTGAAGTGCTAAAAATATATGGCCTGCTCTTGAAGGTGGTTAGGTAGGCTTCCTTTAAACCTCCAGTAAAGTCCACCGACAGAATGGCTTTTGATTTTTCTCCTGGGAGAGACGGTGAAAGACGCAGCAGGGAGAGTACCTGCTTATGCAAAAACCCTTTATGTCCACCAGCGTGATGGAAAAAACAGATGGATAAACTCCCGCGAATGCTCTGCTACCAAAAGGAGTTGACCACTGTCACTTCCCCTTAAATCTTAAAAGCCCAATTCCAGAAGTACTCTTCATCTTTATCTATTGTTTGCATCTGCTCTGGAGTTGCTGGTTACAGCTAGAATGTATCCTCCTGTTCCCTGCACTCTAGCACAGGAGATTGTGTCGCAGCTTTTCTCTGTATCATAGGTTTATTCATTATCTACAGATCAGGGCCATTAAGTGTCCTGAGAAAGCACACGGACTGCGGGCACAGCTGCCTGGCTGGCTGAGGGCCCCGGGCCGTCAGCGTATGTATTAATTGCAGCTTTTGTTACACTTTTCCCCTTAGATCCAGTAAATTGAAGCAAGCAGTTAGTAAAATGCAGTCATCCATGCTTGCTGATGTATCATTTCAGGAAAATGAAAACCTGACAGAAGCTTGGAAGATTGTGCCTTTTGTTTGGGACAAGCCTCCAACTTCCTTGTTCATGTGTAAAAGATTTCCTGTTTGTGAAAATTAAAAGCAATGTTTGGTAAGGTCCCTTTGGCAAAATGAGCCACAAACTAGAAAATATATTAAGGATGCTTCTGGATTTAATATAAATGGAAATTTTCTGAGTGTATGTGTATACTCCAGAAATGATGACTCTTGCTCATGATAGTTGCTCACTTTGTGAGTCTTAGTAGCTCACAAAAAACCTAAAACAGGTGGGTGACATCCTGGCTGTTTCGTCATATAGACACACAAACTCCAGATTCTTGCCTTTTGGGGATTAAATAATGTTTGTCATTAAGACAGACTTGAGCAGTTTTCCTAGTTATTGCAATTCAGTCCTTTTGTCCAAGCAAACAAAGAGGCTCTGAGGGAAGACAACTGAGCAGGACATCGGGGTGTCCGCAGGCCACGGCGTAGGCTCAGGTGGTTGTTCAGCTAAAGGCATAGTTGAAAGGCTACTGGAAAATCCAATTTAGTCTTTTATTTGGATTTCATGGAAAATGACAAGGAAACCTTCCATTACTTTGTTAATCTTGTATTAATCGTTGTTTAATGCAATCAGTTGCTGGCAGCATTTGCATCTTGCGTGGCAGCGATGCCCCCAGACCGGACACGGGGATAAAACCAACCCAGGCCGCTTTCCTGCGTTTATTCAAGCTTGTGAGAAGTGCAGAGACAAGAAAAGCATGTATGGATACTCATTTTAAGATGAAAAGAAAGGTAAATAAATAACTGCGAAAAGACCATCCATTTTGTGCAAAAGCACATCCAGCAGACTCTCTCTGTTAATTGATAGGGTAGAAAACAAAGGAGGAAAAATAATGGCAAAAGACAACTTTCATTTTTATTTAGGATCATTCCAGTGAGGTCTCTAACAGTTAAATGCTTCCTTTCAATGGGTTCGAAGCTGCCATCCCACTGCATGTTTCCAGCCTGATTACCGCTGCGGAGGCTTCCATCAAAGTAATTACTTTCCTATTGGCGTTTGCGACCAGACAAACAGATCACATGGCTTCAAGGAATGGTGTGTGTATTATTTTTCCAGCTAGTAGCACAGTCTGTGATACCTAACAGTTCTTGGTAACTCAGACTCTGATGTTTTCCTTAGTCTTTAGCTAGTCGTCTTAGCCTCTTACTCTCCTTAAAGCCAACCATGTGGCTATGTTTAATTCTTGTTTAAACAAATGCGATTTGACTTAAATGAAAACCTATGTGCTGATGAGTAGGATTTCTTCCAAAGCATCAAGTTAGTTGTCTCTCCACATTTAGCTTGAATTCACTCTTTTCTTTTTGGTTTTCTGGTTGGTTTGTTTTTGTTTTTTTTTTTAAAGGAAGAAAAAATAAGACCAGCAGTAAATACTGCCCTGAAGAAGGGTACAATTGCTTGCATTATAATTTTTGTTTTAGCATCATATTTTTACCGTCACCTCAGTGCTGGTTCCAGCCACTCGTGACTCTTGTCTGTATAAAATTGTCAAAACAGGGCAAAGGCAGCTGAATCTCCTGTCCCGCATTACCTGACTTACTGAACCTCCCCTTCTAACAGTGTATTTAAAAATCACAACTAGAGAGCAAACAGATGTCCCTAGCTGGGTCACATGCTGCTTTTGTTTATCAGAGTTAGTATAGTTCCATTCCCTGGAAAAAAAAAAAAAAAAATAGCAGCAGATGCTTCACAGCCTTTGTTAAAGTGTTTGATCTCTGAAAATACAGGACTCCTTGTACTCGGTTAAGCAATATTATTTATCTTAGTACTGCTGAAATTTTTTTTCAGCATCAGATTTTGATTGGGTGCAAAGTAAAAATGCTCCTGGAGCTCATGTGTGTGATGGCTGTGCTTTCCAGGTTTTGGAAGTGGTATACCTCTCAACATTGCTTAGTAGGTTGTTTCTCAGTTCTGTGTAACATGCTAAAATAACTTGGTTTTCCCTTTTCCAGGAAGTGGGAAGCACAGGGAGCATTTTGGGGGCCTTACCAAGGCAGATTTCCCTTTCCCTCATGAAAGAAACAGATACATTGCTGTTTTGCTCAAACTGAAAGATTCAGGGTTGTTTTCTACCATCTGCCTTTTCCACAGAGTGTAACATAGACCTAATAGAAATAAAATAATATTGCGGTGTATATTTTTGCGTAGGACTATTGAATCATGAAATAATTCAGGTTGGAAGGAACTTCAAGAGGTGATCCAGTCCAGCCTCCTGCTCAAAGCAGTGTCATCACTGAATTTGGGCATGCCCTAATGCTTGCTGATACAGTTGCTATAAAACCAAATATTTTTATAATTAAAGAAAAAAGCTTAAATGAAGATATTTTTTTTTTCTTTTCTGACTGACTTTCTTTTTACTTTGTTAGTATTCTGTCACAGCCAGGTCATCTTATCTAGACTTTCAGATCTTTTCTGCAAATGCGTATCTTCTTCTTACCAACTCTTCTCTAGCTTCTTATTTCCTCAAAGTATTTTGCAACATACGTTGTCTTTACACCATCCATTTGAGTGGTTTTTGGTCAAGCTGAGGTAGAAGAAAAGAACTAAACTGACAAATTGGAAAGGTGGTGGATTGTGTGCTGGCTATGTTTGACATCAAAGAAATAGTTTGAGGCAACAGGCTTAGCTCAATCTTAACATCAGAGAGTAGTTTTGCCAGGTATTTCAGTAGCTTTGAGTACGTGGGTAATCTGGTTTAAAATTTGCTGAAATATGATATAGAAAGGACGGTATTCATCTAAACCTTCTTTATGCGTAGCACACAATGGCTGAGATGGTTTGCAGATTAAAAACTGTCCCTTCACTCCATGCAGCATTTTGTTGGAGAAAATATTTATATGGGTTATAAATAAACCTTGGCCTCCCAATGAGAAACTGCAGGAAAACTGAAGAGCGTGTGTTAGTTAAGTACTGGATAACAACAAAGGAAAGCTGCTGCTTCAGAGCCAGAAACAGGATCCAGCACCACCAGTGACAAATTAAGAAAGCCTTACAAATGATGTTTGTATTACGATGTTTGGAGTAACAAGACAATGCAAGGAACAATGTGAGGACAGAGATCTGGCCCTTGCATTGTTAGGCAGATCCCTCCTCCGCAGCGCTCCATTGATGTTTTGTCAATTGCCCACGCTGGGTGCCAGTGCCAGGCAGGAGCATGCCGTGGGGAGGGCAGAGCATACGGGATTTGTGCCTGAAGGCTTGCCCAAGGCAGGGAGGAAGAGCTCAGCACTGGAACTAGATAGACGCACACGATGATGCGATGCAGCCTCGGAGTAAACTAAAGATGAGGACAGCAAGCTCGGCAGGAACCAGCAGCGTGTCCTGCCAGCAAGGAAGGTGAAGAGGACCCGGAGCCTGGCCAGATCGAGGGAAGTGATTACCCCTCTCTGCTCAGCACTCATCAGGCCACATCTAGAGTACAGCCTGCGCTCCCCCGAGCCCCCTCCGGTTCAAGACAGACACGGGGGTAACTGCAAAGGTGCTGCCAGCCTCCTCGGTGGCAGGAGGATGGAGACAACGGTCAGAAATTTTAAGTGGGAGCAGTTCTGACCTGATACAAGGAGAAAGTTGCTCACCATGAGGGCAGTGTGGCAGCGGACGGGCTGACACCGCAGCTGTGTGTTTCTGTCCCTGGAGTTCAGGAACCACCTGGCTGAGCCCCTCAGCTGCCTGGGCTGACCCTGCTCTGAGCAGGGGCCGGGCTGGAGGTCTCTGCAGGCCCTGCCAGCCTGAGTTCTCCTACGATTTAAACTTGTTTCCAAACTCACAAGGCTAGACCTGGCTGAATTTTTAAGCTCTGATGTTCAAAAGTTCATGCAGCAATTTGAATCATGGCTTAATGCCTCACCTGGGTGCTGGAGGTTTTCTTTTGTGACCCACCAGCAAACAGAACAGAAAGTTAGATGAATTTTCATTAGGTGACGTTTTCCTTTTGATGTGAAATAAAACCCCTTTGGAGACTTTTAAATCAAAACCATTCACTTTGTATCAGCATGCTTCTTCAAGGGGCAGGAAAGGATTCCACACAGGAAGACCAAAATGATGCATACTGACTGTTAACACACGCTCATGTTTATGCCTTTGCTCACGAGCAAGTGAATTGTAAATGTATGCTAGCCATGTGGTCTTGCCTTTTTATCTTCAGTTTTGAATATAAAAATGTTCCTGTTTAAAGACATACGCAAGGGAATAAATCTTTGGGCCCACAGCCTCTTTGAGCATAGACAGCCCCAGTATTTAACTTGTAACAAAGAGAATTTTAGTGGAAACGTTCCGATAAAAGGTTGGCAGCATATCACAGGACCCATTTGACCATGAGATGTGAAAGAAGATGTCAGACTGGGTGTTTAAACTTCTTACCTTTTCCTCTAATTATATTTTTTTTAAATGGTTGTGAATGAAATATAAGCTAGACTACGATTGCCTTCAGTGTAGGTGATATTTGCAAATAGCGACTCAATCAAAGAAGCCATTAAATTTTGCTTTTAGCGTAATCCAGAGATTTGACTGCTTAATGAGACACGAGGTGAACTAGCAGCACTTTAAAGCAGTAAGACTTAAAAGTGTCCTGAAGAATGATTAGCTTTTAGCAAAAAATCTGTAGGGATAAGAAGCTTGGACTGTTGTTTAACCTATTTGATTTGACTGGGACAAAAATACTGGCTATATTTTAAAGTTGCCTTCTCTTTCATGTGAGTGGCAGGTAGTCTAATGCAGCAAAAGACAAGTTGAGTGTGAAGAAGGGTAGAGTTCAAATAAATAAATAACATATATTAAGAGTTGATTAAAGGAAGGTAAGGGATAGAACACAGATGTGAATATCCCCTCCTAATATATTTCACTCTTAGCTGGGTTTGGTCTTGCTCGCTTTAACTGCTGGACTTTGATGTTTCAGGGTAGAAAGCAGACGCCTCCTTTACCTCAGCTTTTGTGTTTGAGGCAGATTGACCCTTTGTCTAACAAGTGCTGGAGCAGGTTATAAATCTGTAACATTGCACTTCACCTTTTGTGTCTTGCTTAATGACCTTTTAAAAATAAATGCAGAATAGCTGAAGGAAACAGTATCAGCGATGGAAAAGCTGACACGTACGCAACCTGAGCTCTGATTTTTCAGATTGCTCCAGTCTGTTAAACAAAACTACTTTTTCTTTGCTCTGTCGTGAGGAAAAAGAGAGACAGGGGAGTGTTTTCTTAGCTGTGTTCTCTGTTTTACATTTCAGCTGTGAAGTGCTTTCTGGAAACATGCACAGAGTTACTAGCCTAAAGAAAGAGACTACAGCCATTCAAATATGAAAATAGATTCTCTGGACAGATATCTGCTTTTTTATTTTTTTCCAGACATCTGTGGAAAGCTGTTGTTTTAAGGGGCTTTTGCAAGAGCTATTGGAAATGGCTTTGTTCATTTCTATTGCATTAAATGATAACTTAAGATTCTTATCAGGCTCTTTTTCTGTTTCCCACAGTCCTAAATTTAATGTACACAGCCTTAATATGAAAAAAATATATGATAACTTTCAACTGAATCCATGAAAATGTATATTGTCCCAGAGGGATGTCTTACTATAAAATGTTCTCCATCTGAATGCAAGGCAAACTGAAGTTTCCCACCATTTGAAACCGGTACAATAATTTATTTTGGTGATTAATATAATGTGTATTTTGGATTCATGTGTACAATAATAAAACACTGACATTATTTTCTTTTGTTTATATATTTTGCTTAAAATAAAAGATTACAGGAAGGTATTTGAGGAAGAATACTTGCAGAGAGTGGCCAGATATTTTTGGGAAGGGGAGGGGGGGAGGATGGTGGTGGTTCTGGGGGGAAGTGTTTTGCCTGGCTGTTCTGTCCTGTTAGCTGGGGAACAAGCTGCACAATTTCAGAGACCTGCCTGCAGTTGCCTTTACCACATCACTTTTAATGTAGAATACCTACCCTAGCTGAACTGAGTTACGTTGACAATCCCTTGCAAGTAGTACCAAATATTTCCAGTAATTTTACTGGTTAGATCCCCCAAATAGTTGGAATACTGAAAATTGAGTGGGTTATAGGCAGGTCACTTGTACTATCTGTACTATTTGTAGTTTTTCCACGTCCACATTTGTATGCCCTGGCTCAGGGTGAATAGATTGAGAGTGAACCAGTTTCCAAGTGTCCCCACAGTCTTTATTTCTGCTGGAGTTCTTTAAATGGTTGGTGCTATCTACTCTCACAGTTTAACTGAAGAAAGCCTTGTGATTTGCGTGTGTTTTGCCTCGAAGCTACAGCACTCTGATAAATGTTGTAAGGTCAGTCTGAAAAATGTATTTGATACTTTAACTTGTCACAGCACATGATGCAATTGCTAGCAGGGTGACTGTAAAGCTCTGCTCTCTGCTTTGCAGGAGTTCATTCCCTTCGTATGCTACGTTGCTGTGTTAATTTCTGGGTGCTGTGCTGTACGCTGTATGGGACTTGATTTCTTTTGTCAGGTTTCTAATTGAATTTTTATTTCAGAATAAATATTTATCTTTTTTTGTCCAGTCTTTGCAGTTATCTGCTGGAGAGACCCTCATGTGGCAGGTCATTCCCTGACTGTGTGCTTCAGTTTATCAGCTTTGGACCTTTGGCCTTTATGTAGATGATCCTGCCTGGGTTGCAGATTCACACCATAAATCACTTTGATTTAATTTGTAAAAAACATCCCACTTTAACAAATAGTGTTCCAGATTGATTTGGGTTAAAGTGCTATCGATGCCTTGTACCCAAATGCCTGACTCTGGAAAGAGGAACAGTGGGCAGCAGCTTTCTAGAGAAGATGTGGTCTGGGGGGAGCAGTGGCATTCAGAGTGATTTACAAATCTTGGTTTTATGCTGGTGTCTGGTAGAGGCAATAAGAACCCACCTTCAGGAGTCCAGCACACATTACTGCACACTGGCAAAAGAGTCAAATTCCCATCATCATAATAAGTCTCATTAGCTGTGGGTGTTTGGCTTCCCTGCCTCCTACCCCCATGAAGATTGAAGCAAATATGAACATAGAATCATTTCTAATGGAAATTGTTACAGGTTGGTTAAAAAAAAATATGTTGCTATTGTAGTAGTTTAGGTGGAAGACAATTTCTTCCAGTCTGGCTTGCTATTTACCTTCATCTTTTTGAACAAAAATTTGATTTTGGTCAATTTTTGTCCTGCTTCTCCAGGTCCCTGTCCCAGAACATCTTGCAGAGAGCCAATGAACTGATAATTGATGAACCCACACTGCTGTATCACGACACGGCACGCAGGAGCAGCAGGCGGGTTTCTGGAATGCTGCTAGCATTCCAATTTATAACTTGCATCTAGTTAAGCTTTTTATAATAGCACTTTTTATATGTGATTTGAGTCTTTCAGCCATAGGTGATGACAGCTACCTACTCCTAAAACTTTACTTTTCCTTCTTGTGCATGATGTAGCTGTATATTACAATTTCCTCCCTGTATCTTGTGTCCTCCTACATTTTAGAAATATACTTGCCGTTTCCTTTTATTTCATGAGTTACTACTTCCACTGATGTATATAGATGTGCATCTGTGCCTATATCAGTACAGACAGAAGTCTGGAGCCTTATGATTGTCTTCTGTCCATTTAATCCGTTCCTATAACTTCTCCAGCTTACCAGAAAAGGCATAATTCCAAGAGTCAAGGGTTGTATTACATCTCTGGTTTGCTCATATGAAAGACTGATAATGCTGCATTTTCCTGTATGCTGTTGAGTGGGATTTTTTTTTTAAAGGGTTAAATAGGAGCAAGGGGTGGGAGGAGAGGAAACTACTGCCCTTCCAGTATTAGAAATAATGTTACTGATGGTCAAGTACTCTTAGAAGTCATCAGTGATGATTAAATTCCTCTTAATAAGAACAAATGGCACTGATGCTCGAGAATGTGCTGCAAGGAGGTTCCTATAAAAGTTACTGAATAATCCTAACGCAGGAGTGTTAAGAGCGTTGCTGTAAGAGTCCTGTCTTTCTGAAACGCCCTTTCAGATAAGTTTGAAGACAAGAAAAAAGACATACAAGCCCTCCGGATCAGGTGCAGAAAAGCAGACCACTGCTGGCCAAGCTTTTACAGAGTGTACAGGGCTGAAAGCGTGGTACAGTGCTGTATGAAAATGATCTATTTGCCATGGAGTATCCTGGGATAATTGAATGCTCTATAATGAGGGTGCAGGATGTGTTAATCATTCCATTCCAGCTTTCTTGACAGGAACTTGGCAGTAAGTTACGGCAAAGCAGGCACTGATACTGAAGTTTTTATTGCCTCTGCCCATGCAAGCAGCAGATCTTATTATCATACTGTGCTTCCTGATTTTCTAAATGGAGAAGCAGGTTACACTGCCACTTCTGTAGGCTCTGCTGGGGGCAACTATTGCAAAATAACATTTGTAAAGTAAAATTTTACTTTCTCCTGTGTTGTGTGTTTGGGTTATTTTATCCTTATCTCAGTCTTTTTTGGTTTTTTTAAGCCTCTATTTAGTTTGTTTAGCCAGAAAGTCGAAGACTAGGCAGCTCTATCTTGTGGAGAAGTTAAGACTGACTTAACCATATACACCTGAGTCAAACAGCTGGGGGAATGACTTCTGGAAGAGTTAATTCCATCTCATATAGCTTACTGTGCGTGCTCTTTTTCGTTTGTAAACAAATTTTAACTGTTAGAGGTGCTTCTGTTGCACAGATCTTTTATAAACTTCCTACGTGTGTTACCTTGTGTGAGCAAAACAAGCCACAAGGTTTTGCCAGACAAACATCTCTTTCTTGAGGCTGAATCTGTTACCGAGGTCATTTGGTACTTGCTGAGAAATGGCCACATGTGATTCTTCTTTTTAATGAGTTTTATGTGAGACATTTGCAAATCATCAACTGTGGATTGCCTGTTGTCCTACCAACCCTTCTTTGTCACAATCTCAAAACATTTCTATGGTTGTAGTAGAAATTGCACTAACTTTTAAAATGTGTTTCCATGTAATTTGAACATTTGTGTTTTATGAGCTTTAATAGCTGGGGTTTTTTAAATAAATCAATCTTGTTCCATAACATCTGTATTCATATCTGTGGGATTATAAACCAAACCTTCCCGTTTATGCTTTGGCACTGCAATATTAACAATCAGGACAATAGAAACCCATTTCAGGTTTTTTTTCATATGAGTGACACTGGAGTCCTTTTTGCAGCACATGATAAGACACTGTGTTCTCTGCCAAGCAAATTGTTGTAAAACCATCGAAGTAAATGGAACTTTGGCAGTTTTCCTGCTTACAACTTGCTTTGTAGACTTCATCTGAGCATTCTCTGCACAGGGACACCCCTTGGACCGGGACTGTCCCAACAGCCAGTTCCCAAAATGTTTGTGTTATATCAGTGACTTGGAGCACTGAAATTCTCTGATGATGTGGAAATCAGTGGAGAATCCTCCCTTTTATTTATATGTGTTCGGAATGCAGTGCTACATGGAGAGCCATCAGCTGCAGTGAGTTTTGTGTGAAAGAACTGGAGGAAGACTTCAGCACCTTGGTGGCTGACTTTGGGTCTTTATCCTGCTCTTTTAAGCAGCAGCTTTCCCTTACCTCAGGGAATTTACTCTTTTCCTCCCAGGATTATTCATAGGTTCAGAAGTGACTGTTGGGTTCCAGGACATAAAACATTATGTTTTACTGCATGTAAGAAAGCATTGTGTGTAATGCTGAGCGTTTAACGTACAACAAACTCAAATGATTCTAGATTTTCCAAGATATACCATTCTTGATAGAAAATGACCATGATTTATTTAGGGCTTAATCTCAACATCGGCACAATCAGCAAAATGTAAAACTTCTGCCTTCCTTTCTCTCTCATAAATTCTTCATAACCGCACGTATCTGGAAAGTAATCAATCAAGATCTTTCTCCCATGGGCTGGGAACAGAGAGTAGTCTCAGTAATGTGGGAAGTGAATGGGTGTTGACATTAGGAAGGTAATTTCAGTCAATGGAAAATAATATATATTTTTGTGAATGTTCTCTTCATATCATAAAAAGCGCATGGAAAAGTTTAGTGAGGAGGAGATAGATTATAGGAAAACAAAACCCATATTTATTAAAATAGTGTCAGCTGTTTGAATTTTTTTAATCAGAACCGTACTAGATGTCTAAATCATTTCAGAAGATATTAATAGGTAAAAGATAATAAAATAACCCAAATTGATTACAATCTTATGCCTTGTATAATATAACTCTAAATGCAAATTGCATTCAACTGTGAGGAGGGAAATAAATGTCCCAAAGGCATTTCAATTAATTGTTGTAGTTAATTACACTCATAATTTTACTTGTGTGACTAATTATAATCAGGTTTTATCGGTATATATGGATTTATTTCTGATACTAAAAGCCCCAAGCGGGGTTATTTTTAGGAAATATATTTAGACTTCATAATGAAACCTGCCTGCTCCCGTTCTCGGTGGTGGGCTGGGGCGAGCTGTGTCGGTGCTGAGTGGAGGGTCCCAGGAAGGCAAGCTGCCCCAGCCTCACGCAGCCGGAGCTGGCCGCTGTGGCCGCTGCCCACACGTCTCCATTGTGGCCCTTCCCAGCTTCTTCCATAGCTTTTTGCCCTGCGATGGGCACCAAGCCCCACCCTGGTGACCCCGAGGTGCTGGCCAGCTCCTTCATGGGGCCTGGACATGTCACCCTCCTCCCCGCCGCCCCTGACGGGCGCTTCACGCTGGGGTCCCCAGCCAGCCCCCACCAGCCCAGCTTTTGAGGTGTTTTCCTGGAGGTGAAATGTTTGCTGCGTGCCTCTGCCGCCTGAAACCCGAGGTACAACCCCGACACGGGGAGGCCGCGGGGGCTGTGCTGGGCTCCGGTGGCCGGGCGCGCTGGGCCCCCCTCAGCCTGAGGCACCCTCAGAAAATGGCGGCCAGCACCAGGTGAGGGCTGTGGGGGCCTACCCCTAGCCTGCCCCCCGGCTGTGCTGAAAAGGTCTTTTTCTCTTTTCTCCCATTTTTTTTCCTTACATTCCCCCTCTTTTTTCCTTTCAGCTCATTTTTTCAGTGGCAGGGATACCCTGCCTGGCGTTTGAACCCGGCCTTGGTGACAGCGAGTGCTGCAGCTTGTCCACCATGCCCGCCTCAGAGAGGCCCCAGCCCAGCCACGCTGCTGCTTCCCACAGCCTGTGAATGGCAAAACGGTGAGTCAGTCCTGCCTGCAAAGACGACAAACGAGGAAATAACACTGACAAAACCCAAGGTGCACAAAGACTTGCCAGGCAGAGTGTTGCCCTGGGGTGCAGGATACCTCAGATGGGCAGCTTGGCTGCTGCCTCATGGGTGCATCACCTCATGTTGGAACAGATGCTTTTGTAAGGCTCTGTAGGCAGCAAGAGTCGTGTTGTATGAGTGAGGTGGGTTCTAGATGCTTCTTGTGGAAGAATCCCGCCAGATTGTGGTTGGCCATGCCATCCCCTGTGCTGCGGGGAGCAGCCCGGCAGGCTGGGCAGTGTGGCAGGAGGCTGCCAGTCTCGGTTTCCTTGTGTGTTATTTCTTCGGTGCATCTTAGCTAGAATTTTATTGGCTTTTCCATAGATACACATTAATTTACTAGTAAAGTCTGTATTTCCTTTATTTTTTTATAATTTATATATGATTTTCTCCTATATGAAACGTTTTCCACAGCTACCTCTGGCTGTACAGAGCTACCATGGCATTTGTTTCTCTGTCATTGTAATGTCTCTAAATCCCATGTCATTTGTAGTGCTTAGTGGCAAGAAAATCACTAAGCACACTTTTAAATCTATTGAAAAAAAGCTTCACATCTCCAAGCATAATAATTTTTCATACAATCCTTTATAGAATCATTTCAGTTGGAAAAGACTTTTAGGATCGTTGAATCCAACCGTAACTTTTGTGGTGGGGTGTTATCTCCTGCACACACTGCAGTGTTAGGCAACAGGTCTCCCCCTCTCTGGATTGTTGTTGTTGTTACACCTAGTACTAACACATTTATTAAACTTCCCAATCTGGGAAGCTAGGTAGGCTCCTCTGTACCCTTTTATTGACTACAGGTGGATAGAGGGATGTTTTACATGGATTTGCTATATGACATCTGTTTAACAGGAAGGCTGTGGCTCTGCCAGCAAATGCTGTCTTTCCTGTGAAATCCACTTCTGGATGGGCAAGGGAAGAAAGGAAAAACCAAGAAGCTTTATTCTTTTCCCCAAGCAATCATGGAAAATTAATTCTGTATGGAAGAAAAGTGCATTTTGAGCTTGTGTTTGTCAGCAGGAGGAGCTGACCATATAATGAAGCTGGCAAGCTTGTTAAAATTCTTTGTGGATAATGTAAATATATCTCGTGAGTAATGGCTAGGTTTCCCTGTCTCTTTCTGCTTCCTGAGAAAATGTTTTGCTGAAAACATATTGTATTAGGAATTTTTTTTGTGCCTGCCCCTCCTGTGGTCTGACCCTGCTCCCCCAACCAATTGCCAGATGATTGTGAAAGGGTGAAGCCAGACCTGTGTTCATACAGCAGATCTGCTTCTTCACCTCTCAGGCCTCTGAAAGCTTGCACTCAAATCAAGGTCTGATCCAAAACTGGAAAAGAATTGATTTTTGGATGCATTATACAAATCCATGTAATCCCAGCTTGCTATATATTTAGAAATGGAGAGGACCTACCGAAGCCTGGTGAGTCCTTAGCTGCTGTTCAACCTTATGGTGACTGGAGTGTACCATGACAGCCGTTACAGGCAAACCCTAATCCAAAATGCAAGGTGCTTCCAAAGGGTGGAGTTCTTATAAGCAAAGCTACATCCAAACTTTGATAATTTCCCAAAACACTTTGGTCTCTGCACTCATGAACATGATCAGTTCATACACCTGGTTGTCTGCAATCCACATAATGTTCTACCTCTGACTTGATTCAGACCTGCTTTGTTTTAAACTTGAAACATATACCTCTAGACAATTTTAGTTTCCAGGTTATTTCAGTTTCTATTGTACTCCAGCTTTCAGTCACAGGAGCTAGAGTAGTCTTCAGCTCTGACTCCGACATATGTGAAATGTATTAGCAAAGTTCTGCATTAACTATTCTGTAAGTGGGAAAATACTGTTCTTTCTGGGTCTTTCTAAATATCGCTGTTCCTTCCCCCACCCTTTCCTGTATTATCACAGCTTGCCTATTTGCTCTTCAGGAGTTACTGTTGCTTCCTAGTGTCTTCACAATATAAGAAGTTTCATGCCAAATGTAGCATAGACAAAATTGGTGAAAATCAGCACCTGAAGCTACCTGCGGAACAGCAAATTACTTTTCCATAACTGCCTTCACAAAAGAAAACCGAATGTCCCACTTCACACCTTTCTGTCTTTTACTGGTTTTTAAGTTGAATAGCTTTTGCTGTAGATTTGTATTTATTCACTGCATTAATGCTAGTCCTGTAATTGTTACATCCTGCACCAGAACAGAATGCGTCTGCCTGGTTGCAAAGAGGTACCTCTGACAAAGAACAGATTGATCTTGATGGCTGACACAGATGCAGATTGTAGCAGTTCCCTGTTCCTCATTGGCATAAAATTCAGATTCACTCAGTAAAAATGGTCATACTTGTCTGTTCGGATTTGATTCATGCTGGGGTTTGTGCAGAAGAGTGCTTACAGAGGACTAACCATCTTTTCAGGAGATTTTTTTTCCCTTCCTCTTAGTTATGTTTTAATGTATTTCACCGCAAATAAGATTCCCCCACATCATATCTAACTGCTGTAAATGTTTATCTACATGATAAACTGAGGCACAGCCTAGTGAAAAGTTGCCTCCATAATTTATCATTGATCACTAGCAATAAATGATAGTTGACATGGATCATCCACAGTTTCTTCCAATCACTCTTAAGAGAGTGTCCTATGAAATGAAAATAATTTCATTAATTTAATAAATAATCTAAATGGAGAAAGGTGGTGGGTTGTTATCCCAACAGACACAGAGGGCTTTTTTAGTGCAAAAGGCATTGTCCTCAGTGGAGGCACCCTGAGAAGTATTCACATTACTGGTCTTTAAAACAGGAGCTCCCCGTCTTACATGACTTTTGTACGTGATTGTGCTGTTTACCACCTTGCTTGTAACTCTTGAAAGAGCAATAAAATGTGAGTCTTTCAGAATACTTCCATTTATTACATTTTGTACCACGGCATGAAAACAAAGATTCTTTCCTCTTAATTTTTTGAAGCATTCTCTACTTGTGGGATGTTGAGGGATGTAATGGAAATTGCTAACACAGAGATGTTCAACAGATGCGTAGGTATGCAACTGTTTATTCTGGTTAACGAACTAGCTGCGTGTTTGTACAGAGGTGAAGTTGCACTGGGTAAATCCATGGTACCCTTTCCTTCATTGTGCGAAATCTGCCTGTCCTCTACCTGATGGGCTGGGTGTCTGCACCAGTTCTGCTGAGCAAGGTGCCAAACTCAAACAATTTTGCTATGTGCAAATAATACCCGGGTGACTCATGTGAAGCAAAAGCTCCAGAAGCCTGCTGACATCAGAAATGTCCCAACATACTGCAAATCCCTCCCCCTGCCCACCCCCTCAAATGCAAACCCAGCTCTAAACCTTGTGAAGAAGTAGGGGGAAATGTCACATTCCTTTTCTGAATGAGTGTTGTGTGGATTCCCCTTTAGCAAGGACAAAAGAAAAAAACTCAAGGCAGCAAAAATATGGGTCTCTGTTCAACTTTAATCCTTTGTTTTTGTTTGCTTCTCAAAAGTTTTTTGTTAGCTAAAAATACAGTCAAAGTCTTAATCATTTCTCTAAACTTAAAAAGGTGAATTCGCTTTTCCATGTGTAATTTTTTAAGCTTATGTTATTGATTGTTAAATATGAAAATATTTTTCCCCCTGCTTTTTCTCTGTTGATGAGCTGTGGTTAGTCTCACTGCTATGGTTTTCCTGAAAATGGCCGTATAGCTGTAGTATAAAGTCATCTCTGCAAACATTGGCCTAAAGAGAAAACCACAAGTCAGATACTATGACATCCTATTTTGGTGTGGCCAAAATCTAAAATTTTAAAAGGAGATCTAACATGTTATATGGCATTAGCCAAACAAAACTTGTGTCTGTCTTCAGAGAGAGAACTGGAATAAATCAAGGAAACACTATTTTCCAATATATTGAGGTTTTCTGTAAGTAATTGAATAAGATCTGAAGAAATCAGTTCAAATCACAATCTTCTTGGAAAAAAGCTATGAATCTTAACCATATGCAAATATTGCAGGCATGTTTTCATGAAAAGAAAAAAAAGGGGGGGAGGGCGTTCAAACTGACATTTAGAAACAGAAATCATGATTCTGGAAAGAGCTGTTCTTTGAGCTATCCCATTTTATTAGGCAAACAAAAACTGAAAAGGATCATTTAAGTCTTATGCTTCAAATGCAACCCTCCAAAGAGAGAGAATTTCCACAGATGTGCAACTGGTACCTGTGGCTGACCTTCTCTTTTTCTTTCTAGCACATCATATTGGCAGAGAATGCTAGAGAAGGATGCTGTACTAGGCTGAATAAATAGGCTTAATAGAGACACCTGAAATCCAGAATCAGTAGATTAGGTGAAAAGAATCCAGTATCCTTATCTAAAAATTAACTTTAGATGTTCTGAAGGAAGAAGGGGGGAAATTGCATTAGTACAGATTAAATTTGTCACATGTCCTTCACTATGGATGACCCAGATGTTGCTGAACTGTGTGTGAGCATTTTTTCTTTGCTCTGTATTGTACCTTCATGTAGGACAAGATAGGGATTATAAGAATTACTCCACATGTTACTGTCTTCCTGATATGCAGTGTTGAATGTAAACATACTCCAAACAAAACCCTTCATAGGCACTTAAGAACAGATTCCTCTTGAAGATCCCCTGTATTGCTTGTAAAGTGTCCTTCCAGTGTTGTGTTCAAACTACAGGCTTGCAAATAATCCATCCCAATGTTTTAAGTGTTTTGGGCTTTTTAAAATCTGAATCTTCAAAGCTTTATCTTACAGTTCCTTTAAATTCTTGTGATTTAGTGCAATGGGTTTCATTTTATATAAGAGCAGCAACAGAAGTCCTCGGTTAGTGTCTGGAGGAGGGCAAGGTTAAATTCTGTATTGAGATATGATTCATGAGTTGGTAGTTAGAGAGATTACTTGATACAAAGAACCAACAACAGCAATAAAAACAACCACCTCCAAAAAGCCCAGAACCCTGAATGAGGTGCAAAGTGTTCATTGGCAAAGAGAACTCAGGATGTACGTAAGCATCAGGACCAACACTAAAACCTTAGCAGTAGGCACGAGGACGCTGGCACTGGACCAGTACACCTTTCGTTCGTTCAGAAGCTGAACAGGCCGGAAATTTTCAGCCATGTAAGTTGAGTTCTTCCCATCAAAGTGGACTGTTGAAAACTGAGAAATCTGCAAACATTGAGGAAAAAAAATAGATGGTTAAATCCTTTTTCCATAGAACACTGGAAATCATGATATTAAAAATCTGCAGTGCCTTGCTCTGTTTTTGAACTGTATGGATGCATTAAACCTTGCAGGAAATGATATGATGGAGGCTATTGCCAGAGGTCACCAACAGATGACTTCTTTTAGCCTTCGAAGTCATGAGGACTTCCTTTCTGTGTGAGCCAAATGCTTTGTCCAGCTCAAGGACCTGGTTACACCAGTCCTCTTGACGCACACAGTCCTGTCCTTGCCCATTACGTCACAGCGACTCGAAGAAAAAGAGCTAGGCTTTCTCTCTTTGCTTCCAATTTCTAACTGCTTGCCGCGTGATGCTGGCCCAGCGCAAGCAGATGCTCACTCTCGCACGCTGCGCTTTCCTGACTTGTGCGTGGCTGAGCATTGCCCTGTGACTGAAGTGATGATGAGTGCACTGCAGGGAAGGAAGAAAAATACAGATGCTGGCTCTCAGCCAGGCTGTGCTGGCTGGCGGTATTGCTGAGAGTCCACTCCAGAACATCTGAATTTTTTCATCATGTACTCTGTTAGCTGAACAATCTGTATTTTCAAGGCAGTGATGATTCAGTCTCCCATTCCTCTCTATAGGACAAAAATGCATGGCTTAAAGCTGATGCTTATAGACTTAAAGTTTGGATTTCAAAGTGTTCTGTTCTGGTATCCTGATACTTAAGGCAATAGGAGAAAAGCAGTGAAACTGGGGAGTGAGCAGATGATAGCAGTGGAAGTGCTGCTGCTGAAGCACTGAGCTGAGTGTTTACCTGTGGGTTTTTTTGGCTTTCTTTCCACATTGTCATTTCCCCTTCCTTCCCCTTTCCTGCTGTTTTCTGAGAGGTGATTTAATGGGGCCAAAAAAACGGCACTAGGGACTATGCTTGGGCTAATGTCAAGCAAGTGTGTGTGTGTGTCATAGGAGCAAAGCGAGCAGCTAATGAGTTTGTGTTCAATTCTCCAGGCTATCCCCTTGCGACTTACCTGAGAAATACTGAGTTCAACTGGCTTCTCAAATACTGTCCAGATGACACCCTCATGGCAGTCAGGAGTGGTGAGGGAGCCCTCGTACCGGTAGTACCTTCCAAGGTCTTCCTCAGGTGGGAGAAGAGAGCTTAGTGGCAAAGGCTCCATCTGTGCTGTTTGTCCTAGACAAACCAGGGGGAAACACCGCTTGTAACAAGCATGGCTGCAGGTGGTGGTCACATTTGTCTTCAAATGCGGCTGCTGCTCGTGGCTCTGGAAAGCTCATCCCCACGCACGCTTCCCACACTGACTGGGGCAGCCACACCGCGCTGCTTGTGAGATCCTGACTGCCAGCTGCAGGATCCCACTGAGGACAAGCTGCGCACTCCTCTTGTGTTAACGCTGCATGGGTTTCTTCTCATTCACTTCCTCCTACAGAAGCAGGAATACTCATTCTGGTTTAGGGGGGCTGTTCTTCTCTGCGAATACAGAGGACTAGATTTTCTCCCTCCTGTGATGCTCTGACTGCTTGGCAAACTAACTTTTATCTTTTGGCTTTGACTTTCAAGTCACAATACCATAATTAGAACAGGATTGGACCATGAACTACCTGGTAGTATATGTGCTTGAAGTAAATACGTGTTGCACTTTGACCGATGCAAGTGTCTTACCTTTGTATTTTATATTCTCTAGCTCATTTATTAGAGTTGCATAGTTTTTATTTTCTTCTTCTACCTGAAATGGAAATATTTTTATTCCAAATGATGCATTTCTCAACAACTGGTTGGTTTAAATTAATTATGAATAAAACAGAAAAGAACCACAAGGCTAAAAGATAACAACAGGCAGAGTATAGAAATGGGTAAAGGAGCGAAGTGCTGGCATTGAATGTCTGCAGAAGATGGGGAGGCTTAGGTCTTGGACTACTCTAACAATCGATCACTCGGCCAAATTGCTGGTAAATTGGCGATGGGCAATTAGAAATTTGGCTACCTACCTTTATAAAGAATGCTAACACAGCCACACCATCTGCATTTTTCTTTGCTTCTGTTATATCTGAAACATCTTCTCTTATGTGGACAACATGAAGCTGTAACACAAGAGTCAAGGCCAATTATTTTTCATTTTATTATTTAATTATATATTATATACATATATATATATATGATTCATTTTCCTCTGCAGTTTGTTGTTGTGAGTGCAGCCTGGCTACTTCTCTGCACCTGTGCTGCAGTGGGGCCAGAACTGCTTTGCTGCTCGCAGGCTGGGGACAAGCAGCTCGGGGTCCTTGACCCAAGGCAGGAGCCAATCAGTAAGTGTATTATAATTTGAAACATCATTTATCAGCAGCGGTATCATTTCAGACATCTCCTCAGAAAGGGACGTGCTCTCTGGACTGCTGCAGCCCTCAGTTTTCAGCCTGTGCAGCAGAAGAGGCAGATTTTTACATCATGGTCTGAAAGGGGGGGGTGGGTTCCTTCCACCAATCCATGTGTATCAGTGCTGGCAACTTCTCTTGCCTTGAAGAGAATATATTGGTTTTGGTTGCATAGGTCAGTTCACAGTTGTAGTTCCAGAAATGAATATATAATCTGAATAAGCAGTGTGAGAGTATAATTGGACTGTACAGGCTTTGAAATGTTTCTCCTCCCAAAAGGCTATCTAACTCCAGATTTATTGTCTGTTCTGTGCCTCTGCCATGCAACACTAGCGTGTTTTCCTGCGTGTTCTGGTTAGCGAGCAACGTGTCCTCCATTCTTTATTTCCACTGTTGGGGTTACATAGGAGAATTAGCCAATAGTTTTTGTGCAACAGTATCTTTAAAGGCCAGAGTTCTTGAGGAAAAGCTGTAATCCACAGTCTCACCTACCTCCATGGCTTGTTTCTCTCCATCAATGCTGTGCTCTGACCCAGGAAGGTATTGCTGCTGCCCACCTGGGACTCCCCAGTGCAAATGAAATTCTATTGCCTTGTATTTGCTTCCCAGACCTCCGCCTCCAATTTTAGGGAATGTGCTTAATGTTACTTTAACTGGGAAAGACAAATACATTGTTTACAACAAAATAAATATCAGATCAGACATGATAGTATGTGACAGTAGAGAGATGCATGTTCCTGAGATTCAAATTTATGCTAAAGATTTGGTCTGCGAAGTGGAATGACTTGTGTAGAGCCTCGCTTCCTGGAGGGCGGAGCTACCCAGTACTTCAGTTGAATAAATAATAATAAATAAAATCAATTCAATGATGCTTGTTTTCCTTTGTAAAATGGAGGAAAAGGACAGAGCCCTACTTTGGGTTGTCCTGGGGTAAGGGTTTTACAGATTTTGTGGCATCCGTTGATAAATCCTTTGGAGCATCATCAGTTAATTGTGTTTGGAAGAACACAGGGTAACAGCCTGTCTTTCCTTGATTGCACTGAGGGGATTTGTAGGGATTTGTTCACTGCCATTATAACCCCAGGAGTCAGAGCTACTTCTACCTTTCAGAAACCCCTGTATTCCTTCATCTTTTGTCTAGGAGAACCCGCTCTATCAGAGATCACAGGTTATTCAGGTTTTAAGCATTGTTTTTGACTCCTATCATCCATGCTGTAACATTTGTTTTAGGCAGGATTTAAAGATACTCTGTTCTAATTTAAAGTAGCTTTGCAACTTAAGCCTAAGCATCTAAGTCATTATATCTTTTTAATGTGATGCTTGATCTGTTGTTAACAACAAAACAAAATTTTCTTAGGAGATATTTTTCTATAAATCACCCTCACTTCCTGTGCTTGAAGCATTTGGGATATATTTTAAAAATTTACTTACTAAGACCTCTACATTAAGCACAGTACTTTTCTTTCCATAGGATTGTTTTCACCTGGATTGAAGCCCCAGAGATTTCATTTCTGTTCTGAATTTCAAATGAACTAGAAGCTTGTGTGAGTCATTTAGTTACTTTGCTTTTTTATCTGTAAATGGATGAGTAACGTTATCTTTGTCGGCTTGCTTTATTTAGATTGTAGGACTTTTGAGACACTGACCTTTGCTATCTGCACATCGTCAAACATAATGATAGTCTAATCTCACATAGAGCTTCTAATTGCAGCTGTAATTTAAGCAATAACCATTTTAGTGAATTGTACTCACTGTAGCACAGGAATTGGTTGCCCTCAGAAGGAAGAAATTTTGAAAGCCCAGATTAAAAACTTAATCCTTTTGCATGGCTGAGAAAGATGAGAGTTCTGACCAATCCTTATGAATATTAATTTTTGTGTCAAAGATATTTCTATGCGTAGCAACTGTAATATGGAGATTCCAGAATATCATTCTGTAACGGGACGGTCATTAACCCATACACTAGTGAAAAGTTAAAACATGGCTTTTTCTTACAGTCTTTCAAAATACTGATGTTTTAAACTAGAAACTCTGACTGTGAAAATCTACCCAGATGTCTACCTTCCTACCTTTTCATTTTAAGTTAGGAAAATATTTACCACTTGCAACTTTCCTCTTTAGGGATTTGGCAGTTAAAATAATCCATCTAGAATTTTAGCAACATCTACAGATAATTTAAAAAAAAGGACAACAGATTCTTTTTTAACCTTAAAGTAGTTTTGCATAATACTGTTGAAGCATCATCATTAGTATTGCTTTCAGTGAAAAAAAAAGTGGAGGAAGTGAAACAGTTCTAAACTACTATTCAATGTTTACTGAATTGCTGTTGACTGATTCACTGTTTACTGAATCAGTAAGTAGCTGATCAACAAGCTCACATGAGATGACTTCCACATGCAGAGAAAACAGGTTGAAATCTGAGATTGCAGCTCATTATTTAAAGAACAAGTAAAATACACACACTGCAAGCCACTGATTTGAATGGGTTTCCCAGAGCTTGTTCTCCAGTAGAATTCTCCTTTGTGCAGAAGCAAGGGTCAAAAAGGGCAATAATATACCCAGAAATGAAGGGTATAGGTGCATTCAGCAGAAATTGTATACTTCTGCCCAGACCGTTGTCCTAAACCCCTATACCTGTCTGCCTCCCAGTCCTAGAAGTTGTTTGATGTAGAGGTTCCCTAGACAGCTCAAGTTCTGTTTCTACACATGCACAGAACCAATTTCTGCGAAGACAAGCAAGGATCATGTCCCAAATCCAAAAACTAGGTAATTCCCCCAGAGTTCCCAGAAAACCTTGGTTCAGAAGGTGGCCTGAAAGTTTCACTTCTGAAATATTGGGGTGCTATCTTTTCTTCCTTGCTTTTAAGCAGCAGTAGTGAAATCTAACACCTTGCCCAGGGCACAGAAGAAGTGAATGGTTGGTTCCAAGTGAAGGCACAAACAAATCCCATAACAATATATTTGGCAGTACTTGCCTGTATGTCCGTTATTTCCTATGTTCCATTTTGAAGACCCCTTCACATTGTATCCTTCAAAATTCAGTGGCTTAAGGTTCTTGTCATAAATTACAGTTCTGGTGACAATATTGATAGGTGACTGTTTGTTTCCTTTGCAGGTGCTGTCTATTAGATGCCATTGTCGAGGATCTATTTAAGGATGAAAAAAAAAATGTTTTTCTGTATACTGCAAATTCTTGCTAAAGCCAAGCCACCCAAGAGTCAATATATTTTTGCTTGGAAAATTGGTGACATCTTTGAAGGAAAGGTCTTTGGATGTTGGAATTTAATACAAGAACTTTTTGAGCGTATCATTTTTTGTAGTTTTAAAAATATTGTGTCAAGCATGTTCTGCTAAGCTTTAGAGGAAAACATGCACATGTAAATGGCTGTAAAATAGAAAGTGAACTACCACTGAGGTTGCCTGAGCTTTAGAAACTAGAGAAACTTGGAAACTATAACAAAAACGACAACAACAAAAAAAAACCCAACCAAAAAGTGGTGGGTAGTGCTGGTGCTGGCAGCAAAATGCGGTTCCCAGCACAGTCAGTACCATGGGGGGCTGGGCAGGACACAGGGATGAACAAGGCAGCAAGCAGACTAGGTGGATGCTGCTGCTAAAACAAAAGGTGTAGTTTAGGTAGAACATAGGATTTTTCATAACTGTCCTGAAGAATTTAAATAGCTGTCTGTACCCATATTGCTGGGGTGATTAACCCCAGACACATTGAAGTTACTTTTATATTTGTAGGATTATCCTTGATTGAAACAAAATGAATAGTTAGCACAAGCAGTGGTGTCTTCAAAATACCCTTCTTTAGGCATCATGTTTAGCCCTTACATTTATGTATAACATGATCATGCAGCATTAAATGCTGAGTTGTGTGGATTTTTGCATCGTTTCTATCATGAGGCCCTTTGCAAAATAGAATTCAAATGCTACTGTGATAGGAAAAATAGTTTAGCAGTACCTTCACACTGTGGCTGTTCACACTTCTGTGACTGATAGCACCAATGGCCTCCAACTAAAAAAAAAGAAACACCACACCAAAAACATCAGATATTCTAAATTAGATGAATGAAAAGCTGCACAAATTGTCCCCCAAAAAGCAGAAGTGAACCATTCGCAACTTGTGATCCTCCAAGAGTGATGACTGGGCACACAGACTTTTGGCAACTTCTTGGTTTTGTCTGCCCAGTTTTATTAGAACAAGATGTTTCATTTCTTAAATATATAAACAACAATGACTGGTAAGAGGTGAGTGCTTCAGCTGTGAAGACATCTTGAGTTGCTAAAGATTTCTTAGCAGTATGGAGCACACCATCCAGCAAGTCTAGCTGGGCTTTAATATCAAATTATTGAGAAGCATAAAAATCCTGCAGTGGGCAGTTCTGTCCTCTCTCTAGATCTCCTCCTGGTCTTAAAAGAATCAGTTTACACCTGTTAATATTCCCTCAAAACTGTGCTAGCAGGAAATACTAGAACTCTGGATGGGTTGCAGTTCTAAATCAATTTTGAAACCTTGGCTTCAGCAACTTCTTGAGGCAAAAGTTCCACATCTGAGTATATGTAGTGTTAAAATAAATCTCCTTTTATCAGTTCTGTACTTGCCATCCTTTCATACACTTGTAAATTCACTTATGCAAGATGACTTATCTCACTCCGTTCCAGGAACTATTTTAAAGATTACTTGGTGCAATAAGGAATTGTAAGAAATGAGGGATCCCATTTCTCAAAAGACATGAGGAATCTTCATTCAAATGCAGCTGTGATCCCACACAGATGGTTGCAAATTTTTTCCATAGAATGTCTTAATCTTACTTTGTCAGAAGAAATATGAAATTCAGAGGAAGACAGCTGATTTAACTGAAGTATGTGTTGACCTAGTCAGGGAAGTAAGAAATATTTTGTTTATCACAGCATGCTTCAATGGCTGTTTATGACAGTTTTAAAGTTTAAATGGACTTTAACAGGAATAATTCTCTTGGCTACTTTAATCAATAACAATTCAAAACCTCTTATAATCAAGATTAATAGTATGGTTTCTGTTTGCCTATGATTAGTAAATTGTAGACATTTTAATCACTAAAATTGATTAGCCATTTATTATTAGGGAAGAGTGCTGTCATTAGAGTACCAATTACCATAATTTGTGATCTTTTATAACACATCTGTTGGAAAGCTCATAACTGCTTTTAACACCTTTATTTTCATATCAGTAGCATAGCAATACCGTCCATCTATTAAGTACTACGTTAGAAATAGAACCCTGATAAAAATTGTGGCTAGCTGTAACAACAGAGGGAGGCTTGAATGAGCTTGTGGCAATTAATATAATCTTGAAAAAAATTATGCTGTTTCAGTTTGTCTCTCACAGAAATTAAATTTATGCTTATGCTGAACACTATAAATAATTGTTTATATTGTTCAAATATTGTTCAAACAAATAGAAAGTTGACTCACTTTCTAGTTTAGTAGTCTAGTAATATTGAGAAGAAAAGTGACCAACATTGCTTTGTGTTTGTATAATGCATTTGTATTGGAAGAATGGTAGTGATTTCTACTTGTTGTTCCATAAATATTTTGCAATTATCAAAAAATTGGTTTTGACAAAGTTTGGGTTTTTTAACACACTTCCAAACATACTCAAAACAGCGTTAGGACCTGCCATTTTTAAAACTGATTGTTGCGGGTTTTTTCCAGGCCTGTGTACACAAGACAGCAGCCAGATCTCCAGCAGCGCTGAGCGATTTCTCATCTCCCCTGGGAAACAGCCAAACCAGAAGTCCCAAGCCCAGAATGTCACCAAGTGCCTTAATATTTTAATCAATAAATGCCTAGCAAATACCAGGTAAGCTAATCTTCACAATGCTTGGTTATGTTTTGTATGTGTTAGTGTTTGCACAAATGAGTGACTGCAGACATATTTTTGGCAACTGCTTTAGCCCAGAGGTCAGTATATGCTGTAGCAATTGTAGCGCCAGCACCCCGTGATTGGGCACAGTCTTTCCTTGGAAGGTATATGTGCATAAACCTTCAGGAGAAACCATGTTGCACTGCAGGAACAACCTGGACACAAATATTTAAAGACAGTAGCACCTATGCAGCATGAGAGGACAGTTATCTGCAAAGATTTGATCTCAGACTCTTTGGGATGTGAGTTAAATCAAAGAGGGAACTTGTCAGGTGAGAAATCAAGGTTGGGTGAAGTATTCCAGTCTGTTTACCGTAAATTCTTGGAACGGTCTACTGTTCTGGGTTTGTATAGTGCCTTGCACAATGGGAGTGTGATCATGACTTAGATATCAAAGCATTACTGTAATGCAAATCAAATTTTACAGTCAATATGATTCACAATTACAAGTAAGTGCAGTAAGTTTATTGGGTACAAGGTTGGGTTGTGGAGCTTTTAGACCTTGACCGTAGATCCACGAAAATCAAAGACAACCACAGGAAACACTGAGGGAAGGTAAATACCACCAAATCATATTGTCAGTGGTCCTGATACATAGTGTATCCAGACCAGAGGAGAGAAATGGATTATGGAGCCTTTCATTTCTGAGTTTGAGTCCAATCCTTCTCCAACGCCACCACTGATTTTTCACTAACTGATAAGTGTTCAGCAGGTTGTCTCAAATAAGCTTGTGCGTTTCAGTCACGTCTTAGTGATTGACACATGAGCACACTAAAAATCTTCCAGCCTGCATGTCAAGATGACAGGGAGAAAAAGTTTAAAAAAATATAAAAAAAATCCAGCCCTCAGGTGGCTACTGCTGCCTTACATCCAGCACTCATGAGTATTCTTCCCTTCTTCTGTGGAATGCAACGTACACCAAATAATCAGCATTTAATTTTTGCAAGTTTTCTGCAAAATTCCTAATGTCTACAAGCTAACAAAGAACTAGTGTTTTCTTATCAAGGTCTTATCACAGTTGTGGTTTAGGAAGTTGGATGGTATCAGTGAAGTAGAACAGGATATAAATTCAGAAGTTTGTAAGAAAAAAGGTCCTTAAAGCTGTTAAACCTTAAACAATGAGGTAATTAAACATTGCAGAATGCCTGAGCAAACAATGAATTAATGTTTATTGTGAATTAGATATTATTTTTTTTAGTTGGTGGTAATGTAACATTAGAGAACAGGATCTTTTGTGTAGATACTGCTCAGGAGGAACCAAACTGCTGTACTCTGTGTCACTTACAAGGAAAAATTGCATTTGGATTTTATTTGGGTCGGGTGTGATTCCTCCCTACATATAGGAACCTTGCATTTACAATGGTCCTTTTTTCCCCCTGGGCTTTATGGCTTTATTTCTGAAGCAAGAAAGAAAGATACTTGTCACATCCAGTCAGTTGTCTGTGGTTTTAGCATGATTGTACCCTAAGGTATGTTGTCTAGTCTAGTTTTAATTGTCTGAGCAGATCCTGTCACTTCCCTTAGGATACTTTTCCACAGTCTATTAGCCTTCACTGTCAGGAAATGTTTCCCGTTTAATAGCTTACATTTTCCACTTGCTTATCTGCATCCCATCACTCCTAGAAATATCACTGAACCACCCTAAACAATCCTTTTCCCTTCCTGGTGTTTACAGTGTTCAAATAGTTCTTTCATAATCTCCAATTCCTGTTCTTGCTTCATCCATTCTTTGTCCCATCTTTTGACAACGTGTCCTTCACCTTTCTGCCAATTCCGCTTCAAAGCCTTTTGTCTCTCTTTCTGTGAAGCCCCTTTCTTACAGGGACTTAGTACATATCTGATCCCATCCTGCAGTTCTCTCACCTGACTGCTCTTTCAAACAAACCTCAGCTCCTCCATTCTCTTTCCTGTAATTTGTTTTATTGCCCAGAAAAATGCAGCAGAAAGTGGGTTTTTTGGTGTTCTGGGGTTTTTATTTGTTTTTGTAGCTGATGTGCTGAAACCATTGGTGTGATATGAGCTGCCCTGGAGGGCTGCATAGCTACTCCCCTACCTTGCTGGTACAAGTGAGTTGAGCCGTGAGCGTTCACACCTCACTCAGGATGGTGTTAGATGCCAGCCAGGATTCCCAAAAGCTCCTCGCCTAGTTGGCATTAAAGAGAGACATCTGCATTCCTGTCACAACTGGAAGCAATATAATTCAGTATACATATGCATTCAGTACACATATACACCTGGATTTACAATTGCTGTATCATCAACTATATCTGGCTCTTACGTTGTATTATGGATTCTTGATTTAAGTGGCGATGCACCATATTATAGTGTCACCTTGACTTTACTGGGTTTGAATTTAGAGTAGCCTGAACCAGGCTGAAGGCCTCCTCTTCCTTCACAAAGTTCACGACAGTTCGGTTTAGGGAGTCTCTCTTGGCAAGTGAGCAGTCCCACTTATCTCTGTTTCTTCCTTGTCAAATTTACAACTGGTTTCCTGACCAAAGCTGTTTCTTGGCACCAGAATAGCTGGAAAACAATACAATTACGTATTGTTTTCATTTTATTGTAAATGTTTTCAATTGTTTTAGCTATCAAGCCTAACTTGGAAACTTGAGGCAAAAAATTCCTTCGGTTGAGAACTCACTCTCCTGTTCACTTACGCAGCCAGACGGAGGACAGTGCTTCTGGCTGGAAGCCAGGGCGTTAGCAGTTTGCCAGTGTGCTATTGTGTGATCTAGGAAAAGACCCTTAAGCTCTTTGGACCATGGTCAGATTGCCTGAATTCCATAAAGATTCCTAAATCTACTTTGTCCTACTTGTTCCCTGCTTACTGCCCTACTTGGACCTGCTGAGTTGCTGCTTGGAAGCCCGCATCTCCTCTGACTCAGTGCCGTGAGACAACTGGTATCCAGGCTAGCTGAAAATTGCTCTTCTAATTTGCCCATCTGCACAAAAGAGTTACTAAAACAGGTTTTGTCCTGGATAAAGTGGCTGGAATTAATTCTATCTGTTGACGGTTAGCTATTTTTATTAACTATATTTAATCTTTTGAAGTGTGAATGACCTTTATGCCACTGACAGCCTGAAGTACTGAGACAGTAAGAATATCCTCTGTTGCTTTTTAGTTAAAATCCCTTCTCTCTCTTTCACTGACTGACTCCTTTGTTTGTCCCTGTAGATCTCTTGTCACCCTCTTTCAGCCATGTCCTCACTGACAATTCGTTGTTTTCTGAGACACGTAGCTGATAGCGCTCCCACTGCACTGGTGCTTTTCAGAAAGCCCAGGCTGCCCTGAATGTCAGAGTTCTCATCACTGCTCTATTGTACACTAGTTTCAAATCCATCCCTAAAATCTGTTGTAACCGCTGGCTTTGCAGCGGGGTGAAGGCAAAAAATAGTTTTGCATGTGGTATATTTTTAGCTTTGGTTAGTGTTGGGCTTGTTCTATTTTTAACTTGCTTTGTGAACCTTATTATCTTTAGTACAAAAGACAAAGCAACTTAAAAGTAAGTGGAATCTAAGTCTGTCTTTCTAATTAATGAGATTGCTGAACACAAACTGAGCAGATATATGTAAGTCTATTTATACATTCTTAAGTATTACACATCCTCAGGAAGTTCTGATCAACTACTTTGACAGGCAAAATCAGTTCCAAATGTTTACTTTTAGATTTGTGTATCACTAACCATGTAAAAACAAATGTTTGCCATCATTCATCTCTTTGCTATTCACTTTTACCTGGAAATTTTATTTTTCATAATTGCACACATCTGTATGGATGTACATTCCAAGATACTATGGTGAGCTAGCCTTGAAAATAAGTTTTCCTATAGTAGTGAAGCATTACAAGTAACCACATCTGATTTGAGCACAGTGTTTATAATTTGCACATGTATACATAAATCATATGCTCAATGAGGTCTTTGTTTGTAACACATATAAACTAAAGAAAAAATCCAAAGTGATTGGAAGATCCTAGATATGCCTTATAGACACTTGCAAGATACTTCCTCTGTGTCAGAGAGTGAGGAAAAATGTTTTTAGCTGTGACCTGTGACACTGTTACAGCCTCTGTCATATATATGTGTCCTCATAAATTTGCTGTATCAAAGAAGGAAGCTGGCCTTTAACAAAAAATGAGTATCCAGGGCTAAGGTGATTTGTGTGGGGTATTTTGTTTTGCTTTGTTTACAACAGAGGCAGCATCAAATAAAATTCAGAAATCCTTGGTTTAGCATTTTTTAAATTTAATTCAAACAAACTACTTTGTGGCTTTACTGTCATTTTTTAGTCTTTTGTGCTGGGTTTATGGCAATTAATCCTATGGCTACAAACATGACTAAAAAGCTAATAACAGGCCATTAGATAAATCCTGCAACATAACAGAGCATCTCCTGCAATGCCACAAACAGGGGAAAAAAACCTGTTCACATGGAGACAGATACCCAGCTGAAGAACTGGACCTTGCAGCATGTCTTCAAAACCGAAAGGTCTGTGCTGATTATTTAGGCAGCTAAGAGAAAGGTATTTCACAGCAGCACCTGTCTCTGAAAGTGCTTTTCAGCTTCCAGTCTTCAAAATCTAAATGTGAGTGCTAGGAGAAACCACAACTCCAGTTTTCTTAAGTATCACAGTGCCCAACTTGCAGGGTTATTCCCTGCAATATATAAAGGATATTCCAATTCTTATGCTGATACCTTTTGCTATAGGAGAAAGGAAAGCAATTCTTAGGCTGAATTAATGTCACTTGTTACCTGCATATGGCTCCTATGTATGGCTTATACCATATTCCTTTCCTTCCCCCACAGCTGAAGCGAAGAGCAGCAGGAAAGGCACCCTGACTTGGATGCTGGAGGAGAGCTAGGTGATGCAGCACATTGCAGTTCTGCACGGAGTCAGCTAAACAGTGAGTTAATACAAATTGATGACAATGTGGTGTACTCACGCTAGTCAGGCTGATCCTTAAATGGAGCATTAATAATGTGATTGGGTCCACTGTGTGCATGGAAAATTGCCCACTCATTGCATGTCACCAGAAACAGGCTGCAAACTAGTGAGCAATGATTTTTGAACTTGCATCTGTGATGCCCTTGGATGCATCAGCCTAGTAAAAAAATTGCCTGCCCAAGAACCTC
Organism: Falco rusticolus; assembly: GCF_015220075.1. Taxonomy (NCBI): domain Eukaryota; kingdom Metazoa; phylum Chordata; class Aves; order Falconiformes; family Falconidae; genus Falco; species Falco rusticolus. The sequence goes on along the minus strand of NC_051187.1, from coordinate 16,557,727 downwards.
GATGCCTACATCACATGGATGTATGCTGCCCTAGGCACTGCATAGATAAAACAAATGCCTAAAAAAATTAAAGCATGCTATATGCAATCACTCTTCAGCAGTTCAGAAGTCATGCATGGGGATGAGGGGCAGTTGTTGGGTTGATATATGATGGAGACAGCAAAGGTGATCTTATAATGCTTACAAGTGTAACTCTTTAAGAGGAAGTCAGGATTTGCAGAGGGATGTGCCTGCACAGTACATGTTCTTGAATAACCTTGGCACATAGACTAATGTGAAGAGAACCAAAACATTCCTGGTCTGACACAAATTTGTCCTTTTATGCAACACAGATATACCTGAATGCCACACCTGGCAGGCTATAGAAATGTAGGAAGTGAAAAACATTTCAAAGTTCATTCCATATATGACTAATACCGTCTTGTCGCTGCTTTTCAAGAGTGTTCCAATGATACACGATTTTGTTTCTTTGCCCAGTGGGCTTGGTTCTCTGTCCCCCAGAATGAAATAGATTGTTAGAGCTAAGTGAAGAGCTGCTCTCTGGCTCTACTGTGTCACCTGCTGCTCTGCCACAAGCACTTTTCTGTCTTTTACTGAATTTTGGTGTCAAAGTGAGAATAAAATCGTTACAACGCCTTACCACTTTGTGCCTTTATCATAAACTATGGAAGGAAATAAGTGTACTCTGAGATTACAGGATCTGCATCCTTAGATATCCTGGCCAAGCAGTCTGTGTCCATTCTTCTCTCGGCCATAAACCTCCTCCAATTGCAAGCCAAGTATGACAGTGAATATGACAATGGCTAATCTTCTGTTCGCCATGACAGTCCCTCTTATAGGGTTCATTTGCTAAAATTTAATTGCAGGATCCACATTTAATGGGAAAGTTTATTAGTAAAAAATTTTCAGAGTTTCAAAGCTATTAAGTGCTAAATGCTGCTACTGGTTCAGCACAGATGATAAAGCTAGAAAATTCTCTGCTGCTGAAGCAGTTTATGTCGCTGTATGGAGAGGAGAGAGCACAGAGCAGTATCAGCGGGTATCGCTTGCTCTCAGTGCACACTCAGCAACCTGACAAATGTGAGCTCTTGTTTCTTCTTGCATACGGTGGATCTGGCACTGATGCCATACGCTGATATGTATGGATGATGGTAGGCAGAACCAGAGAAGCCTTTAAATTTATTTTGGCTGCTTGAATGATTACAAGGAAGAAAGAGAAGGAAGCCCTAAGCAATGTATCCTGCATAAAGATCATAACTTGAGATCAAGACTCTGTCTGCACTGAGATTGTCGTGGTAATTACTTTCAGATAATGTCAGTGATAGCTTGTCAACTATATTTAATCATGTGTTGGATTAGGTGGGTGGAGAGGGAGAAATTCAGGCAATCCATACCTCCTAAAACACCTATGGATTACTGCCTAAAGCAGGTGTGGCTTATTGCCTTTTCTGTGTTACAGGTCTTACGTTGCAGTTACTCTTCTTTCTTAAACAACTGAAAATGAAAATTTTCATCCCAGAGTGCATCTAAATGCATCAGCATCCCAATTTTGCCAACCCTAAAATGGATTTGAAATACAATTATAAATATGTATGCAATCTATACCATTAGAACTGGAAATGGAAAAAGTTACAGCACCTTTTTTAATGCTGCTTATAGAGATACCATTTTTACTTTGTATTTGAATGGCCCAGAGGAAACATCAGACTGAGAATTAATGCTGACGTCAATGTCAGCATGGTTATGTAAATTTTATGTGTGTGAAAGTTAAAAGTATGTAAGTAGAAATATAGAAAATTAGAGGAATCATGTTCTATCATGCATCAATCTTTTGGAGCACTAGAGCGTGGACTGTGGAAGAATGTCCTCTCATGGCTGAGTCCTGGTCTGTGATAAAGAAAAAGGTTAAAACATGCTGAGGTTCATTCCATTCCTGTTAAAATTATTTTTCAGTAACACTTGGAGCTTACTGTAACTCCACCATGAAGCTTCTAGATGGATGTGTGTTACTGTCCTCTGCAACTGTTCTCTGACCGGCACTAGACTGATTACCTCTCTTCCCAGAGGTCTGGAATATTCCTGTTGGAACATTGCAGACATTTTGCCTCTCTTCTGCCTGTCTAATAGAAGTACCAGAGGGTTACTGATCTCCCAAAGGAATCAAGCAAGCCATCAGAGGTGCCTAAGTGCAGCTATTAATGGAATATGCTAACTGAGCTCCATGTAAGTTAGTGGATGAGATGCTGGACAGAGATTCAAGCTCTTCCTGGTGCTGGTTGATGTTTGGGCAGGTGGCTGCACCAATGTGTCTCTGTTCCCCTTTTGTAGAATGGGGATAATGAAGTTTGCTTCTTTATAAAGCCTTGTGAGGACTATTAGCAATAATTTCTAAAAATAGGTGTTATTGAGACAAGTGAAGGCTGAAAGCAATTTGAAAGGCTAGCAATCAGTTATATTGACTGTTTAACTGTGGTGAATTATGACACTGCCTAGAGTAGAAAAACAGCCCTGGTGGAGGTATGTTAAATGAATTGATCAGTGGATATCACTCAAGCTACTTCTGAAAAGTGGTAAGATCAAAATGAAATGCTTATTTTTTTTAAAAAAATATACTTTCCAAATATAACAAAATATAATTTAGGCTGATTCTCAAAAGCTGAAGTTTCTTGGAATGTTTAGCTTTTAGCATAGCATAATGTATCCTGTGAAGTTTCTACTTCAGGAAAAGGTTTAGAAAAGAAGGTAGGGGAGAGAGCAAGCTTCTTGTGCATTAATGACTATGTAGTTTGCCTCTACACTCAGGGAAGAAACTGGAGATAATCACAGCTGGGAAAAAACCTCAATAAAAGACAGTATATGTGTTCCCTATCTTATTTCCATCCACTAAAGCACTAATTATTAATGCTAATCTAATAAAGCCCATAAGGGTTTTCTAAGTAGTCTTTCAAGATCCTGTAGTAACTCCCTTAAAAGAGCAGTAAATTTAGCAAAGAGTTAGTTAGTAATCAATATCAAGCAAACACTAGCTGTAGACTTTGGAAGAGCAAAGGTTCTTTGTGTTTCTATTTACCTGTACCACATGTGGGAAGCCTCTGGAGAGAGAATATCTCTAAAGTACGGACTAAAGAAGAGGGAAGGTATTTGAACTGTCAGGTAAGAATCTGGAAAAGGCAAGCTACTGAGTCATTGATATGGAGAATTAATCAAGAGCAGAGAAATAAAATGTGGGAAACCCACCCCCCCAACCCCTCATTTCCCCAGTGCTCAGGCTGCGCTCCTGAGGCACTTTCTGAGCACCTCAGACCTCTGTTACTTTAAGCCTGGCAACTGAATCTTGATCTACTTTAAAAGTGTGTCTCTTTAATAGGTTCTCGGTGCAGTGCTTCCCTCTGATACCTCTGATAATATTGTATCTCTTCTTTTCCCTCAGTGCAGTCTAGTTATTTTAGTGCAAACAATAGACCCTTCATTACTTTTAAGAACTGCAGTGTTTATCTTTAATTTTGAGGCTGCGTGCTGATATTTACATAGAAAAGGTGATTTAATCAATGTTATAGCATCGCTGATCTAATAGAAGCATAAAAATACCTTCTGCATTTTTCAATACTAATTATAGATCGCTATTTAATCTAGTCATTGTAAGTGCATAGTGTACTTACATGCATAGTGCCCAGAGTGCAAAAATAGATGGATCTGCTGGGCTAATGCAGCAAAGACATATTGTTCTTTCTTTCTCAGTAGGCAACCGTGAAAATTTCATCTTATATCACAAAAAGCAAAGCAATACGAGTAGGAAACTAAAACAAGCTATTTGAAGTTTAAAGAAGTTTACAGATAAAGAATCTATCTTTTACATTTCCATATATAATTAACTATAAAGATCAAGTCAAACATCATTGATTTTTCTTGGAGCAGGAGGACAACTAGAATATCTATAGGTAAAAAAAACCCAAACCACTCGTTCATTCATTAGAAAAGTCTATACTTGATATTTTACCATAAATAATAAAAGGCATAGAAATAAACAAAGCATTCTCCATTTGTCATATAGAAGAATTAAGAGAGTCTATACTGTATGTATATAAATAAAAGTAACCTTGGTACATGGGGTTAGAAAGAGCAGGCAAGGACTTACCTACTGCCTCTGTCTTGACAATGTGCAGGGAGAAGAGAGCAAGGAACAGCAATTCCATTATCTATTTTAAATAGGCTCAGTGTTGAAACCAGAATTGATTAGACTTCTTAGTATGTGATCATATTTCTGCTCTCAGTTTTATACCAGAGTAAGTAGTCCTGGACAGACCTGAAAGCCATAACCAGGAAGGTGAACTCCTCCCCTTTGTAATTTCTCCAGATTTACCCTGCTCCTGATTTGCCTAAATTTATTCATTTCTCAAAAATGAATGACAAAAGGAATCAGGATTTCTAGCACTGAGCCTGTAGTGAGTAACTAATACTTTGCAACCTATGCAGGTTTAGTGACCTATTACTAAAACGCTACAATTTTATTTACTGGTAGCTTTTTTTCCTGACAGCCCACATGATTCGATCCATGTGTGTCTTAAGGTTAGTGGTTTGTTTCAAAAAAACCCAATGAAACAAACAAAACCCCAACTCCCTCACCCCCCTACCCCTACCCCTCCAACCAGCTGCTCAGGATTGGAGTAGATTTGTGAGACTGGAAAGTGGGACTGCTGCGTGCAGTAACAGGAAATGTTTATTAGGTGGCACGCCAACACCTTGCTTATATATGCTTTTGCACTTAGTGAATTAACTGAGAGCACACCTTTTCTTTTTGTTTGTTTGTTTGGGGGGGGAGATGTTGTACTTTTTTAAAAATAGTATTTTGTCTTAACTTTCCTGCTTCTAGTACTACAGTATAATAGATGCAAATTATTTTTTCTGCTCCCTTTGCTTTCCTATCTGAATGCTTTAATTCCATGTGTCTGATTCAGTGGCAATTCAGGCTTTGTGTTCGACAAACAAAGGTGTATACAGAAAAGTAGCACTATTACTTTTTGCTCTATAGTGTCTATTATAGATTTCATCTTTTTATTTGGGGTCAGAATTTGATACTGCTGAGGAAAACAAAAGGGGGAGTGCAACTTTTTCTTCCCCTTCCCCAAATGCTTCTCTGTCTGTAGGGGTACAACCCACATGCTGGGTTGGGTGCAAGAAGAAGAGCAGGATGCTTGACCCAGTGCTCCTCCATGAAGGGGTGGGCAGAGTGAAGTGGCATTATGCTGGCAGCACTGAGCAAGCCTAGTCATCCAGCAAGGGCTGAATTAAAAAGAGGAGCCAAAAAGGACTTCTTGCCCTTACCAAGAGCTGCGAGCTCCTCGGTGAGGAGTATGGCCATTCTGCTGTGAGTAGTAGGGGCACACAGGATCAGGACCTGTAATAACAATGGGAAATCTGACAGCTGACTTATGAGCAGGTCTTTTATTCATAAAAAGGATGGCTATAAATAACAGTCCAACAATGAAGATTTGCCGGGTAGTGTTTTTCCATCCTGGATTAGGTAGATTAAAGCACGAACAGATGATGATTTGCCTAGCACATGGTGCTAAGATAAATAGTTACTGCAGTGACAAGAACAATAAGGGAATTTGTTGCATTTTTTTTAACTTCCTAGTTTGTCTCAGTGGAGCTATCTAAGCAAGGTGCATGCTGAGCACGTAGAGAGAATGGGGGTCGTGAATGTGGCAGTGTCAGGTAGTGTCAGCCTCCCATGGCCTCTACGAGACATTTTACTCTTAGGCTTTTCTCTCTTTCTTTTCTGGGGATGGTCTTCAGTAGAGGAGCTGAGCTAAAGCTCTTTGATGAATTCTTTTTGCTCTATTTGTGTTCAGTTCTCTGAAAGCTAAGAGCCTGATAGAAACCTTCTGTTTGAGACCAAAAAATCTGAGGGTTAGAAATTTTGATCTTGAAATTCAGGATTCTTGGGTTTGGGGATTTTTTTCCTTTTTATTTTCTCCACTTTTTAAACCTTCCAACTTGTCATTATTAAAGTGGTAATAAATTCCACTGCAGTCATGTTAAGTAACTCTTTATTTGTGCTAGAAAGCAAAGGCAGACTCAGGGAAAGACATTCCCTTTCCTTATAAAGTTTGTAACCTAAATGAACAGGGCAGACATCATGTGATCTCCATTTTTTTTCTAAAAAAACTTACCTGACAGGTGTTTGATTATCAGGTCTTGATGGCATCTTTGCACCTAGGGACATTTTTGAAAGGAATTGCACTGTGGGTGGGTTCTATATAAAGGCCTTTGGACATTAAACCCTAAATACATAGGAGGATCATGGCCAGAGGAGATAAGAGATGAAGTTAAGGAGGGAGTCTCTTGCAGATCACTGAACTCAAGGCTTTTTCTGACATAATGATTGCAGTTGTGTCCATAGCTACAGAATAGGTAAGAACAGGAGGGAATATCAAAACCAGTGAAAACTGCACTTATTTGGTGGCCTTGAGAGCCACAGCAGCAAACATTTTGGAGGTGTTCCCCCCAGACTGGTTTCTGAAATGCGTGAGATCTGACATTAGCCTGCTGCTACTGAAAGGGCTTCATGGGAAGCTTGGAGGGGCTGACGTGACAGCTAATGAAGCTTGCCTGTGCCTGAGCCAAATGATCCTACCATGTGCTGATGGGAGGAAGTCCAGAGCTGTTCCTAACCTTCCAGCTGACCGGCTGCAGGCTCCCCGCGTCCCAGCAGTGCAGGCAGGAGGGGATGACAGCCCGCTGGGCCTGATTCTGTGGCACAAATGCACGAGTCCCAGTCGAAGTCAAGGCAGTGACACAGCCTTTTGTGCTGGGAGGCTGAGTTGCTCCTAGAAGGAAGATCTAAGGTTTGTTGAGGATGAGACTCACTTGAGTCCAAATCATGTTCATAGATCAGCTGACCTGGGAGGAGTTGTCCCTACAGGGGGAGAGGGAAGCACTTCCAAGGAACTTAACACACAGATGAATTTCATGATTAGTGACTGGGTGACTGGGAGACCTACCCTTCAGAGTAAGAGAACACACTTTCTTCATTTAGTTGTGTATGTAATTTTCTCCATTAGAGTTCCCTCACCACTGAACAGGAAATCCGGAATTTCATAGCTGTTGGTGAATCAGTCTTCATCTTTCCCATTAAAAAGGGAGCTGGCTATGATTCTTCCTGTGTCTGCTCTACTGGGAACCTTATTCTAACACAAGGTCAGTTCCATGGAATAGTTAGAAGCATTTGCAATGGCCCTCGATTTGGCCTTCTGCTCAGCTCTGGTGCATTAACCGCTAGCTATTTTAGGCTGTATCTGAGGAGTAGACCCTGTATTATGCGATGTCATCATTAGTAAAGCTGAACTTCCCTCCTTTTCCCAGAATTTATGTAAAACGCTATTCTTTGTGTGCATAAATAGTCTTTATTTGGTGAGTGATGAAACACTAGCAGTGTGCGACTTAACATTTCCTAGAATTACAAAGACGTATTCTGAAGGACGCGTGCCTCTAAGCTGTAAATTTAGCTCTGCGCGTTTACAGCCTGCCTAGTTGCTTTGCCTGGTTTTGACACACACATGTTCCTGACCATTGCTTTTTTGTAACAAGAGCCCTCACTGTGCCTCTGTAGTAGTTTAGAAGGAAGATGCCCTTTATGCGGACCGTTTCATGTCTAAAGGGATAAGATGCATTCTGGCTTCTTCACGTATAAATTATCAGTGGAAGGCTTCATTTACCATTCAGCCTTGGTTTCAGGTATTTAGCAATGTTTGTCTCCCTTTAGAGAGCATAATACAAGTCCCTCAGAGGTGAAAATAACAGTTCTGGCATCTCAGAGAAGCGTTTAGGCTCTGCATAGATGGGGAGAGGGCCTGGTTTGTGGGGGTGTTCTTGCAACAAGCTGTCCTTGCCGTTATTTTTTGGCTTGTAGCCAAGGTAATGCTAAATAGCAGTCGGAGAGATTCAAGCCTGATGATTGTCTTTGCTTTATGGCCCTGGTGAGGACCATGAAAGCATAGCTGGGACGTCAGATAATTCAAAACCTGTGAGGTAAAAATTCCTCAAAGAGATTGGGTGGAGGAGGAGCAGAGCACTCTCTGTTTTGAAAACATCTCAGAAAAATCTTGGAAGGAGATCATACATCCCATTTGTGTCTTCCTCTCCAAAGAGGAAGACTTTAATCTGCATAAATTAAAGCATAAATTGGATAAATAGGCTCCTTATCTGTATTACTCCCTTTCCTGAATGTTCTGTATTTGCAGGCTTCATGATGCCCATTGAAAAACTGAGATGATGGATATTCTTGTCTCAAGGCATTGCTGAAAGTCATGGCAAGCAGGAATTAGTCTTCCTCCAGACTCAGCCAAGCTGCACTTCGCTTGCCATTTTTTGGCTCAGGTTGCATGTTGCCCACAGCTTGGTACAGCATATAGCTGGAGAGCAGGGGCAGCCGAGGAGAAAGCTGAACCACTGCATTTCACAGCAAACAAGGTCTGGTGTTTCAAGAATGGGAGTAGGAATTGGATGTGAGTTCAAGGAGAGTGTGACAGGGAAGAAGCCAGAACAGTAAAATCCCTTATAATTTCAGTGCCTTGTTTTTTCTCCTGTGTGTAGTGTACATACATGACTTTGAAAGTTAACACCAAATCATCTGTAGCTTAACTGAACTATAGGGTTCTTATCTTCATGACAGCTTCAGCTCCTGTAGTTTCAGACATAATTCAGTTTCTTGGTGTATTACTAGCATAAAGGACATAGAGAATTGCTGTTGCATCACCCTAAGGTAAAAGTGTATGTTGTCCAAGGGCTACTGCACAGAACTAAGACTCTCAGCTCCTGAACTTAATTTCCTGTTTTGGAATCAACTTTGGCATGTTAGAGCTGGGGCCTGTTGTGCTGCTGAGCACTTGAGATCCCTGTTGAAGCCTGAGAGCTGCAGGTTATGAGAATTTCTGAAACTGCAGGCTCAGTTGTGTGAGGTTAGGTTTTCCACAACAGCCACTTGAAATGAATGGTCATGAAAAACCCAGCCCAAAGCTTCTCACGTCTCTTTCTCAGTATCTCCAACATGTTCAGTGATTATTGTCTCCTCCACAGGCATAATCGTCGGATAATTAGTATTGAACTTTGAGATTCTATACAAAATAATGCCATTTCTTATGCAGGGCAAACATCAGAACAAATTGGACATTCAGATAAAGAAACATATAAAAAAAATATAGCACTAGAAAGTGTTGCAGAAGGTGAAATCTAGATAGATATCAGTCAAAGGCTTGCCAACAGCAAGGTACAGCCAATGTTTAAAGTGTTAGCCTGAGATATAGGAGATTAGATTCAGTTCCCCCTGTACTGGACTTCTGTGCAATCTTAAGCAAATAATGTGATTGTTCTTTTCCCATATGTAAAATGTAGATAACACTCTTTCTTCACTGGTGTGTTGTGACTGTAAGTACAGGAAAGATTGCAAAGTTCCCAGAATATGGGAGTATAAGAATGCCCTTGAGTTGAAATTGTTATATATAGAGATCTGGCTATGTAGCAGCCTTCTGTCTCACACAGTGTTTTGAATTCAAACTACTTGTCTTCTGGTTTTGAGAGCTCAGACTTTATTACAGAGGGTTGGAATATAGAGATCTGGGGTTTTCTGTATATTAAAGCCCATAAAAAAAGCAGTTTCCACAAGAAAATTGTCTCCTTTAATCTAGCAACATTATGTTAATTTTTATGCAATTATATTAGGGAAATAAGATTACAAAGCTTTTGTGAAAAGCTATTTATACTACGTGATATTATTTTTAATTACATTCTGATCTCATATTGTTCAGTGTTTCATGCTTGAACATCAGATTTTCAAATTAGAGGAATTTTAGTAGCATTTTCAGGAAGATGTAGGGCACTTCACAATCCAAGTTTATGGATATACTCTTCTTAGTAACTAGGATATTTTTAAAGATGTTTTACTTTGTGGGTAGCCTGTTGTTCATCATAGCCCTCAGCCCCTCTCCCTCAGCTCACAAAGCTATGGAAAAGACAATCAGAAGAGATCAGGAGTGCTGGTGGCTTGGCCTGGTGTCCTCTGCCGTTCCTGGCCGACGGTAACCTGTGCTGCATGTTACCTGCCAACACACTTGCTGCTATTAAAAGGGCTTGGTGCCATGCGGTGCTGATGTCACCACACGGGCGAGGTGACAGGAATAGCGGAGGCCTTGTTCAGCAGCTGCCTCACACCAAAGGTGGGGTTCACAGCTCTGTATGAGGTGGGTTATAGAGTGCACAAAGAATGGTTTATCCATGACACTTTGAGAAGAATATGTTATAGGATAGTAATACATCAGCAGATTTGAATAATCAATTCTCAGCCCTTATTTCTAGATAATCATTCTTTGCACTTCCTTGTGACCAGCTGAAATACCTATTACTTATTTGCATAAGGTATTTCTAGTATATAATAATTGTGTACTACTAATTGCACACTGACCTGAATATACTTTCATACACTTCAACTTTAATAGACAAAAAGAAGCTATGGAATTTTCCTTTTTAAGCTCAACACTTTAGCACAGATTTCTTACGTTGTAAATGCTGGCAGAGCTGTCACATAGTTCACAGATTTACAGTTCTAGAGCCAGAGCTGCTGCTATAGTGATCAGATGTCAGCACTGAACGTGAAAGGCCCATAAACTTAGCTGAGCTGCTTTGCAATATCATGGTATAAAATTGTTTCTAATGCAAATTAATCCTTTGTTAGGCTAACAGTGAAAAAGAAATTAAATCAGAATAAATTCATAAGCAACATGGCTTTACCTGGACAATTTTGCTAAAGGCAAGCCGCTCGGTTGTGGATAGATGGCAGGTAGCAGCCAGGTAGCACATTGGAGATTTTTCTTGTATGCGGGCATTTTGAATGAAACGTGAGGTGATGCACAGGCAACCCACACTCAGCATTGGCAAACAAATGCAGCCACTTCTGGGCAGAAAAAATATTCACGGTGCTGTGCATACTGGTACGCTGGTGTACTGCTCACCTAAACGGCTCTGCTCAGAACCCCCATCCGCCTCACTGTGCTACGCGGCGTTTTGTTTGTTCCGGCAGTGCCCTCTGCCGACAGCACTGAAGGGGTGGCCAAAGAGCTTTTCTCCTCCGTCTCAAGTATTTTCAATCCAGTTCTCAAAAATCATTTACCTTTAAAAAGAGAAAGAAAAGATATAATGATATTGTGTTGCTTTGTTAATGTGCAAATTAACTTTAAATAAGCAAGCACAAAATATCCCCTAACAAAGGTATGAGTAGAGGGTCTGCCATTTTCTAACTGCATTCTCATCCAAGAGTTAATTAAGGTGGGAAAAATGGCATTTTCAGAACTGCTTAGGCATCTCAAGTCTCCGATACAACTAATCTACTGAAGGTGCTTCATTCTGTGCTTCCTTGTGTGCAAACTAAGTTAATTCAACAACTCATTAATGTTTTGGGGGTTGTTTTTTGTTGTGTTTTGTTTGTTTGTTTGTTTGTGTGGGTTTTTTTAGCTTGTAAAGCATCAGTACCTGTGATTTACACAAGAGAAAGAAAGGCCGTACAATTTCAGGTCCATTCTGACAACTTCTGAGTACTCCAGCACAGAGATAGTTCTGTAAGCCCAAGCACAAAAGCATCTGTGGAGACAAATACTCTCACCTTTTTGGATCCCCTTTTAAGTGCTGCGGTTCATCATATGGTTTTGCTTACAAGTTTGGGGTTTGTAGATAATGATCTAACTGCACTTAGAAAAACAGCCACTGTTGGCTGCATCAGTTTGTAGTTGTAAGCAAGAGACTGAACAATTAGGTTCTGCTGCATCTTGCTCAATCTCGAGCACTTTAGAAGTTTTGTGTTGTCACTAGAGCTGATCTGAAATTAGGACTTACATCCTCACTGAACGGGGGCCCAGGTTGGTGGCATAACAGTTGTGCGCTTCTTTAAGTTCCACCAGTCACATCCGACCCCCTCCAAAACCAAAAAATTACTGCTTTTCATTTTCTGGCTCTCTAATCCTTTATCCATCTAATTTCTTTGTGTATTAAAGTTGAATTCACATTCATTCCATTTCAGAATATCCTTAAAGAATTTTAAACTACTGACGTGAGCATTCACCTTCATAAGGACTGGCCAGATTTTACTCTTGATAAATGTTACTTTAAGCAGATCATCTCTCTTGTGGTAAATATGTTTTCCAGTTTTGGCTGTCCTAGCAACTTAAAGGTAATTGGCTATGCCCTGAGCTGGTAACCCAAATATTTAAAACCACAAGTGGTTAATGTTTAATCCACTGTCATGATGATGATGATGTGGCAATAGAAGCTGTGCGTCAGGATTCGTTCTTCGCCTGGAGAACAAAGTGGCAGTAACACTCCTGGCGTACGGTCTCCTTTGGAACATGGGATGAGTAAAGCAGACCTTGTTAACAGTTGAAAGTAGGATTTTCCACCATGAATGGCTACCCAAACTGTTCTGCTAACCACACTAAAATTTGGAGCCATTATTTAGTACTTGCATTGGGCATTCCTCAATTGACCATTAACGTCGCATCTGTGATCTTCAACTGCACAGTCATCTTCACCAGAATGGCGACGAAGGACCTGCACAAGCCTATCTCTATACTCTTCTGCAATCTGGCTTTTTCTGATCTCTTCACCAGCTTTTCTGGCTTTTGGATTTCGATGCTGTTCATCAGCAACCCTGACATTACAATCTTTGGATCCGAGGATATGCTGGCACCTTATGCTTTATATACGGTGTCTATTTTATCCACCATCTATAACTTGGTAAGCATTGGAATTGAACGCTATCTGGCTGTGGCTGAAAGCATGAGGACAAGATTCAGGGTTGCTAGAAAGCATTCCATAGCTGCAGTTTTAATTAACTGGGTCCTCGCTTTCTTTTTGGGCTGCTTGCCATTGATGGGGTGGAACTGCTTGCATACGGAAAAAAATCTCTCTGTCCTCTACAGTCCGTTTTGTGTCAACTACCTTATCTTCATTGCCATTCCCAATGTTGTGGTGGCTTTTGTGATACCTCTGTTCACTTACCTTAGAATCATTATCATCCTGAGGAAAAGAAAGCTGAGAATGAAGGCATGTGGACAAGCTACTGGCACCTACAAATCGGCTGAAATCCAGGTTGCCAGAACCAGTATTTTTATCTGGCTCCTGACGCTGATCTCCTATGCTCCTTTTTTCGCAGGAGTCATATTCGATGCAACTAACCATCAGTGCCCCCTTGATCTTTACCCAGGCATCTATATCTTCCGAAACTGCACGGCTATGCTGATAACCATGAACTGTTTGGGAAACCCCATAATATATACCCTGAAAGCCAAAACTCTGGGGGCGAAGCTCAAGGCTCTGCAATGCCTCTCCACCAACCGTGTCCGAGCCTGCACCATTGCGAACATCTAGCCGGGCCTGCCCTTGGTCCAGGACTGCTGCTGTGCCTGGCCCAGTCACAGAATGGCAGAGCGGAGGGGGTGGGAAGGGACCTCTGGAGACCCCCCTGCTCATGCAGGGTCACCTAGAGCAGGGTGCAGAGTGTCCTGTCCGGGTGGGTTCCCAATGTCTCCAGAGAAGGAGACCCCGCAGCCTCTCCGTGCAGCCCGTGCCAGCGCTCTGCCACCCTCAAAGGAAAGTTTTCCCTCGTGTTCGTGTGGAACTCCCTGCGCGGCGGTTTGTGCCCGGTGCCCCCTGTCCTGTGGCTGGGCGCCGCTGAGAAGAGTCCTCCTGCCACCTGCCCTGGAGGTTCTTGTACGCGTTGATGGCTCCCCTCTGCAGGCGGCACGGCCCCGGCTCTCAGCCTCGCCTCGTCGGGGGATGTCCCAGCCCCTCACCACCTCCGCAGCCCCCCCGGACCCTCCCCAGCCGCTCCCCCTCTCGCTGCAACTGGGGAGCCCAGAACGGGGCGATGGAGTCGGAGCGGGGTGGGAACAGCGCCGGCGCTTCAGCACCCAGCCGGGGGACAGCGCGGGGGCGGGGGGCGCAGCGGGGCGGGGGGCGGGGGGCAGCTTTCCCTGGCGGCTCCGGCCAGCCCGGCGCTGGGAACGCGAGGCTGTTTGGCTCGGCGACCGAAGCGAGTCCGTCAGCCGTGCTGGCTCCGAGTTGTGCAGCAGGCTTCTGTGGGGCGCGCCGCCCTGCCAAGGCTCCCACCGCTCTGCTGTCATTTGTGCGGGCTTGAAGGCAGCTGGGTGGCTAGGAAATTTTCAGTAGTCTGGGGGGAAATGTAGTTTTACTTTCTCATTTAATCAGTGAAAGCGTATCTGTGAATATCTCTTTATTAATGGCGGCGCTCAGCACTGTTTTGCTGATGTAATTTTACCTGCAGTATGTAGCTGGATTACATGGTTTTATGAGACATTTGTGACTACGCTTCTCATATTTCTGCTTATTAATAGAGGCACGCTTGAGTCCATGGCTTCTGATATTTGCGCTGTTCTAGGAGAAAATCTCACTGGAATTCTTCAGTGTCAGAATTGCGGTCAAGTTGCCTGTACAAAACAAAACAAAATAAAAATGTTGAGACCAAGTATTTTGTAAAAGGAAAAGTCCTTACCCCCTTCCCCCCGAAAAAAGAAATCAGCTACTGAATAGTTGATCTGTTGGATCCTAGTGGAGATGAATGTGTATCCTTAGTCACAGAGGGATAATGTCTGGAAGAATCTCAATGCTTCGGTGTCTTCTCTCTTGCACGGTTACCAGTCTAGGAGCCTTGACCGAACAGATCCTGGTGACATTTCATCTTTCTGGTTTTAAAGTATGCTCAGATGCTACTCAGTGGTACATCACCGTGATAACCCCTGCTGTGATAACGTTCTTGCATTCATCAAACACACACAACCCAACCCAGATCGGCCCTTGCAGCACAGGTTGGCATTTTCAGGGTTTTTTTCCCTGGTTTGTTTGCTCTATTGTCATTGTTTCAGCATTTCAGAGGCGTAAGAGAACCAAGAAGAAAACTCCATCCATCTGTTCCTGAGCAGGTATGAGAAAATAGTGGGGGTTTGTGTAAGAAATGGGTTCACCTCCTAATGTAAGCGATGGGCAAGTGCCATTACATTAACAAACCCGATACTTAGTGCTTTACGTTTATGGCTATAAAACCCCTTTTCTGAGCTACTTTACGTTGAAGAACTATGGGAGAATTTCCTTTGTCTGAATTAAAATTCAGACATTTAAGGAAATGGATGGCACGAAATGATACATAATTAAAATTAATTATTTAAATGGATAATGTAACTCAGGCAAGATAAATCTGGCTCCAATATTTTTTCTTCTGAACGCTACCGTAAGTGTTTCCATTAACTCCGGTGCCACCAGCCTCGGGAAGTGCTGGGCTGGAACCTGACCAGCTCTCTCCTGCTGGGTGGATTCCAGCCTACGCTTGTACAGGAGATTCAGCCAAAGCTCACCACGGGGCAGATGGCAAAGATCAGCCCGAGGGGGTGTTGTTATGTGCTATTTATTAGATTATTTGGGTTCTATTAATCTCCATACCGCCGCGGGCAAAGTGATGTGTGATGATCAGAATACAGTATGCAGCGCTGTCTATCGCAGATTGCCATTTCAAAAGCAAGGTGACAGCTGGAATCCAGCCAGACCCCCATCAAGAGGCGATATATAGGGGTATATGCGTGTGTGTGTAATAGCCCCGGGCGGCGGGGCCCGCTCTCGGCGGTGGATTAGCTCCGCCTGCGCGGAGGCGCTCGGCGGGGCCCCGCTCTCGGCGGTGGATTAGCCAGCCTGGGTGGAGGCGCTCGGCGCTCCGCTGGCCGGACCTGGCGCGGTGGCGGGCGCCATGCGGGCACCGCGGCCCTGCACCGTCTGCGGAGCGGCCGGCGCCGCCAAGTACCGCTGCCCGCGCTGCGCCGCCGCCTAGTGAGAGCAGGGCCGGGCAGGGGGCGGGGGGGGTCGGGCAGGCGGGAGGGGCGGCGTGGCCTTGCTCGGTGCGGGGGGCGGAGGGGGGGCCGGGCAGGCAGCGGGGGGGCGGCGTGGCCTTGCTTGGTGAGGGGAGCGGCCCCCCCGTGAGGGGTGCGGGGAGCGGCCCCCGCCCTTACCGGCGACTCTCGCCCCACAGCTGCTCCGTGCCGTGCTGCAGGAACCACAAGGGTGAGTGCCCGTCGGGCGGGGGGCGGGAATGGAGGGGCGGGGGGGGTCGGGGGGCCCATTCCGCTGCTAACGCGGTTCTCCCGCAGAGCGATGCCGGCCGGAGCCCAAGCGGGAGCGGCCGGCGGCCGGACAGGCCTTCCCCGGCGGGCCCAGCCGCGCCGAGCAGCGCGCAGGTAGGTGGGACAGGCGGGGGGCGGCCACGGCCCCCCCAGGAGCCCGGCCGTCCCCAGCACCCCCCCCCCTTAGCCCGGGTTCCCCCCTCAGCCTTGCTCTCCCCGCCCGCAGGCAGCCCCTGGTCGGTGGAGGACATCCTGGCAGAAGATGATGAGCAGGACCGTGTCCCGCTGCACAAACTCAAGCTTTTAGGTAACCTGGAGAGGTCTGAAGCCAGCTGGGGGGGTTGGGGTGGTTGCGGGGGGTGAGGCGGAGGGGCAGGCCCTCAGCCCCGGGAATCTCACGGAGCGCTGCGCTCTGGCCCCGTCGTGCACCTCATTGCAAGGCCGTAGAGCTTTACGTGTCAGATACCTGGCCTTTTGCTATGGCTCTGAAAGTTTCTTTGCAAAATAAGGGCAGCGTCAACCACTCTGTAACTCTGCAAGATTAGTACTGATTATCTTTTTCCTTCTTATTTTTTTTAAAGGGGAATCAGAAGAGCTGAGAGGCTTGCTTCTGAATCCACATCTCAGACAGCTGCTACTGACAGTTGATCAAGCAGAAGATAAAAGCTCCCTCATGAAGAAGTACATGCAGGAGCCAATATTTGTTGAGTTTGCTGACTGCTGTTTGAGAATTGTTGAGCCTTCAGAGAAGGAGAATATTCTTCCTGAGTGAGCTACTTTGGGAATGGTTTTCTTTCCTTGAGACTTTTTCCCCCTGATGGAAGACACCTGGCAGCCCCCCGTGCTGCCGCAGTGCACCGTTCTGTGTATTTCCGCTAGCTTTGGTCACACTTTCTCATGGGCGTCAGCGCTCCAGTTTTCAATTTAGAATTGATAAACAGTGACGTAGTTGTGTTGGACAGATTTCTAGACACTAGAAATTAAACTTGATGTTCTGTGGACTTGCTTTCTGTTGGTATAGAAACACTGTGGGAAATGTTGCTTCCCAATGACAATGTTAAATATATTTGCATTTATTTTAATCCATAAACTACTCTGGAATGTTTTTGTTAACTAAACCTTGTTGGAGGTGGTCAGATACCTTTACAAGGTATTTAGCAGTTTATTTCAAAGTGGCACACACAGAATTGCTGAACATTTTCAAGACCCATTTCAACGACAAAAAGATGGACGGAGCATCTGACGAGAACCTCTGCAGGGGTAACGCTGTTGACGAGGGAGTGCTAGAAACGCATGGCGGTTGTGGCAGAACATACAGATAAAAAGTAAGAGTCTGGTTTTGCTTTTTCCCGAGATACCTGCCTTTAGTGTTACAGCCGACTGCCACGCACTTCCTCAGTCGCAGTCTGCTGCGGTGTTCCCCAGCACTCGCGGTCAGGCACAACGCTGTGCCTCCCAGGGAGAATCCAGCGTGCACCAGAAACATTTGCCTTATTTGCTCTCCCATTACCAGCCTCTTACTTCTCCCAGGTAATGCCACAAGTGTTCAGTTCAAGTATATATTGCTCAAAGCACTTGATCTGTTTTAATTGAGTGTTCTCCTAGTGCTGGTATTTCCTCTAATATGTGCGTGTGTCAGAGGAGGAGTTCCCCCCTATGCATTCTGATTTTGAAGTATAGTATATGTACAAGGCATCAATATGGAAAGCTCTTGAGGTAGCAGCAGATACAGACGTCGAGTAATTTGAAAGCAGCAGCTTGCAGACAGCCCTTCCCTGAAGGAAAACGTACAGTATATGCAGATGGCCAGAACCTATGTCGGAAGGAGATTTTTCCTCTCCAGTAAGATCTGGTTAAGTCCAGTGATGGAACAGGCATCTGTGTGGGGGCTGATGTTTGCGTAATGCAGGGGAGACTTCTTACAGTGAAACTTGATGGAGCCCTACAAGAAGAGGCAGAGAGGTCAGCTGATGTTTTTGCCAGATTTTGAGCTAATTTTGCTATTCAAACCAAGTAGTGCTTTAGTACATAACTGACTAGTGAATGAGTAAGGATAGAGGGCAAACTTCCAAAGGAGTCCTAGCCAAATGGATTTAAGATAAATGATTACAACAACGAGTATCAATACTGTAATTTGAACTGAAATTGGCTGAAACACTGAAGGTTTGAGTATTTAGTACTTAATTTGGTACTGCTGCTTCCTACTCATAGTAACTGTAACCAGGCACAGGCTCATTCCTGCACACATCATTTTGTGCAACCTCGTTCTCACCAAAAAAGCCAAGCAGAGGCACCAGGTGGTTTGTAACTGGAGCACAATTTCTGAGAGAAGCCAGCGTAGGCTGTGGCTTGTCTGTAGTAAGTGGTATCCAAGACTGTTCTGCATGTGCGTAGGAGATTAAGTACTTCAAGGTTGTGCCCTGCTTTCTGCCCTGAAAACCCTCTACGCAGACTGGTCCGTGCATGTCTGCACAGTGAAGTTACTGCCAGAATTACTGCGATATTAATGCACCCAGAGGTTTTTCCCCAGGTGGATGCTTTTTCATGTGTTCACCTGTTGTGCAGCTTGAATCCCCTAAGCAGAAAAAGTACACGGTACGGAGGAGCAGAGCCCGTGTCGGGATCCCTGCTCTCCATTCCTGAAGCAGAGCTCTGATCAGTTTGTGCCTATGGCAGCGATCACGAGAAGTTTCCCAGCTTGGCCGAGAGTCGCAGCTCAGCCCTGTGCCTAACCTGACCTGCTGCTGTCGGTGTCCTTCAGTACCTAAGCCCGTGGGAAAAGGAAGACGGTAGCGTGAGAGCAGACTTCACGGTCGCTCCGCTCAACAGAAGAGTTCAGGTTCCTGCACGGAAGAGCTTAATTGTGCTGCTGCCTCGAGTGCATGAGGTTGGTTACCTGTGGGAGAGCTCTAACAGAAGTGATGCCGCAGCCAAAGAAACAGCTTTCCACCTTGCAGCTGCCGCTCTCCTGCAGCACCTTGAGACACGCCAGCAGGGACAGGTCTCTCCGAAGTCCCGTTACAGTAACAGGTGCAGCAGCCAGGGCAAGGCCAAGAGGCCAGAACTGAATTATTGCCTGCAGAGGCCAAGTTGTTTCCAAAGAGAAAGGTGGTTTGGCTGAGGTCACCGTAGCTCCAGGAACTGAGAACGCCTTTTCTTCACCCTCATCCAATTCTGCTGCTGCTAACGCAGCCATTTTTGCCTGAAGAGATGCAGAACAATATTCTTGAACAAAATTCTCAAACATCTTGAACAGAAGTTAAAACTGCAAAACTCGGAGTCTAAAAAAGGGGGCATCTTAAAGGAGAGGGAGCCCTTTGGGACATTTTCCCCCGTCATGAAGGAAGTTTACTGTGCTGTCTGCGCTGCCACCCTGTAGCAGCAGCTCTACAAGATTGGCATCCACCTTGTACTCTTCAGCTTGAGAAGAGTTTTCTGGAGAAGTGGCAGTATTGGGTTTGTACAGTTACCTGACAGGCATATTCCCTCTCAAACACTAAAAAGCCCCAGTCACTCGGTTTCAGTGCTTTCCTGTAGCAGGGTACTTACTTTCCATTTCCTCCAGCCATGCTTAATAACATTAGCAGCCCCGCGCATCCTTTGGAAGCGATTCTTGGCTAACCAGGAACGAATAGCTGAAGATTTAATTAGAAGAAATATGAGTTCAAAGCATCTCGGAAGCTCTTGCACACAATGTAAGAGAGATGGCACTTAAGCCTTCTCCGTGTTCAATTAATGTAACCACTCCTGCCACTTTTAAACACCCAGTGTAACTGGAAATGTTACTTGTGATATTATAGTCAGCCACACCCTTATCAAATTACCTGCTTGGATGACAGTCGCGGACCATCTCTCCTTAGCTAGCTTCTTCTGCTTGAATCTCCTCCAGCAACACTGAATGCAAAACGCTTTCTCATTTAACACCTCTGCTCTTCTAGCTTCAAGTTGCTCCAGCTGCATTGGGGACACGAGCCTGCAGTTAACGCTCAGGCACGGAGCTGTGTTCACAACTCTCCCCCTTCTACAGCCTCTTGGTGTTTGCCAGAAAACCACACGCACACTTTGGTGTGCCAAGACTGCTGGATTGGGTTTTAGAAGTGAGAGCACTTCATTAGTGCTTATTAGATAACACGTCAAATGGAAATGTAAGACCTGAGGGAGAAAAGACTGTTGTGGGGAGAAAAAGCGGGCACTCCCACACTCACAGTGGCAGCTGGCTTAAAACTAGCTGCACTGAAGGGGGTTCCCAGCACGCAGGCTTTGCACAAGTGCCCTTGGCCCCTTACCGTGCCCCCAGAGCAGCAGCTCAGGCCTGTCGGAGTCCCAGGCCCACCAGCTGAAGCCTTCACTGGAACCGGGAGGACACCGACAATGCTAGACGCAAGCGCAGCTCCTTGTCCGTTAGCAACAAGGATGCCATTAAACTAAGTGCTTCTCATAGTTGGATTCTGCTGGATGTTCGATTTAGTTTAATAAACTGAAGGAAAATGCCAGACGCTGGTCGCACTGGCATTAGCAGCAGTATCGCCTAAACCACGAGGATAATCTGTGCCAGAATCCCCGTGATGCAGGTACGCTCCAGGACTCTTAGCCAAGGAAACAGTGCTCTTACCACAGAATTAGCCATAAATACTTTGGTTTTGCCGCAGTACACTGAAGTGTTTTCTGCTCTGTCCCCTGTTTGCTCAGCGGCAGTTTGTCCCATAACATTCTGAAGGATCTCAAGAACAACAGAACGTGGTGCTATGTCATCATCCACCACTGGCGTCTCGCCTGTGAATGAAGCGTTGAAGAGAAGGTGTCACAAAATTTGGAAATCAGGACCAAGGAACTGTCTTTACACTGAGACCTCCTGGCCATTTGGGGAGGGGGGGGAGGGGTGACAGCTGAGAGACATCACTAGGTCTAGCTGTGTTTAAGGGGAAAATGTGACCGCATAGGTTGCGCCATGTGCTAGCAGCCAGAAAACCAGCGTGTGTGGTGGTGTGCTTTACCTAGGGTGGAGTCTGGGTGCTGCCCTACCACCCCTGTTATAACCTGCCCGTGGGTTATGTCATGATGGGTAGATGGAGGCAATGAAACACACATACGGAGGGCTCAGCTGTTCTCACTTAGAAAGCAAAAGCAATCCAATTAAGAAGATATTTGAGCAGCTCAGTCCTAAGAAAATCTCATGAAATACCCAAAACTCAAAGCTGTGGGGAACAAAGACCAAACAGCACCTAATCAGGCTCACAGCATTAATGTACTGAAAGATGCGGCAACAGAAAAATCGTACACAATGCTGCAGCTTTCACAGGGCATCAGAAGCAGCTACAGGGACACATACTAAGCAAGAGTTTATTGCAGCAATAAGTGGCTATTAAAACCATTTCTGGGATGTAGTACACAGGTTTTTTGCATTATGAGACAAACATGTTAGCCAGATTAATCTATTTGGAAAAAGAGGTAATTCAGACCTGTCCTTGAAAGAGATTGTGTTGTTCAAGGCAATGCTGCATGAGATTCTGCATGCCCAATGCCGGAACTTGATGGCCTTTGTATCTTTCCATCCTGGATACTGTTTGCTTTTCTGCTATAAATATTTCTAAGGAGATGAGAGCATTTTAAGGTACTGAAAACAAATACAAGCAATTCTTGCTTACAGGAAGACATCTGGTGACTATGATGGTGTTCATGGGGCTGGGCTGATAAGGCAACCAAAAGCTTATTTTCATGTTTAGGAAATTGTTTTGCTTTGTTTGCAGCTTATTACACGCTAAAGATAAAAAGGACTAGTAACCTATCGCAGTGAGGCATTTCAGCTAATGGGTTTATAACTGAGGGAGAAAGATACGGTGTGTAAGTAATTTTCCAGCCTATGCTTCCTTAGTTCATTTCATTTCCATAAAGTGAATAGATTTCCAGCCGTTTTACTTATCTGACAGGCTGGTACTTACTGGTCCTGCTTCCCATGTTTACTGGTTACTGAACAGACCCACTGGGTGAAGATGGGATTAATGTGGGAGAGAAAATGGGGTTGCAGTAACTTTCAGTATTACATGTCACCTGCCTCATCAAGGAGTTCATACCAGAGATGTTACCTTGTAGACTGGATTGTGTTTTTTAAATTCCATCCATGTTCTTGCTTAGAAAAAACAATCACATACAGAAGTTTGCAAAAGGTAGAAGAAGCAGCAGAATCCAGGTAAGCTAGAAGGTCAGTGTGTTTGGCAAGAAAACAAGGTGGGGAAGAAAAAGAAAGGAAGGAGAAGGAATATAAGCAAAAAGGTAAGTGGTTTTCAAGTCTATTCAAGAACCAACTCTAAATCAAATTATATCAGGGGAGGACCTTGAACACCATTGTACCGTAATTGCTTTAACAAAGAGGAACACAGAAAAATGGCAGTAAGATGAAAGATTTACATTTTAAAAGAGAGCCTGCTGTAAGCGTTAGGCAAATTAGAAACTCAAGTTGGCGACAGATTAGAAAAATATTTTGAGAATACTGGTGTCCCTAGTGCTAAATACAGTAATTTTATCTGATTTATTTGATACCAGATCGATGCAGTGATAATTCTACTTGGTAGCAGAGGAATTATCTAAAGAAACATACCTTTTTTCTCGGCAGTGCGACAGTTGCTTTTATCACACGCTCTGTTTTTATTGGATCCACATGATTTCCTCAGTAGGTCATAGCGCTCAGTGAAACTTTGGAAAGGGATCCTGATAGACAAACGTACAGTTAATTGTAAGCAAGTATCATTTACTATATGGTAAATAACCTATCCTTTGGGGGGTGGAAATTGCAGAATGGCTTCAAAGATCCAGTGCAGAGAATGCAAACAGAGTGATGGCTACGTAGTCAGCAACAAGCAACAAAGCACAGAGCTTTTGAGGAAATGTAGGAGACCACGTATTGCCCCGTAACAGCAGTGACTGCCTGGAGCAGAGACTGAGCGGGACTTGTGCTTGTTGGTGATAATGGTGAGCTTCAGCCCATCGACACCAAGCTGTCAAAACCGTGACCAGCTCAGGCCTTGTTCTCTCCATCCTCTAAAGGTGGGCAAGAAAGCCCAGCAAGGAGCCTGGCTGCCATGAGATGCTCCACTTCAAGGTGACGGTGCTTCTTAGATGAATGCCATTTATAATTTAATTGTAATTGCTGAAAATGTTACTGTGAAGGCACATTCAATTAGAAAGTTCTAGTACGTGACAGTCTACATCAAAACACCTCTTCCCCAGCTTCTCAGACTGGAAAGGAACAGTGAGCTCTCCGACCAGGGGTGTGTTATACACACATCTGGACTTTGATAGTATTTGGTGTATTTTTAAGAACCCCATTGTCTTCAATGCAGGTTGCGCTAGCACTGCTTGTTGTGCTGTTACTGCACTTCTGGACTTGCTGAACAAGCAGAGTGTCACTAGCCAAAATGCAGAACAACAGTCCAGATTGTGACAGGTATTTTTTTGTCCCCAAAACATGAAAGAGAGGTGCTCAAATAAGCTTAAAAGCAAGTAGTGAGCAGAACTCTTCAGACAGCTTTGAAAGAATTAGTAGTTTTGTGGTCTGAAACGGACTGTAAAATATTTGCATTTCCTGCTTACAAGCTCTTCTGAATAACTAATAATGCCGTAATTGCTGTAGAAATGGATTATGGAAGATGCTGCTCAAGATGTTTGGACCTACCTAACAGGGAAGCCTGCCGCACTGATGGTGATGGCTTCGACTATTCCACACGCCTGGAGCTGGATGAGAACCTGAGGCATAAATTGAGATGGTTTAGGTGACCTCTGTCTGTGGAAACTGCTGCTACGGTCTGCGCAGGGGGTGCTGCACTGGTGGCCAGGGAATGACTGGAGAGGGCAGGGAAGGGGGTTACACAGCCTTGGAGCTACTGCTTTGAGTAACACCCAGAGGAGGGTCACGGCAGCGCTAACGCAGGGGGACAGCCCTCCGTGCCCCCTTTCGCGGTATCCACACCCCCTGCACTGACCAAATGCAGCAGAATATGAAAAGCCAGTGTTGGCATTTTAATAGTACTCGCATGCAATCAGCAAATTCTCTGAGTGTTTAAAATTAAGGCAGCACTACAGCTGCTTGTTTTTACGTCAGATAAGGTTCTCTAGTTACAGCTTTAGCATCTGCTGCTCTGTTCCCAAAGACATGCTTGTTGGCTGATCTCATCTCACTTGTCCTACACTAGACTCCAGGAGCAAGCAAAGTTTCGTTGTGAGCATTCACCGTCCAGGTATCTGTGTGACCAGGACTGCTGAGCAGTCAGATCACCGTTATCTGTTTTGAGGGCTGGGACGGCAGCACCCCAAATCACCCAGGAGCGCTCTGGTAACAGAGCTTCTCATACAGCAATGTGTAAGTTGCATCTGGAAGGGCTGCTGTGCTGACTCGCTCTGTTTTAGACAAGCATCATCAGTGATTCTGAAAGGACATTTATCCATTTATCTGGGAAGCTCCAAAGGAGAAAAAGCTCTTTCAAAGCATGCTGTGAAGAGGGCTTTTTGCAAGTGACTCAGGATCGTAAAAGACCCAACACAAAGCCCTGCACAATATCTCCAGGAAGCTTCTCGACTCGGTGGGGAAAGGCTTTTGCAAAGTTACCTCTTCTCTTCTAAAAGTCATCGCCTTGCACTCAGCATTAGGCTTGATGCACCGGATGTAATGTGCTGTGGTACTATTCAAAATCTGCATGAGATGTTCAAGTGAACTCTGTAGAAAACAAATACAGGTTTAATTAGGGACGCCTCCTCCACAGGTGGTTAGAGGCTTAATTAGGGACTCCTCCTCTGCAGGTAGTTACAGGCTTAATTAGGGACTCCTCTGCAGGTAGTTTAGCTAATCAGTGGTCTTCTATAAAAACAGTGAAGCCGTTTTTAGCAAGCATGGGTTTACAGAGTCAGTGTTAGCAGGGCCCTTCTATGAGGACAGCTTGAGCAGCAAAAATCCACTCTGTGGATGCTTTTGTGAGATTGTTGATGGCAAATTCAGGAAGTTTCCAAAATTACAGCAGGACCATCAGTTGAAGCTAACCCCTCAAGAAGAACAGGTAGGAAGAATCCTCAAAGAGGCAGATGCCTGAGTGTTAAAGGAAAAGGTAAAATGGGACAGAGTTAAAACCCAGAGTATCGGGAGCCTGAGGTTATTTCTGTTTTACAGCTGCTTCATTTTACCAACACTTGATCTTGGTCCAGCTATACTGTTTCCTCACCTAGTTATGACGATAACAGTAGAAAGCAGAAACTTGAATAGGATGTACCTTAAACTTTGACACCACTGTAACAATAGCCGCTCTGTTTTGTGTTTTGATGTTATTTTGATTCCTTTCTGTCACAGGAAATAATTTTTGAAGCAAGGGGTCCTTAGAATTCTGCAAAACATGGACCAGCTCTAGCGGAATGGGGTCCTGCGAACACAAACATGACTCATTAGCATTTGGACTTTGCCAGAAACCTGTTACCTTTGAAAATGACTAAAAATTCCACATATATAGATGGAATAGTATTTTTGATGCCAGCTTTGATTTAACCACAGCTGTAGTTTCAATTCTGACTACACACGTTCATTCACAGTTGGATTCAGGTAGTCACATGTACGACTGCTCCTAATGTTGTTCTCATTACACCACTGATGCGAGCTAGAAGTCTCAGGACTAGTTTAATCCCGTAGGACAGTCTACAGCAGATATTAGGAAGTCTTCCTTTTAATTAAGAGATGGTATCTTATTGTATCACCCAATACCACTTGTCATAATTGGTAGCGATGTCAGAACTAACAAGGGACCCTTATATCTGCAGGTGATTTCCCTGATGGCACAATGAGGCCAAAACTTGAGTTTCCTGGTACTTCCATGAGTTATCAGTGAAGTCCATGCTCTTGCTTCTCATAAACTTATCTGAATTTGGGGGAAAAACAAACCGCTGTATTTATGATTATAGAAATGTCCTGATGCCATTAACACTTCTGCGTTGTCTCAGGAATGGAAGAAGCCCTGATTTGGTGATACATGGTCCGCTGGTCCCTCAGCTGGAAGGTCTGCTAACAGAGCATTTGCTTGTGCCAGCGATGGTTGACTGAGAATCAGACCAAAGACATCGCCCGCCTTTACACAGCCTGAAGGATCTACTCAGAGCAAGGAATGTATATCCAGTAAGCATCACTGAGTGTGCTTGTTAGTGGTGCCTTGATTTAATTGCGTTTGATCTGTAGGATGGTTTGGTTTGGGTTTTTTTTACACAGTTCTTTCTGAAAGCACCTACCTTATTTTTCTCCACCATTGCTGCCAGCTGATAGCAGACTTTGCCAGCATAATGTGAAATAATGAAGTTAGGCTTCTTACTGAACTTGTTTCGACTTAAACATTGATTATTAGACAAGGCTTTCTCAATCCGAGTTTGGAACAGGTCAGTGTTAGAGGATCTATTCAGACGGCACTCCTGCAGAGCAAACGAGACAAAGTTGCAGCATCTCTTATTTGTCATGAAGAACTATCTTTAAAAGCTAAGACACTTTAAAATCATAGCCATTTTACTTTTAGAGTTGCTTTGAGTATGCAAGCCCTGAAATACTGGGGGGAAAAAAACCCAAAATAATGTAATTGAGGCTTCATATTTGAGTCAGAACATCCAGGATCAGAGGGAAAAAACACAACCCGGAATAGGAGAGGCAGTGTCATGATTGTTCTGAAAATGAGCTTGGCAGAAATGTTATGGCTGACAAGTTTCCTACTAATTCAGCGTTCACGTCTTCCTTGGTGGCACAGGCGGAAGGCAGACAACTAGATCCACACTTACCTCATTCAGCAAAGAAAAAATGCTGAGCGGATTGCCCTCGATCAGATCAAGGCAGTTCTGGTTATCCCGGTAGTTTATGAAAGACCATTGCAGGCCTTCAGCTGCATATTCTTCCTGAAGTAAGAGAGAACCTGGTTATTCTGCAGCAGAGGGCACTACAGCTCAAATAACCACTGTCTTGTGCAGTTTGCTGCGGTTACTGTTTAACAAATTAATCCCAGGCTCAGTCTGCTAATCTAAAGTTCAGCTCGTGTTCAACGGCAACCTTGAGGAAAAAAAACAATGGAGGATATTCTACCCCAGGTAGCTTTTGAATATATAGCAGCAAATCCTGCTGGAATGATTTGTGTAAGCATTTGGGAACCTCACAGGTTTATCAGTGCGCTGCAAGGCTGCTTTACAGAGTACACCCACGGAGGCTACCGTTGCACTAAGCCTCTCCCGGCTGTGCTGAGTTTTGCCCTGAAGGGCAAGGAACACGCAGAACTCCTTCCTTAGATGGGACACAGCCCTAAACCAACCACTCTGCACTAGACTTTACTAACTTGGCACCATTTAAATCAAAGCCTGATCCAAAAGGAAATAGAGAAAGATACTGGTTGAAATAATTTGTACAATATGCCGTATTACAGATCAAACTGTCAGGAGTGTTTAACAAGCACAAGCTCTGGCCAGTTATTTAAAAAGTCTCCTGCCAAACGCTTGCTCAGCACAGCCGCTAATGGCGTTTAAGTGGGCTGGGACACAGCCAGATCAAGAGAGGTAAGAGGGCAGGCAGTAATTGGGAGGGTTACTATAAACAGAGGTCATGAATCAGTTTCAAGGAAAGTAATTGTGTGCTTGAACTTGGTTTCCATCTCCACTGACCATTAACCCCTGGCATACTAATGAGGGCAGGCAGGAAAAAAAAAAAAGGCTGGGCGTATGAAAGCACAGGTTATGGTCAAAGAGATACTTATCTCCTGAATAAATTGACAAAACTATGCTGTGAGGCAGAAGGTGCCATCAAGAAAATAATTTCCCAGATTCCAGTTAATGGCAAAGAGCATTGTGGTAACAAATCTGTAATGTGGAGGAATTTAGCGAGGACTGAAGTACATCTACTAGAGCAGCAGTCCCGGCAGGGACTCTGTAGCTTTCAGGGCACTCAGATGAGAACTGGGATTAGCAGTGTGTGACCAGTTAGGCAAGTGGCCACAATGCATTTAGCATGGTGCAAATAATTTCTCTGCTGTGAAACGACACAACTCGTGTACCTCCTCGTTCCAAAAGAAGAGCCGATGCGCAGTGGGTTTTGGTCTTTAAAGGTACCAGCATGACAGCGAGCTTTATGAAGCTGTTCTGCGGCAGGAGGCCTCCACCCGGTGCTACGTGCTGCTGGCGTTCCGGTTACAAGGTTCTGCTGCTCGCTCTGCCTTTGCACCAAGTTCAGGTCTAGGAGCTCCTCACCCATTTAGGTACTTTGTACTTAACAGAATCAACCAGCAGCTTCCAAGAGAGTCTCAATTTAGGCTACACTTGCCTCAAGAATTTAGTTTTTAAGTGCTCAGCTCTTTCAGGGAAAGCAAACAGTTTAACAGGCCACAGAGCCACTGGAGCTGTATAATGGGAAACAGTTTTCCAGTACTCAAGAGAGAAACCTGTCTCATTTCACCAACAGCCCCACATGCTCCTCTTTAAAAAAGCAACTGTTACTGACATCCTACTGTTCTGTTGCATTGCTTACTCAACTGAAGGTTGCAATCTGACCAGAGGCACAGAAATGCAATTAAAGAGACAAAAGATGCTAGTTTAAAATTAGTTATTTCACATTTGATCTTAGTGAGGTATTACCTGTTGTGCCTTCAGATAGTGTGCTACAAAGTGCTGCTGCAGTTTCTCATTGGCGTAGTTAATACAAAGCTGTTCCAAGTTGTTTTCAGGGAAGGCTTCAAAACCGTAAACATCCAACAAACCTAGAAGGAATATGGGAAGACAGTGCATTTTGCTCTAGGAGTAGCTTGAAGGACTTAACCATTCCTCAGATAAGCCAGGGGTGAATAACCATACCTATGAAGCTGGTCCACACCGATGGATCTGCATAGATACTTTCATTTATGACCAAAACGAGCCATTCAAACAACCTGCAGACAACGACAGCTGGGTTAGTTGGAAAGTGCTTGGTTACAACAATCTTTTACTGCTGTTTATACCAGTATCATGTGGAAGAAACAAAAAAATTATGGCATGCTGCCTGCTGACATGAAACGGCAGCTCTCTGCAGATCTCTCTGTGTCCCTATCTACAACTGAATCAGGGATGTGGCGAGAGGGGAAGGGAGGGTTACGATGTTACTGAGTCCAAGCAGAAAGTGAGGGAAAGTAAATCTCTCCAGCCTCCCTGTTCCCTCACAAAAGTTATATGGATTAGCACAGCAGCCTGGCCTGCATGTCCTTACTTAGCGTAAATCACTTTGGCGAGGCAGTCCCTCCTAGTGTCACATTCGGCTCTGGAGCATGGCTTCTTGAAGACTTGTTGTTTTCCAGCGGTTATTGTTCGAATTCTTAATGATTCCAGTAGTTCCTCGACAGGTATCTTCAGCAAATCTGCAGCAGTCATCACAAAACCTTGTTCAGAAAAAAAACCATCGCAAGGTTATCTGGAGTGTCACATGGATGCGGCCCCTTCAAAGGTATGGAAGGTCTAGAGATAATACAGAAAACTGACACTTCCATGAACTCAGCAACTTAAATGTGGATTTTGGATCTTTATACCCAAACTTGGGAGAAAGTTTTGCAAGACCAGACTTTTAATTGGGATGTATAGTACCCCTAAAAGTTTAGGTACTCCATTTAAAATGAAACAACCGAAATGTTGTTCAATGTTCAATTTTAAAATGAAATACTGAAAAGTCTGAAGTTTGCCACACTGAAGCAGGCATTCTAGAGAGTACTCTCTAGGTATATCTTTTGTTACTTTTTTGAACAGACACCTCTAAATGCAGCTAGACAAATCAAACAGTCACAACCAGAAGAAAAGGGGATTTGGGGGATACTAAGGAAATGTAGAAGAATGAGTATTTGCTAGCAAAGCATTTAAGGTCTTGTTAACCTGAGCTGGGTGCAAAACTATTTGAATATTAAGTAGTGTGAATTCAGCACGTGGGAAATAATAGTAGGGAACTTCACTATTCAGAACAGTATTTTAGTTCTGAAGGAAAACTAGATCCACAAGCCTCCTAAAGACACACAGAACAACCTATATTCTGTGCCACAATTTAACAGATTTGTTGTGACTAAGTTTTAGTCTTTATCATGAAAACTTCAAAGCTTTCATTTTAAAAGCCCAGGTCTCCACTTCGGGTCAGATTTCTGGAAGTCTTGTGATGTCAACCTAAGATTACAATCAAGGGCAAGAGTTCGGCCAATAATCCTTCTGAAATGACTGTCTAATGTTGCAGTTGTCTTGACCTGTAACGGAAGGCTATTATCTCTCAGAGCAATGAGGCATTAGGTTTTTGTTTGTTCAGTACTTTGAAATTGTGAAATAAAGAACAAAAACATGCTTAAATTTTGGGTTGCCCGTGACCTTGATAGTCTCCTATCAAGCAGAAGAGCATAGTAATCCTTTCCATTAGGCACCTGCACTAAGATAACGCTGGAGCACAGCACGCTTGTTGCCTCACCTTTGGTTTTGTCTTCTAGTTCACAAGGCTGAGATTCATCCACTGGATTAGAGAACTGAACGTTCCCAAGATGGAGAAGGCCTGACAACACCTGAAATACAGTCAATCATTGAGTTTTCTGAAACAGAGCTGCCCTCCAAGGCAGTGCCCTCTTAGCCTTCCTTTCGCCACACACACAGGACAAGCCAAAACATTTCTGCACAAAACAAAACAAGTAGACTCCAGGCTTCTATGTTAATTCCTAGTGCTGCAATTGCTGAAGGAAAACTAAAGTTCACAGGTGCAGGTTTTTAGTTAAGATCTACTATTTGGCTATGCAACCTCATGTGTAGCTGCAGGCCCTCCAGTCAGGAATACTAAACAACCCGTGCTCTGTACGTTGATACAGATTTACTTCTGCAGAAAGCCCACACTTAAAAGACATTCCAACCATCACTAGCAGCCTTGTGGTGACCGTGCTTTGTACCTGACCTTGAAAATATTGTTCTGGGTGGAGCGGTCAATGCCCAAGTGAAACATTGCATCTCTGGTCACCTCGAAGCAGTCCTCTGAAAAGCCAAACAAGTTCTATTTAAACGAAAGCCACGCACGCAAACACAGGCAAGCAGAACACTCTATACCGTGTCCAGTTTAGCTGGAATTGGCAGAGGACACCAAGGGAGCCTGATGCTCTTTTGGTAAATCCCAGAGTACAAGCTGGAGAACCAAGTCATTGGCTTAACACTGACTCTGTGGGGCCCTGAAGTTAAGCAGCAGGTTGCTGAAGCACATCCAAAGACAAGACAGTTTCTAAACATAGCCACAGAGAGATGCAAATTCGTTAGGCCAGAAACCGCTGCTTTAAGACAGATGACAACACTTAACAGGGCAATGAAACTTAAAAAGATTCACATTAATGCAAGCGGCTTTGCAAAACGTCTGCTGCTGGCTGACCAGCCTGGGTCATGGGATTTAATAGGACAGACACATTTTTGCCTGCCTGCCTTGAAAGTTACAGCCATTATTAACGGACAGTCTGTGAAACTAATCTTTACCATCTAAGTTTCTTTCAGAATTTGGCAGCCAGCGGTAGTGAGCCCCTTCTGGAAGGTTCCATTCCAGCCTCTCCTCTGCAGTAGCACCTTTTGTGATCTGGAGACAGAAAATAAGGTAACAACTGATTTCTGCCTTTGGTATTTACAGCTCACAAACAATGAAGAATAATGTACTAGGAGCATGATTTAATTTGGAAGCATGGCAGACAGGAAAGCTGTTAAATATTTAAAGCTGCAACCGTGCTAAAGCTGGTGATTACATCCCCACTGTTTGTCAGAAATAGCTAGCAAAATTAACTGAAGGCAAACCTGATAAAAAATATGAAAGTTTCTTTCATTGGGGGCCTGATAGGCAACTCTGGTCTTCTCCAAAAGGAAAGTCTGAATGGAAGCACTACTCAGATGGTGGAATCTAGAGGGGGGAAAAAAAGCAAAAATTTCAACAAAACTTCCTCATAGAATCCAATAGGTGTCGTGTTGTTACGATACCGACTGACAATGAATGCTTTGCAGTTCACCTTCAGTTATGTGCAAGCTTAATGTAATGTTTTATTCAGAGTTCTTAACTGCATCTCTGTTTTTCCATTGCTCTCTTCTAGAGATCAGGGTGAGAGCTTGCAGGAGGAAAAAAAAAAAAAAAAGTAAGCTGCCAGCAAACCAAAATATGTTCTAAAGACAGATAAAATATTCTGTGGCAGACTTCAGAAACAGGCTTGCAAAGATTTAAAGGAACAAGACAATAGATAAGGTTTTTACACAGTAATTATTACCTGTCTAACTGAAGCTGGATGTATTTTCCAAAACGGCTACTGTTGTTATTCCGCAGGGTACATGCATTTCCTGTGAAATTGCCAGTGACAGATACAGAATGATCAGAGTGGTTCCACTCTTCTATGTGGGAGATACAGATACTAAGGGTGCTTGTTCATAGCTCCAGTATTTGAAGAGTTTGTCTTTTAAGACAAGGACCAAGAGCTAGCTTAGACTTGTGTGTTAACAAAGACACACAGTGACACAGTGGCCACTACTTCTTTTTGTGGTTAAAAAAGTCTTGTTTACCAAATGCTTCCATGACAGGGTTGGAATCCAACACTCGCTTCTCTATCCTTTCCACAGTTTCATTGCCTTTTCGGGAGATAACTGGAGCAGCAACAGAAGCATAGAATTTCATAAGGCAGCGAGAGGTCCAGGTCTGCAAGACAGAGGCTTGACAAAAGGTCTTTGTTTTCACCATGTTATTAGTTATGTCGGTTAGTGAAGCAGTGCTAGCTTCTGAAAACACAGTGTGCAGCTGGCGATGATGCTAAAGATAATAACTGTGTCAGGTTTATAGCTCTAGTTTGGTGGAAACCTTTTGTGCATATGCTTACATGCAACAGACACACATTTAAATGCTGGTGGAGTTGGAGTGCTTTGCTGAATGGCAGTTTTATCAAGATGTAACCATCTGGAAGCTCAGCTAGAATTAACAGCTAGTATCTTAAGATGAATTGAATATAAATGGACTTTGAGTCATTAACACTCAGCAAATCATTTTGTTCTCAGGCTTAAAAATATCCTCAATATCTTCCTGAATAGGGATGGACCATTACAGAAGGGCCTAGGATAGGATCTGAACTTTCCACTTCTTCCAGGTCTCTGCGGAGGGCTTGCTGAGACCCACACTAGCTCCCTGACAGACTGGGGTGAGAACTCAGGTGCAATTCTGGTTGGAACGATTCAAATCCAGCCCTCCCAGAAATTACAGATGTCACCTAAAGAGCAGCTATATTAAGTAGAGTCTGTGTAACTGCAGCCATCACTTAATGCTTTATGCATATTTCAAGAGTTGTGCTAGAGCAGACTGGCTACGTGCTCTAGCAAATCTCAAAACTTAAGAGCAATGTCAGAAAAAAAGAATCTCCTTTACCTTCCCAGCACCGCTTTCTCCACTCACAATTATTGACTGGTTTACAGGGTCTATCTGGCTTTGGACGTTTCTGTAGGTTTGCTCAGCCACTGCAAAGATGTGAGGTTTTAAATCCTGGCAGTAAAAAAGAATATTCATATTTAAGAGAACGGTAAGTACACAGTTCAACAGCAAATGTCTTCTCACGTTTCTCTGAAAACAGTACTGCTCTTTTAATGGTTCACTAGAAATGGGTTTTATCCTTTAGGATTATTTTGCTTACATGGATTTGAAGAACTTGACATCTGGGTTCTGCAGAAGGACAGTTATTTCAAATCTAAGGATTACCTGAGGACGAAGTGCAACATGGTACTCTCTCATAAGCTCAGGTGAGTAGAGGCAGGAGACAGGCTGAAATGGATTCAAAGCCACCAGGCTGCAGCCAGCATTTGTGTAAAACAAGTTCACTCTGTATCTTGCTTGAAGACATTTCAGAACTGAAAGACACACCTTCTGTTAGCATCATATGTATTTGTGTATTTGACTCTTCCTGTGCCTGTTTGTAACAAAAGCCTTCAGATACCTCACCTATTAGGTTTAATAGAGAATGAAGTGATCAAGAGAGGGATACAGGTCTAATATACATAACGATGTCTTAAAGAATTGCCCTTATTTTTAAAAATCCTAAGGGATCTGCTAACTATTCCATCCAATAAATCCTGTGCTTTTATGAGGTTTCACACAATCAGTCCTAGAAAGCAAATCTGTTCACTTGCAGAACAGACAGAGGCAAGAATTCCCTGTCTGCACTAGGAACAGGCCTTGGCTTTTCTTCATCTTCAAAAGGTTATCTTCAAAAGACAAGTGAGGAATTTACTTTTCAAAACCAATTTCATGGATATATTTTGAATCTCAGTTAGAGACTCGTTTTCTGATATGTTCCTATACCACCAAACTGCAATCACAAGGTCATGCTGGAATCCTTCAGTAGCATTAACTCTCAGTCATACCCTGGCTACCTGAACCAACACCACAAACGTGGCCTCTGCATGCAGAGCTTGGTAACAGATCAGCATGGCTAAATCTACAATAAAAGTATCTTGAAAAAAATTCAACCAAGCCAAATGTGACTTTCTAAGGCTCTGAATAGGCTTTAGTAAGCTTTGAATTTTTAACTACTGTGTTAATGACAGTATTAATCCAAGGAGAACAGCAACTACCATATATTAGTAGCCACCAGGGAATGTGACTCCTCAGGAGATGCTCTGCTGGCTGGCAGCTTACCTGTTGTAGTTGTCACCGGATTAACTTTCGTGAGGTCATCAAAAAGATGCAGTTTCTCTTCATCACCGAGGAACGCTCTAACTTCTTCTTCAAGTGATTCACTGAGGTCATTCTGGGTGATAGAATCTTCATTTTGGCCTTTTTCCTGGAAAGGATGTCAGATCAGCGCCAGTCAAAGGCTGAATATAGCTGGACTTGCACCTCACCAGCTATAGTTTATAGCTCTTCTATTGCTTCCATGTAACAGAAGTTTGGTCTTGGCAAGAGTCATAACTTGGTATGTTAGAGCTACTCTTCCTCGCCTGCCTTCCCTCTGCATCAATGGTTCCCATGGGGCGCTCTGTTTTTAGAAAGTTATTATTATCTAGCACATGAGAGATAGCAGCTGACAACACTGTCTGTAAACTGAATTCATCGCGGGTAATTCTGGCTGTAAGCAAAGGCACTTGGAAAGAATGTGTCCTTCCACTCGCACTACCTGGCGCCTGCTATTTTGCAGGTTGTTCAGCACACCCTTAACGATGCTCTTAACTGGCATGTTTCTAAGCCTGTGAGTGTCATGCATTCAATGCAAAGGCTGCCTTGGGCAGCAGGAAGGCCTGGTTGCAGAGGCTAAGGTAGAGATGAATGCTACTGTGGTCCAACACAAATGCAGTTTTCCTAAAAAAAGACTTATTTTTAGAGCAGAGATTGAGGGCCCCAAGGGTGACGTTGCAGAGCACACGCGTGGCAGCCAGGGGAAAGAAATGGCGGTGTTACAGGAGCTGGCCTGCATTAGGTGAAGATTTGTCCCCTTCGAATCACTTAAAGTATTTAAATCCTAGCCTCTGGGCTCCCATGTCCTTGACACCATTAGTTGGAAGGACACTTCTGTTGTACAAACGTAATGGAAAGCTTGGCCAGAAGGGAGATTTCAGGTTCTGTTTGTCATTTCTGGGGGGGAAGAAGAGAGTGGCTAGAAGAGAGAACGAAGAAGGGAAAAGATCCCAGTCCTGATTTTTGCATTCCAGGTATTCCTTTTCTGTTCTCCTTCTCCTTGACAGAAAGTTTTCCAAAGTAACCCCTCATTTACATTTAGTAGCATAAATCTGCAATTCTTTACAAGTTAACCAAGTCAATGAACAGCATCACCTTGTTTATACAGAAAAAGTGCTATATTTAGTTAGCAGCATTCCCACTACATGAGCTAAGCCCATTAATACAGCGGAAAATATACTGCAAAACCCCCATTAATGCATTTCTAAAAAAAAAATATAAAGCTACAATAATATACTCATTTAGGAGCATTATTATCTTTTTCAGACAGCATAAGTAGTTCATTTCCAGTAATGCAAAATTTTACACAGCAAAGGGACAGACAAAAAGCTTAGCGAAGGAGTTAAGCATTGCCATCCAAGTGACTTCTGGTTTTCTCCTCTGAATGAACATTGAGAAGCTTGAGCTTTCACAGAGAGCAGGCGCACACAATTATGAAGTACTTCATGGACAAGATGAGATTCTGCCAACTGCCCATTCTTCTGTACCCTCCCATGTGTTCGCTGCGTTATGCTGGCACCAGCCAACTGAAGTCCATTGTGCAGCTGACACTGCAAGACCTGAGAAAGGGCTCATTTTTTATTTTTGCTCCCCTGTACCCTCCTACTCAACGTTGCTTCTTTGAGAAGAGATGGCAATCACTTAGCCAAAAGAAAAAAAGGATTTGAAAATACAATCATTTCTGATGCCTACACTGCATTGCTCACGTGTCCATGAATTTTACTGGAAAAATACCCTTAAGGATGTGCTTGCTACATGCATCAACACCTGCCCCGTTAAAGCCAATGGCATAACAAAAGTTGCTAGCTGGCGTTAGTAACACAGCTCAAAACCACAGTTAATAGGTCCAGTCAAGTCCGGGTGAATATCCATTAGCAGTTACCAAATCTTGACTACATGGTAACAAGCCAAGAATTCTTTCCTGGCAGTAAAATTTAATTAGCATGCACAACTCCTGGTTTTCTTTTTACCTGCTTTGGCATCTTGTCCCAGCCCTATGGATGAGAACGCTGGAGGGGGCCTTTACGATAGCTTGTTCAAATCAGACTGAAATAAAAAAATAAAAATTAAAAAAGGCATTTACAACAAAATAAATCTGGAGATGTCATTCTCTGGCAGGTTCCACAAGCAGAGCCTGAAGGCTTCAGACAGAATTACCGATTCCGGTGGGGCGCAAGTGACGCTGGAGCTAGGAAGCCTACCCGCGCTGTCAGAGTAATAGTCATACATTAAGCAAATAAAGCTCATTTGGAGGGAATAGTATATCTTTCCTTACATCAGGAATAAAATGTTTTGTTTCTCTTGAATTAATAAAGCAAGGTTTCTTGGCAAGAAACTGCAACTTTGTTAAATTCCTCCTGTTGGGACAAATGGGAAAGATGTGTGGGTCTGACAGTGTCAGAGACGCTAGTGCTCCTGGAAGAGGAGTGACGCGGGGAACTGTGTTGCAGGAGAAACCAGATGCGCTTGCTGTCCTCCTCCTGTGTCCTCTGCTGGCCCTCGGTGGCAAACGGGGGCTGCAGTCACATCACCAGGGAGAATTTGGCTGCCTTCCAGCAGCTGAGACTGCCAGTACTTTTATTTTTCTTTTCTTTTTCCAGTCTAGTCTGTTTGTATTCCATTTCTATTCTATTCTATTTTTACTGTAATTTTACTCCTATTCTATTCTCATTCGATGCTATTTTCCATGCTATTATTCCTGTTCCGCTCTCGCCTGGCACGCAACCCCCCTTCGGGACCACTCTGCCGGCGGTGCCCAGGAGCAGCGCCCCGGCCCGCCGCAGTGCCACGCGTGCCGCCCGCCCGTCGTGCCAGCCCCGCCGCCCCCCGGCTCCCGCCGCCCCCCGGGGCCCTCCCCGCGGGCACCCCACCCCCCCCACCCACCCCCCGCGGCCGCCCCAGCCCCACGCGTGTTCCCGCGGCGGGCCCGGCGGGCAGCGCGCACTCACGGCGGGCGGCAGCGGGCGGCGGCGGCGGCCGGAGGAGGCGGGGCCGGGGCGGGCGGGGCCGGGGCGGGCCCAGCGCGGCGGAAGAGCAGGCCGCTGCCCACCGCACAAAGCGCGGCCGGCCCGGGGGCTCCGGCTCCGCACCGGTAAGCTCCCCCAGCGAAGCCCGTGCGGGCGAAGCGGACAGACCGGCAGCCCCGCATTCCCGATTCCTGCTTTTAACGCCTGGCGTGCCCCGGCTTGCGGCGGCACCGCGGTGGGACCGGGCCCCTCTAGCAAGGCCGTCAGCCGCCGGTTCCGCTGCGCTGCCCGTGGCACGGGCCTCGTCTGGGTCGCGGGTTTCTGTGTCCGTTTCGTTAACGCTCCGGAGAACGCGGCGGGGCTACCCACGGTGCGAACGTTCAGCCCCGCACTGGGCGTTTCGCCATCTTCCGCAGGAGCCCGTGCGGGCTCCCGGAGCAGCGCAGGCGGCGATGGGAGCTCGGTGAGGGCCGGCGGCGGGGGCAGCGCCCTGTGCTCCTCCCGCCGGGTGACCGGGAAGCTCCCGAGATCCCTGCGTGTCCGTCAGCCCGTCCGGCAGATTCAGTCTGGTGAAGTTCTACCACCCCGTCTTACAAAACTAAGGCAAGCGCCCGTTTGTGCTTTTCAGAGGAAGGATGTCGCCAAGGCACCTGAAGGAAGCCTTTATCAGCAACTTAAACGGGACGAGTTTGCTGGAAATCTCCGTGGGCTTGTCCCTGCCTCCGCTCTGCCTGCTCTGCAGGGGACTCCTCTTGATTTTGTATTACCTCAACTATGGCAAACCTTTGAGTTCAAGGAAACAGAGCCTGCTGCTAGACTTCCTTGTGCTAGTATCTCCCCTCCTCTTCTCCTGTACAGTCTTGTCTCCCATCATCTTTTTCATGCCAGCTATCATTGCGGCCTTCTGTGCTGGAGTATTTTCTAAAATATACAGCCAAAGGAAACGCAAGACCAGAGTGTCTTTTAGGCAAATTGTAAAAGACTTCCAAAAGATGTACTTGGATCCGGAATACATTCCAGCAGTAACTGTGTTTCGTGTTTACATCAATGTGTTGACATCAATCAGCATTTTAGCAGTGGATTTCCCGCAGTATCCAAGGCGCTACGCCAAAGCCGAGACCTATGGAACAGGAGTTATGGATTTGGGGGTTGGAGCTTTTATTTTTGGCAACGCTCTTGTTTGTCCTGAAGTTAGACAAAAGTCTCCTGTGACGCAACCAAGATTTTCCAGTCTGGCCAGGCAGTTCTCCTCCGTTTGGCCACTGATTTTTCTTGGCATTGGACGACTGCTTAGTGTTAAATCTATAGAGTACCATGAACATACTTCAGAGTATGGAGTGCACTGGAATTTTTTCTTTACCCTAGCATTTGTGAGGCTTGCAGCTTCACTACTTTTAGCCATATTTCCAAAAAAGAACTCTTGGATTGTGGCTATAAATCTTGCTGTGCTTTATCAGCTTATTCTTAATGCTACCTCTCTGAAGATGTTTATCTTGCATGGGAGCAATGGCAGAAATACTAGGGTTGGCTTTTTAAATGCCAACAGGGAAGGACTGCTCTCTCTGTTTGGCTACCTAGCCATATATATGGCGAGTGTCCAAGTGGGACTCTGCCTGCGGAAGTGCAGAAACTCAGTCAAAGGCTGGATTGAAGCAGTGTGTTTCTCACTGCTCACAGTTCTCGTGCTCTTCGTATTTCTTCATGTGTCGCAAGTGTACGCGGAGCCCGTGTCCCGCCGGATGGCTAATCTGTCTTTTTGCATATGGGTGGTTGCTCACTGCCTGACTTTATTTACCTGGTTTGTAGTGACTGATCTCATGCTGGTGTTCACAAAGCTTCTTGTGAAGGGGTCCAGCGTGCCCTGTTGCTGGAATGTTGTAAGGTCCCCTAATACTGGTAGAAAGCATGAACCGGAGGCCATGCCTATCGGAAGGGAAGGCAAGCTGTCACACCTTTGCCTGATTAGCGCTATTAATAAAAACCAATTACTGTTTTTCTTGCTAGCAAACGTTATGACTGGTACTGTGAATATACTGATAGACACGCTCCACAGCAAGACTGCATTTACATTATGTATACTACACTTCTATATGTTTTTTAACTGTTTAGTTATGTATATATTACATGCCAGAAATATAGTATTAAAGTTCTGGTGATTCCGCTCTGTCTTAAGTGGACTAATTTGTTTGCTGTAGCTGAATGATGGTATTTTAATGCAAAAAATAGTATTTTTCCTGTGTGTATTGCAGTAATTTATGACTTAGTACAGCTTTTTATGCTTGACTGTTGATTATCTTCTAATG
The DNA here is from genome assembly GCF_015220075.1 of Falco rusticolus. Taxonomy (NCBI): domain Eukaryota; kingdom Metazoa; phylum Chordata; class Aves; order Falconiformes; family Falconidae; genus Falco; species Falco rusticolus. The sequence goes on along the minus strand of NC_051187.1, from coordinate 16,517,595 downwards.
GTTTGTTTTACCAGATATACAGTTGCTGCTGTTACATGTTTTCCTGAAAGCTTGCTTTTTGAGATTGTTTGCCAAATACTGCTGCTGCTGCTATAAACACACATGCAGAAGCATTATGTGGTATTTAGTTAGTGAACTGTATTTGTACCCGAGCTCTAGAATTAGATAACAGTGTATAGCGTAGAAGCTAGATGAAAAGTAAGAAAATGAATAATTATATCTAGAGAGAGACTTAGCTGTGTCAAGATTTACCTAGTTAAGGCCCGTGTAAGAATAATCCTTTATATAAAACTTATTAAATGGACACTTAAAAATGTTTCGGCCGTAGTCCTGCAAAGATTTATGCTCATGCTTGACTTTGATGTGTGTTTGTGTGTGTGTGAAATGTTAACCATATACTGAAATCTAAATTAGCCTTTGAATTAAAGCTAAATTTTATTTTCATCCTCGCTGATGAATATAAATGAAGACCCTAGATAAAGTGTGATGCTCCAAAGGACAAAGCTCAACTGTAGATGCATTCGTAAAGCAGTTGTTGGCATTTGTGGTGCACATAGTAAGAGCAGCACAGCCTTTTGTAAGAAAATACAAAGACCCAAAACTAATTCACCCCCAACCTGCATATCAACATGTTGTGACAGCTCCTCCTTAGGAGCGCTGCAATATATGGTCTTCAGCTCTACTTTGAAAGTACTCGAGGCCCACCTACTTGTCTATAAAACTCTTTTAAACAGCAGCTCATTTAGTGTTGTATTTTGACAGCTGAGATGTCTTCAAGTGGGAACGTTCTGTATTAAATTTTATTAGCAAACAAACAGCGTGCAAATGAAAAGAAGCATGATGCAGTGGGCCAGGGTGCCCAGCACAGTGCTGACATGAGGTGTTCTCAGTTTCTCTATCACAGTCTTCCTGCAAGCCCAGAGCAGCACATGCTCTTTGTTCAGTCTTCTGACTGTGACAGTTCTTCCTGACCTCATTAAGTTGTTGAGGAGAGAAATATATTTAAAGATTGTGAGGAATTCAATAATGGGAGATATAAATACTTAAGAAGTAGAATACAAATGGTAGTTGATGATAGATGTCTAATGTCAGTGGAGTTACAGCAGTGCACATGGGCCATATTTCATAGTTCTCCTGTCTATCAAATGTGATGAATCATAAAACCTATGGAGATTAAGCCTCTAAATCAGATTCCTTAAGGCAGACACGCTGTGGAATATTCTTAAATTTACAAGGTTCTCTTAGCCGCTGGCCAATGAAAAGGTGAAGTCTGAGGATTATAGGCTGTGGCCATGCTGGTTTCATGCTTGTTTACTTCCAAGTTATGGCCATATAGTCTTCAGGATTAAAGGAAAACCAGCCTGTGTTATCCTGGGGACAAATGCCATTAATTGGCAACAATGTCTTATAAACAGTTGTCACAGTTCATAGCAGAGTTTTCTGGTAACTGGTGTATGCATTTATTTTAAAACGTTTCCTATCCTTGCCTAGGAGAGAAAGGCCTCCATCACAAACTGAATGGCACTACTCATTTATGCGGAATTACTCATGGATATTAATTTTGGAAATACTTTAGTGCAGTGAGTTCTTGTGCTTAAGTTCTGCCTGTGAGCACAAGTCTATCAGTGTGATTCAGAATTAAGGCATTAATTGGGTGTGACAAAGCAAGAGTTGTGCCTGGACAAGTAGCAAACTATCCAGATGCCAACTCCATTTCGTGAAGCAAAGATTACGTGGGAGGTCTGCTGTGTCTGTGCAGAGCCCTGCGCGCAGGCAGCAGGGTGGTGGGTACCAGCTCCAGGATGTAGCTGTGGTTTGCGAAAGCAAAGCTGGCAAACCGAGGGGACTGTGGTGCACATGGAACAAGAGCGAGAACAACCCGCTTCTCTCGACAGTGGCACAGTACCGCATCGCGAGGCCATCTCCCGCTTTTAAAGCCGTATGAAGTTGTTCACCACTGAATTAATGAGAGATGATTAATTCTCATTGCTTATTGTTGATAACAAATGTGGCAAGCTCTGCCCTGAAGCAACCGGCACAGTTACTGACGCTTAATGTTTAGACTGTGAATACAGATAATTAACCATGCCTCTGAAAGAACCAAGAATTGCAAGCAAGCATTCTTTGACCACAGAGTCTGTACAAGCAAACAGCAGCGTAATGAGTTTGAAAAGATGCGAGAGGAGTTAACGCTACGCTACTGCTGTAGACGCTTTCTCTGCACCCACCTCAGTAGCTGTTAGCTCAGTGGCTGGTAGGCGCAAGAACTCCATTTCATTTCACTTCGGGGTGTGTTTAGAAGTGTAAGCTTGTACAGATCAAAAGATACATTTTAAAAAATCATAAACTTTGCTTTAGCTGTTACATAATTAGTAAAAGTGTTAAGATATTTCAACTAGTAAGACTAAAATGGTAGCGTGCCACCGACTTCAATAATAATAGTAAAGCAGAGGGCTGAGAAAACATAAATTGTTCTGTCTTTGCTGCCATAATTCCACCAAACAACCTTTTTGTACGGGCTGCAGGACAAAAAAAATATGGTGGTAGACTGATTACATTTATCCTTAAATTTGTTACACGTTAAACTTTAGTAGCTCCTTACCAAATTTCATTTTTAAGTATTAACTTACCAGAATGCCTTCCTTTCCAACCCAGTAGCCTCTCTTTTGAAGTCAAATGTTACAATAAAGACTTCAGGCAGTATCCTACTTCAAAGCCTAAAGAACAGGCAAAAGAGGGGCATGCAAATGAACGGCATGAAGGGGCTGTCTGTCTTTTCACTGTTTGTAGATAATGAGCAAGCTGCACGTTCTAGCAACTTAATAAAAAAACACAAACCACACCCTCTTCTGTGGATAAAAATTACATTAAATGTAACAGTGATTTTCATATCAAGTTGTTTATCAATGTGCACCCTGAGAATACAAAATCTGGGGCACTGCTGTTCTGTCAATGTGATCCAACCATGCTCTGGGAGTGGCAGGGCAGAAGTGACCCAGCAGCCCGCACACTGAACGGAGCCTGCGAAGACAACATACGCTCGCCACAGTTCGGTATGCTCACAATACTCTAACCTGAGAAACTATCCCTTGTTACAAAATCCCATCTTTCTTTTTTCCTGAAGAAGAAAACCGTGAAAATATGCAAACTGGGCAGCAATGTGGCTCTGCACAGTGTTTCTGTTAGAGGTAGAGATGTTGCATGATGAGCTCAATTACCTCCTCCACTAAAGATGGGGTTTTTTTGTGGAAACAAGGAAAAAAATATATTCCTGCTCCCTAGTTGCCTACCCTGTGTTTTCTTGTGAGGAGTTTAGTATCTATATACATAAATAACAAGAATGAACAGATCAACTGTGTTATTTAATAGTTCGAGAAAGGCTGTGGAGGTTTTTTTGGCTGCCTAAATTAAGCAGCCACAGGATTTCTCACTGGCTGCACAAGGATGCTGCAGAAGCCAACAGCCTTAAGTCAGAGACCGTAAGTCAAATTAAAGCCTGCCTTACCTGGCACGTAATCAAGGCAGGGAGGTCTGAGGCTGCACTTGGATGCTCGGGCTGAGTCTGAAGTGCAGGTGTTGGATGCATTTTTGTTTGCTTACGCTCCCCATTGGTCTGCACTGGGCTGCATCTAACAGCAAAACCTACATCAGGGCTGCTTCCACGCGTGGGCCCACAACACACTCCGGCCTTGTCCCACCCGAGTCAGCGATGAGTTTTCATCCCACCGACGCTCTGGGCCCCTCACTCCCACCGACTGCACCTCACAGGGAGCACGGGAGCCGCGCTGGGGCCTGCTCCTCACATCCTGCCGTGGACACGGCGAGGGCCCAGCCACAGGGCCCCACGGCCCCTGTCCCGCCGGCTCCTCGGCCCCTGTGTCCCGCCGGCTCTTCGGCCCCGCGGCCCCTGTCCCGCCGGCTCCTCGGCCCCGCGGCCCCTCTCCGAGGCAAGCCGCGGGCCCCGGGGCGGGAAGGCGACGGCAGCGGCCGCCTCACGGGAGGGAAGGCCCGAGGCGCCCCCGCTGCCCCCGCCCCCGGGGCCAGGCCTATATCGTGCCCCCGCCCTCAGGCCCCGGGCCCGCGGCGGCCGCCCCTACCTCAGCCTCCCACTCGCGGTGGAAACGCGCCGCCTGTGACGGGCGCCCCTCCAGCCGCTCCGCTGGTGGCCGGGCCGGGCCGGCGGCGCCGGCGGCTCCCGGGGCGGGAGGTAACGGGCGAGCGGGCGCCTCCTGCGGGCAGGCCCGGGGGCGGCCGGGCGGCGCCGCGGAGCTGCGGTCTCTCGCGAGAGAAAGGCGGGGCCGCCCGGGGCCGGGGCCGGGGCCGCCGCCTGTGGGGAGGGCCCGGGGAGGGGGAGAGGAAGGAGGCAGCTCTGTGGCGGAGCCCAGGGTGTCCGCCCGCCTGTCACAGCGCCCGGGCCGGCGACTCGCGGAGGAGCCGGTAAAGGCCCGGGGAGGGCGAGGCGGCCGGTGGGGCCGCGGGGAGGCGGGGGAAGGCCGGGAGCCGGCCCCGCCGGCTGCCTCCGTTCGGGGCTGCTACCCCGCCATCGCCGCGCCGGAGGCTTGGGCGAGGACCGGGAGCCGCGGGGTGGGTCTGCCCGCAGCCTCGCCTGGGCTGCGACCGCCCGGCCCGCCGGAGGGAGGGGGGAGTGGGGGACGGCGGGCCCCCTCCCGCAGCTGCGGGTCGCCCGGGGCGGGGCGGGGTGGGGGGGAGCGGCGGCCCCGTTCGGCAGGTGGAGCCGCCGCCTCGCCCCGCTCCCTGTCCAGCCGCCGCCGGGCGGACCGGGGCCGCGGGCAGCCGCAGCCGCGCTCCGGGCTGGGCGGGCCCCGCCGGCCTGTCTGGGGCGGGGGGGGCGGGTAGCGGCGGGCTCCATCCCCGGGCTGTGCCCGGCGGAGGCCGGGTGCGCTCCTCCCCGCCGTCCCCTCCCTTTCTTCCATGTTATGTCGCATTTCCCAGCTTGCCCACCTCTCCCGTTCCCGGCCCCTAGTCCCTTTTTTTAAAAAAAAAATTTAATTTTATTTCTGGAGCCCCCGGCGGGGCCGAGCGGCGGGCGGGCGTGGGCCGGGGCTCGGCGTGGTGAATCAGGCGATGGGGTAAAGCAGGCTCGGCGCCGGGCTGGTGAAAGTGTGCCGGGGAAGCGCGGCGGGGATTTACCTCCCCGGCTTGGGCTGCTCGCAGGCTGCAGCTGGGAGGAAGCCGCCGGGGCGAGCGGAGATGGCGCGGCTGGTGGCCGTTTGCAGAGACGGGGAGGAGGAGTTCCCGTTCGAGAAGAGGCAGATCCCCCTGTACATCGATGACACCCTGACGGTGAGTGCCCAAGCCCCCCGCAGCCCCTGCTCCCCGCGGCGGGCCGGGTGCTGCGGTTCCCGGCGAGGCCTTTTCTCCAGGCAGGCCTGCCAGGCTCCTCCTTTGCTCCTGCGGCCGTAATCTTGGGGACTTTGCAACACTTCGGGTCAACAGCGCTTCGTGTGGCAACTTTTTTATCTGATTCCCGGCTCTAGGAACGCGCAGACCGCCTCGTAAGAAAGTTGGTGCTGTGCTGGAGCTCGCGTGCAACTTGTTTTCCAGGGACGAGCGTGCCCGGTGCCCGAGCCTGCATGCGGAGCAGAGGCGTTTTGCAGGGGATAAGGCAGGGAGCCATGTTAAGGCCAAACCCCAGGGTTACCACGAGGCAGTCATGCTCTTAAAGAGGCAAGAAAAGGCTAAAGCTTGTTTCTGGAAAGCTTTGACCAAAAGTAAGGGTCATCGAGCTGCTAGTGACATGCTGCTGTGTCTACAGTAACAAACCCCGAGAGGGAGGGGGTCTGTTTTGGTGTGGTGTTCTGAACTGAAAAACGGTGTGTGTGTGTGTGTGCCATTTCCAGAAGGTTCAGTGGAAAAATGAACTACATGTAGCTTGGAGGCTCCCTGGTCTCTCTTTTCCTCAGGTGTTTAGAGGAAAGCTCAGGAATTGCGTTGTAGGTGAGCACAGAGCAAACGGAAAAATGTTCTCTAACCAGCTAGTTGTCATTTGGTTTCATTCTTCAGGTGTGAAAATGTTGGGTTCAAAACAAAATTGGGCTTGGACAGCATGATTTGGCATCTTAATTATTCATATTTGACTTCTGTTGCTGTCAGTGGCGTGACAGTAACTGCTCTTGCTTTAAAGGGTGTAAAAATGTGTGATCTAGTATGGGAGAATGCCTCACTTGCATCAGCTACCTTGATGAACTTTGTAATATAATTTCTTCTGTCTTCTAGAACAATCGAGTATCTTCAGACAGTCTCTTAGCCCTCCATCCCACTGTTAAAGATAATGTATCTCAAGCTCATTGGCTTTTGCTACATTTGAAGAAAGGCTCTTTGCTGTATTTTAGTTCTGGTTCTAAATGATGGCGTATTATTAATTTACCAAATACCACCATTGTTTTTTGGCTTTTTACATAGTCTGTCTTCCCTGGTTAGTGGTGCTTATATATTAGGCAGGGTTCCCTCCTTAAGCTGTCCCAAGCGGTATCTAGCTCTCCTGGAGCGCTTGATTACCTGCACTGCGTAGCAGTCGTGTAAGTTTGGGGTTTTTTGATGTCTTGGCCATGCCTTGAAATTTATTTTGTCCCTCCATTCCCCATGTAGTTTTAAGATCTTGGATTTCTTTCTCCTTCTTCCCACCTCCCGGACTCCCGAGTGAAAATTACTTACTAGATTGTGTCGGGTAGAAGACTTGTACTTATTACCTTTGTTGTGTGCAGTAGGTTGAGAGAGAGAAAATTTGGCTATACCGGGTGTCAGGTAGATGACTTCAACTGACCTAAAATTCCATTTGTAGTTTAGTTCCAGAAACTAATGCCAGACCCAAACTTTGTGCAATTGTGCTATGTTGTCACTGTCCTTTTTACACCAGAGGCAAGTCCTGCTCATGATTGAAGAGGTTCCCATAGCTTTAAATAAGTTTTGTATCCTTCTGGGTGAAAGGCATTTATGCAAGTGCAAGTCATCCTCACCATGAAGGAAATCTTATCTCAGGTCCATAATTATTTTTTTTCCCATTCTGTTAACTGTTGCAAAGTACTCTGATTTCTAGGTGGTTTCTGGAGGCTTTTACTAAGTAAATCTGCAGAAGCAAGTGAATGAACTTGGCTTCCTTGTCTAGGTTGTCTGTAATTTACATTTTAAATTCTTAATGAGAGATATTGCAAGACATGCAGTTGTCTTTGAAACATAATTTTACATCTGCAGCATTAATGTTAAATAACCGTGGTGTTTGTTGACAGCAGCTGGCTTCTATTGACCTCTTTTAAAACTCAAATTTTAAAAATAATGGGGCTACTTCTGTTAGTCAGCTGGAAGACTTAATCTATGTCTTAAATCTAGAAATAGTGAATCACTGATTGCAAATTAGTGAATGAATGGCCTGTAATGCTCTTACACTTGTAACGTTTGCTTTGTAGTAGCATAAGAAGCTGTTTAGGTGCAATGTGATACTGCTCCTCCAAATGAATTGTTCACTACCACACTTTTCTGTTTCTTATGGCTCAACTAGAAATGAAAGGAGGTTTAAATATTTAACCCTTTTCATTTCTTAAGCAGCTTTTATGATTTCTCGAAGGCATTCCATTTGATGTGGTATTACGGGATTTTTTTTTCCTTCCAGTTCAGGGTGTGATGGTGGTTGATGTTTAACCACTTAATAAAATCTCATCAGACACATGAATTAATTTAGTCTTTGATAATTTCACTCTGTTGTACAAAATACCTAAGGGTGTTGTCTGATAGTGGGAGATGAAGGTGAAGGAGGAATAAAAAAATGCGGATTTACCTCTTCCCTCTGTTATGAGCAGATAGAGCTTTTACTTTTGCATGTAGCTCATTGCCCACAGAAATATCAAATGTAGGAAGCCTGTAATTCTGCAGCAAAAGCTTGTGCTGCTGCTTAGTGTGTATAGGTCAGGGGCAAGGGAGGCTGGAAGAGAAAGACATGGGAGATTAGAATTAGCACGGACTGTGGCACTGTTCTGCACACAGATAAGGCAGCTGTGCTAATGTTCCAATTCTAGCACATGTGAGATCAAAATATTGCCTTGCTTTCTGGCCTTGGAGAATAGATGTTTATTTTGGAGCAATGTTGGAGTGCCTGTAAAAGTAAATATATGCGTTCTCTGGAGGTAGTGTCAGCAATTATGAAGGCAGCTGGGAATTCTGTCTTTACTAGACAAGTGAGGGAAGGTGGAGGATGGAAAAAAAAAATCAGACAATTTCGTTTGGCATTGATTGGTATTAGAGTTATTAACCAAAGTTATTTCGTCTTTCAGATTTTAGAGAGAACTTCCAGTATTCCTATTGATAGTCTGTATTTCTCAGTTTGGACAAAGAAGACTAACTAAGGCAGTTTTTACAAGTTTTTCTAGTTGGTTTAATTTTTCTCCATGGTTGTAAAGTTGGGGTTTTGACTGAAAATTATTTTACTGATTTCTGCCCTCGGCCCCCCCAAGAAATTGCCTTCTTTATTGCAAGAAATATTTAAAAGAAATATTATTACTTACGAGTAATCACATTGTTCTGTAGGCTTAACATTTTACTTTGAGCCTCTTAAGAGTTGCAGCTGCAGTCACACAGAACAAGGTATACCTTGGAGTACCTTCTTGGTTTAATATGGTTTTATATTAGCCTTTGAAGGAGTCCATGAGTCTGTCATTAAACAGTTGCAACTGTTTCTTCATAGCTTTATAAATTGATTTAGGCCGTCGGATCAATTTGGATCTTCATGTGTTGAAGTACAATTATTTTAAACTGAAACAGGGTTTCAAGTCATGTAGATAGTGTGATATAAATACTGATGTTGCATTTAGCAACTTTTGATTTCTCTGTAAGGGCTACTTAAGAGCTGCCATTTATAAAATGCCTCTAAACATTGTATTACTGACACAGGTACTTTGCTGAAAGAGTCACTCTCTTGAACTGTTACTTTTATCCTTTCCCAAACTTCCAGGAGTTACGTGGAAAGAATGAGAATTTAATGTAATTTCTATCTTAATTCCACAGGAAAGTTAAATAAGCTAACTCTTTTTGTTTGACTTTTTCTCTGAAAGCTATTTTTTTTCACTCTCTTGTATAGATGGTGATGGAGTTTCCTGATAACGTGCTAAACCTTGATGGACATCAGAATAATGGTGCACAGTTAAAGCAGTTCATTCAGGTAAATACAGCTTTCTGGTTTTTAAGAAGGCCACATGTCAGATCTTGCATTCCTTAGGTTTGTGCTTTCTCTTCTCTAAGAGGTTGTCACTCCTGGAATGACTTAAAAGACATGTCAGCACCTATATGCGATTACATATTGGTACCAAAGTACACTGGGTGCATTTGTTTTCTGTATTTCACAGTATCTATATATACACTGTTGACTTGTCAGGAGGCAATTGCTGCGTACCTAGTTAGAATTGAAAACTTGTAAAAACGATAACATCTTATGGTCACTGCCAGTTTATGCATAATGGAAACTACAGTTTCTAAATAGATTTTATTTCTTTTCTTTTCTTTTTTTTTCTGAAAACTTCTGAACTGCTTTTTCAAGTGGAAGTGTGCATTGCTTAAGATGGAGTTCTTATGATTAGGACCATACCGAGATAGAATTGATGTGCTGCTTTATAGATTATGTATAGTTGAATAGTGAGAGGTGGATTTGTGGTACCCCTGAAGCTTTAATAATAGTAAATTACTCTGCTAATGCTCTGGCAAGTAACTGTAGCCCTATAACACCTGTAGCAACTAAAACATTGTGCCACTTGATGTCCAAAGGTACGGGGCAGTTTGCTGCTATGCAGCTTGCTCTTCTTTACTTGTGGGTTGACAGCCACAGTTCAGGCATATGTTGCATATGAAGCATAGCTGTGTTGTGAAAATAGCTCATTCCTGCTGTTGCTGTGACTCGTACTATTAATTACAGGAAAGAGGATTATGGCAGAGTGATATCACTTGTCAGATTATTTAGTGTGCCTGCCTTTAAGAGCACAGACTAAATGTTATCTCATAATAGCTTTACTTTTCATAACATGCATTACATAAAATGAGCTGAAAATATTTTCTCTTTTCAATTGATCTGTTTACACATTCCATGAGATCGATTAGTTTTACTATATTGTGTGGTCTTTTCTTTCTCCAGAAGTTGTGACTTGTCATTTCTGCATTAGGCATGTTTAAGTGGTGTGATATGACAAGAATACAGAAAATATTATTGTGACAAAAAGCTGCCTGTATAGATACAACTATGCTTACAAAGCTGTACTTGTGAGCTTCGTTTTCCCCTGGTTATAGCAATTAATGCACTGACAGGACTGCGCTTTTACAATGTTGGAAAGTGCCAGTAGCGCTGATGTTCTAAGCGTAGATGTGTGTGTTGGTGCGTGAGGAGGGGACTCTGTCTTCTGCATAGCTGTGCTAGTGGCAGTTCAGTGTTGATGAAGTCCACACCGCTAATTTAGCAGTTAGAAGAAATAGAAGGGTATGTGCTTTTTGTGTCTATGCGTGCCTGGATGTGTTTGACAGAGGAACCAGGAGAAGCTCCTAGAATTGTTTATTGATGTAAGAAATATTAGAAGGTGTTCCCTTTAAGGTTCTATTATTAGCACGCATTGAATGTTCAGTACTGAACATTCAGATGTTTCACCCTGAATATGTGCTTTTTTTTTTTTTTTCAGGTATTAGAATTGTAACAGGAAATAGCATTTAACCTTCCAGGAAAAATATTGCTAAATTGTCTTGGTCTGAACAGACCAAGTTTGTTGTAAATGAGATTCCCGTATATGCCAATGAGCATCCAGAAATTTCCTTTCTCTGTGCCAAAGACAAAATGAGTGTGAGGGGAAGATGAAAACTTGCAGAGCTGTATGTGAGGCCCTTTACTAAAACATCTGTGCTGAGGAGGAGGAAACAAAAGGGCTTCCTGATAAGGACAGGGAGGTATGCCATTTGTCTGGGAGCAGCATTTGCTGATTTGAGTGGTAAGAGGAGGGAACAGGAGGAGAAAAACACTAGCTTCCTTCCAGAGGATAGACTTGATGCAGAATTGTTCCTATGATATTAGCAAGTGTGGTTTTGTTCATACAGTATTTTAAGTGATCTACAATAAGACGGCAACCTGAAACTCTTGAGCACTGAGTACATTTTCCACAGGTGTATTTTGAAAAAGAAATGCCGTTGAAGGCAAAGAAGTCTTGAACAGTTTAAGATGTTGCTTGTTTGGTTGTGGTTTTTTTTTAATTACTTCATTTCTTTCTCTTTTTTTAGAGGCATAGCATGCTTAAACAGCAGGATTTAAATATTGCCATGATGGTGACATCACGTGAAGTTTTGAGTGCGCTTTCTCAGCTGGTCCCCTGTGTTGGCTGTCGTCGTAGTGTGGAACGTCTCTTTTCTCAGCTCGTAGAGTCTGGAAATCCAGCACTTGAGCCCCTAACAGTAGGGCCAAAGGGGGTTCTTTCTGTAACTCGAAGCTGTATGACTGATGCAAAGAAGCTTTATACACTGTTCTATGTGCATGGGTAAGTGTCTTTGAACTGCACAGATTATCCTTACCTGGCAAAAAGGAAAGCTAGCTTCTGTGCATTTGACTTTGCAACTTTCTTGGCGATGCTAAATTGTTGCAAGTTTGAATCCTGTCTTTTACAGTCACGTTAAACCAGTCATTGCCTAAACTGGGGGGAAAAAAATCCCCAAAAGACCTCATCTTTCGTATCATCAGTTGCAATGTCATGATTGTGATTGAAAGCTACCAGTATTAAAATGTCAAGTCATTAATCTGAAAAAGGCATTGTGGGTTTTTTGTGATCTCTCATGAAGAAGAGTGTTTCTTCACCCCATTACTCTGCATGTAAAAAAAAATTAAATAATAATTAACCTCTCCCTCCCAGAAAATTTCTACTCTTGAGTAGAAAGGTAACACTGAGAAAGCGAAACCTTCTGGGTTTGGCTAGCACAATAAATGGCCTCAGTGCCATTTGTTTCTCAGCTGTCAGCAGACCAAACAGACACTGCTCACCACAATGGGCCTTTGCCTTCCAGTTGGTTTCAGCTTGTTCTTCTTGCTCCAGTTAGCAGGCCAGTGGGAAGTAAGGAAGGGTCAGTGCAGAGCAGGGTATACTGAGATCTGGAGGGTGAGGTAGTGTAACTTGATAAAGTGGTCACAGTGGTTCCCTCTGCTTCTGAAGTAAGTGTTATTGCTCGAGGTCTGTTACGAAGTTATGCAATAGCTTTTTAGATATGGCTTATCTTTTTTTTTTTTTTTCTTAGTAGAATTTGTCTGGAAAATCTGTACTGTGTTTTTCTTTGGTACTGCAGGATTGTACGACATAAGTGAAAATGAGGGACTGGAAGACAATTTTAGGTCTAATGTTCGTTATCATACCTGTTTCTGATGCATGAGCTGAATAAATCCCTTTCAAACTTCTCTGCATAACAATGTTTTCAGAATACTGAGTTACATTTTTTCCATAGGTCCAAACTGAATGATATGATTGATGCAATTCCCAAAAGTAAGAAGAATAAGAGATGTCAATTACACTCCTTGGACACACACAAACCGAAACCTTTGGGGTAAGTTTGTGTTTAATGTGCACAATTCAATCTAAAATGTTCTGAGGATCCAAACTATTGATACTAATTTATATGTAAGCATAGAAACAAATTATTATGCTGTTACCTGTTTGCCAGTGTAGTAATCTCTGAGCTGTTTGGATTTATAGTAGACCCGAATAGTTGTAGGGGTGGAAAAGAGGCAGCCAGGGGTTTTGGGCAGCGTGTGTTGTAGGGCACGCACGAGGTTTTCTCTGTAGGTTTTTGTAAGAAGGTAGTTAACCCTTTGTTGTGCAGTAAGAGTGATAGTCTTACCAGTAGGATGCGTAATACTTTTCCTACTGCCCTTGCTCACACTATTGACTGGACAAAGCTAGTGCCATAAGGTGTTCCAGCCTCCCAACGTAAGATCTGTGCTCCTTCCTTGGTGTGAGTTGTCCCTCTGCTCTGTCAGAGCTCTGTAAGGTAACTGGTGATGCTTTCATAGGAAGTTTAGGGCTACCATATGAAATCCGTTGTTTCTCCAAACTTGCTTGTTAGTACTAGCTGTTCAATTTTAGCCCCTTGTCTTTAGGGTCTTCTACTTGGTGGTGGAGTGTTTTGTTTGGGGGTGTTTATTGTTTAACAATATCCATGTTTAATTTCAAAACTAGCTGCCAAAACACAACTTGGCCATTACAAACCAGTGCTCTCTGTGCTTTTCGTGTCTCGTCTGACGTAACTTGGAATATAGTCTGCTCGGGGCACGGATAGCTTCTGCATTGTGGTATAGACAGCGCTCTGGAAAGACAAACTGGTTTTGGTGCTCTACACCAAAATGATTGATCAGCAATTTTTCCTCACATTGAGGGGAAAGGGTATATGTTAAACAAGTATACATCGTTTTGCTTGGGATTATTAAAAATGCCTTGCACGACTGTTAATAAAGGGCTTTATTGTGGTTGGGCTGCAGGGTTAAAACTCTGTAGACTGTATTTTCTCTAAATGTGGTGCCGTGTTTCGAATACACCAGTGAAGAAGATGCATGTGTGCCTCCATGTCTTGAAATTGAAATGGTTTATTCCAGCTGGTTAACTGAGAAAACACTCCCTGTAAATCTGTTGCAGATTTTGGGTGGTTTTCTTGTTTGTAGGGTGTGTTTTATATTTTGGGGTTTTTAGATGACTAATGAATTAGACTACTATGCTTAGCTGGAGTGTCCAGGACCTTCTTTAGTATAGTTGTGTTCTACTTCTGGTTAAGCATACAACCTGTGAAAGCTTGATCATGGTTTCCAGTTACAGGACATGTATTTTTCTATGCAGACTGGAGTCTCTTTGGGTTGAGATAAGTCCCGGGAGATGGTAGGCTTGTGGAATTTGACACTTGATTTTTACTTGTGCTGCTTGAGGATGGTGGCAGCTAATCATCATCTCCTATTATATTTTTGTTACAGGCCTTTCATATGATTAGTTTAAAGTTTATGTTACATAAGCAAAAGATTGTAAGCGTATAGGGGCATATATTTTTTTAAAATAAAGCAAATTCAAAGCATTATGAAAGTGTTAAACTCTCTGCTTTGTTTTTAGGAAGATTAATCTTTTCTGTGTAAGAACATATATCATGGAACTTGCACTTACCATCTTGGCAAGGCAGAACAATTCTGAAACTTGGTGAATAGAGAGGAAAATGCTGCCTTTATTTCCTCAGTTTATGCCGGAATAAATCCCCTTAGTATTTTCAATGCTGGCAGGTTAATAGGGAATATGTGGAAGAGCAGTATTTTAATACACTGCAAGTAAAGCTTTCAGCTTTATCTGATAACATGGCTTGTGGACAATCATTGTAGTTTGGTAAAGAAGCACAGCTTGCTCTCTGCTTGCTCAGTCGATACTGGTTTGTTGTGCTGTGGAACTGATCAGGGTGTATCAGTACTGATATTTCTCCAAATAAATCTGCTGGTCTGAATGGAAGCGAATGCACCAACAGCCTAGACATGGAGGTGTTGGACACAATAGTCTTACAGAACAAATTCTATTTATCAACGTAGAGCTTTCTGCTTCACTTCATTACAAGAAACTTCTTCAGATTAGTTTCATCTGTTAGGCATTTTATACACACAAAAAGGCTTTGAATTGTAATTGTGTGTTTAATTATACAAGTTACGTAACTAGCTAGTGCCACTTGAGAGTTCCTTGATGGCCTTAGTTTCAGTGTGCCTGGTTTATGGCTACTCTGTTCCATTTGGGGCTAAGGAGCATTTTAACCTCTCATAAATGCAAGCCATGTGATCTAGCAAACTAGATAGTAGCATGCATAAATACTCTTGAGGGCTAATTATTAAATAGGAGTGCTTCTTCCCCGGTTTTCCTGCTCTGTTGTATCCATCCATGAGCTTAAACAGAAATGGCCGTTCTGATAAAATGTCGAGTGTAGACAAGGCTGTAAGTAAACATGACTTGCTATTTAAAGTTTGTTCTTTGCTCTGTAAGTGTACTTTTAGCATATCCAAATGTGTGTTGTAAAGTTGGTTGGTTTGGGTTTTTTTAAAACAAATTTTGGAAATTTAATGTAGGGGGTGCTTTATGCTTTCTTATGGTGATAGATGTGTGCAAGTGTGGGGGTTTTGATTTGCTTTTTTCTTTGGGGGTTTGGTTTGGTTTTTTACTAAGTTAGACATTAAATCTGCCAGAAGTATTTAAACTTGTATGTGTTTATGCTAAAGGTAATATTCTGAAAAATTACTACTGGCTTTCAGCTGTAACTTTAAAGAGTCATTATGAATCTGGGTTTATAAACACAGACAGCAAAATTTGTATCTCATGTCTGACTGTAACTTCACTGAAAGTTAAGGCTTAGCCTATAAAGGATTAAAAGTAAATGAAGGAACATGGTAGCATTTTCGTAGCATTTGTTTAGGAAATATATATATATATATGGTATAGGTTTAAAAAATGTTTTTTAATACTATGTGACAGTGGAGGGAGCAGTAGCACACTCAGTACATAGAAATTAAGTGCAAATAAGAAAAACAGTGAAGACAGCAGGAAGGAGGAGAGTAAGTATAGCATCACTTTCTGCTGTGGACCTTTCCAGCAAGCAGTCAGGTAAACGAATGATGCTTTATGTTGTTTCTTTTCTAAACTCCTAACAAGATAATATATTGTCTTTTGTTTCTTATGTTTTGGGTTTTTTTTGCAGGGGTTGTTGGATGGATGTGTGGGAGCTCATGTCCCAGGAATGCAGGGATGAAGTAGTTTTAATTGACTCTAGTTGTCTTTTAGAAACATTAGAAACCTATCTACGAAAACACAGGTATGTTAAAAGAATGAAGGCGCACCTTCGTTTTGAGGAATAGCTGCTGCATTTTTTTTGTGAATTAAAATGTATGTAGACTTCACACTGTGTTTAAAAATGTAGAGGACTTGAGTACCTTGCCAGATGGCATTGTGGCAACTGCTGAGACACAGGCGGTGAAACATTCTTTGTGTTTTACCTGTTGTTTTGGGTCATGGTAGGGGAAACGCGGTATTGAAGTAATAGCTGCCTATCTTAACTTCTTTTGGTTAGGATTATGTTATGATTTACAATTTGATGTATTAAAACTGTGTATATTATTTCACTCTTTCACAAGTAGCTTACTCTGTCTGGAACTATGCCTTCTTTTTAGGCCTGTGGGGTGTATATGCAATTTCCAAATAATGTGAGCTAAACTAATAGAAGCAGATTGTAGGCCTGGTGTTGCTTGTAAATCACTGTTTTAAAACAGTTGTTTATGACTTAGTAGTGCTAGTGCTGTTGGGTCTCTCTTGCAGGGGAAAAAAAAAAAAAAAGGCTACTAATTTATTGTTGCACATGTACGGTAGCTACCATACTGATTTGAAAGTTTTAATTTCCAGTAGTCTGAAGGTTCTGATACAAGCTGTGGGGGCACAGACGGTTGTGGGTGGTGGTGGTGGTGTGGAAAAAACACTTTGGAAACAAAACAACTTTAATCTCCTGTGACATTAAACATGGCGTTGGCAGTGTTCCTGATGCTAACCTGCAATAATATTACTGTTTTCTTTCCTTTCACTACAGAAACTAGCCAGTTATCATAGTTCTGTCAAACATCAAAATATGTTTGACTTAGTGTTGTCAAGTGACTGGACAAACTAGGAAAGGGAAAAACCCCATCCAGAGATGGCGTGAAGAGCCAGCTTTTCAAGCTGAAAGCTGAAATGTGAGCAGCTTGTCTGACTTGCATTTTTAGAATAATACAGCAAGAGGTTTTGTAGCTCCTCGAAGATTACTCCTCTTATAAAACAGAATGAGCTTAATTTTGGTTTAATATATATATAGATTATAATTATAACAGACTTCATAATTATACGGTTCTCATTGGTTATCTGAGCTAGCACATGTTTAAATTGAGTATGTTGTGTTATAAGAAAACCTTGTTTGGCTATCTGTGCAGTAATCTAATAATTCAAAATGTGTTTAAAGGTGCTTGTAGTGGAAACATTGCTCTTATACAGCAGGCAACGGAGGAAGCTTTTTTTCTTATTGCTTATCACTCGTTTGAGTGTACCTTTAAATAATTGGTATAAAGTAACTCGGAGTGTGTTACTTGAGAGGAATTTTGTCCTGGCTTGTACTAATGATTTGGTTTGTTTGCTATTAGACTTCTGATCTTTGAACAAATGTGGAATTGCATCTCTGTATAGGAATTCCTTCATATTAACAATTAGCCTGACTTATGCCTTGGAGCATGAAAGTTGATATCCAGACTGGTAATATATGATAGGTAGTATAATACATACAGTAAACTTACGTGGCTTGCAGCCAAAGTCTTACTATTTTGCCTTTTGAAGTAACATAAACCTTATGTGACCTAGTTTAAATATAGCATGTGCTATTAAATAGCTCAGTATATTACAACTTAGACTAAGTGGGTGTACATTTCTGCTTGAATAAGAATTCAGTTCTGTTATGTTCTGTTTTAACACAGGTTTTGCACTGACTGCAAAAATAAAGTACTTCGGGCATACAATATTCTTATCGGTGAGCTAGACTGCAGCAAAGAAAAGGGCTACTGCGCCGCGCTTTACGAGGGTTTGCGATGTTGTCCCCATGAACGTCATATACATGTATGCTGTGAAACAGATTTCATCGCACACCTATTGGGTCGAGCTGAACCAGAGTTCGCAGGAGGGTATGAGTATGTAATTTGCTAGAGTGGGCTATCTAGCGCTTTGCTTCTTTATTTTATTGTTGAATGTATTTTGCAAATGATTTTTGCCTCCTTGCTGGATAATAAACTTCTGAATGTCAATATTCATGTCGAAGTAGACTTTCAAGATAGTGCTTCAAAGTAGTGAAGATTTCTCAGTGTGCTTTTGACTTTAAGGTGCATTTAACTCTGAAGGCAAGACTGAAAGAAATCGCCAAATGCCTTCTAGTTTATTTGTTCACTCCCTAGGCTGCCTGCTTTTCCATTGAGATGTTCAAAATATGCGAAATAGAAAGAGAACCTTGGTTGACACTTTTACCAAATGCCAAGTATTCAATTTAGTTTTCTAGTCGCCATTTGTATATTATAGTAATTCCTGAACCCAGCATCTTAAAATCTTCCAATGAAAAATACAATTCTGACCTCAATATCTGTAAAGCTCAACCATACTGTTTCATTAGGAGGGTAAATCCTTTTATAATGATTTTTCCTTAGTAGATGATAGATGCAGATTAATACTGAAATATTTTGACTTTGTACGGTAAGTAATGTATAACCTTCTGTGTGTCTTTATTCAGTTTCAGTTAACTGATGCATAAATGTCTAGGAAAATGGAATATTTGCTAGAAACCAAATACAAATTTTAGGAAACAAAAGACTGGCTGCGTCTCTTTGGCTTTAAAACTCTGCTGATCCCTCCTAGTAGGAGCAGGCAGAGGCTGATGGGGTTACACCTTCAGCAGTCACAGGTGGGAAGGCATAGCGCAGCTTAACAGCGCTGTGCACGTATTAATCTGTCAGGAATGTACTGGTGGTTTTGACCTGGTCCTTTCTATTTTGCATCTGCATGCAGCACAGCAGAACTCTATTTAAAAAGCTGTTCATGCAAACATATCTTCAGTTGTACATAAAGTACGTCATTGAACTGCTTTGATCTCTTGGTAGACTTCCAGCTACTTTAACAATACTATACTTTGGTTCAACTCTTCCTTTAGACGAAGAGAAAGGCATGCTAAGACAATAGACATAGCCCAAGAAGAAGTTTTGACCTGCCTGGGTATTCATCTTTATGAAAGATTACACCGAATCTGGCAGAAATTGCGTGCTGAGGAACAGACGTGGCAGATGCTTTTTTACCTAGGTGTTGATGCTTTACGCAAAAGCTTTGAGGTAAAATTCAATTTTTTGTATTTGAATTGCTGTAGTAACTGTGTACGTTTTCACTAAAATAATTTTTCCTGCTTTCTACTAACGTTGGGCTGGAAGGAGCTTCAGGGGTGTTGGATTCAATCCCTTGTTCACTGCGGGGCAACAGTTGTGTAATGTCCATGCATAGCACAACTGGGTTGCGCTCTGATGTAAAGTCTGCTGGAACATAAAAGATTGAGGCTGGCAAATTTATCTTCCAAGCTACGTGATATAGTACGCTGGATCTTCTATGTTTTTAATTCACAGTGAAGGTATTCCTACCTGATAGCGTTTCATGTAGCTCTGGCTACAGTAGTTTTTATTTGGCTTATTAGTAAAAACGAAGGATGTGCTTTTGAATTACAAACACAACTGCTAACTCTTGGATTCAGTGAGTTCCA
This sequence comes from Falco rusticolus, assembly GCF_015220075.1. Classification (NCBI taxonomy): domain Eukaryota; kingdom Metazoa; phylum Chordata; class Aves; order Falconiformes; family Falconidae; genus Falco; species Falco rusticolus. The sequence continues at coordinate 16,498,275 of NC_051187.1, read as the reverse complement.
TGTGCACTCTAATGCCATGGGATTTTGAACTTCAGGTAGAACTCTGCAGTTCCTTTAACGTATGTCAATAGTATACTTGCCCTTTGGTATGACGGATATTTTTGGCTATGTTTATCTTCTGTTCATAATGACTGTTCTCTCTTAAAAGCTTCTGAAACATCAGAGGAGGAGGAAGAAAATCAGTTTGGGAAAGATCTTAGTGGAACCCTAATCTAGTTAGTTCTTGGGAGTTTTTACATGTAACTTCTTTTGAGAGACAATGCTGTAGAAGTGGCATTGACTGGGTACACTGTGGCATTTTTGTCAGGTTTTGTCTTGGTTGGTTTTTTAATCTAGTAAAGCATGGTGTTGGAAATTCATTGACACTGTGAAACTTGGGTAATTGTACTGGTGTGTAAGGTTGGCTATGAACTGGAAATACGGAACTGACGTGTCTTTATATGGGGTCCTTTTCTAAGGTGAGTGGGGAATGATGTCTCATTCTGGCTGAAGGAGTTCCCGGAGTGATCTGGGAGGGGGGAAAAAAAAAAAAAAAGAGAGAAACACCTGTGAATTTAAATTTATCTCTGCAGGAGCACTGATCCAGAATAGTTTACTAGTTCAACTATATTCTTGCAACTTAATATGTAGGTGTGCCATTATGGTACATGTTCTAAATTTAATATTAAGGGACATATTTAGATACATGCTATATTCTGAGATATGTCTACGCTTCAAAATTGGACTGCCTAGAAAAATCAGTTAGGCTTCTCGCTGATTATTCTAGACAAAGAGCTGCAGGAATTCTGTAGCAGTAGTTCTGATGTAGTTTTTTTGTGCTGCTGTGTTAAATAACCAGAGTATCCACTGTGTAAAACAGATCCAAAAACGTGTTCAGGTCCACAGCCTTTCACTGAAAATTGCAACTCTGGGCCACAAATTAAGTGCAGTGCTCCCCCATACATGTATCTTCTCCAGCAATCTAAATTTAGTGACTAAACCTGGATAGACATTTTTCTTCTATAGTCAATAGTTGTGTTGCTGTGACTTTATGATAAAAAGTACTTACCAGCTATTTACCACCTCCTTTTTTTAATAAATGTAAAAACCTGAGTTGTGTTAATACCTATAAATAGATCTAACCTCTTACAAACAGATGGCTGTGGAAAAAGTGCAGGGTATTAGTCGATTGGAACAGCTCTGTGAAGAATTTTCAGAAGAAGAAAGAGTCCGAGAGCTTAAACAAGAAAAGAAGCGCCAAAAACGAAAGAACAGACGGAAAAATAAGTGCGTGTGTGAGATCCCTACTCCTTTGCAAGCAACAGAAGAGAAGGAAATAAATCAAGCAAAGGTAAACATTGATAGCTGTGGCTTTTTGCAGGTGTGAAGTAACTAGATCTCTGATTTGGTGCTTCAGTCATCAGCTCACTGCTGCATGTGAGAATTCTTGAGAGGTTTGGGGTTTTTCTGCCGTACTTCAGTTCTGGGAACTAGTTTTTGATCGCTAGTGGAATTTAATACTTTAACAGATTAGTATAGTCTTTTTGTAAAGTAGTTGCCTGGAACTCCTTAGCTTTTGGGGGTTTGGGTTTGGTGGGTGGTTTTGTTTTGTTTTAAGTAAAACCTCCTAAATCTATGGGTCAGGTTATGCTAGAACACTTTCCAACTATCCTTTTGTAAAGATCACTTAGAATATGGGAATTCAAATGCTAGTTGCAGACAATTACCACTGAATTTTTGGGGAACGGAAAGCTTTAATTGAGTAAGTGCAATTATTATTCTGGATCTCTTGGCTGAACTTAACAGGCTAACTATAGGTCATATTATTCTGGGGAAAGCAGTTGGTTTGGCGTTTTTCTTTTTTGGTTGTCTTGTGCTTCTGAAGAAGCACAAGCAGTGCTGTGGCTGTTGTCAATCATTGTCAGCTGTTTTTTCTTAGTGAAAGAGTATCCCTTATAAAGTTGCCGACAGAGCTACTTTCAGTACTTGCAAGTACTTTTTTTTGCTTTGTTTTAAGGAAAACTCAAACTTCACGGAAAGTAGTTGCAAAGCCTGTGGTAGCACCGAAGAAGCCAACAATTGTGTAGAAGTAATTGTTACTAATGAAAGCACTTCTTGCACCTGTCCTAGCAGTGGTACCCTATTAGGTTCACCTAAAATTAAGAAAGGTATGTCAAATGTTGTTTATTTTTCATTTTTAAAAGCATTTACTGTTTATGGAGTAAACAGTGCTCAGCTATTTTTAAAAATTACTTTTTTTTTTAAGAATTCTTTCTTGTTAGAGGCCTAACTGAAAGAATCTGCAACGGCTGCTGTAGATGACTGTAACTTTTTGCTTCCTCTCAGGTTTATCTCCGCATTGTAATGGTAGCGATTGCGGCTATTCATCTAGCATGGAGGGCAGTGAAACAGGATCTCGAGAGGGATCAGATGTGGCCTGCACTGAAGGCATTTGCAACCATGATGAAAATGGTAGGTTTGGTCAGAACAGAATATCGGGTTAGTATCAGCAAAACTTAAGTGGCTGAGAAGAAAATCTCTTGTCTTTTGCAGGAGATGATTCATGTGTCCATCGCTGTGATGACAAAGAGGAGGATGGAGATAGCTGTGTGGAATGTTGGGCTAATTCAGAAGAGAGTACCACAAAAGGCAAAAACAAAAAGAAGAAAAAGAAAAGTAAAACTTTGAAGTGTGAGAATGAGCATGTAAGGAACATAGCTATTTCAGAATGCTTATTTTAAAGTTGTTAACAAAAGTGTTGCGAATTTCGATTGTGATTAACTCTGTAAATGGGGTAACAAGGCTCTTGGGTTACCTCTCCATCCAGGTTTTGAAAGGGAGGCCCTTCCTAGAACAGGCTGTGGCAGAAGGAGTCTCTTTTCTCCTGTGTTCCTAAGCATGTGCACTTTTGCACACTCAGTGAATTAACGTATTGTTCCCCCCTCCTCCCAGGCACACATTTTAAAAATACATACCCTTGCTCTCTTTGTGACCTTCCTTCCTTTCCTCTTTCCGTCTGCTTCCATCTGAAACTCGAATGTTTCGGATTTAACACTGCTAGTAGTTCATTACAGGCTGTTTTCAATTTGTAGATTCAGAAACTGGGAAGCTGTATGGCAGATCCAGGTAACAGAGAGACCTCAGGAAATATCACGCACACAGAATGTCATCGCGACAAGACCAAAGACACACACGCTGAAAGCTGCTGTAGCTCAGAAAAAAGTGGGCAGCAGTTGCCTTGGTTTGAGCATATGAAAAATGTGTCACAGTTTGCAGAACCTACAGAAATGTCACTTGTTCCTGATAGTGGAAAAGGTGCCAAGAGCTTAGTGGAACTCCTTGTAAGTAACCGCTTGCTTTGAATTTTAGGTTGTAGCATACTGCTTTAAGTCCTCGGGGCTGAGGATGGGGTTTAGAACTCAAATCCCACTGAAGAACTGTTACAAGGGAGAACACAACGGAACTTGAGATTCATTGCTTACACTCCTAGGGTTTAGTTTGTTTGCTTTTGCGTGTTCTCTGTAAAGTGTGTAACTCGGATGCTTTGCAGAGGAGGGGAGATTGCCCGTCACTGGAATGCAAGTGACAGAACTTGTGTTATAAGTATTCATTACCAAGGATTGCATTATTCCATAAAACGAAGCATGTGCTATTGCTGCCTTCATGCCTCAAATATTAACTCCCACTACGGGCTCCTTGGACAGCTTTCTTCTCTCTCCCTTCCCTTCTCCTTCCCCTTGCTTTACATCCTTTTCCTTATTTTTTGTTTTTAAAAAGAATAATATTTATATGTAATAACATATAATAAAAGCCATCCTCTTTCAATGGAAATGCGCTAAGAATCTGAGGCTTATTCTGGTAGCTTTCAGGACTGTATAGGCTGCCTTTTACCCAAAAAATAGTGGAGCACCTATCTGTGAATCGGGTGACTGCATTAGCCAGCTACCGCGTGCGGTGTCGTGCCGTGAAGGCTACAGCCTTCTTCAGATACCTGTAGGCAGCGCGTACCGTTGCAGGAGAGGTGTGCGGCACGGGGGGGGCCATGCTCGAGTTCTTAAATGCCTGTTTCCATTTGTAGGATGAGTCTGAATGCACTTCTGATGAGGAAATCTTTATCTCACAAGATGAAATACAGTCCTTTATGGCAAACAACAAGTCTTTTTACAGCAATAGAGAACAATACCGACAGCACCTGAAGGAGAAATTTAATAAATACTGCCGCTTAAATGATCACAAGGGGCCCATTTGTAACAGCTGGTTGACAACGGCTGGAGCGAACTAAATACAATAAAATAGCTCTGTCTTTCACTGAAATTCTCAAGATGACTACTGCGCCTTCTCTTTCAAAAACTTAATTTAGTGACTTATGGCAAAATTTTATCTTAAATTAATGTGATTCTTTCTTTTTTTCTTGTTTTTTGGGGAGGCTGGTGGAGGTGATTTCATTAATTTTGTTCTTTCTTCAGGCTTGTATCTTTAGTTGAGTAGCTGTGCAAGCCTCTCTTATAATTTAAGCCATCTCTTTTCATTAAATGTTTCTCTTACTGTGAGACTTAAAAAAAGCAAACTAGTGGCAAAGTAATGTTGTACCTATAATTCTGTACAGAATGACAATGAGCTGAATATAAGATTTTACAAAGTAGACATCCATTTGCAAAATGTTTTGGATGTAATATGTTAAAGCGCAATGTGCAAAATTTAAATAAAGAATATTTATTAATATGCATAGTAAAAGTTGGTGTACGTGTTTCTACTTCTCCTTCCCAGCGGTCTGAATTCTTGTTGTGCAGATGGGCGGCTGTCGCTTCAGCCTGCGTGGCTTCGCGGAGGTGGGTGTCAGGTGAGTCAGCTTGGCCTGGGAAGAGCACAGGTCCTTCAGCGGCACTCGTGGCAGCCAGCCTGCCGGGCTGTGTGGGTCCCCGTTCCATGTGCTTTAGAGATCTTCGAGCTACCGCCAAGCAAGCGGGGTCCATGGCAGCTCAGTCGTGTCCGTGTGGTGCTGCACCCAACCTGGCTGGCGCCATGTGGCATCGAGTGCCTTTTCTGCTTCCAGGCTCGCGGACAATATATCGGCGTGGTGCGGAGCTGGCTGAGGGGTCTCCAGCAGCCTTGTGCTGTGCGGGTGTGCTCTGTAACTCTTGACATGGCTGCTGTGCCCAAGGGCAGCATACTTGGTTTGATGATGGTTCTGAGTTTGGAGTGTGCAGCCTGTACCATTTTTGGGGCTTAATTTAGTTTTTCATCAAGACAATTACTGATGCCGGTGAGTTAGGAGACTACTGCGCTCGTTTTCCTTCTCCCCTGACAACGCAGACTCGAAGCTGCTGCCTGAGCCCGTCAGAATGTAATCGAACAAAAAGCAGCTTTTCACCACACCTTGACATTTTCTTAATGGAATAACAAGCTCTGTTGTGAAGACTGAACAGGAGTGCTTTTGCATAAATATCCGTTCAACCATGTCTTGTTCTACTGAATACGGTCTCTAATGTCACGGCCTCTTTGTAAGAGGGTGATCTGACAAGCGGCGAAGATGCAGGGTGTGGGAGATTAAGAAAAAAGCAGTTTAATACCTGGTGCTAAATCAACAAGATGAGGCAGTGGTACGGTTCTGCACAGTGAACATCCAAGTTCAGCTGACATGAGGTGAATTCTGTGGCACCCGCACCTGGGAGCGGCTATATATCTGTGTTTATCTAGAGATGATGGCTATGTGTTGTACAAGTGCAGTTGAAAAAATGTAGGAATTAAAACTTATGTCTGAAGTTGAAATCAAGATACAAGCATATTCATAATGAAACAAAAACCCCCAGGTAGCCTTCATACTGAAAGGAGATCATGCTCTGCTAAAGCACATCCCTCTTGGTGATTTGGTAGCCACTTTGCAAAATCAGATGTGAAAATACGTTCTTGAATAAGCTTTACCTTCGTAATTTTTTCCAAGTTAGATAAATAGTCCAGTTGGGTAATGGTTAAAATATATTCACAGATTATTTCACTTAATTACAAAACAAAACTATAAAGGTATGAATGCTTTTTTTTAATATGATGATTATGGTGGCAGCTGTCACTAAAAAGAAAATTCTGGTTTTGGTGGGGGGGTATAAGGAGAATTACAGAATATAACTTCTAACATCCTCATTTTCTGTGCTGTGCTCCCTTAGTCTTTCTGAGAAAGAAACAAACCTGTTTTCTTGGCTTTGCTTCACGCCTCAGCCACGTTATAAAGCGGCACTGTGCCTGGCGATGCTTAATTTGCCCAGGGTTCTCACAAAGAACCCGAGAATTAATTCATGGAGAGTGACAGCAAACACGTACGGATGCTTTTCCTAGTCCTGATTTGAACTCTGAAATTCGCCTTCGTGAAAGCCACCCTTCAGCTTCCTCCGAGGCCACAAGGACCTGGCCTTTGCGATGGCAAAAGGCTGCTTCTGCAAACGGGAGGAGTTTCATCTTGAACGCGGGGAAGGGGAGTCCTTGTTGTGGCGGTTCTCTTTAATCAAATACTCTGCTCGCCAGCTACAGGAAAAACGCAGTGAAGTTCAAAGAGCGGGGCTGCTGGCCGTGCTGCTCGTACATCGCGAGGAGCTGGCTCCAAGGGGTGTCTGCCCTTGGGAATTGGTGCAACCCCAGTTTTCAAGTGGAGTGTTCGTCGTTCTGTGCTTCACCGCAGCTGGAATGATGGGGATCGCTTTGTTCTCAACGTGGTGGGATTGCAGCCTGCTCGGGGTCGCAGCTTGGAGGAAAGTGGCCAGCTCCAGAGCCCCTTCGGCACGTGGCCAGCTTGGGTGCTGTGTGCAGTGGGTGCTGCGTGTCGGGGGGCAGCATGCCCCAGTCTCCCCGCGGATTTATTATGGCCAAGGGGCCCTTTTCACTGCAACAGCTCCTGCATCCCACCGCCCGGGCAGGAGCCCTGTGCTGTCCCCAGGCCTTGCACCAAGCTGAGTTCAGACGCCTCCTGGAAAAACCTCCTGCACCCCTTGCCCTGTCGAGTGAAGTACACCAGTGCTGCTTCATTTTTTACGCATCCTAAAGAACCTGAATACCTGTGTAGCTTTTTCCTTCTAGTGTGGTGTTTTTTGGGGGGTTTTTTTTGGTGGCTTTTTTTTTAATTTATTTTTTAAAAAACTTTCAGTGACAGGCTGTGCAATCAGCTCTAGGGGTGGTACTTAGCAATCAGACTTTATATAATAAAGTTCCCCATTGTTGTGTGGCAGTTGAAAGTAGGTTTAAATTAAGCTGCCCAGCAATGCATGGCTGGCGGGAGGAAGAACCTTCCAAACCAGTTTTCCCAGTAAGTTCTTGCAGCAAGCCATTGGCCCCAGCAGAGGATAGACCTCAGAGGAACGCGGTTCTACTCCAGGTCTGACCAACTTCAGAGCAAACGGGCAAGTCCCTTAAATTCCCCCCAGTTAAACTGGGCAGCTGGTTGTCCCAGCATGGTGAGGGTGGCAGCTGGACATACACATGGAAACATTGGGCTTGAAGCTGCAGACTCCAGCCGAGGACTGGAAGCGCGTTGCATTCTCCTCTCCCACTTATGCTCGTTTTCTAAATGAGAGGCAGGGATTCCATGGATGGACCACCCGGTGGATGAGGAATTAGCTGGGTGGTTGCACTCAGTTGCGGTCAATGGCTGGGTGTCCAAGTGGAGACTGGTGACCAGTGGCATTCCTCAGGGGTCCGTACTGGGACTGGCACTGTTCAACATCCTCGTTGGCAGCAGGGACAGCGGGATGGAGGTCACCCTCAGCAAGCTTGCCGATGACACCGAGCTGTGTGGTGTGGTTGATGTGCTGGAGGGACGGGATGCCCTCTGGAGAGACCCTGACAGGCTGCGCAAACCGCACGAGATTCACCAAGGCCGAGCGTAAGGTCCTGCACCTGGCTCAGGGCAGCCCCCAGTACCAGTGCTGGCTGGGCGGAGAGTGGGTTGGGAGCGGGACTGGGAGGGACTGGGGGACAAAAAGCTCTCCGTGGCCCGACAGTGCACTCACAGCTCAGAAAGCAGCCACCGGCAGCGTGGCCAGCTGGTCGAGGGAGGGGATTCTGCCCCTCTGCTCCGCTCCGGTGAGACCCCCCCAGCTGAAAGGGGCGATTCAGATCAGACATTAGGGAAAATTCTGTACCGCGAGGGCGGCGAGGCGCCGGGCCAGGCCGCCCAGAGCGGCGGTGGGTGCCGGTCCCTGGCAGGGCTCAGGGCCGGGTGGACGGGGCTGGGAGCCACCCGGGCTGGCGGGAGGTGGCCCTGTCCCCGCGGGGGGGACACTGGATGACCTTTAAGGTCCCTCCCGCCGCGGTGCCTCACCCTTCTCGCAGGGGCCATCTCGGGCAGGAAGCCCCCAGCCCCAGCGCCACCCCCGCCGCCGGCTGAGCCCTCGCACGCTCGGTGCACGCAAGGCGGGGGGGCGCGGCCTGACACGCCGGGGGCGTGGTCGGGGGGCGTGGCCGGGGGCGTGGCGGGCGGCGCGGGCGGGCGGCGCATTGTGCGCGGCGGCGGCGGCGGGGCCGGGGCCATGGAGCGCTGGACCGGGCGCGTCGCGCTGGTCACCGGCGCTTCCGTGGGCATCGGCGCGGCCGTGGCGCGGGCGCTGGTGCAGCACGGCATGAAGGTGGTGGGCTGCGCCCGCAGCGTCGACAAGATCGAGGTAGCGGGGCCGGGGGCCGAGGGTGGGCGGCCCCCGGTCGGGCCGCGGGCAGCCCTACGGCGGGGGCGTCCCACGGCGGGGAGGGGCTCGGCCGCCGCCCCGGGAGGCCTTGCCGCGGGGTGGGAGCGCTGCCGGGGCCGGGTCGGCGGGAGGCGGGGGCTGGGGCCGGCGGGGCCGCTCGCCCTGCTGCGGGCCCGGTGCGGGTGGGCTCCCCCCGCGGGTGGGCTCCGCCGCCGTTCCCGGCCCGGCGGGAGCAGCTGTGCCCCTGCGGCGCGGGGGTTCCCGTGGCCGGGCGGGCCCGGAGGGGCTCGCCACCCCGCAGCAGCAGGGCCGGGGGTGGGAGTTGCCCCGGGAGCAGGTTCGGTTGGGGTTGTTTTTTTCTGAACTGCCTTTTATCGAGGTTAAAAATGGGTTGTGAGGAGCGGGGCTGGGTGCGGGGGGGTGCGGTGCATACCGGCCCACGGCGGGTGCTCGGGCGATACGGATGTTTCTACGAGTTCGTGTTAAAATCGGGCTCCAGACCTTCCCACGTTGCTCACCCCTACAATGAGCATCTCAAGAGCTAAGCCTTCACCCACCTCTAGAGCCAGTACCTCGCCGCTGCCTTAAAGATGCTCAGTGTAGTTTCTGTGGGGTCCTTCTTGTCCTTGGATGTGTCTGTAGGCTTTACCGCGCAACGGCGCAGGCTGAAGCCTATTCATTTCATAAGAAGTTTCCTTCTTAAAGGAAAAAAGAAAAAAGAGAAGAAAAAAGTTACAGTCAGACAGCCCAAATATTGTCATCTTGGTTGCTCGGTGGCAGCCGAGCCCGACGAGGTCCATACGAACACCCAGGGTTTGTATTTCCTTAGTAAAGGTGATAAGGACTTGCTATGCACAGTTGGCCACACCAAGAATAAACTGTCCAAAAAATCATGGGAAACGAGGCTTGACATGGTGGGTGTTGCTGAGATATGGGGTTAAATAAAGAAACGCTCAGAGGAATCAAAACTTTTTCCATTCTTCATCATGAATCAGAAAGACTGCTTGCAGAGAGGAGAAAATACCCCAATGTGACTTGTTTAAATGTCCTCTGGGGCTTGCTTCTAATTTTGGACTTCCCAGTGTTTTGATACTGTGGTTTGCAGGGAAAGCCGAGTTCTCCGAAGGCTTTCCCATGTGCGGCCAGCGGTATTTAAGGATGTACTTCCGTAGCCTGGCTTCTTGTAGCCTTGTGGTACCTGGTGAAGGATGTGGTAAAGGATGCTGTTGTTTCCCACTCCGCTCCAGAAAGGACAGAAAAGCCATTTCCAGTATTGCTGTTTCCAATATTGCACTTTCTTTGGATTTGCTTTTGAAACCTTTTGATTTTCTTTGGTAAAGAAAATAAATGAAACTTGTATTTTCCTTCACTACTGCAGAGGAGTTTCCTTCCTTTCTGCAGCCTGAAATCCCTCCTTTCTGAAACTTTCTGGCAAAAATGCGGTATAGATTTAAGAAAGAGCAGTCTTTTAAAGGCTTTGTCTTTTTATTTGAATCTGCACAAAATGCAATCGCATTTTATGTAGGTGATTTGTCTGGGCTGTGTGGTATGTGCCTGTACCGAGCAATGCTGACTGCTCGGCCCCTTCCGAGTCCCTTGTCGCTGTTGCGTTTCCAAGCCTTGTGTCTAACACTGCAGCTGATGTTTGTCCCGGCTTCGTTCTTTCGAGGACTGAATTGTGTTTGCAGCACACGGTTGTTTGTTTAGTTAGATGTTTGGGCTGTGTTTTGCTCCGCTGCTATTCTGGTTTCTATTTGCCGCAAAGCATGTTTCCTTAAAGAACCAAATCCCAGAGGTGCTGCTTGCTCGGGGAAGGGAAGGTGGTGAAGCATGAGGTGGCCCAGGTTCACTCTGGGAACAGGTCTGTCACCTTGGAGTGGCTGCCTGGGACACCTGTGTTGGCACAGGTGAGGCTTCTTGCTGGCTCCTGCTGTGCCTTCGGAGCAGAGTTGTTTGCGGTAATGAAGCTTTCCTCCAGGAGCTTCACCTAATGTGTTTTTGAAAAAAAAAAAAAAAAAAAAAGAGGAAGATATTCAGGCTTCAGACTCATGCTGGGGCTTGGGACTTTGGACGTGGCTGTAAGAAGCCATCTCGAGAAGCAGGAGGTGGCGTTGTGTGCGGGGATGACTGTGCAGCCAGACCTTGCCTAGGGGCTCCTGCCCGCTGGAGGGGCTTTGGCTGTGGGGACAGTAGGAAGGAAACAGGAGGGTCTGGGCCACCAGCACTCTGTAAGCATGTCGTTACCTTAATTAGTTACTGTATAACCAGATCTATCCACAAAATATGCTCATCTGTTATGTCCGGCTGCTGATCTTCCAAGTCAGGGTTGGCTGGGAGCTGGAGGACCATCCCCTGGCAGGAAGCCTCGGTGGGGATTTGAAGGATGCGCTAATTCGAGGAGAGCGGCTCCAGCCGGAGGGGCAGGATGGGGGAAGCGGCACTGATGTTCAGGCTGGGGCGCAGTGACGAAGGGACAAGAGGATAGAAATAGGAAGGAGCTGAGGGCTTGGTGTTGCCAGATGCGAATAAAGGAGAGGTTGGGGCATTGCAGCCACAGTTCCTGCAGGACAGATCTTGTTGCTCTATTAAAATTGAATAATTTGCTAAATGCCATTGTGGATAACGGTGTACTAGAGGAGCAAACCCCCAAAATAAATCCAGGCAGCTTGAAATGGAAAGAGTGCAACTGGTACAGTTAAAAACCAGGAATGTGGTGTTCATTTGGTAGCAGAAAAGCGTATGTTTTCATTAATGTTATGCACTAGTCATCCATTTTAAGGTAAGGTGGCTGAAACCACTCTACATGGTGGTTTTACAACCTACTGTAAACTGGTGACTGAAAGAGTATCTTGTTCTGTGGGGAGTTTAACTAGGGCAATAAATGCTATGTCAAGATTTCTTAATCTCTTGGAAAATCAGATAAGGGCTTGAGGCAAGCTAATGAAGGAGTTGCAAAGTTGTGGTTTTGGTATAAAACCTGTGTCACGACTCCAGTGCTCATTATTTGACTTTTGAAATAAAAATGTTAATGGCTTACAAAAACGGCAAAATTCTCTCTCTCTTTTTTTTTTTTTTTTTTTTTCTTCCAGTGGCTCGGTAGAAGAGCCACATGCTCAACGTGTCTTGAGTTAGTGCTCCAGCTGACTTCAGCAGTATTATTTCAAAACTGGATTTGATTTTTTTTTTTGTCACATCTTTCTACATGCAGCCATGGCAAGCGTGGCCTCCGGCGACTGGGCTTCCCCTGAGAAGCTGTCTCTGGCCGTGAGCCTTTACACCATGGGTTTGCCCATCCTGCAGCCCCGGCTCACGAGCAGCCTCGTGTTCCCCAGTTGTGCAACTTCTGTGAGCGGAGAGTCATCGTGTGGGTCATCCGACAGTAACTGTAATAGTCAGACATCGAGGAATAATTTAAATGGCTTTATTTTACTTTTGAATGCCAGGAGATAATTTAGGTTGAAAGCTTGTTTTAAATGAGAAGCCTGGAGGTACTAACAGCTGTCATAGACTTTTTGGCATGTGCTCTTGCTGAGTGTTTTCTGCTCTTCAGATACCTATGTGTGTTCCAAGTCAGGAGCGAGCATTGTGCTTTTATGAATTAGCCAAGAATTTTCAGAGCCCGTAAGACCAAGCGTTGGTGAAAACTGTGCCCTGTCCAATGATCACCTGCACAGGGACCCCCTGGCTGATCCCTTGAGTCTCCAGCACCCGAGGAAAGTTGCTGTGATTTAATGACTTGCCACAGCTTAGCTGGTGCACGATAGCAGGTTATGCAGTAGTCACACCATCCCGCAGACAAAAAGCAGAGCATCACTTTTGATGGGTTCGCTCCGAGGCTGTTCAACTTGCTTCTTCCTGATGTTTCCCAGAAATTTGTGTTTAGTGTCTGACTTCTTGCAGCAGCACAAAAAAAGGAGGGAGCTTCCCTGCGCATGGGACAAAACATTTCCCCCACGGCTGACAAACCACTCTCTGGTCTTTTATTCAGTGTGATGCAGAAGTTTTATTTCGCAGCGTTCTTCCCCTGGGGTGGGGGAAGACTTGGGAGAGTTTGTGGTAAATGTAGGGTCTGGCTCAGTCGTGGTGATGGCATCGAGGTACTCTGGTGCTTTTGGAGCACAGGAAGGTGTGAGACAGGGAGCTGCTTCCAGAGAGTTTGCAGCTGATGCTTGGTATTACACTCTTCTATAATAAAATTTAATTTAATGTATTTTTATATTTATTTTTATGTTTTTAGAGAATGGCAAAAGTGCTGGCAGGAGTTCCCCCTCCGACTGCGGTGTCGGCTGCTCTGGAACAGGCAACACCTGATGCTGTTGCACTCGGTTTTGTTTTCTAATCCTCCAGCAGCTCGTTCATTCCTTTGATACCTTGCTGTAGGGTGGCTGGGGCATCAGTCACTTGCTTTATGCTATTTTATTTTATTTTATTTTTTTTGTTTTATTTTTCTTCAATGCCTTCCAAGTGTGGTTAATTCATCACTTAGAAGAGACTCCTCTGAAGAGGTGCGGGAAATCAGCTGGCTTCTGCAGTCCTTCACTTCGCTGCTGGAAATAGCTGAGCTGCCGGGTTGTGGCATCAGGTTGGAGTGTCCAGAGCTGGTGGCTGTAGGGTGCTGGTGGGTTTATCTTGTATGGCTCACCCTGGGCTCCCAGTCTGCGATGGGAGCGCCTTGGGTCCGCTGCAAGCCACGTAACAAAGCGTGCGGCTGCTCCCGGGGGACTGGTGAGCATCCCCTGAAGCGGCGGTACCTGGCTGCTCTCTGGGATGTTGGTGGGGGAACCTGCTGCCCTCTCCGTGCGGCGAGGCTGCGTCGGGGGGATTGGGGCCCTCAGGCGATGGCCTGCCGTAAGGCGTTGAAGAAATCTAATCATAGATGCTGTGTTCTAAAAAAAATATTTTTTTTTTCTTTGTTAGGGTGTGGAGAGTGAGCTTTGCAGGAAGCAGTAAACGTGGCTTAGCATACAAGGTTTAACCAATTAATTCTAATGCATTTGTGACAGTTATTGATCAAAGGTAACATTTATAACCAGGGACTGCATTGTCAAGGTTAGATCTTGCTCAAGAAACAGCCTTTGATAAGCTGAGCTATTGATTGCAGATTCGAGCAGTCCAATCTCTGAAGAGGTTTGCGCTCTCTTCGTTAAGCAATGCTGTGGCGGTGTGGGAGGAGGAAGAAGCCGAGCCTTCCTCGTGGGAGCTGCGCATCCCAAATATCCGTGTGCAGGCTGGCCCGTCCCCACCACCCATCACTGCCCAGGCTATAAGGTGCAAGGGAGGCTCTTGACCCCTTCAGTCCTCCAAGGCGATTAATTAATGGCTAAATAGTTTCGTAGTACCCGAATGTGGAATTTAATTGCACTGGGTACAAATCATGTTGATGGTGTAGAGGTCAACTGGTTAAAATTTTGGCATCCCCCCTTTGGGTGTCTTGTCCGTGGGGTCGAGCTGTGGGTGTCCCTGCAGTGCTGGGTGTCTGGGGGGCTCTGTCCGTCTGCCCTGCGGCTGGGGCTGCGTTTTGGAGGGCATTCCTGAACGCACAGCTTTCACCTCTGGGCCTGTGTTGTCTTAATTGTGCGACTTAAAGCAACGTGCTCGTGGCTGAAACCTGAATTTTGGTGCTTGGCTCCCACCCACCGGGCAGCCTGGCTGTGCCCACAGGCTCTGCAGCTCCTGGCCTCCCCGTGCCAAAGGTGGGTGAGCCGCTGTCCCCAAAAGCTCGTTGAGGACCTCATGGCTCCCCAGCCCCTCTTACCCAGACCTGTCGCTCTCGTGGCGTGCAGGCTGCAGAGCTGTTAGGCTGTCTGGTAGCCCAGTGAATTATTTTCTAAGGCAGGAGGAGCAGCTTCAGGCAGGATAATCCCAAGGCACAGTCCCCTGTAAATGAATGACCTTCAGAATCTCCTTGGCCTCTGGAAGGGCTTGTTTTGTGTTTGGTGAAGGCCTTGCCTCGGGGATGGTGGGTACTCAAGGCCTCTGAGGTGCTTTTATTGCCGCTTGTCCCTGACCAGGTCCTTTCCTGATGAATAGGAAAGAGATCCCATAATTGCTGTCCTGAGTAGTGGGAACAAATGCTTCGCTGTCCCAATGGTTTTGCACAGCCTTGAAGCTCAGGCGGCATGTGGGGGAGGGGTTGCTTTTAAACCAGGTTGGATTTATCCGCTTTCCCCCAAAATGTGCTTTTAAAATGTCTTATTTCAGCCGCCCTCCCTTCCCTGCTTCTCTTCTGTTCCCTTTGGCTTTGCGATAGAGCCGTGATAGCGGGGTATGTCATGGTCGCAGCCCTAAAAATAAGTAATAACTGAGCCTTCCCTGGGATTTTGGAGATGCAGTGGGGTGCGTGGTCTGCCTCTGCCGTGCTGTGTAACAGGGCAGACCGGGTGGCTGTCCCGTGCCTCAGTTTCCCCGTGTAAAACCCTGGAATGGTCAGAGGGCTGTATGGGAGCAGCGTTCAGACACAGGGCGGGTTTTCTGGCCTGTGGTTCGGCTTTGTGGAGGGTGTCCCAGGGCAGGGAGGTCCAGGCACAGCTGGCACAGTGTTAACGGTAGTTTCCTGACTGAACATGGTTATTTTGCCTTTGCTGGTCCTGGGAGGGTTTGTGCCCACCCCGCTTCTGTCGGGTGAAGCGGGAGCAGAGGGCCTGCGGTCTCGCTCCTGCAGCCGGACTTTACTCCCTGTTGGGCTCATGCAGATCAGCTGCGGCTCTGCTCAGCTTAACTGGGGATTAGCATCAGCGTAGATGTGAGCAGCACTGAGCCCGCTGCGGCCGGTGGCATTGGCATCAGTACAGATGTTTGATCGCGGCGCCCGCGCTGTGCGGCGATGGAAGTGTTAATCCCTGTTGGCACCGTCCCTGCTCCGACTGCGGCTGGGCTGGGGTGTGTGGGAGCCTCTGTCCTGCATGTCGGTGGGTCATGAATCTGGGGTGTATTAAAATTCAGGACCTGTCATCTCTGTTTTGGTACCGGGGAGCGTTGGGAGCTGGTGGGGAAAGGCCTGCTCCTCGCCCAGCGCGTGTTAATCTGCCTTTTCAGAAGAGGATTCGTTGAGGATTACACAGGCGCAGGATGGGAGCCGATGAGACGGAGAAATGCATGGGGACATGGGGACGAGGACCGCAGGTCTGGCCGTGCCCTGGCAGCAGGAATGCTTGCTGCTGTGTGGGTGGTGCTGGGGGGCAGCGGGAAAACACCCAGCTCCTGCGAGCTGTGGGGACGAGCCAGGGCTGTGCTGTGGGGTGTTGAGAGGAGAAAAGGCCAGTCTCGTGGTCTGGTGGCAGCTTTTTTGGTGACAGTGGTGGGTGCTTTGCTCATGGCCACGCTGACAGGCGTGTTGTGTCGCAGCAAGGTGCAGAGCTTGGCCAAGCTCTGGGAGCCCGGTGGCTGCAGTCGATGCTCAGGTTTTCCTGGGTCCCTAAGCGAGAAGATTATCACCTGCTGCTGTTTTGTCTCACAGGCGGGGATGCTGGGGCTGGGAAGGGGAAAAGCCCCCCAGTGAGGTCGTGACAGAGCTGGGATCATGTCCTGGCTGTCCTCGAGAGTGCTCCTGAGTCTTACCCACAAGGTACGGCGATACATTCAATTATAATGTATGTTATTCAGGGCAGGCGTGTCCTGATGGTTTCCATGGACCTCTGATCACACCCTGGATCTTCAGGGTACCGTGAGGCATCTCAGACCTTCATTATTGCAGGATTTGCTGTCTGATTTAACTAAAATAAACAGATAATCTTTTTCTGACTCCCTGAGCGCAGTGGAGGTGTGCTCGCCTGCGGTGGGGATGACACAGAAGGCATGTGCCGTGATCTGAGGGTGTCAGGCTGAAGCTCAGGCTCGGCTCTGCCCTCCGAGTGGTGTGTTTGCAGGTTGCCTTGGAAATCTGTTGCTGGAATGGGCAATGATCCAGCTTGTGATGCGTGGACTGTTAGGTCTGCTGCGTGCAGGCATTTGGGTGTGTTGGAGCAACGCGGTCTTTGAACCCTGTTTATGAAGGCAGCCAAGGGCTGGTGGGGGACCACGGGTGGCTGCAAGACAGCAGCTTCGGTCTTAATGAGTATTGGGTCCTTTGAGGAAGGAAAGCATCTACGTGCCTGGCTGCGTGGGAACCTGCTTTATGCATCTTGGAGCTGAAGAGCAGGCAGGCACCTATGATGCTTGTTTTAGGATAGTCATACCTCAGAATAAGCAAGAGATATTGCTTTAATGAGCTGTCATCGTAGGAGCAAGCGTATTTCCTCCTCCCCCATGCCAGCCCGTAGCAACGTGATCTGAGCAAGCAGTAAAAAAATAAAAAAGAAAAAAAGTGCCTTCAGCCTTGACGTAAGGAGCGATTGTTTGAATGTCTTAAGGTAGCAGGGACGTTCAGGGCAGCGTAAATGGGACGATTTGGCTTGCGTGTATAACGCTGGGAATTTAAAATTAAGTGAGCTAGGAAAAAAATAAACTTGGATGTTTAACTACTGAGAAAGTGCAGGAAGCAGAGAGAGCTTGGAAAAAACCAACGTGAATCTGGAGCAGTCTGGGGGGACGTTTATCAGTACCAGGAAGATGTGACTGCTCAGGCAGGCTCCTGGTTAGCAGGGAGGCTGGCTTCAGTGCCTGGGGTGAGGCCAGCCGAGGGGCTTCCCTGGGCAACGCTGCGCCCACGGGCAGTGGGTGGACAGGAGATGCCGCTTGGCCCCTCCGGAGCCTGCGGGATGGGTTTGCAGTGTGAAGGGCATGCACCATGCTGATGTTCTGTGTCCAGAGCCTGGGTAGCATCCAGGAGATGTCCCGGACAGCTGATGCTGGGGATATGCCAAGATGTAGTTTTGTGCTGTCTCCAGTGGGTATCGTAAGTTGTGGCAGCACCGTGGGGGTGAGGAGCCTGGCAGGAGGGAGGGCTGCCATGCCGTGCTCTGCAGCCCTGGTGAGGACCATGGTCATGACTACCTGGCTGGGACTGTTACTCCTTAGATGCCTCTCCACGGTCTGCTTCTTGCTGCTGGAAGCTGATAAACAGCAGATAGGTCCCAGAGGTTCCCTGGGGTTTTGTTCCTTTCTCTTTCAGAAAATGAGATCTGATTTTTCTGGGTTATTTATTATATGAGTGCTGATTTTGTGTGCCACCTGTGAGTCTTTGCGAGGACTATGAAGTCAGTCCATTTAGGATGATACAAGGTGAAAAGAAATACATACAGGGACTTAAATTTTGTTTGGGTTTTGATTGCTTTTTTTCCTTTGCCTGTGCCAAGAGGTGGTGGGTTTCTGAAGCGGTGTGAAAAATTTAGTCTCCCTGGTCAGGCAGCCTGTACTTGAGATGTACTTCAGGTAAACGGTCTGAAACTGGTGCTAGTCCTTCTTTGGCTGTACTCTGCTTTGGTATCTCCAGCAGAGTACTGCACATTTGCTTTTCCATTTAAGCTCCCCATCCCCACCGTTCTTCCTTCTGTCCTGGAGCAGACACCGATCTAAGCTGAGGAGCGACGACTGGCAAAAGCCATCAGTGAAAAGCATCAATTTAAAGCTTAGGGGAGGGAAGAGGGGTCGCTTTACTGTTATATTCATTTGAAAACTCCTTTTAGACTCCCATGGAAGCCCTGTCTGGGCACCGGGAGCCAGGCAAAACGAACTTGAAGAAATATGAAGTAATACTCATTATTGAATCACATGCGGGCAAAAAGCCCCAGGTACCTGGCAGCTCTAGGAAGGGGCTCAATGTAATTATCTCCTTTTTAGAGATGGGGAAATGGCTCTGCATCTTGCCCATGGTCACAGAGCACACCATGGAAATCAACCACAGTCTCGTGCTTTATTCACTGTGTATCTCTTCCTGTATTATGCTGTTGCAGTGGCATTAAATCTTAATTAAAAGAAGCTTCAAACTTGCCAGTCAGTAAAATGAAAAGATTTGTAAGCCCCCTGTTTTCTTTCACAACTGTGATGCTGTTCGTTAGGATTTTTCTCCTTCATTTCCTTTAGATAGCAAAAGTAATTGGGGTGTCTTCGGTTTCTTTCCAGTTGGTTTCTTGGTACAGCTGTGTATTTAAGCATAAGCTAAATCAGTAGGATGCAAGCACCTGTGATGAATAGCAGGTTAGATTAAAAATTACCTAATGGTTTCTTCTAGCTTTAATCTCTCTGAACTAAATGTGTCTGGAGTTAATGGGATGGTTTGCCAAATAAAGCCCTACGTGACTCTTTTTTTTCCTCCCCTTAAGAGTCCCTTTAAATTTTTATATCAGTTAGTTTTCTAAAACCATTTTACCAAGACTGAATCTAAATGCATGGCACTGTGCCCTTTCCAAGTGTTGTATGCACAAAGAGCATTAACCCGTTCTTGGGAGAACTGACCTATTCTTAACATAATGTGAGGCATCCTTTTAGAACCTTTAAAAGCAGACAACTAAATAGTATATAGGAAGCAGCATGACCAGATAGTCTCATCTTACTTACATGCAGGTAGGTGCTTAACGTTTTTGGTTTTTTCATTTGCTTATTCATTCATCCAACACCGCTGGAAGCAGAGGTAAATCACTGTGATGTCAATGGAAAAATTGGTGTCTAAGCAAGAGGCACACGGCAGCCCACGTGTCTAGTGTGTGCTGCCGTACTGACTCGCTGTATCCCACGAGCAGTTTAGGTGCCCTCTGTGGAAAGCTGGCCTTTCATGGGAGTTGCCGCGTGCTGTGTTCATGCGAGGTAGCAGGTCAGAATTACAGGGACCAGGGCTTGCATCCGTGGCAGTGGATGGCTCTAGGTTAAACATATTAACACGTAGGGTATCTATTTCTTATGTTGTGTTATCCCAGTTTATACCAGTAGCTACAGCACCCGGCTGTCTGTTGCCAAGCATCTAGTGATAATGGTGTGGAACAGAGATGCTCAGGTCTTGTTTCAAATCTTCACCTCCAGCTGCTGGAGGCGCACCGACCCTCATCTGTATTGGTGTTGCATTACATGGTCACTCTCAACTTGCTTATGAAATCTGGAAAACCAGCTTTTTTTCTTTTTTTCCTTCCCTTCTTGTGTGTGTGGTGTGCTTAAAGTGGAATGAGCATTAATTGAGTGACTTAACGGATGCTCTGAAAAAATATTGCAAGCTTCCTAATTCAGAGAGTTGCTTTACATAAGTCTTCTCTTGCAAACTTGCCCGCAGTTGATGTTTCTTTGAAGAGCCTGTGATGACTCTTTATCTACAGAGGGTTGAAGCATGTTCAGTTCCGCCTGAGTGTCAGTGGTGTTCGGCACTTCATTTTCAAAGAGAATTTCTTAACACAAGTGTAGCCTGAAAGATGAAAGGATCCACGTTGAGGCTTGTTTCAGGCGGCGAGACACCAGACAGAAGAAGTATCTTGAGAGATACTTAATTTCTCTGGTCAGTTGTAGCAGAGGAGCCTTTCTCAGAAAGGGCTTTCTCTTCGGTACATCTAAGACATAAGCTAAGGAAATTGACTGGGGCAGCAGGATGGGCAGCTCCACCACGACAGCCACTGCTGTCCGGAGCATCCCTTGTTTCATCTGCTCCTTCATCGGTTGTTGTGCTGCAGCCCGTGGTAGTTAGACCCTGTCTGCCCCCATCGAGAGCTGTACTGAACAGTGAAAGGTTTCACTGAATAGTGAGAAATGACAGCTGAACATGGAGACAGAGATATTAAACACGGCGTTTCCCTCTGGGCTGTAGATAAGCTTGTCTGTCCTTTCCTGTCCATGCTGACGGGCCCTTCATCCTTCCAGCCAGCTCTCCTGGAACGAGTCCTCTTTTGGGAGATACATCCCAATCCCTCGTGCTTGTATTTCTCATCTTTTAAAATCATTGGTGTCGCTTGATTCAAGTTCAGCAGGGTTGAGTTTGGCTGGACCGGTTCCTGCCATCAGCTCTAAGCTTTCCTCCCAGCAGCTCTGGGACGCACCGTGATGCTCAGCCTCGGGACGCGATGGGGGCCCTGCTTTTGCTTTCTGTGTGTGAGTACGCTGGCTTCAGAAGACAGCACCCCACCTTACCTGTGACGAGCATTGACATCAGCAGCAAAAATTGGAGGCACCACTGGAAAGATAACTCAGCCCAGCCCTTGTTCAAGCAACCTAAACGCAGCCTGGCAATTGCAGGAGGTGCCAGGGCACCAGCCCTCTTCCAGGAGCAAATTAAGACCGTACTCCTGGCCATGACCTGGTGAACTAGGAAGAAAAAGTGCCAGGCATGAGCCTTGGTACTTTACCAGGAAATACTGAGTGGGGTGGATCCCATAAGTGGGGTGCTTGAGTTTGGGTACTGGGACGGAGAGCACTTCCAAGCTGTCACCTTGGTGCCAGGTTGTGAAGAATTTGGCTGAAGGCCCCTTGCCCATTTTTTCCTCCTTTATCTTTGCAGACACAAGGCCCTATCCCCAGAGTGGTTTAGCACCTTCCAACAGCCCTTCATACTGCTTTTAATTTTCTAGATGCTACTCTTGCAGAATTTTTCCCCCAACTGTTTTCTCAAGTGTGTACACTAGTCTTGAAAAAACTATATATTTTTCTACTATGATCAGCACATAATCAACAAGATTGCATATATAGCAAAGTGAAACCAGCCCCGGGAGGGTACAGAGAGGTACGATTCAGTCCCAGGGGGACCTTTGTTCTCTGTTGGGCAGAAATACTGTCTAGCTCAGCCCAAGCAGAGCTCTCCAGAGAGCGTGATGCTGTTGGGATGTATCGATCTCTGGGCTGAACTCAGCATGTCTGTCCCCTTCTTGCCTGGTGCTGTGAGAGCAATAATAATAATTCTTGTGTTACTGCAGTGCCTTCACTGAAGTGGTACCCAGAAAGGAGAGTGGCTTCTGGACCAGACCCTTGGACCTGCGCTGGATTCAGCTTGTGGGCTCTGAAAGCAGTGGCTTGCTGTGAAAGGCAAATCAAGAAAAGCTTAAATGCTCTGTTCAGGGACTTGACCCAGCTCAGCAGTGGTGTTAGGTATTGAGAAAGGCTGAAAAACATTTACCAAACAGAGCACTTGCCCCAGGGTAATTAAAATGAATGTGCTTGGGGCACAGAGAGGGGTTTGGAGGTCCTGGCTTGGCTGTTCCTCTTGCAGTGAGGATGCTGAGCCCTGCTCTGTGTAAAACTTGGCTAAGAGAAAGTTGGTCATTGAAAAAGCCACTGATGAAGAGCACACTTTATGATTTGGAGTTGGAAGCCAATTCACATCTTCAGGTGGATTTTAATTTTTTTCCCCTTTTTGGATTTTGCGGATCTAAACAAGTTGCCAGCCTTCCTCCTTACCCTTAGGCATACGGCCACCCTGCATTGTGCTGACTGGGGGACAAGAGAGCCGATTCTAACAAAACTTCAGGGGTCAGAACCAGCAGGTTTCCTGGGCATGCTGGCATCTAATCTGCAGGATGGAATGCGTTGGAGGCCAGCTGGATGGGAGCCGGGCCCAGGCTTTGGTTTGGCGTTTGCCCGGTCCCGTGGTGATGAACTGGTGCAGCCCCACAAGCTCTCCTGACAGCCTGCGCTGGGGGAGCAGGTGCCGTGCTGTCTCTGATTTTTTTGTTGTTGTTGTTGTTTTCCTTCTCTTTCCACTTTCCCTTATGTTCCATGGTTGTTTTTTTTTTGTTGTTTTCTCCTCTGTCTGATGTTTATTTTCTGGCAAACACACGCTGCGAGTGTCACCGATGCTGGGTGTTGTGTGGGGCAGGTCTGCCCCTGCTGCAGCTGCTGGAAGATCAGCTCTCCTGAGCGGAGGGGACAGGGGCCCGGGGGCTTGCGAGCTTCCCCGGGGAGAAGGACACCTTCCATGCTCGGGTGTGTCACTCCCGCTTCTATGAGAGCGAGCTGTGTCTGAGGCCAGCATGGCTCTCCAGGCTCCTCCCGATGTCGGTACAGATGGCGGGGCTGGTTTTAGCATCTGCCTTCTCCAGAATGTGCGAATTTCTCCCATGTGTCCTCCTGGAGGGCCAGGAGGGGCTGGGCCAGTCCGGGAGGTGATATGATACAGCAGGGATGAGATGCTACACCTGACAGCAAGCAAAAAAAGTCAGATCCCTCTGGTGTGAGCTTCCCAGCGGTGTTTCGGGTGCTCCCAGGTGCTGTGGTGGGTGCACTGGCTTCCCTGCACCCTTGTTGCTGGCTAAGGCAGGTGGGCTTGGCTGTTCAGAGCTGCCGGCATGTGCAATCACCGTCCCAGGTCCTCTGCTTCCAGCCAGGTGACTCCTGTGCTGGGCCTCGCTCCTCCTTTTATAAACGCTGTGAGCTGCAGTCCTTGGTATGCAGGGAGGAGCTGGGAGGAGTGGGAAAGCTGCCCCTGGCAGGAGAGCTTTATTGCACCCGCTGAAATGTCACGTTGGTGAAAGCACCCTGGGCGATGGCGTTCAAGTGATTTGGTGGACGTTTGTAGCCAGAGTCCGTCTCTCTGCAGAAACCAGACATCATGTGGCTCTCGCTTCACACTGGAAGCTGTCACTGTCGCTAATATGACACATCAGAGATGAGATGCTGCTTCTCATTAGCATCAGGGGGTAAAGGGCATCCTCCAGAGGATTTGGTGTGGTGGCTGCCACATCATTAACACGGGCAACCAGCAGCAGCTCTTGGCCTTTCATTTGCTTTATATCATCTAGTCTGATAAAAGATCTGAATGCCTGGAATAATTGTTGATAACGGCTAACGAGGAATTGTCGGGTATGCGATTGCCACGTCCTTTATCCGCGCAGCAGTGTGGCAGACTTGCCGCCTGGTGCCATGGCAGTGTTTGTTTGTATTTTGCCAGCACTTGCTTGCCTCGACCTGTATTGCCAGAGTGATGGATGAGCACAGAGCGTCTCCTCAAGTTTAATAACTTAAAGGCTGAAGCACTCAGACTCTCATGTATATCGATATTTCTTCTTTCTTAATTAGCATTTTCAGTGATTCTTCCCTAGTGTCTACTTTAAAGGCAGGCTCGCTGGGAAGCCTGCCATGTTTTCTTAGCCCTGGGGTGTGTTTTTAAGCAAGTGGCTGGATAAGCTACTCCAGGAGGAGAGGAGGCTGATGGCTGTTTACTTCCTTCCTTTCTCTTCCTTAGAAATTGGCAGCAGAATGCCAGAGTGCCGGCTACCCGGGGACCCTCATCCCGTACAAGTGCGATCTCTCCAACGAAGAGGAGATCCTGTCGATGTTCTCCGCCATCAAGACGCTTCATCAAGGAGTTGATGTTTGCATCAACAACGCGGGGCTGGCTCGCCCGGAGCCCCTGCTCTCAGGGAAGACGGAGGGCTGGCGGACGATGATAGATGTGAGTACTGCCACTGATAGAGTGGGAACTGGGCTAGATTTTAATTTTTTCTGGCCACCGGCACCATAGTCCCATCTACTTATTCCATGTGTGCAGAGCTGAGGACCTGCTTCCCCTCTGGCTCTGACATGGCCTGGGCTTGCCGACTGGGAAGTGGAAAGACATCATGCACTGCTGAGCCACATGCCTTCACCTTGGAGTATGAAAACGCTCGATACCTTCAGTAGCATTTTTTCCTTTAGCTCAATGGCTTTATAAAGGGTGATGAGCCTTGCTGCTTTTTTTTGTTTCTTCAGTAAAATAGGAAATTGAATGCCAAGCACTGGCTTTTGTAGCTAATCCTGTTAGTTGTAGCAGTGGGTTGTAAAACGGGCAGATTCTTTTTGGCTTAAAAAACTGTAATGTTTTTTGTCTTTTTAGCTTAATTTTCTGCTCGTAATCTGGTTAGAGCTGGATGTGATCGAGACAATTTCATATGCCGAACTGGGAGTTTGTGCAAATGGTCCATGCTGTTACTAGCAGCGCTTCTCCCTGGGTCTTGCTGTCCTGAGGTGCTGCTGTGCATCTTTTGGGGACTTCACCATCTTTTGTCGTTATGGGATGGCCCTTTTCTGCACATAGCAGTGGCAGCCACAGCAGTGGGACCCCAGGCCACTTACTGTGCCCTTGCAACAGCCCTTTTGTACTGACCTTCCTGCACCTCTGGCTGGTGAGAGGCTGAAACAGGAGCTTTCCCCTCCTGTACTACCTACTTTTGTGCATGAAAGCCTTGTCCTCATAGAAACTGGAGTCAAACTCATGGCTTTGAGTAAGCCTTGCAGCACCTCCAGCAGCTGTGAGAGCTTGTCCCAGTGAAGTAAAAGACACGTCTATTTGAAAAGCTGCTCCAAGCTGTAAGCTCGGGGCCGCTGTGTCTGACAGCGGGTTCAGCCAGGATCTGTCGGCTCCTGCGGCAGCTGGTGGCTGTTCATCCAGAAGTAGTTTCAGGGGCTGTGTAAAGCAAAACAGAGAGGCGCATTGAGGCCTCAGACTCCTGCTGCCAGGGCAAGAGCTGCCGTATCCTGGCTAATTAAGTTCTTGTTAGGATTTTGGCTGGTCTGCTAGCTGCTGTGACTGCAGCCAAAGCAAGCTCAGCTCAGCTTTGTTTGCCCAGCCAGGCTTTTGTGGGTTGCCCAGCCTGGGTCACTGCACAGCTACATCTCCCCATCCCTGGTTGCCATGGAGTCTTTAAAGAAAATTAAGTGAAGTGTAGCTGAGGCTGAGCTGGTGTAAAGCAGGGCACTTCCCAGCGTTGTCTCGCTGCAAGCCTGGCCCTGTGGGTCACCTGTGCCTTGTAAACTCATCCTGGTCACTGTGATCATGTCTTGTGTGAATGCCTCTGTGGATGCTGCGCATCCTTTACGCTTCTTCATTTTTGTTCTTCTGACCTTTTGTTTGTTGTAAGGCAGTCAGGCTGGGGGAGACACGTGGCTTTTGCCAGCTGAAGGCCTTTCTCTTCGTGCTCTCTTCCTGGGCTGCTCAGGTGGGAGCGCTCCTGTTACCTCACTTTCCACCACCTTTAGGAAGAAAGATTTGGGAATGAGGGTTGTCCTGTGTGACACTCCAGTGTTGGTATTTATGATGGCTCAAAGTTTGGGAGCCTGTGGGATCTCCTGTCCTTGTGGGTGCTGCTGTGTTCACCCCTTGGAGTTGCTTGGGGGTGATGGGTGGGGTGGGAGGAGAGGCAGGGTGATGCCTCCACAAGGGCAGCATTATGAAACCAGGCTGGGAGCATGTTTTATTGCCAGAGGTGATCTGTATGGCTGTATGTGCTGTCACTGCTTGGCAAAAATGCTGGTGTAGCTCTGGGAACAGACTGAGTTACCCAAACTTTCTTCCTGTACTGGTAGATGTTTTCCTCTTGCCAGCTTCCCAGAAGCTGGTGGGTTTGCTCTTGACTTGTGTGTAGTTGAACAACAACTTGCACCCTTAATGCAAGGGTGATGCCCACAGCCAGTCCAGAGCCAAGTGCTTCGCCCACCTCAGCCTAGGCAGCCTGACAAGCCTGGGCTTTGCTTTTTAGCCTGCTGGTAAGTGGTAGTAATAGCTCAGGGTTTTTTGTTTTGCTGTGTGCCGCTGTTTTGTGGCTGTAACCTTCCTGCTTGAAAATCTCGCTCTCCAAACGCGGCCGTGGCTGTGCAGGCACTGGCGTCGCAGTGGGCTTTGGGGAGGAATCTGCAGTGACAGCTCTCCCCGATGTGGCACACCAGCCCCAGGGAAACACGCACCAGGCCCGTTCCTCCTACATGCTCTGAAGCTCTTGGAGGGTCAGGACGAGGGAAGGTTGCCAGCACCTTTCATGGGCCACTGGGCTTTGCAGAACTGAGCGGGAGCAGGGAGGCTTCTTCCAAAGGTCCCTTGGAGAAAGGTCTTAAAGAGCAGCGCAGTTTGAGATGCTGTTGGAGAGTTTCAGCATGCTACTGGGCTGCCAGACAGGGAAAGTTTCTAAACAGCCATCGATCTATTGATTTAGGAGGCATTAGGGCCTTAAATTAAAGGCATTTTTTCTTTTTGGTAAATCGATTTTTGTTTCCATGCATTTTTTATGAGCTTTGAGGCTCTGTCTCCTTCCAGTTTCCCCTTCCGTAAGATTCCTTGCTATACAAAAATCATGTTATTTACTTATTCCTCCTCCTTTTTTTTTTTTTTTTTTTGTATGTTTTGGTTCCTTATTGTCTGGTATTTATTCCCAAGGGAGGAGCTGCTTTTCCCTGGGCTGCAGGAATCTCATGTTAGGAATCGTGTCTCTGTTGCTTTACAGCAGCACAGAGCCCAGCGTTGCCAGCCAGCAAATTTGGTGTGTGTGTAGGAGGGAGCGTGCTATCACAGGCAGGTTCTGAGCCCGTCATCTTTTGGTTTGCAGCTTCCCCCTTTTCCTCTTTATATGTTTGTGAGGTTGTGAGGTTGACATGAGGCTGGAGCAAAGTCCTCCAGCTGTCCTCGATCCGCACAGGAGTAGCCAGGGCTGGGTGCTATGTACACACTGACTGCAGGCTCTGGGATTTGAACAGCTCCTTCACGTTTTACCTACTGACCTTTACAGTCAGGAAATCAAGCTGAACTTTCCATTTGCACTGTTCAGGGCACAAAAGACTGCAGCACACATCCTCTCGCTCTTCGAGATGCTAAATGGGTTTGATTCTTCTTGGCATTATTCATTGACCAATGAGGCTCTGTTCTTCTTGGTTTTATATACCATCTGTGCAGAGATATGTTTTCTGTAACCTGCGTTTTTATGTGTGCTTTAGGAGCTGGGGTACTCATTCTGATGCGTTAGAAAAGGCTGATTCTGGGAAGTGAAATGCTCAGCGCTTCCAGGAACAGGATCTTTTATGTTTTCCCAACCTGCAATTGGAACTCATTAATTACTAGAAAATGCGCCTTCATTGTTTCTGTTGTATTAGCACAGACACGCGGCAGCCCCGGACCCGCTGCCTTGTGCAGCG
This sequence comes from Falco rusticolus, assembly GCF_015220075.1. Taxonomy (NCBI): domain Eukaryota; kingdom Metazoa; phylum Chordata; class Aves; order Falconiformes; family Falconidae; genus Falco; species Falco rusticolus. The sequence continues at coordinate 16,470,910 of NC_051187.1, read as the reverse complement.
TGCTGTGCAAAGGCGGAGCACGGATGTGCTGGCTGTCTTTGCGAAGGGATCTTTGAACCTTCCCTTCTGACAACAGGAACGAGGCTGGAAAATGTGTTGTTGTGGATATTTGTAACAACAGCCTTTGGATTGTTTCTCACAGTGATACAGCCCTAAGACTTGCACGTTTTCCAGGTGTGTTTTTCAGTTCCTGAGTGCCTGTTCCACATTTTGAAATGGGATTTCACCCAAAAACCTTGTGGGTGCTATCAGGAAAAGGCGGCGAGGCAATCCCAGCTCAGCTGCCTTCCAGCCAGTTGTTTTGTTGTACCAAGATGCTTATCTTACAGGCTCTGGACTTTCCCATGTGGCTGTTGATTAGTATCTTGCTTTGCCAGTAGTTGTCAAAATGTTGTGAGTCTACCCACGCAAGGAAGCATTGCTCAGTGTGACTCACGGCGTTGGAGCTGGGTCTCAGGCTTCAGGCTGATGTTACCCTCTAGTGGCCTAAGGAGAAGGAGTGGAATCGGGGAGCTACCGCACCAAAGATGCGGTGCCTGGTGGGTTCAGGGTCTCCTGGGGCAGGGAGGAAAGCAGGCGTGTTGCTTATCATGAAGGCTTCTTATACTACCAGGTGCCCAGATCTGTATGGGAAAGGACTGGCTCCTCACTTGGTTGGTACATCAGACTGGAGCAGGTTACTCCTGCTTTCCTTGCCCACCTTACTGTGAAATCCAAATGCCTTCAGATGCCCTGCCTGCTCTGGGCTTCGCTCCAGTGCTGAGGTGCCACTTCTGCTGACATGTCTGCTAACTTTCTTCCTTGTGCAGCCAAGGTAAATCTTCAACCTGGCGCCAGGGAATTTATCTCTGTAGTTCCAGGTATGATGACTGAGATACCTGGCAGTGACTGTGTGCTTAACCAAAGTGCACTTGGATGAGGATGAGGACTCTACTTTGTTGTGTTGCCTGGGTACTCCCAAGATCAGATAAGCATGCTATTTATCTGTTGCCAAGACAAAAACTCACAAGCACAGCCTCTAGTAATGAATAGGAAATAAGGACCAAGACAAAAGCAGTGACCAGAAGATCCTTCAGCTGACCCCGCTTATCTTTTGTGTGCTGCACGGTAATTGCATCTCTCAAATCCATCCTTCTCTGCCTCTTAACTTTCTGGTCTCCAAATTAATGTTCCTGTCTTGCATGTCCTTCTGTGCTAGCAAGTCCTAGTTAGCCTGCCCCGTTCTTGTTTATAAGTTTCACAGCGATGATACATCCCTTGCTCGCTGCCCACATGGCCTTGTTCCTGCTTCTCCTCCCGTTTATTGCACCTGACTTCTGATTCATCAGAAATTTCGTTCTTCCTGGATATTTAGTTCACAGGGGTGCTTTTAGACCTGTCTGGCCTGCTCATTTCGTTAGCAAAGTGACATGCCATTAGGTAGGACCTGCCAGTGTGTCCTGCCTTGGAATGGCTGCAGCCTTTCTAGAGGGCTTTAGCAAACGCTTTCTACCTTTCAGCCACCTTTCTAAATCTAAACCACCATAAACTTCAGCAATTAACACTGCTGCTGAGCTGGCTTGCTCATCAATCTTGCACGTACCTCTGGGTGCTGTGTATTCCAGCTGGGGGAACTTCCATGTCTCTGTCTTCCTGGAAACTTTGGCTCTGTGCTTTATGGTCAGCAAACGCTGAAGGCATCTGTGCGTTAATGGTGGCACATTGCAGGGGCGATATGACCGAGTTTAACCAAGCCACGGTGTGCTGGGGAGCGCTGGTCCAAAGAGCAAGAGCCTGGAAAGCTCTGCATCCTGTGCTATAGGACTGGATAAATCGCGGTGTCCTTTCTTCCTTGCCTTACCTGCTTAGAGCTGAGGGAGATGCCAGCAGGCAGTGTGACAGGTCGGTGGCTTTCATATCTGCAGGGTTACTTGCCCACTCTGGCCTTCCCCGTGGCACGATGTGATCTTTGGCTTTGTTTGTGCGGAGGAAGCTCTTTGCTGGCTGTGTGGTTTGCAGTGCCGCTGAGCACCTGGCGCTCTGACAGGCAATATCTGGGGATTTCCTTGTTAACTAGCTGACCTAATTACCTGCTGTTAGTGTCCTATCAGCTGCCCAAACACCAGTGTGCTCAGTGCTGTACAAAATAAACAACGCTGTCTGCTGGAGGCAGTGCTGGCTGTGGGGCGGTGGGTTTCTTCTCCCTTATTTCACACTCCAGCCTCACGTTTGCCCCTGGAACAATTCAGCCCATTTTTTCTGGCGGAGGCCAGGGCTGTCTCACAGAGCTGGGTATGTGTGGCTCCCCTGCCAACCTCTGGGGCCTGCAGCCCCAGCTGGGTGGCAGGCGTGTGGCAGGCGTGTATGTGCATTTCCCTCTCTTGGCCTGCGTGGGAATTGCCGTGGGTCACAGGCTGGAGGCAGAAGCTGCCAGGCAGGGTTGCTGGTCTTAAAGACCAGGTCTCCTGGTCTTCTTTGCTCATCCCTCAGGTCAATGTGATGGCTGTAAGCATCTGCACCCGAGAGGCCTACCAGTCCATGAAAGAGAGGAACATCGATGACGGGCATATTATTAACATTAACAGGTATGTGAGGGGGGAATGTGGGATCAGCTACGTGGGCTTGCTCCTCCCTGCCTCCTAGAGAGGACTTAAGCAGTGGGCTGGTGGTGTCCAAGGAGAGATTTTCCAAGGATTGTGATGGTTGATTTTTTTCAAACCGCTTTTTTTAACCTCTGCTGGTCTAAATGCAAGAAAGACCTAACCACAGAGAAAAGGATAATGCCAACCACTTGCGATGGTGCAAGTTTGAAGACTGAAGCTTCTTGACCAGCTCCAGAAGACAGCCGGGTCCAAGGAGCCTCTGGTGGTGTGAGTTTCCTGCAGGAGAGGGGAATTCCTCACGTAGCCACCCTGTCAGCCTCTCCTTCTGTGTTTGTAATGCTGGTTTGAATATCCTGTTGGTTTCTTCTCAGGACCCGGCTTGCCGCCCACCTCTCAGCGCTTTCCTTTCTGCTCTCTCCTCAGCATGAATGGCCACAGCGTTGTGCCACAGTCAGTGGTGCATTTTTATAGTGCCACCAAGTACGCGGTTACGGCTCTCACGGAGGGGCTGAGGCAGGAGCTCAGAGAAGCAAAGACTCATATACGAGCTACAGTGAGTACCGTGGGCTTCTTCCTCTCTCCTGCTTTGTGGATGGTAGAGAGCTGGCCGGCTTTATGGGGCAGAGGTTTTCCCTTTGGGAAACAGGCAAGGAATTGCAAAAATAGTACTCAGCACCCTGGGGAACATTCGGGTCCTGTGCCCAGCTGCCCCTGGCCACCTCCCTTTCCCAGGCAGAGGGAGACCTGGGGTACAGAAGGCATGGCAGCAGTGAGCTGCGTCAGGAAATAAACTTTTTGGGTACACAAAGTGGGGAGCTGCCGGTCAGGGAGCGAGGGGGGCTCATGGCAGCAGAGGGGGGCGGTCAGTGGGGCTGTTTGCTCTCATCCAGAGCTTGCATCTCTGGAGTGATGTATCCAGAAGTTAATTTGCATTACAAGCTTTTCTGTCATTTTCTCTGCTTCTCTGCCCCTTTGGAGCGTGAAGAGGGAAGTACCCGTCAGCAGTCCCCCAGAGGTTCCTGCCACAATAATCATTAAGGCAAAGCCTGCTCACTTAAACTGTTCCCCTAGAAAAAGAGTGGGGAAGGAGGACAATAGAATGGGGGCTGTGGTTTTGGGGGCTTTTTCAGCACTAAAAAGTTTCTTTCTCCTTTTTTTTTTCTTGCTTTTTTTTTTTTCTTTTCATTCTTTTAGAAGGGGAATTACAAATCCTATTAGGATGTGCTCTGCTTTTTTCCAGTGTATATCTCCAGGACTGGTGGAAACGGGATTTGCTTTTAAACTTCATGATAATGACCCCGAGAGAGCTGCTGCAACCTATGAGAGCATTCGGGTAGGACAAAGAGAAATGGAAACGGAGGGAAGTGGCTCTGATTGTAGTTCACGTCTCTTTCCTGGCGAACGGCACAAGGAACTAGTTCTGCAGAGTGGCCCGGTGCCTTCCAGGATAAAATCAGCATCTCCCAAAGTCTCAGCACTCAAACCTCACATTTTGCACTGATATTTACGCACAATACAGATTTTCATTTGGGTTCAGTTTCTGACTGCCTATATTTTTCCTTTTGTTTTGATGTTCCTGTAAATAAATCAGTCAGCTTTGACATTTTGCAGGCTATGACTTGAAGATATAATAAGCAAACATGCCTGCACAAGAAGAAATGCGAGAGCATGTTGTCTTGCAGGTGGCTAGCGCAGGATTTCTTGTGCTTCTCTGGGAATTTTTGATAAGGATGGCAATGCCTGACCTGGCAGAATTACTGTGCCAGTAGTAAGATTATTCACAGCAAATGGTGAATTATCAGCACCAGACACGTCCTTTGTTAAATTTTCAATGGATTATTTTTTTCCTGCTTGCTTGCATCTTTTTGACATGCCCCAGTGACACTGTCGAAACTCATTATTGATGGTTAGGAAAGGAGTGATCTTGTGGTTAACTTTGAGGTGCCCTTTGACTGAGTCTCTTTCCTGTCTTTCCAGTGTCTCAAAGCTGAAGATATGGCTAACGCTGTCATATATGTCCTCAGTGCCCCACCTCATGTACAGGTAGGCTGTGGCTGGGCTGGAGGACTCTGCTGGGGCGGGGCTGAAGGCGGAGAGGGTAACTGCTGCCCTGACATTTGCTAATCAGGGTTGCAGCCACCATATCAGCTGTGTGCTTCGAGGAGCCTGGGCTGGGGATTAGCAGTGAGCACCTTTGTTTACACTTCCCTTATGGTAGCTATGGGATGGCACTGCTTGGGCTGCTCACAGCCCTGCGGATCCAGCAAGGGCTGCTTGGACCCCAGAGAAGGGCTGCGCAAGGCAGGGGGAACAGGAGGGATATGGGCATGTTCTGCCCCTTTGGATGGATTTGCTGATAGTTTTGCAGCTGGGTTGGGTTCTGCCAGTTACTAAATGATGTGTTGGGCCTGATCCTGCCGAGTGTTGTGCACCTCCCCAAGGGTGGCGTGAGATGCTCGCAGTGCCGGGAGGGACTTCCCTCCTGTGAAACATGAAATAAGTGACCAGCTTTGAGCTGGAGCCAGGAGGAGGCAGGAGCAGTGTTGTAGTTTAATATGTGCAATGTAAAAGTTCCTGTTGCAAAAGCAAACTTTGATCGTGAGAGGTTTAGCAGCCCCTGGCGTGAACTCTGCTCCTTGGAGCAAGACGTGGCCATCTTGACACTGGATCACTGACCTTCTTGTCCTAAGAAGATAAAAAGTCTTGCCTGTGGCTGGTCAAGCAGTGCTTCTGCTTGACCCTTTGTGAGCGGGACCAAAGACTTGAACCACGGGAGTTTGTAATCAGTGTCATCTTGTACCTTTTCTGTGCATATTTGTGCTTATATTCCTTGCGCTAAAGGCAGAGCAGCCGCATTCACTTGTATTTCTTTCTAGTATCTCAGTTAAGCAGGCTCATTTCTAGTCACGGGAGCTTTCTTCGTGTGCAGCTTGCCACTGTAACGGTGCAGCATGGAAGTGCCCAGTGCAGGATTTAAAACGGACTTCAGCACTCCAGTAAAATCCTGTGTTGGTCTCTTCTAGATTGGAGATATACAGATGAGGCCCACGGAGCAGATATCATAGCAAATGAAGAGGACCGTGAGCAGCGCAGCGTATCCACTCCACTTCGAACCCTCTGGCAATCTAGGGTTTCGTCGGCTGGCTAGCAACGTTTTAATCAAGTACCAAGGATTGTGTTTGAAGAATTATTTTTCTCTCCCTCTCTCTGAGCTGGTGCTGGTGCTGAGCCAGTTTTAAAAAAAACATGGTAGTGGGTCTCTTTCTCCCCCACTCCTTTCTGAAACTGCTTAAAAGAGTAAAATGTATTTGAAACTAATGCAGGGAAGTGGTTTGTGGAAGATTGTTGTCTCCAGGCTGGTTTATTCTTCCTTTTGCTTTCTTTTCAAGGTTTGTTTGATCTTATTTGCTGATGCTGTGTCTGGACATAGGTGAAGTGGCACAAGACGTTTGCCAGCTGCAGTGTGCTTAGGGTTTGAGATTTACAGTGGATCTCATACATGAATCCATCTAATTTTGGGGTTTATTTTCATCAGATTGATTACTGATGGTAATGATGCATGTGATATTTTCTGCTTCTTTCATACTCCACTGCTCTAAACTCGGTGTAGAATCTCGCCCACCTCCCCACACCCTCCTTTCCCATTCACATGAATCACACCTGCCAAGTTTGAGGAAGTATAAATGTGTGTGCTTGCTATTTCTCTTTCTTTCTAGGTAGGTAGGTAAGTAGTTGGAGGAAAAGAACCTGCACTTCTGCAGGTTAGAATGATCATCTAAGTGGCATAGTTACAGTAAGAGTGAGTTGTTTGGTATTTTTAATAAAAACTAAATGTGTGCTGTCTTGTGATCACCTCTATCCTTGGTATCATCTCCCAGCACTCTTGATGTTTTTGTATGTGGTATTTGCATGCATTGACACTTTTTCTGGAAATAGTGGTTGGTCTTAGAAAGATGTATGGTGCTGTTTAAATGCTTGGTGCTGACCAGTTGGAAATGTTGAAAGTTTGTTTATATGCAGAGATACAAACTTGGAGAGAGAGAGAGAGAGAGAAAGAGAGAGATTGAAGTGAACCATGCCGAAGCTATCCAAAATGAAAAGATGTTAGTAGGGGTGTTTGCCTACAAAGCAGCAGGTAAAAGGTCTGGTTCAGATCTCATATTAGTTCTGCGCTGGTGCTGCCCCATTGTTTTGCTCTGGATTTATTCTAACTTGAGGGAGAAGAGAATCAGCCGCAAAGCTGATACGTGCAGCACTGGAGACCGCTTGAGTTGTCTCACAGTGTGGCAGAAAGACGTCTGTGTGTCGACCAACTTGCTGCAGAGCTATGGAGCTGTTAATGTACATGTTGCCTTAAGGTTGCAGACTCGCTCCTGCTGTGCTCTGGACTTTCTGTAGCATTTCAGAAGGCAAACATTGGTTTAGGTGGAGCAGGTATGGTCAATTCGTCAGGGTGGAGGATTGGGAGCCAGAGAAACTAGGGTTGGATTGTTTTGCTTACACCATTTTATGCCTCTGTGGGAGGTCATCTGTGTTACACCACCGTAAGGGAGACCAGATTTGGGCCACTATGTCAAGAGTTTCAACTCCCTGTATAGCCTTGGGCACATCACTTTACCTCTCTGTCTCAGTTTCCCCATCTGTAAAATGGGAATAATAATACTTGCCTACCTCACAGGGGTGTTGTGAGGACTCACAAACTTTTGTAAAGCACTTTGGATATGAGAAGCGCTGTGTAAGTGCTGAGTGTTGATATGAAGTATTATTATTACTTAAATCTTGTGATACATAGAATTCCTTGTGCCAAAGGTAAGCGACTGTAGAAGGATACAAGGAGAAAACTGGTAAAAAGTTCCTTCGTAATGGAAAAACAAAGGCAATTTGCCCCTTTTTTTCCTCTTTATAAATACATGCTCACGGTGTGTTCTGTCCATTCCTCATCTGTCACCAGTTTCTACTGGCAAGTACACATAGCCTCATCTCTGGATTTGGCCTTTTAATTTACTCTGAGTGAAATTCATGCCCTTTAGGTGAAGGCTTGCATGACGGTAACGCCATGCCCTCCTCCACCTTGCTGAGGTGGTGACTTTGGGTGGGCTCTTTGCCCAGAGCTGGGTTTCACCCCCAGCATTGGGTTGGGTTAGATCATGTCCTGCAAGGAGCAGCCAGTCCAGGTCTGCATGCAGCCAGCCATCCTCCCTGCAGCAGAGAAAGAGCCTGCGCCAGCTGGAAAAGTTCTTTGGTCTCTGTGCCACCATGATCCTCAATTCAGAGGCACTTGGCTAAGGAAGTTTCAAGCACTACTGTGCTTTTTTATCACGCCCCTATGATGTTCAGCTAGACTTGTTATGAAAACTGGTGTTTTCCATAGGGCGTCTTCTGCAGGAGCTTGCTGAAATTCAGCAGATGCGCTGTTGTTGTGCGGTGTGTGCCATCTTTTTAAGATGGTTGAACTAGGAGTTGGAGGCCAAAAAAAGCGTTGAGAAATTAGGAACTTTTGAGCAGAAAAACAAATGAGCAGGGATGTGGGTAGCACTGGTGAAATATATGAATAGGTGGCCGCAACTGTGTACAAAGTTAAGTAGATGTTGAAATGCACAGCTGAGGAGGGGCTTAACTTACCTTTCTGCTCTGTAAAAGGAGGCTTCGGAGAGAATTGCTTAAGATGTAGGGCCTTGAAAAAGGGCCAGTCTGGGTAAATTGCTCCCTGCAAATACAACCCGGCTGACCTGCAGCCCTGGAAGTTTGTGTTGGTTCTCCACCCCATGCCCCCCCCCCCCCCCCCCCCCCCCCCAACATTTGTAACCTTTGCAAGTCTATAAAATAACCTTGAAATGATATCCAGTATATTTTTCCATTTCAAATGTGTTTTTAGAGGATAATTCCTGCTGCCTGTTAACTTCCCATGTGAAACGCAGCCTGCGGAGGGGTTTGTTACGAGTTGTTTGGCTGCTCTGCCTTGTGTAACCTGGTGGCACCTTGAGCCACCTTCCTGGGATGAGATAGGATTGGCAGCACAATTCTGAGGCATTTAAAAACCCCAAATAAGAGGGTGAATTGTGTAATTTATCAGTAGGTTTCTAATTGTGAACTGTAAAATAAAGAATAAAAAGAGAGGCACACTGTGGTTCTTTTGTTGTGTATATTGTAGTTTTTGTGTAAAAACATAACATCCTTTTTACTGTTCACAGCTAAACCTTTCTTTTATGAAGAGTTCAAACAGAAACGTGATTTTGGTTCTTCATAAGAAAAACTGTAATTACTTTCTAGAGCAGAATAGTGCCCAGTTGTCTCACAGATGACCTGTGGAGGCTGGACTTGCTGGTCCTTGTTGGAAGGATGCTGCGTTCTACAGGGGTTCGCGGCAATCCCCAGGCAGGCTGCTGGGCATGGCTGGGTTTGACTAAGCTGTGCAAGGGATGAGCTGCTGTTGCTATTCGGACTTGGATATTGAACTCTTTTCTCGTGCTTGCCTGGAAGCAAGGCAGCTTATTGTTGGCATAACTGAAGGCGGTTTTGTTTCCTAGTCCCCTTTCAGCTTGTCCAAGCACAGAGGCACATTGCTGAGCCCAAGTCTGTAGTCAGTGACAACGAAGTTTTTGCAAATGCGTGTTGAATGGCTGAACTGGCTGCCATTGCTGGATTTGAGGCAGATATTTTGGATGCCTTGTAAATAGGTAGAGAGCATTTATAGGATTAAAACAATATTTGGGTTTTTTTTTCCTATTCTTGTGCTTTTTTTTCTGTTTGTCATACACGTTGTACCTATCATCCGTTGTGTTAAAACTGCTGTACCTGCAGCGTGTTTTCTGGCAAATTACGGGATCTTGGGTGAGTAGTCTCAGCTCTGATCTTTTTTGGGGAGGAACCACGGGCACAGTTGGCTCTGGCAAGCAGCAGGAAGGACATGGTTTTACTTAAAATCTCTCAATCTGTACAAGCAATTTTGTGGTATTTTTGAGTCCAGATGTAACAATGCTTCAGATTAACCGTATAGAAAAGGAATTGAAAAATTTCTGCTTCTCTCTGTAAAATCCTTTTGAAAGAGTACCACTGTGGTTTGTCCCCTATGGCCCACACAGAGGGATAAACGCCTGGCAGCCCTAACACTATTGCTGTGAACGGCCCGGTTCCCTGCCTGCCCCTTGTCTTACCCATTTATGAAATTAAAAGATGGAAATGGAGTATCCATTTAGGAGAAGAGCAGTTTTGGTGTAAGGTGACAGGCTGGTGGCGAGGTGGGCCCAGGGCCTGCCCACTGCCCTGGGAGCCCTTTCTGCCCGTGTGTGGGGCAGCACGTCGCCTGGGTGGTGAAGAGGCTGGAATGGCTTATTTTTTCTTTTTAAATATTAAGAATATCAGGGCTAGGCCAAGGCCAGGACTCTGCAGAGCGCTGGTGCTCCTGTTGCCGGGCTGGGTGGTGCCGGTTGTTTGGCCTGGGGCCTGTGGGATGCTGCCCCTCACCTCACCAAGGCTGGGATGCCCTAATGAAGCGGTTCCGATTTTCTGGTTAATTAAGGCCCTGTCAGTGCAGGCCACAGGGGTCGGCTCCCCTCAGGCTCGGGGGCAGCACCAGCCCTGCCCTCGCCCCACGGGGTGACCCGGCTGGGCCTAAGGGTGAGGGGACTGCGCTGCCCTCCTGCCTCACGGCTGCGGGTCTGGCTGGGAGCTGGGGCCGGTGAGGGGCCGCGCTCTGTCAGGGGCCGGAGGGAGCGGCCGGGGCCCGGCTGCGCCCCCGCCCACCGCCAGGCGGCGCTGCCGGGCGGGGCGGAACATCCCCCGGCTGCTGCGGCCGCGTGCCCACCCGGAAGTGGTGCGGCGCGCGCGGGCGGTAGGGGCGGGGGCCGGGCTGACGCGTGTCCGCCGCCACCGGCAGCCGCCGTGCAGAGGCGCCCCTCCGCCCGCCCCCTCGCGTGCCCGCCCCCTGCCGTCGCCCCCGTTTTGCGGCCGGGCTGCCTGTGGGGCCGAGCTCTGTGTCTTCCCCCCGGGCAGGGCCCCGTGCCCGCGGTGCGGTGCGGCGCCGCCTCCTGTCGGCTCCGCCGCGGCCTGAGGCCGCGCAGGCCCTGCCCCGCTGGAAAGGCCTTCGGGGCTCCGATGGAGCAGGTGCTGAAGCACAGCGCCCGGTGGGCCGCGGGGCTGCCCCTCGCCGTCTGCCGGCCGCGGTGGGCAGCGCTGAGGTGTTGCTCCACGCGGGAGCAGCCGTCGCCCCGGGCAGCGCCAGCCGCGGGTGGGCCTGAGGAGGGGCCGCCCCCCGGCGGGACAGGCCGGCCGCCCCCGCCAGCCCTCCCGGCGGTCTCCGGAGCGACGGCTGGCTCCGGGGCCCCCCGCGTGGGCCGCCCGTGGCACAAGGCCGAGGAGCGAAGGGGCAGGCCCGCGGCAGCCAGCCGGGAGCGGTGGGGCTGGTCGGGGGGTGACTTCTCCAAGGCGAGGAGGAGGCTGAAGCAACAGCCTCTGTCCGTCGAGAGGACTAAAGGCTCAGAGATCTTATTCGGGATCGCGCCGTGTTCCCTGGCCCTCTCCCAGTCGAGGAGGGATCTGTTCAGGTTGTTCCTCAAGCAGAGCAGCGGCTCTCGGCGGCTCGTTATGAGCGAGTTTGTCCTTCAGGCCACGGCCCGGGGAGTCCCTGTGCACCACGTCACCAGGCGAGAGCTGGATGCTCTTTGCAGAGGTCGGGTCCACCAGGGCGTCTGTTTGGAGGCCACCCCTCTCCATTTCAAGAGTTTGGAGGAAGTTGAGAAGCCTGATTTGGGGGATGAAGAGAGTCCGAACCGACAGCTGATTTGGCTGGTGTTGGAGCAGATCAAGGATCCCATGAACCTGGGGGCACTGCTGCGCTCTGCGTACTTCTTGGGGGTGGACAGAGTGGTGGCAAGCCAGAAGAACAGGTATGAGGTTGGTTATCTGTGCCTTAAGCTTTTTGCTTGCTTTTCCTGCTGGCTCCCAAAGAGGTTTCTAGCCTGCATTGCTCGGTAGCTTCTTCAGAGGGCTGAACTTGGGCAGCTGCTGCTTTGCGTTGCGCTCCGCAGGGAGGCTGCAGGGATGTGGTGTTCCAGGCTAGTAAGGAGCCTCCCTGGGTACTTTCTGGTTTAACGCATTTTGTGTTTCAGTTACCCATCTGCACAAAACTGCTGTAACCTATTTCCTGCGCTAATTTTTCAGCCCTCCTATTCTCCATAGGAAAATGTATCTGTGTAGCAGCGAGATCTTTAGTGGACTAGTTGGAATTGTGTTGCAGAGGCAGGAGAAGGAAACACAGAAATAAAAGTCTCCCGGATTTCTTTTTTTTGCTCTCACATGACACTTTTCCTTTCTTTTTTCCTTGCAGCTGCCCTTTGACTCCGACAGTGAGCAAAGCTAGCTCTGGAACTATGGAAGTCTTCGACGTCTACAGCACAGATGATCTCCGGAGCTTTTTGAAGGTAGAATGTTCCACGGTTTTTTTCCCCTTTCCTTTCAAGAAACCTCAATTATTGCATGTATTGAACAGAGAGGAGGTACAGGAAGAGGACTCGAGTTATTTCCAGTGTCCTGTGCTCCCTCTCTGCAGTCCTGTTTGCTGCCGGTGGTCTGTGCTGTTGGACCACCGCTGACAGGCATGCACCCCCAGTCCCATTCCATCGGGTGGGGGAACAGGTCTGAGTTGTGGGTCATTTTCTGGAAGGTGGCAGTAGCTGGGCAATGCTTTATCTATCTCCCGTACTCAGGATGCGAGCTCGCTAACATGCTCAGGATGCGAGCTCGCTAACATGGGGACCCGTGGGGTAGCGCTGCTGCCTGCGGCAGCTCTTGCCTGGCGTGTGGCGGAGGCAGCGTCCTGGGACCCAAGCACATGATGGCAGTATTGGGCAGCCTTTGGAGCAGGGGAGAGAGGCGAAACCGGGGCTGGTGCGAGCTGCAGGGAATATTTTCACACTGTACTTGTGTGGTGAGGTGAGATAGGGCCCTTTGAAGAAACACGCTGCAAAAGGAAGGGGAATGCACGTGGGAAAACGTGATTTAAACTGAAACAAACCCCTGGGTGTTGCTTTGAATCGGCAGAGTGTGTCAGCCCTGTGATAGCACCGTGTGATTGCCCTGACTCCTCATGGAGGTCCCCTGTGCCCTGGCTGGGCTAAGGACCATCTGAATATCGTGTGTGTGCAGAGCGGGGAGCTGCAGGTTCTCATCTGCCCTCCCCTGTTCATGTGGGATCCCCCAGACTGGGGGGAGCAGTGGAGTTGGAGGGTTCAGCCCAGGGAGGGCAGAGGCTGCAGATCCTCAGGGAAGCAGAGGCACCTAGCCTGCGCTCCCAGGGTCACTGTGTGCCAGTGTCCCGTTTAGGAAGAGCTCGTCACAGTCTGGTGTGACCGCAAGAGGCCTCATGAGCAGAGGTAAGCCTGGACTCTTCACTTGGTGCTAGAAAACCCTTGCCCATCTGTACAGTAGGTCTGTGGCAGGTGGAGCTCTGGATGATGGTGAAATGAAAGATACATAAAATACATTGATATCTAATTGAAACAGCTGGATGAATCACTTTGTTACTGTAAAGCTTGAATTATTAACATTTTCAGCCATTGCAGCAGTTCATTTAATTGGACCCAGATTCACTGGCCTAACCCTTGGCATTGCCTGGCTGGTGTAAATTTGATATAACATAATGTAAAAAGTGCCAGTTTCACAGGAAATGAAGCTGGCAAGAAGCAGCGGCTCTTTTATTGTTAAAATGGCTTTCCAAGACAAATAATTAAGGCTCTTTTTACTAGGGTGTGGAAGGGAAGGCTGGTTCTTTGATTATGTGAGGCACTGAGTGCTGAGTGCCCTGCCTTTTATATGAGCTGATTTTTGGCATCTGAGTTTGAAAATGTGCACTTGTGTTTGAAAACGTTACTGTGGGCTTCTGATGGCTGAGCCTGCACTTGAGAACTTCCACTGCGTTGCTCCATGGATTATCCTTATGCTAATTTGTTTAACGCTACTCTTTTTGTATGCTTTCCTGGCAAAAACCTTCCTAGAACTGTTGTATGGGCAAAAAAAAAGGCTTTTCAGTTGCTGTTTGTTTGCTTGCTGAACTAGAATAAAAAGCAGAAGGGAAATTACTTTTTTTTTCCTTTTTTTTTTTTTTTTCCCCCTTAAATCAAGCTTTGTGTGCTGGTACAGGGAGGACTTTGGTGGTAAAAATTCAAGGGATGCCAAAAAACTAGAAAAGCCAGTTAACCTAACTGAAAATGTAAAAAAAACCCCACAAAACAAAACAAAAAACCAAATAAAAAAATGGGTGTTTGCATACATGACTTAATTTCTTTTTAAGCTTGAAAAGTAGGCAAGTTTTTAACGCTTGTTCCCTTTCCCTTTCTAGGCTAAAACTGCAGAAGGCTGGGAAGTTGTGGGAACGGTCAGCAAGTCTGAGGAGGTGGAAAACGTTCCTGTCATCAGCTGCTTGGAATTCCGGTGGAATAAACCCATTATTATAGTAATAGGTATTTCAATTTAAAGAGCTTTGGGCTTGGTGGAGGTGCACGTATGAGGGACTGATCAGGGGGATGTTTCACTCCAAAGCTAATTGCAGGCCTGCTACATTACATCACAGTTTGGTCTGGACAGGACAAACTGAGCAAGAAGTATTAGAATGAGCTGGCTGCAAATAGAACCAGGAGCTGACAAGCCTCCCAGTAGGAACTGCAAGGACAGGCCAGTTTGTGTAGGTGAACAGGGAGTTTAGTAGCTGCAGAGGGTCTAGGTGACAGTTTCCAGTGGCAGGACAGATCTGGGTCAGGGTAGCCAACAGTGTGTTGTTCTGTGTTGTGTTCTGGGGCGCTTTTAATCCTGTCCTGAAGAGCCCTGAACCTGGATTTTTTGTGTTGGCAAACCACAAACCTGAGTGAGACACCTAGAAGGAACGGGTTTGCGCTTGCTTGGCTGAGGCTGTAATGGTGAGCTGTGCCATGTCTTTGCTCTGTTGTGTTTCCTCTTAAAAAAACAGGAATATATCGCTGTGCTCAGGTCTGGAAAGAAGCATGAGGAGCTGTTGCTGGGATGGTCTGAACTCAAAGTTGGGCTTCGTGGCACAGAAACCACCATGGAGACCAGGCAGTGGCTGCTTTTGTATGCCTAGGAGAAGGCAGGAGCTGTTGGCTCCTGCAGTACCAGCTGGAGGAGTGAGTGTAACCTGCTCCCTGCCAGAGCTGTGCGCTGTCTGAGCAATGGGTGCCACTTTCCTGAGCACCTAGACTGGGCAATTCCTGCACAGCCCTCTGCTTCTGCCCCCTTTGTGCAGAGGATACTGGCAAAGAATGCTGTCTTTCGTAGGTAGAGTATGGGGCTGTGCAGCCTCCCAGAAGTGTGAAGTGAAGGGAGCAGTGGCATCGTGACAGCTAGAGAAAGAAATTCATCCAGGAGTGCTGCTCTAGGCACCCTTGTGTGGCCATGGTGTCGCCCCCCCCACTTTGTGTCACCTGGCAGACACGAGAGCTGGTTTGAGCTTTTACACTTGGAAGTAGTGTCATGCTGGCGATGAGCCATCAAGGGGCTGTAATCCTGCCCCGTGCTGCGGTTTTCTTGGCTCAGAAGACATTCCTTTAATTAAAATGTTTATTGAACTCCTAGAAATACTGACAAGACAACACCGCAAATCTGGCATCTCTACAAGATGTGTGGAGCTATATTATAAAGGGAGTAGGGAGGCTGGCAGTGCTGCTGATGGACCACAAAGAAATGCATCGCAGAAACAACGACAACACCAGGAGAAAGGAAGGGGGTGAAAGTGGCAGTAGTGTCGTTACCTTGAATTATGAGAGATTTCTCCAGGAAAAAGTCCAAATATCCTTTTGTCAAGGGAGATTGGAGGCTGATTGGTAGATGCATGAGGAGAGCTCCCGGACCTTGCAGCAGTAATGATTTCAACTCTCTGCTGAGCACTAACTCTTTGCTGAAAAGAAAATTGAACATTACAGTCGTCTGATGCTGAGGTTGTTTGAAGAAACATCCTAGATCTGAATATGTAGTGTACCTGCAGCTACAGCGAGCAGCAGAGATAATTTAGCATGGTAGTGAGTTTCCTAGCATTGCACAGATTGTCTTGTAAGTTAAGCATTTGCAGACTTGAATTCACCCTCCTGGCATCTTCGCTGCCTTGGCAGGGAGTGATTTGGACAGTCCAGTTTAATGTTGTCTGCACTGGAGTCATTGCCAAAGGTGACAGGCAGGCTGGCTGCCCTGAAGACTGGGAGCCTTTGCGAACAGGAACAGATTGGGAGCACTTAGATGGCTGAGTAAGAAGAGTTTCTGGGTAATTTGTTCTTTTTACTCCTTCGGTCTTTAGCTTGGGGTTTAAGGCTGTTCACGGAATTGTTGGTTTTATGGAGATGCTCGTTTTGCATATTTCTCTTGAACTGCCAGCGTGGATGCTTCTGCCTGGATTTGAATTTCTTGCACTGGAGCCTGCAGTTGTTAAGGTGCTGTAAATTGTAAATGGGACAGGAAACCTGTTCTGTCATTTCAGCCAAGCTCTAACTCTGGTCTTTGAGGCCTGTCAGTGAGGGACAAAGCTAAGAGATGGAAGTCAGAAATCTGAAGTGGGAAATGTTTGGTTCACCAGTATAAACTAGGATTTAATCTGATTCAGTCAGTGCTCCCTCCCTCTTGTCACAGTGTGCAAGTCTTTCTGCCCTGAATTTATGGTTCCTAATTATTTTAAGCAGCCAGAGCCATAAAAAGCTTTGTAAAAGCTGGAAGCAAAATTGCTGCCTTTATTAGGAATCGTAAGACCCTTATCAGGGAGAGGAAAGGATTGCTCCAGGAGCTGTCACGCCTCTGGCAATAGCTGCTGTCCCAGTTGGAGAGTCCCATGAGAACGTGGTTTGAGAGGCTCAGGAGGCAAATATGACTGTAAGTTGTAAAACTTTTCTGTGTTGAATCAGGAAAAAGTAGGATTTTAAATATATATATAATAATTTTTATTTTTAATTATTTCTTGAAGCATCCTTAGAGAGCCACAGTCTAGCGATGAAGAGGCAGGCTGGGCTGTGGGAGGCCTGGCTTCAATTCCTTGTGTCACTCGGGCTTCCCCCATGACCTTGGACAACTCACCCAGGCCTCGTCTGCACTGCTGGCTTACAGAAGAAGGAAAATAATGGTTAGGATGTGATTTTGGTTTTCTGAAGGTTCATTTACCCCAGCCAAAGGATATTTTTGCCTGTATGGCTTATTTCATGTGGGAAGGTGATGCAAGATGCATTACCCAAGGCATTATTTTCCTTACCCGAAATGCATCTTGCCAGTTAGATCAGAGCAGCAAAATATGAGACTGGGCTTCAGCTTCCAGCCTGTGAAATGGGATAAGAACACTTTGCTACCCTGTGCGGGCAGAGGGGTGTCATGCAGATCAGTGCTGAGGGACCTGCTGGGGAGGTGCTATACGTAGACAGTGGGGGAAGAATTTTGTGGCAACTCAACCCAGCAAGGAGCTCCTTATAGAGGAGTGAGTCTCCAGTGGCATAGGAAGTGCCTAAAAGCATCCTTTAAACTTCATGTTTCTAAATCTACGTGAGCTGAGCGAGGCCTTGGTGACAGCGCTGGTTAGGCAGACAGAGGCACAGAAGCCCTGGCAGGCAGCGTGTGCCCCGGCAGTGCCGTCCCAGGATGAGTCTGGTGTTCAGCTGGGGTTGGGCTATGGCTGTGGGAGGGGATCGTGTGGCTTCCAGCGTGCTCAGCCTGTTTTGTCAGAGGGTGAGCACGTCTTCAAAATGAGCTGACTGTTCCTGCAGCCATGTAGCTGTCTGTGTAGCTCTAAATAATGAATGTGGAAGAATTCATTGGGGAGCCGAGTGGGCTGGGAGGTCTGTGGTCTTCTGCATTTTCACTTGTCTGCGCACAGGATTGTTTAAAGCCTCTCCCTTTCCATTTCCCTTTGTGACAGTGTGAGTCAAACAACTACTAATGACCTGGGATAGATTTCAACTCTGTTTCACCAGTGTATCAGCCCAAACATATCAGGGCTGTTGGATGGTTTAACAACTAATCAATTGAAGCCTCTGGTTAAACTGTCTGCATTCACAAGTTGCACCCAGATGGTGGTACTGTGCGCTGAAAAGGCTGAACCCGTCACTATCAATAGGGATGTGGGGTTTGCTGGACCAGATCAGGCCTGTGGCCTCTCGTCTGCCTTGTCCCTCTGGCAGCAACCCGTGTACGTGGTCAGCCATCTGCAGGCACGGTGGCTGCGTGCAGAGGGGAGCTTTGCAGTCACATTACCAGGCTCTGTGCTTTACGCTGTGCGTGCAGGCATGTTGCACAGGTATTTCTCAAAACCACTTCAGATACTTAAGAACAGGTCCAGGGAGGCTGGAGTGGGCCAGGAAGGGAAGGCAGGTAAGGTGCCCATCTTGCCTCTGGTAGTTCTTGGCTGTTGCTGATGGGAGCTGGTGAAGTTTCTGGTGGACTTAGGGGCAAAGGTGTAGTTGCGATAGAGCATTAGCAGGAACTGTACTCGGGAGGGGGGAAAAGGGATGTGGCAGCAGCTGTGAGCTGACCTGAGTAGTGCCTTTCTTCTGCAGGTAGTGAAGGTGATGGGCTTTCCCTAGAGACGCAGCTCTTGTGCCATCGGATGCTGGCCATACCCCCTGGCAGAGTGCTTCACCCTGGGATCGAGTCACTGAATGTCTCTGTTGCTACTGGTAAGAACAGTTCTGAGCACGGAGGCATCATTGTCCAAATTTCTGTATTTAAAAATCAAATATCCAGGCCCGCAGAATGATTTTCTTGTGGTTTAAAAAAGATTTTCTTTAGTTAGTTAGTTTTACTTTCCTACAGGTATTCTCCTGCACTCCATCTGCAGCCAAAAGCTGAGGCATAGTGATTGAAAATGTTTTTTGTTTGGCGGGGGACGCTGCTCGGTGTTCCGTGGCTGTGCTCTGTTGGTGCGGATATGGAAGTGCTCTTTCCAGGGTCTTCGCCGTCACTGCAAGTTACGGGGGGGTGTCCCGTTGATGCGAGCTGTGTCTTGGCTGCTGCACCATACCACCAGAACCCTCCTGGCTTAATGCTGAAGTCAGACACCTGCACGTACTGAGTGACACCTGCCACTGGCACCTGGGAGGAGCGGCTGTAAGGAAGGCAGACAAAGCTGGGTTTTCAAAGCAGCCAGCCGTGTACTTCGTTCTTGCCGTTCCGTACTCACTGTGATGGCTGCGAGCTTCGTGCTTGTTGCACAGGGGACTTTGTATGTCACCTGTGCTGTGGAGAGAATGTGGGCTGAGAGCAGCTGTGCCCACCCTGTGCCCCCTGCCTGAGCCCACCGCCCCCCTAGCAGCTGAGAGGGTGCAGGCGAGAGCCAGGTGTGATTTGGGACAACTTGGTAGCAATTTCTTCATGATGAGGCGGTTTCTCTGTTCGATATTGCTGCTTGAATGTCTGTAAACACACCAAGTTGTACTTGGTTGTAAAGCAGATCTGCAGCGCTGCCGAAAGATGGACACGAGCTGTTAGGAAACAGCTGTAGTGGGGATAAATGCAGCCCATTGAAATAAAGCCTCTGTAAAGATTGGTAGTAGACTTGAATCAATCCTTTTTGTGTCATATATAAATCCGGGGTGTGATTAGTGGAACAGAGCACTTCTTTCAGGTAGTAAGAGGAATCAGGAGCTTGTTCTCTTCTGGAGAAGTTTCCTTTCCTTGGTGGGCCTGATCCTACTGGATGCTGAGCTGCCCCAGCTGCACGGTTCCGCTGATGGCATGGGGCTAGGGTGAGGGTGGCTTCGTTTGCAAATACCCTGGTTGAAAACCAGGCTGGCTAAATTATTGAGAACCAAATGAATGTTATCACTTAGCACCTTAATTATTTTATTTAGCTACTGTGGCCCTTTGCACAGGATTCCTCATTAACACTTAATTTACAGTGCCCTTTAGGGATAATTTCAAACAATTCAGCTTAGTCTCCCCCCTCCCCCCCCTTCCAAATGAACAAGTAAATCACTCAGAGTGACTAATTAGGACTTTCCTTTGAGCTAAATGAAGTCTGTAAACTGGTCTGTGGATGTGGAGGATTTTCCCATGCATCCCTGGGAGGACCTGGCCGGTGGGTGCTGCAGCCGTGGGTGGCTATGGGGCTGGGGACACCCCAGGTGCCAGGGATGGGGGACAGGATGGGACACAGAGCTCTTGAAAGGTGTCATGTGCTCACTTCTGTGGCTGCGGTGGAGAAGGGTGCCTGGCACGGTGGCGTGCATCTTGGGCTGTGTCTGCCCCTTCACCCACTCCGGTGGAAAAGGACAAACCCCAGATCCCTCCGAAACGACAGCCGTCGTGCGAGCTGGTCGCAGAGTGACGGTGAGCGGGTGCATGACAGGGGCGACAGCTCTTGCGTTGTGTGGGCTGCATGTGGGTTTGGTCTGGTGGTTTGCTTGGTTGTTTTTTTTTTAAATGATGAAATAAAAGGGCTCCGGGCCAGGGAGGCTGTAGGCCAGCCCTGTGCTGCAGCAGCTGTGGGTGCCCCAGCAGAGGGTGCCCGTGGCTCAGATTTCCTCATTTTTCTCAGGAAAGATTCATCACTTGGGGCTAACTGAATCCTTCCTTCCAAGCAGCAGGGATGAGGCTAAAACCATTTCTTTATTCTTGACCTGTAGGTAAGTATATATATTTCTGATATCATAGGAAGTGCACTTTCTCCTTTTTGCTTTTATTTGTTTATTTATTTAAGCAGTACCTTAACAGAGGAGATGCTTCACTGGCTTTGTGTGTGTTTGGGAAAGCCGGGCACCATCAGACTGTGCTTGACCATGCTGGCTCACCCCCTCTAATGAGGACGCAAGTGAGTAACGACAGAACAGCTACTTTACTCCTGGAAGGCACCCAAAAAGCTTTGAAACCTCAGTGCCTGCAGCAGCGCTGCCGACAGGTTGGGTGAAGTAGGTCAAAGTTCCCGCAGTTACTTGTCCATTGCTCCAGCAGCCATTGCAACTCCCCTACAGATTTCCCCTTGCAGCTGCTGCATCCCCAGAGCACCTTGATTTGGCACTGAAGTATCAGACAAGGCTTACTGGGAGTTGCGTGAGGCTTGAGTTTTAAGAGACAGGAGTTTGATCGCTTAACTAGGGCTGCAGCTCAGATTTTTGTGCTTGAGAGCTGCAACACAGTCTTCTGTGAGCACAGTAGATCCCACTCCAGACAGCTCTGCTGTTCACGTTCAGCCTGTTTCCCTTGGTGGAAGTTTTGGCCCAGATTTGTTTCACTGGGATTCTGCTCCGCTATCAGCCAGATGTATCTGCCATGGCCAATGTATCTGCCGTGGCCAATGCTTTTTCCTTTGCCCCAGCTCCATCCTGCTCTGGGCTGAGACCCGCAAGGAACATGGGGACCTCTGCACACTTGCACCTTTGGAGATGGAGCTTTGTGCTGTGCTATTTGCCCCGGATCTAATAAATGAGTTCCATTAATTGGATCATTGCCTGCTTCTCCAGTTAATTTCCTGGATATTTTTAAATGTTAAAATGTAGTTTTTATAGTCTTTCATTATTTTTAGCCTTAAGCTTGACTATAATCGTCCCTGTAATGTAACTGTAAGAAAACTCCCAGCTTTAAATCATAAAGGAGGACATTAATTGTCATTTTTTTGTGTTCATCAGCAAGATCAAAACATGCTTCCTGATTACTTCTGTTTGTACATACAGTCTCTTTGATGTTTAGATATGAATAAAGTGTGTGTGTGTGTGTAGTTTGAAAGTCAATTCTTCCCTCCCTGCTGCTTGTCATGGATTCCTTTTGGAGGCTTATTTACCAAATTGATTTTAAAATTTACTAATTGCCCTTCCAAAATGATTTCTCAATAATCAAAGTGTCTCTAAGCACAGTGACAAAATATTTGTCTTCCTTGGTTCAGAAGACACGCTTCGTGCCTTGGCTTTTTTATCCTCAAAACCGGGGCGAACACAAATTTTTTCACCTCCGAGAATCAACTCCAGGGAGAACTGGTTGCAAGAGAAGCTCAGCGCATGCCCCAGGTTTCACTTTTGTGCACAGATCATCAAGACGACCGAAAAAATCGTAATCCATCAAATCCATCACTGGGTCCCAGGGAGGTTTCCTGAAGCTGGAAAGGCTTTGGGACAGAGAACACCTTTGTCTTTGCAAAGCTCGAGGTGGTACCATGGCTGAAGGGGACAGCGGGGGGGGGGGATGCTGGGCTGGGGCGGGAGTAGCCGGTGCTGGAAATGCCACCCAAGAGGCACCTTCCTCGCCGGTGGTGGGGAATCCTCCACCGCGCCACAGCCACAATCTGAGTTTGTAAATGTAATCAACCTTGAGGTCTTGTTACTTCCACAGGTGCAATTAACAGTACCATCTGCTAATCCGTGATTAACGATGTTTACAAATATGCTACAACATGTTAAAATGTGCTGGCACTTTTTTTTTCCTTTTTTTTTTTTTTTTTTTTTTTCTCTCTCTCTCTCCCTGTTCCGGCACAGGAGCTGTGCCGCCGGCAGCAGTGCAGGAGGGCTTTCCCGGTGGAGGGCTCCCCATACCCCACCATTAATTCACAGACATTTTGTTTTCATTATTTAAAAGTGCTGTTAAACTCCAAACCAGCTGTAGGAATGACAAGTTCAAATCAGAAGGTCAGTGCTGCTAAATGGGATTTAATTGCATGGGGGTTGAGGTACAAACTGATGAATCTGAATAATAAAACTTTGTGGGGAGCGACATATGGTGCAGTTTAAAGTAAATTTTTATTGATCATCCCACAACTGATGTGTTAATGGGATGGCAGTCTTTGCTTTGGGTTTGATATTGATGTGGAGTTTTAATAATGTCACACAGGAATATTGTGGAGGGGTTTATAATTTAAAAAAAAGAGTTTTCTATTAACTGTCGCCTTCTTTTTAACAGAGAGAGGAATACATTATATCACTGCTGTATGTCCTCCAGATCTAGGTTACATGTAATTGCTCGGTAATTGGTAGAACCATGTAAAAGCCATGGTATTTGCCAGTAAACCCCCCTAAGTTGCCATGAAATTGAAGTGTGATATTTATTCTCTACAAAACTTGCCACCCAAATATCGTGTATGATCAGGTTTGGTCACTGCCGAGACGTTTCTGCAGCGGCTGTGCTGTGCGTAACGCCTGCACGCGCGGGTTCTGCACCGATACCGTGCTCGGGGGCTGGGGGGGGTCTCACCGGGGGGGTAAGGGGTGATTTTGCTTCAAGGGAAGATGCTTTAACCTCCCTTGGGCTTCAGTCTCAGGATTATTGCAGCTATTTCAAGGCCCAACTCAAAATGATGGAGGTTTGGAGGAAGCTGGAGAAGTTCTTGTGTTTTCAGTGGGACTGGGACTTGTCACTGCACTTCTGATGGGTTTTGAAGCTGGTGGAGGTGAAATAAGTGTCAGTACACGGGGGCGCGGGCTGGTCGCCTGTATTTTACTTTCTCTTTAAGTAGGGCCTCCAAAACTCTTCCCATCTTGGCGATTTCCATCATTTAACCACGACTCTGGTTTAGAGACCTCAGCCCCGTGGCCGTGTGAGGGCTCACGTGCCAGGAGCTCTGCTTGGGGGTTTTGCCCTCTGACGGCGTTTTCTGCCCCCTCCTGCGAAATGCCTGGGGGGGCTCAGCGAGGACTCCTTACCGCCTGCTGCATGGCGTTAAATATGGGCGGCAGTAATTGCCTTGCTTATGATCAATAGTTTTATATACTTTAAAAATGTAACAATCCACTGTGGATTGATGCAAAGTTAAACCTGCCAATTTTTATTTTTTTTTCTTCCCGCTGGCCTGTTTTAGAAGCTGCCAGCTCAGCAGTGTTTCCCCTGTGCTGGGGAAGCGGTAGCTCAGCTGTTTTCTCTGAAGATCCGAACATCGCATCCTGTGCGTCCCACGGATGCGGCCCCGACTCTGCCAGCTCCCTTTCGACGGCCACTTGCACAGGACGGACGCTGTAGTGTCTGCAGTTGGGTGTAAATGTCCTTCCGTAATATTTGTAAAGCTGCCTTTGAAAGGTTTGTACAGAAGATAAAAAGTCCGCCCAACCCTGGGGGTTCAGGGTCCTGGCGAGGTGTCTGAGCACCAAAGTGCCCGCAGGAGAGCGGGCAGAGGGGCCAGGCTCAGCCCCGTGGGGCAGCTCGGGGTGACCAGCACTGCTAAGGGCTCGGGGGTCTCGGCTCGGAAGCCTCCATGTCTGTATAAATCATTAGTGCAACTCTGATGTTTAATTAATTGGAGCAGTTGCTGCCTGCTTCTCCTGCAGGAACCGATGAATAGTAAAATGATGCTTTCCCTCCTCTCCTCTTCCCACGTCCCCAAACCGCAATCCCTTTTCCCATTTTTGAGAGCTGTGGATGTGCTTTTTCCTTCATCCTGCCGAGGCTCCCTGGGGTGGGGGTGCTGCAGGCTGACCCCCCCTGTTTGCAGACTTGGCTGGGCACACCAGTGCAGCCCCCGTCCCGCAGAACCCCTCGCTGCCACCCACCTTCCCTCAGGTGCTGGAGCTGCAGCACATGTCCCCTTCCCTGCTGTGCCGCATGGGCTCGGGGACGGGAGCGATGGGGGGGATCGGAGCGAGGGGGTCCCGGGGTGAGATGAAGTAGCGGATGGTGGAGCGATGCTGCAGCAGTGCAGGATGGAGGTTGTCCCGCCGGTGCTGCAGCCAGGTGTCCTTGTGCATGCCGATACCAGGGTATGGGATAGCATTGTACGTTAGAGATGCGTGACAGGGAGTTCCAGCACGGGGAGGTAGCCCTTTTCCATGTGGGATTGTTCCTGGCACACACGCTCCATCCCGCGAGCAGCAGCTGGGGGGAATTGGGCAGTTTTGCAACCCCAGCCCAAGCTGCTGGTGCAGGCCCTATCCCTGTTGGCTGAGGATGGAGCAAGTTGGTGCCATCAAACCCCCCCGAGCCGAGCCCAGGCAAGCCCCCCGCTCCCCAGCGGCACTGCAGGGGGGTCGGCAAGCGGGAGAGAAAAGGGAGGGGGACGCAGGAGCGATGCGCCAGGGCTCGCGTTCCCCGGCAGAATAAATGAGGTGGTGGTGTCTGGCGGTGCCTTCGCAGCTTTGCCAACCCTCATTAGCACCTTTCAGCAAAGCGGAGCTTATTCAAACTGTATCACAAGTCTTTTGCTGGAGATTGCATCTGTGCCTAATATGCATTTTTATATAAACAAGGGTACTAAATGGCCTTTCAGTTCCCTCTGTAATGTCTTTTTTAATGGAAGGTCCTGAATTAAGAACATATATATATGACTCTAAGAATTTTCTAAGTGATATTGAAAACCTATTGTAAAGTAGGATTTCTCCTTGCAAAATTATTTTAATGAGGTTCCAGTTTATTTTCTGGCTATATTTTACTTATTTAATCCTCCAGAGGGGCTTTTCAGAGGCAGCATCTCATTTTCAATGCAACTATTCTTAACATTAGAGAAAACTACCTTTCTGAAATGCATGAAGGAAAAAAAAAACAACAACCCAACCAGAGGAAGATGTACGAGATAAGAATAAACTTGAAAAGCTTTGAGGTGGTTTATGGCTTCTCTTGAAAGAATAACAGTTCATGTATTTTTGTTATGGTGTGGTTTAATGATGCTTGCAGAAAAAAGATAAGGTAGAAATGGAAATATAAAATTAAACCAGCAAAGTGAATGTGATTATTTTAGTTACTAGTATTACCTGGGGAAAACGCTCTCGGGGTTTTTTATCTAGACTAAATATTTGCTTTTCTAAAAGGGAAGGCCCTCTGCATCTCCTGGCACGAGGCTGGAAAGTGAAATTTTCCCGTGGTCCAGCAATCGCGGGAGGATGGAGGTGTCTGCTGGAGCCCTGGCTGCCCCCGCAGCAGGTCCGTCGCAGCCCACCGTGGGTCCTGCGGGGATGCGCTTTGCACGGGCTGGCTTTGCCACCACGGGAGGTGGCCCTGAGGGGCTCCACAGCCTCACCCTTGTGGCTGTGCTGCAGGTGGGGGGAGCGAGGAGGAGGCATGGGGGGGGGCCTGGCCCCCAGTGTCTGTGTGTGATGGGGGCTTTGCGCCTCTTCTGGAGGACCTTCCTTCACCAGGATCTGGGCACAGCACATCCCCAGGGTGGCATGGGCTTGTCCCATCCCACCTGTGCCATGCAGCAGCCTGTGCACATCCCTCCCCTCTCATTTCACCCACCCATCCCCAGCTGTGGGTGCAAACCTGGGACCCCCGCAGCGGTGCATTCAAAGACTGTCCTGATCCAAGAACTCTTGCCTTCCCTGGGCAGCTCTGCAGGTTTCCAGTCCAAGGCGAGCTGCTGTGGGGTCACCTGGCCGTGCAGTTTGATGGGGACCCGACAGGATCAGCCAGATCTCCAGTCAACTCGGACACCCAAGTTGGGTTGGCTGCTTGGCCCCTCGGCATCCCACCCCAGCTGCCGCCGGGTCACAAGAGGTAAACTTGCCGATGAATTAAGTCTGACATGTGGCCTTGAGCCTCCCCGGGTAGTTAATTTTTCAATTTCTTTCATGGATCTGGAATAGCAAAGAGTTTGTTTATAATTAAAGTACTTGAAGATTTATACTTTAATTCAAATAGCTGAAAATAAGCAGTTTCTGTGTAGGTTTCTTCACTATCAGAATCTAAAACAGATTATTATGTAAATTTTTTCGATCCTAAATTCATTATAATATTCAATTTCAGGAAATGCTCTTGACCATCTGCTGCTGCTCTAAGAAATGAGTCTTGGAGATTGTTTACTACCAGAAATATTGTAGGAATTTAGGGTAGATCACAGTGGAGTGTAAGGGCAATGTACTGGTTTCTGAGGCTGGTTACATAAACCCGCAGTGCTGATGCCAGGAGCCGAGTGAGTCGGGAAGCGCATCTGGGGTGGTGGCAGCTCCTGCACCACCAGCATCCTGGCTTGTCCTGGCTCGCAGCACCGGTGCCACCCCCCGTCCCCATCCTCAGGGATGTCCCGTCTGTGAGTGCAGGGTACTGGTCCCTCTGTACTGTAGGGAGGCAGTATGGATTAATTCCTGGTCTTAATAACTGTGGTTTGCGATCCCTGGGATGAACAGCACTGTGAAAGTATCATTTGTTATTTATTGTCACCTTCAGACTTGCCAAGAGGAGAAGTGTGTTGATCCCCAGCGAGCTCGTGCTCTCGATGATTAGAGCAAGAGGGGGCGAAGCCCTCGTCACCTGCACACACGCAGGACCGGGAGCCCAGCAGTAGCACCGAGACGTGCTGAACTTTAATCTATTTTTTCCAGTGTATTTTCCTACCAAAGCTTGTGTGTCATTAGCGGTGTCAGGTGCAACAGATGAAGCCCAGGAGCAGTGATACAGCCCCGCTGCAGGTCAGACTCACGTCCCCAGGCGCTGCTCCTCCCCGGCTCCCAGCATTTGCTTTTGCTGCCATTATTCACCCTCTGCAAGACACTAAAGGATGTTGCTGCCTCCCTGCTTGCTCCTACACGTTTGGGTTTGGCTTTGGCTTTGTATGAGGAGCAGTGTATTACATGGGGTTTCTTTTCCTTCCACCGCAGCCTTGCTCAACAAGTGCAGCACCCACGGGGCCAGCGGCTGCTGCCGATCGATGGGGCTGGGGCCGGAGCCCTGCCCGCCCTTCCCGGCGACTGCGCCCAGTATTGACGGATCGAAGCGGCGAGCAGGGCCGAGGGTGGGAAGCAACGGCTGCTGGCGGGGAGCGGGAGGGAGCCACAGCAGGGGTGTCCCCAGGGCTCGTGCTCCCGCTGGACCGGCAGCCGAGCATCACCCGGGCATCCTCCTGGCACGGGGGATGCGGCTGCCCCGTCTGCTGTGGGGTCGAGCTGGGGGTGATGCTGCACGGGGAATATTTGTTCATATTGAATTATGTTCAGTATTTGGAAAGATGAGCTATTAATGTAGGGGAATAGACTTCAGAAGGGCACTTGTGTCCATCTGGATGTGCGGCGTAGGAGTGCCTGCGCACAGGGGATGCCTACGAGGGGTGGCTGTAAGCGTGTAGTGTAGGGCTAGCAGTTTCTATAGGGGTGGGCACAAAGGGCTCGCAGCACTACTCCTCGTGCAGCACTGCACCTGCCAGTGTAGTAACTTCAGAGCATTGTCTGAGGTCGGTTTTTTAGCCACTGGTTTCGCTACAAGGCTTGTCTGTACTACCCGTGGTGTGTAGGAAGGTGGTGACGTAAGTGTGGGTCTGCAGGACAGGGGCTGTTCAGCCGCCCTTGGATAAACCTCAGCGTGGAGTGTGACGGAGAGGGGTTTTGTTCCTGTCGGTCTTTATTCCCATCCGAATTCTGACACGAGTGTTTTCTTATCTGCCGCTGTCCCAGGCTCCAGTATGCAAACCCCAGCAATCGCTAATCGCCTTATTTCCCCTCCTTCAGGGAAATTTTAACTCTTGTCCTCTGCGCTGAGTAGATCTTTAAGCCGGTAATAATGTGAGACAGAGGGAAATTAACGGCCTTGTCCTGCCCCTTCCCTGGTTGAAAACTACTAAAGAATTAAAGTAAAGAATTAAAAAAGGTCTAATTTTGCACCGAAATGCTTTTCCTGCCAATGAGGGGTTTGGTTTTTAGAGGGTCTGAGGGAAGGTGGAGACACCCTGTGCCCTCGCCATTGCTGTCCCCCCTCCGTGGGTGCCGGTGGCTGCCGTGCCTGTGGGGCCGTGAGGATGGGGTGCTGGGGTGCCCCCCCCCCGCCCCGGTCCATGCCACTGCCTGAGACTGGACCTCTGCAGCCCACAGCCGCCCCGGTGGCTCGCTCCCGTTTCGGTGTGCTCATCCCCATCGGTGACACCTACGGAGGGGATGAGGAAGGCGGGTGGCCTTCCTCCGCTGGCCGGGGGCGCGGTGTGGGTGCTGCACCCTGCGTGCTTCACTGGGGTGTAGGTCTGGGGGGGCCAGGGCCACGGTGGCCTTTGTCTGCCTGTGCCAAACAGATGTGAACAAACCCGAGTTCGATTTCCAAGACCGCCTGGGGAATATTGCTAACTAATTATAGAAAACAGAAGATGTGCTCCCCTCCTCTTGCATTTTTTGATAAACATTGTCTCCTCTCAACAGCTGAGTATTTAATTAGTGTTGATTGTTGTTCGCATGTTCAATAACCACTCATCAGGAGGGGGGTGTCCGCTGGGGCAGCGTGGCCTGGAGCACGGAGGAGCGGAGGGTGTTCATAATTAAGGATGCAATTTATTTGAGTAAGTCATGTGTACAGAGCCCTGTGTTTTAGGTTAATTTTCAAGGTTAAAGGGTAAAAAAAAATAGCTCGCAACTTTGGAGGACGAGGAGCGATGGTTGGCAGCTCAACACTGAAAACTGTGCAGGAGTTATATGTCTATAATGTCTGTGTAGATTGCACCTAAGCCTCTGTGTGTGTATGTATGTATGTGGCTCATGCTTGCTCCCACAGGGCCACGCAGGCCATTGAGCAGTTCCCATCCTCTTTTCCGTGCTCATTTCCTAAGTTTTGGCTGGAAAAAATGCTGCTGTGTGGAGTCACGCTCTCCAGCTATGGAAAGGTTCCGTAGGAAGTAAAGCGAAGGCAGCTTGTTCTGGGTGCTGCTGCGTGGGGAGGGCCAAGGTCCACCCTCTGTCCGGGTTTGCCGCGTGTTTCCCAGTGTTTTCCTGAGGGATAACGCTGTGCTGCAGCCCCTGCGGCGGCTTGGCTTGCCTTTCCAAGCTCCGTAGGGATTGCTTCAGTTCAGAGGAGAGCGAAACCCTCAAACCGCACCAGCTGGGGTTTTATGGGTGGGTAGCACCGCTGCCCGGAGGTGCGGGATGACCCAGCACGGGTGGGCTCCCTTCTCTTTTCCTAGTGAGTGCACACCCGCGCCGGGCTTGCACCGATGGCCGGAGCGGGCTGGCGAAGCTCTGGGGGGGGGTAGGAGCATTCCTGCTGGCAGGAACACACCGGGAGTCCCTGCTCATGGTTTTAGGGACATCCCTGTCACTGTGTGTGACCCAGGACTCATCTGGGTCCCTCATGGCATCGGGGGGGCTTTAGCCCGGGGTCCAAGCAGGGCCAGGCAGTGGGCTGGCGTCGGGCTCTGGTCCCCACACGGCCCCTTTCCTGCTGACAGGGGGGTTGTTGTGCTCAGGTAGGGGGAGCAGCAGCTAAAACAGTAAATAAGCAAATGCCCATCTCCTCCCTGAATGGTTTTCCCTTTATTTATTTATATGTTTATTTTGCTGTGCCTCCTGACAGCAGTGATGGAGCTGTCATGCTTTGGTGGCCACCGGCTCGTGAGCCGGCACCTGTTCCCTGTGCTTTAATCTCTCTGCTCCGCTATATGGGGAGTCTATACATAACCCTCAGCCAAACAAAACGTGAAGAAAAATCAAATCTAATTACATGCCATTGATTTCTTTCCAAATTTGCTTCTAATACACTTTTTGACTACTCCTTGATTTCATGGGTTTTTTTTAAATTTTTTTCCCACTTTTCCTTTCTCCTCTCCTTCCCCCGTCCACTCATGCAGCAGCAGCCTCCTCCCGGGGAAGCGAGTGGCTGCCGTCCCTGCGCTGGACACGCCGAGCCCCGGAGCAGTTAGGAAATGCGTGTTTTTTCCCTGCACTTCATAGGCAGTAGGGATGATCTGTGTGCTGAGCCTCTTCCTAAGGGAACAGGTAGGACCGTACAGCTTCCTTCATTGCTTTTTCCCTTCCCCTCCTCTTTGGAAGCCTGACTTGTTTCCAGAGCCAGCATCGCTGTGGCAGGGACTGTGGGCAGAGCTGCTGGCCACCAGTATCTCCTCCAGTTCTCTGTGTCCGGCTGCCCCCGCAGGCATGGGGGGCTGGGGGGGGCAGGGGGGGTTGTGCTGGTCGCCTCCTCTGCCGCGGATCCAGTGAGTGGAGGATGGCTGCGGAGCTGCTCCCTGTGCCTGTACGCGGCGGGTGGCTGTGTCCCAGTATGCCAACATCCCTCAGGGGAGCCCGGCCAGTGCGAGACCCCGCGGGACGTGGTGGCCAGCACGCTTGCGGTGCAGGGCAGCCCCCCATCCCGGCTTGTCCCATCGCCCCTCGCCCCACAGCTCCTGGTGCGTTGGGCCATCGCGCTGGGCTGGCTCCCTGGCAGTGCTGGCTTGGTGTGGGTCTGGCCCCGTCTGGGCAGGGGGCTCAGGGTGGGGATGTGGCAGGGCCCCCCTGGGGCTGGGGTATGGTGGTTATGGCAGGAGAGAGGCTTCATGCTCACATGGGGCTTTGAATCCTGTGGGGAACAGCTGATGATCAGCCGTTCCCTGGGTCTTGCTCCCTTCGAGCTGCCATGGTGCTGGTACACTGGGTGAGCAAACGGGCACACAGCCAGGCGCAGGGGGCAACGTGGTTGGGCGTCCCCACCCCCGGTGACAACTCTGCTGGGTGGCAGGGGAGGCTGGAGGTACAAAGCCCTGCCAGAGAGCTCTGGGCAGCAGCTGAAGGGTTAAAGGCAGCAGGATGCAGAGGCGCAGGTCACTGGGCTGGAGCTTTGTGTACATCAATATATTGAATATCCTCTGATCCGGGTCTGCGGGAACTGGGTGCAACCTGGTGGAGCAACAGACGTGTCTTGTCCTAAGGGTGATGCGGGATGGGGGCTGAGCGGGGCTGCCTGTCCCCACGCTGCCCGGGGCAGCTCTGGCAGCAGGTGACGCCGTCTCCTCACCTTCACCATCTGCCTGGGTATAATCGGACCCACCGTTTGCAAATCAGACTCCTCAAAATGTTATTGGCTGTGAAAAATAAGAAAAAAATCCTAAAGAGAGGAAAAACCCAAAGACTGGCCCATCTCTTCCTTCTGTGGGGGTCCCTGAGGCCACGTCCTGACCACGGCCACCGGTGTCACCAGTGCCAGGGGGATGCAAACCCACATCTGCGGTGCCCCTGGAAATACCCGCTTCCAGGAGAGCGGCCAGATTTATAGCATAAGGAGATGTATTTAGGCTGAAGACAGTTCAGTTGTGTTAATTATGAAAATCTAAAGATAATCTATATTTAATGTCAAATTTTTCTCAAATTTACTAAAGAACGAGGAGAATATATGCACATGATGACATTTAAATGAAGAACAAGGTGCAATTAAACTCCAAAATGTACAGTAGACTAATTGGGAGAGGATGACAAATATAGTTATCATCAGTAACTAATTAGGGACCTGCTTTAGCTTTCCCTGCTTGATTAATCTTGACTAGGTGTTAATAAGTTATGCGGGCCTGGCCGTAAGTTGTGAGCAGGCTGTTTGTTGCTCCGTCTGGCGTGGCAGGGAGGTGCTTTATGTTTGCAACCTCGCGGGAGGATGCTCTGTGCATGAGGGATGCTCCTGTTAAGGGGGTTTGTTTTATCGGGGGGAACCGAGAGCTCGCCCATCCCGCTGCGGGGTGCTGCGGTGGGTGCAGTGATGGGAATGTCCCCACCGTGGTCACTGGGCTGGACATGGTCCCCCGGTGAACCCAGGCTCAGTGCACGGAGGGAGGCGGACGAGCACCCACGCCTGGGAGCACTGGCTCAGCTGTTGACACATCCCTTGTCTCCCAGATTTACACTCTTATCTTTTTGCATTGAAAGGTAAGAATAATAGTAAAATGTTAATGCCATACTCTACATATAATACTGTACATAAACGGATGACATGACATGGGAGACAGATAAATCACCGCTGTGTTCAGACAATAATCTGTGGGAGACAGAATAACACATGAGTTCTCTGAGCGTAGGAATGTGCTTGGGAAAATGGGGTTTTACAGCCCAAACCCTCTCTGCCTTTTACTAGCACGTTTATTACAGTTCGATTTTATGAAATTAGATATATTTTTAAATATGCTCTTCCCTGCTCGTAATGAACACTCAGTGCCGTAGAAGCCTGGAAGTGCTCGCAGGTAAATGACTTGCTGCGACTTGGTGCCCATTAGGACGCCAAACGCATTTGCTAGAGCTGCACTAAAATGAGAAGGAAAATGTTTCTTGCTGGAAAACATCCGGGGGCACGTCCCTGGCACGGCTTTCCTGGTGGATCTGCAGTTTGTGGCAGTTCCTCAGGGAAGCTGCAGCCTCCGTAAAGCCCTCGCTCCCCTGCAGGAAGGTGATGGGGGAAAATTCCCGTGGCTCGGCCGCGCAGGGCTGGGATGGACGCGGTCCTACAAGTGTCCCAGGCTACACGTGAGCTAGAAAATATGAAAAAAAATATTGTCTGCTGGTCCTGCTTGTTGAATGCCATTCCCATGCGGAGAATACCTGGTGGGCGCTGTGCTGTGGGCCTTGGTGCCGAGCGGCTGGTGGGGACGGTGCCGCCACCCTTTGAACGTGGGACTTCTGCAAAATGGACCTCAGAAGGCCGTGGGGGTTCTCCCGTGCGGTCCCCAGCCGGGTGCAGCAAGGAGATGCTGCTGACAGATCGAAGGCTGTTTTTTCCCAGGAAACAATCCTGAGTGGTGGTGGGAGAGCAAAGCCATTACCGCGGAGGATGAACTTGGCTCAGTCGCCATGGAAACGCTGGCCGGGACCCGGCGCCGCTCGCGTGTGCGCGAGTCCCGTTGACCTCACTTAGAATTATTACCTTTAGCCAAATAAAATAATTTGTGTTAATAAAGAGACCATTTTCTCTCGGCTTCCAAGCGAGCCTTCCCCAGAAGGCAGAGTGACTCCTTAATTACACTTTTACTGCAAGGTGATTAATGTTCAATATGTGATACTCTGTTTAAATAAGTCGCTTATTAACACCTTTAATATGTTTTAATTTTTTTCCCCCTTTTTTTTTCCCCTCCCCCCCTTGCCTCTCGCCGGGCTGGCGGCGGGAGGGGCTGTGCAGCACTAGGTGGAGCTCTGATATTAGGCATGGGTGCGCCTGCCTGGCACCCATGGGTGAGCCCTGCGGCCCTGCCGTCTCCCAGACGGACCAAATGATGGGGAGCAGGAGGGGGAACCCCCAGCGCGGAGGCTCAGCAGCAACAGAAGTGAACGGGGGAGAATGCTGGGAAACCCGCGTTGCTTTTTCCTGTGCAAGGTGGTGGTGGTGGGGCGATGGGTGCTGGGTGGGTGAGGGCTCCGTGCCCCTGGGGAGGGGCTGCAGCAGCTGAGGGATGCTGGGTGAGAGCTGCTGGCTGCAGCCACACCGGGTTTGGAAGCTCCCATCGTGGTCCAGCTCCGTCTGTCCCCTCTGTGGCCACTGGAGATGGCCCATCCCTCCCGTGAGAGACGCAGATGGAACCCCAAGAAATGTGCTGGGGCACAGCAGAGCGCTGAGCAAATGGCGAAAAAACATTTTTTGGTCATTCTGTTAGTTATGAAGGGGCTGATCTGCGGAGGGGTGACAGGTGCTGCTGCTGCGGTCCCTCTACCTGCCCAGACCAGCGCCCGAATGGAGGTGGGTGAGAAAACCATCTCAAAGATCCATTTTTTGCCTTTGCATACTTGGAGGGGGCTAAACGGGACCCAGGCACTTGCTGCCAGTGGCACCGTTTGGGCAGGTCCGTGGGATGGTGGCACCAGCCCCGTCCCCAGGCACGTGGCACAGGGCGGCTGTGGCAGAGGCTGGGCTGGGTGTCCCCATCGGCTGGGTGCAGATGGGGCCCTCTGGGTGCCCAGCGCCACACACAGCACCGTGCTGGGGCTGGGAAACCTGATGTATAGATTGTGTATTGCAGCCGAGGCCATCGGGAACGCTGCAGCCGTGTTTGGTGTAGCAGCATCATTTAGCTGGCCTGGAGGAGTAGAACAGGGACCCCAGTTATAGGAATTTGTTTTGCTACTTGAAGCAATATATATGAGAAGAAGACGTGTGTATACACATAAGCTGGGCTTTCAGAAATACAGGGGATTCTCCTCTTTTTTCTCTTTCTTAAAGCAGCTGGGTTGGAAACACGTAGCTTCTGGTTTCCTAAAGAAAACACCAGAGGTGGGAATGGTGCCTGGATCAGGATCAGTGTACCTCCAGCTCCGCTGTCTGCTCCCCGCTGCTCAGCTCTCAAGAGAGAAGAGAGGAACCTTGAGCTCCCCCCTCCCCTCCCACGTGTCATGTTAAAGATCTTTTTTGCTCCTGCTCATTGTTTGGTCGGGCGCTTGGCTGGTACTCAAAAAAAAAGAAATTTCTGTTACTGTCTGAAATGGATTGTGTCTCATGATTGCAACTGAATTTCTAAAGTTAAAAAGTCATTTTATTTTATATTGGATTTCTTTTTTTTTTGGAACTATTTTTGCTTGTGCAGTAACAGATGTTTATAAACACACGTTATTATTTGTCATATAAAAGAATGTATTAATGGTAGTAGTATATCCCAGATTGCTTTCCCTGAACATGTGCGATTTTACAAGATGCACTTTAAACAAATCTCAACACAATTTGACAAAATCTGTTCTGTTCCACGGCCAAGTCTCCGGTGCGATAATTTCCTTATGAGGCAGCTGGGTGAAGCGTGAGGACACTGGGCAGGCCAGGCGCCCCAGCGCACCCGCAGCCTCCCCCTGCTGCAAACCAGCAAGTCCGTGTTTGTTCCCAACACGGGAACTCACTTAAGGAAATAAACAGCCGGCGTTATCATAGAGTTTGGAAATAATGTTGGTGGTTTCTCCTTTGCAGCGCCAACAGTGAAGGTGAAGCATCCCCTGCACTGGAGGGAGAGGTCTGGGTGGTCCAGCCATGCGAGGGATGCTGCGAGGGATGCCACAAGGGATGCTGCGAGGGATGCTGGCTGCCAGCACTGCCCCGCTCCTGCTGCAGGTGCAGGTTTGCTGCTCAGCGTTAGTTCCTTCCTCCCGCACTCGTGTGCGTCGGGACAGGGTGCACCAAGCAGGCTGATGCCGTTGTCCCCGGCAGAGGTGCCCCCTGGACCAAGTCCCAGTCCCACCTCGTGGCATGCTTTTCCTCATTCGTTTCTTCTGAGCGCCAGTCGCTGCTTGGCCTCGAGTCTTGTGTTGTGGGACTGGAACCCAGACAGCGGAGGGAAGCTGGAGGGAGGGCAGAGCTGCGCTGGGCAGCGTCCCCTCACCCAGGCACGTTTCCAGCCATCGCTCTGTTTTGTTTCACGGCTGCTGCTGGGCTTCTCCGAGCTCTGGGCTCCGGTGGCCAGTCTGGCTGTGGTGCTGGTGCCGACAGCATGTCCCTGCCCATGCCTCTGTATTTGCCCTCGGGATGTGCCGGAGGAGCAGGGTCTTGCCTTCAGCTCCTGGGTATATCCAGGGGATGAGCCAACAGCAGCAATGACAGGATAGTGGCAAAGGGGTGATGGAGAGCAGGGGCTGGGGTGGGGGGCTGGCTGGGGAGGTGCATGCGTAGCAGAGGTGAGCTAATGCTGTGGGATGGAGAAAAGCCCCTGCACCTCTACTGCAACTGGCTCTGCCCCTGGGACTTTGCACAACTCATTTTTGCACAGCCAAGGGGCCGAGGAAGCAAATGCATCTTGGATTATCCATCTCTGAGTTCAGGCCCTGCAACCCTGTCTCCTCTGGGGCAGCCGCGCTGTGCACAGAGCTCCACCTGCCCAGCAAAATGCCAGATAAAAAACTTCCAGACCCTTCTGCTGGGGGAAATGCCTGCGCTGCTGCTGCAGGGGAGGTGTGCCCCATGGCCCAGCTCTTGGCTGGCCGGCTGCAGCATCCTCCCCCTCCTGCGGTCCCCCACATCCCTAAATTGCGATGACAGTCTCTTGGTAAATATAATTTTTTTCCAGTGTATCTCACTTACTTGCAGCGCATCTCACGGCCACCCGCTGCCGTATGTAACACCAGAGCTACGCGTTGTCTACCAGCAGTGTTTAAAGCTGCGAGTTGCTCCAAGGAGCTGTGCGCCTTGCAGGGATGCTCGTTGTGTCTGAGCAGGTGTCGTTTCTCCTGGGCTGGGGGCCTGATCCTGCCCACGGCTGCCCTCTCCATGGAGCTCAGGGGGAGACGGTGCCCGCTCCGGCAGCTGACCCACCAACCTGTCCGCCCCACCGCTGTCCCATGCAGAATCACCGAGTTTCTTGTAAATGGCCATGGGAACCTGTGACAGGAAAAAAACCCACTGAAATCCCAGCAAAGCAGGCAGGACTGCGCCAGGGCCTGGTACCCATGGTGGCCGGGGGGTGCTGCCACACATTGGGAATTGAGGACCAGGCTGATCGGTCGGAAAAGCTGGTGCCAAAGCATACAGGGATGCTGCTGGTGCAGGAGCTGGGGCTGGCTCTGGGCACCGCAGCTCCCCGAGACTCAGGGTGGCTTCACCCCCCCATTTGGGTCATGGGTTCCCAGGGCTTTCCGCATCCCTGCGGGCACAGGATCAGGCCCTGCATCCTCACTGCATTGTGTTACCGCGTGATCTATGGTGTCCGTCAGTGTCGCAACCGTAATACTGAGAGCTCCCGTACACCTTTTTAAAGAACTCCATTTACTGCTACAATGAACACAGGCTGCTCGGCAGAAAAAAAATGGAGACGAGGGGGAGCCTTTTTATTTATATAGACAGCTAAAAAGGACAGCCTCACGAGATATGGCATTTACCCGGCAGACAGGAGCTGCCTTCCTGGGTTGGGTTCCTTCTACTTTATGTCACCTGTTTCGGATCTCTGAATTCCTGCTTGGCATCCCAGTGCAGAGCCGGGGTGGGAAGGGGTGCTCCCGGCAGCCCCGGGGCCAAGCACGCCCTTCTGGGCCAAACTGCCCAAAAGTGCAGCTCCAGGTGTGGGGGGCCTAACTCCCTTTCCCCCTCCTTTTACCTGCCTTCTGCTGCAAGTGGGGTTAATTATTCCTCTTGTATGGAGAAATATTCAAGGGAACTTGTTAAAAGAGCTGCTCTGGTTGCAGCTGGGGTGTGTGTGCTAAGAACCACTGCAGAGCTGAATAAAATTGCAGAGAAACAAGCGATTTCTAAATGATCTTCTCCCTTAATTCATCAGTGTGAGCTTCGGAGGAAGCACTCAGGTGCTCTCAGTTATCAGTCCGGTGGGGCTTTTCCTCGGGACCCTCAGTTCCCCCGCCCAGGTTTCACGTAAGGGTCACTGAAGGTTATAAATGCCTGAAATGCAGATTATCTCCTTGGGTCATTTTATTTTCTACCCTCAGCTTGGAGCCTTCCAAAGGGAAATGAGGTTTGTTGTTGTCTTTGCAGGAGTAGGGGCTGGTGCCCTAGCTACTGGTTTTGTTTTACTGATTTTTCCTCATCTTTTTCTCCTTTCTTCTTGCAAAAAGGTGCTTTAACAGGGATGTGAGGCGTACCCCTGAGACCCCAGCTCCAGCTGCTCTCCTCTTTTTGCCCTGAATCCCTTTACTTTATTAAATAGTTGCCAAGAATTGGGAAGAAACAAATTGGAAAACAGTCGATGTCATTTCTTAAAATTAGCAGTAGCTCCTCTTGATTGAGGCTGGAGGGGACTCTGGGAATAATCTCCCACTAAATGATGCTAACAATTCTATTAATAGAAAATTCCTTGTAAAACCCTGTAAGTGAGGTGATACCTGTGGTTTTCTCTTGCTCTGTGTTTTTTCTGGGCTGGGGGATGTTTGTCAGTTTGGGTTTAGTTTCTCATCTCCTTTGAGTAGTTTGGAGGAACTTTGCTTCAGCTCAGTCTGTGACAATGCCAAAGCTCTGATAGAGGACTAGCTGCTTAGCTGGGATAAATTGAGATCTCCGTTAATTTCAGTGCTAAATTAGACATTTTCTTAATTGTTTGTCCCATTTTCCACCTCTCTGACAAAAAGGCATCAAACACCCTGGCAGCCCCCTCCCCTGCGCCTCGGTATTTGGGAGCTCATTAGTTCA
Source organism: Falco rusticolus (assembly GCF_015220075.1). Classification (NCBI taxonomy): domain Eukaryota; kingdom Metazoa; phylum Chordata; class Aves; order Falconiformes; family Falconidae; genus Falco; species Falco rusticolus. Next base: position 16,432,691 of record NC_051187.1, on the reverse strand, counting down.
GAGGGCTGAGCTATACATCATCCAGCATTTCCTAATAGTCTTCTATTTCAGGACTAATTCCCATCAAAAAAGAGCTTTTATTGCATTAAATAAAACTTCAGGTAGTTCTGAGAATAATATTTCTCTAACGTTCAAGACCCAGGAAAAGTCTCCAGCCAAGTTGACGCTGTGGAATCATCGTGCAACTACAGACAAGGCAGCGGTGGTGGCTGCAGGTTTCTCTCCCTCACGCTTTTTTTATTTCCAGCTTTGCACCTTTAGTATCATTTTTGCTCTGTAGTTTGAAAGTTTGCTCTGTAATTTCTTCCTGACCCAACGGCACTTGCTTTTATCGGGTGTTCAAGCTGACCCAGGCACGCAGCAAGTGAAGTGTTTGTCTTGGTCGCGTGATGGCACCAAGCTGGCGGTGCCCAGCAGGCAGTGGGGACAAGCTCCGACTGCAGCTGGCACTGCTGCCCTCCTGCCAGGGATGTTCAGCACAGGGTGGCAGAAAGGAACGGGGAGCCCTGGTGTTTGCGTTTTTGTTGTGGGACCATCCCCTGTCAGTGGGGTTGGGGCACTGCAGTGGCATCCCCAGGCTGCTGGTGCTGGGTGAGCTTTTGCTGTGAGCAGAGAGGAAAGGGTTAACCAGGCCAGCGCGCCCTTTCCAAAAGCAGAGAACAAACTTCGGGGGTGCTGAGCTGGGACTTGCAGGAAGCTGTGAGCAAAGGAAGGTCGGCGGGGGGACCCCATCCTGTGCCAACACCAGCAGTGACGAGGCCATCGGGGAGCAAGTCCCCGCTGGGGGTCAGTGACGGCCCCGCTGTGTCCCCTGCCCTGTGCCTGCAGCAAACCCACCCTGTCCCCAAAACCCACCTCTCCTCCTCGCCGAGCTGTGCCCATGGGACACGGGATGGGCAGCGCCTCCCCACCGCCTTACAAAACTCCTTTAAAACTTAACAGTGGACAGTAATGAACCAGCAAAGGTTTATTGCCTATAAAGGATAAAATTAATGTAAGTTATCCTCATAAACTCTCCTGATTTGTGCTGGTCCTTTCTAGTCTGGCTGCGTGTCTCTGACAGCCTGTTCTAAATGGCTAATAGGGAGCTCTTAGGTCTTTACTGGAGTAGGTTAATTAGCAAGTACCAGCCTTGGTGTGGGTGGCATCTTCCGAGGGAGCCCAGGGCGCTGCCGCGGCCGATTCGTCCCATGGCAAAGCAGAGGCACCAATTACCATTTTAAGAGGCTTCCTCGCTTGGATACAATCTTTGGTAAATCTTTTTTTCTAATGACTGCTGGATCATAACAGGGTTTTTTTCCACTGTCAGTCCAGGCTGTGCTCCTGTTCCACCCACCTCTTCCGTGACCGACCAGCGGCGCTGAACTCCCCATCACAGGAATAATTCTTAGGGGGAGAGAAAAAACCCAAATCACACCTCATTTTTTCTCTAGTACGTTAGCTAAAACCAAAATGAGAAATTCAGCAAAAAAAGCACAGAAGACAAATATATAGAGGCATGTACCTCTGACTTATAGTCTGCAGCATGTTTTTACGGTGGTTACTTATTTTCAGTAAATTGATGAGGCTTAAAGGGGAAGCTAAACTTTTAGCCGATATATAGGTGAAATAATATTAAATTCCCATATTAAAGATCATCATTAACCTGTTTGTTTTTTATTGGGCCAACAGTAAACACAACAAGCTGTGAACAGTGTGTTCAATTATTACAATGAATATTCATAACACGCAGGACCTTTTGAGTAAATAAAGAGAAGAAATTGTTCTACGGTGATTGGGAGGTTGATAAGCAAAGCCTGGTCTTTAAATTGAGTGAGCAAAAATGAATTACACCTGCACTGTAAACCCTTGGTTTTGCAGTTGAGTTTTATATATATGTATATATTTAGGAAATGAATACACCTCTTACTAAGCACCTTATTAGAGTAATTTGTTTTCAGTGCTGGTACGTTTGGGATAACTTTGGTTTTAAATAGGAAGGGTGTTTGGCGCCTGATGCTGCGGCAGCGTGACTCGTGGTGCAGGCGGCATCACTGATGTGGGGCTGCGGGCTGAAGGGGTGCCTGGAGCCCCTCTTTCTCCCTGCTCCCCAAACCCCCACCTGGGGCAGCAGCTCCAAAGATGTTTTCTGCACTTGCTAGATATTTGGGGAGTTGGTTAAATAAGACGCCACGTAGGGACAGAGTGGAAATCTGCCCAGCTCCCTCCTGGGGGGCAGTGAGAGGTACCGCAGCGGTGCCTGAAGTCCTTTGTCCTCCATTGTGTGTAAGGGCACGTGTATGTTTAACCGGTACAGGAAGATATATGTTATAAAGCTCTCGATACAGACAATAGGATTGGATGCCATAAAGGGACGTGTGACTTGTGAATTAAGAGACTTGGTAACTTGTAGAATGATGGTTTAAAATGACTTTATTTTATAGCTAGTTTCTGCCATCTGAGTGATGTTGCATGTATTGGTTGTATTTATAACTTAATAGCTTTTCTCAATTTTATTATACTTTTTATGATACTTGTGGCTTTATGGTACTTCATAATTTTTCTCAGATTCATTAAATCCGCTTGAGGGTGGAGCTAATGGCAGAGCAGGTAGTGCGTTCCCAGCACCACGGAGCAGCCCGTAATCCCCCTGCAAAGCGCCGGAGCCAGCTTCAGGCTGAGCTCGGGATGCACGAGGTGCGCCCGGGGCTGCGGGTGGCAGAGGGAAGGGATGCAGCAGGTGACGTGGGTGACACTGGCACCCAGCCGCTGCTGGAGGCAGATCGTGGCAGGGCTGGGAGCTGCTGCCTGCCCATGGTCATCCTGCTGGTGAAGGTGACTCCATCCTGGCGGAGAACCACGCAGAGCATGTGGCGATGCTGAAATGCTGACGCCTCTAGACACCCATTCCCTTTGCAAACACGGGGTGGTGCGTTTGCACCCGGGCTTGGGCTGGGCTGGGAGCTCAGCCTGTGACAGCAGGAAAGAAACGGCATCTTTAAGGAGTTTAGGTTTTACGTTGTCCCGAAGCAGCAGGTCACAAAATCCCTGGGGCCAGGTATGGGGGGGGGGCAGCCCATCACAGCCGCACTGGGGGTCCCGCCTGGGGACTGGGAGGGGTGGATGCACCTGGCAGGCAAGGAGGCAGCCGGACAGTATTTCTTGTGCTCCTCAGTGTCTTCATGTCACAGGTGACCCCTGTCCATGGTGGGATTTCTCTTCTGAACCAGTTAAACCAGTCATTGGCTCCCATAAGCCTGGGGCAGGGGGGAGGGAAGCGTTACACTTAAGCCAAGGGTGTATTTTGGCAGCTTGGGCTTTGCTGTTGACAAAATTCTGTATAAATCCTCTGATTCCTGCATTAACCTCCAGCTCTGCTGCTGTTTGTTGTAACCTTTCTGGCTTGGGAGATGCCATGTACCAAAAGTGACATTTCTAAGTTTGAGGGCTCTGAATGGTTTTGGTGTTCAGCCCACACCCTGTGGTTTGGCTGATGCCAGCCCTTCCTGGCGGGCGACGGCATCTCACTGCGCTCACTGTGACTGTTGGTACGGAAAAAATATCTCTGCAGCTTGTCAGCTCCGGCGTTTCCTTCTGCGCTTGAAACTTGCCCCAGATGATGCTCAATTTAAGAAAACTTGGGTGTGACTCCGCGCGGGCGAAGCAGCAGGAGCCCTGTTGGCACAGCCTGGGCTGGCCATGGTTTCCCACCGGTGTGACAAGAGGGAGGTGACACTGGGGGCACCCGTCACCAGCCAGACACAGGCACCTGGCACCCACGGGAACGGCCAGACAGCTTCTTGGGGTGTTCGCAGCTCTCCTGCAATGGGGCTTTCAGTCCTAAAATAGTAGTTTTGGGGACAAAAATAGCAGCGTCTTGTCATTCTGTGGGGTTTTTCCCCTTTCTTTTTTAAAAAAAAAAAGGCAACCAACCTCGGGAGCCCTCAGATATCACCACTGCTAAACAAAAATACCATTTTTGTTAGTGCTGAAATAGAGGGCAAGCTGCAGAAAAGCTGCGGGCCCCCGAGGGCAAGCACCATGAATTTGCGGTGCCCACCGAGCCCGGGCGGTGACTGGACCTGGAATCGCCCTCGTGGAGGAGAGACCCTTCCCCCGAGAGGCAAATCACATCGCTTTGATGTATTCCCCATGGATTTGGATTCTTTTGTATAGTTTAAAACAATTTAATTCCAAATCCCACTTTCCGGAAAATGGGAAAAGATGGAGTTGACTTCTCGAAGAAGGTCTGTGTCCCCATGGGAGGCTGGTGGCAGTTTGGGAGGGGAGGGGGACATCGGACCCCCTCACCTTGCCTTCCTCTACCTATTTATGATCCCAAGAGATAACGTGCTACCCAGCTCCGCTGCAGCCTTCATTACAAGCTGTTGGTCTGCGGGACCGCAATGCATTTATAATTTTTATTGTTATATCTTTTAATTTTATTTTGCTTTCCTTGCTGTCTCGGAGAAGGGAAGATAGGAGTCCATATTTATTACAGAGCAAACGATCTACCTCTGCGAATGTATGTATCAGTTAATTTAATCTCACCAGTTTTATTTAAACTGTTTTTCCTTCCTTTCTTTACTTCCCTCCTCCTATCCCCCCCCTCTTCCTCCTCCTCTTGGTGCAAGGTGATCAGTTTGTTTAAAAAAAAAAAAAAAGGGGGGGAAAAAAAAAAGGAAAAAAGGCTGGAAAGTAAAACTATCCCGTGCCTTTTATAATCTGTATTGAAAAGGCTTTTTCTGGTTGCTACGGAATCGCTCTGCCTTTCACTGCTTACGCCTGTGTGCCTCCCGTGGCCCCCGTCTGATTGACATTTACAAATTACCAAGCTGAGAGTGTTCAATCTTTGACCCGTGTGTTTCTATTCAGCAATGAGTGAGATTTGCAAGCATTTTGTCATATAATTACTGCAAATCCCTTGAAAATTTCCACAACAACGCCTAGATGAATGGTAATTTGTGCAGACAGCCGCTGGTGCCTTTACAATACACTAAGATGCAAAACAGTCTAATTTTTTTTTTTCCCTAAGATTTCTGGGGGAAAAATGTTCTGCATGTGAGTGTGTTGTAAAATATTTGGATTGTTAGATTTATTTGCTTACACAGCCTATACTTGTGCTGATTTTATTGTATTGACTGTATGCATTTTTTTCCTCCCATTCTACAGTTTTATTGTGCATTGGTCATATGCATACATCACCCGCATTGTTCTCCAGGAAATTTATTCCACCTTTCAGTGTGCTCTTGATAGGACTTATTGCATTACTAGTTAAGTGCTGAGATTTGCTACTACAAAGATTTGAAACAGCCCCTTGTAATGTTTATTTGCCAGACATGGCTGAGATCATATGTTTTCATAACACTCGGAGTACACCTGCATTTCAGCAGCTGGCAGGGTTGGTCCGTGCAGGGTTTGGTCTGTGGGATGGCCTGGGTCCATCTCCAAACTGGGGAGCTGAGGGGGAGAGCATCAAAGACCCAGAAGGAGGTGGATGTCCAACACCTGTTGAAATAATCATATTTATTGATTTATGGCTTACTTATATATATATATATCTCACAGTATGGCTGCACGTGCGTCGATGCACACCTGCACGTGTTGGGCAAGCACATCCAGCCATCGACGTTTCACAAATAGTGGCAAAACCACATGAAGCGCGGTGCTTCCCAGGGCTGCGACCTTCCCTGCCCATGGGACACCGCGCGTCCCTGGGAAGAGGTACCAGGAAAACCGGGGCCAGCGATGGCTGCGGCACCAGCACCTGCGGGCTTCCCCCCCGTGCCAACGCTGTGCCTCGGGGTGCCAGCCAGGGCTGTGCTGGCAAGCCCTCGCCAGGGCACGGGAGTTGTGTCTAACCTGGAATGAAGGATTTAGATCTTGGCTGTGGGAATTCCGGATTTCGATCTCTATTTTACAAGAAGCTATTTTTGCCAATGATGTTTTTATGGAGTTTAGTAAGAGTTTGCCTTTGAGCAACACTCTCAATTCATTCAAATCACTGTTTCAGAATTCCCCTACACTGATGCATGTATATGTTTATATTTGTGTGTGTATAGATGTATATATACGCACGCTGCTGGGGCTGTGGCAGTGGGAGTCTTCGCAGGCTTTGGCTCTTAGAGGGGCCTGTGCTCACTGCCTGGCATGAGAGTAATGATATAGATTTTGTTGTTCCTTAAAAAGAAAACAGCTTTGCAAGAATCATTTGCATGGTGGGTTTTTTGTGTTTTGGTATTGCTTTTGTTTCCTGTCTTCTAATGCTGGCTGGGTCTCTGACCCAGGTGTCACTGGGCAGGGGCAGATGCCTCTGCTTTTCAGTTTATTTAACGTGAGGTCCCTGTGCCCATTGCTGGTGCCATCACCTGGAGAGTTATTCCGGAGGGTACAAAACTAGACGTGTTTACCGAGGTGAGCAGAAATAGGGAAAGGGCTGATGGGGGGTGTGAACCGAGCCAGGGGCTCAGGTGGGTCTCAAGAACCATTCCTGGAGCAGGTTTCCGAGCTGTGCCCGCAGGCAGGAGCCCCCTGGCAGAAGGGTGCTGGTGGTGGGGCTGGCTCGGGCGCTGGAGCCAGGCTGGCACGTGGCCGCACAGCGTGGGGTGGCTCGTCCCCCCGCAGCCAGCGCTCGTGCAGAGTGTTTCGATACCTGGAATGAAAAACACATCTAAGTCCCACGTATTATTATTTATTACTACTGTAGTGTTCTCGCCGAGTCAGCCTTGACTGCACTGCAGTATTTTCCTTTTGCTGAGGAATTTCCTCTCTTGTCTTTCCGAGTGATTATCCCAAACCACAGCGAGCAGCAGTAAACCGCGGATTTCAAGCTCTGGGAGCCGTAAATGGTAAATGCACGTCTGCTTGTTCAAAGCCAGGTTTGCACGTGTGACTTGGGTTTGAGGTATTTTCTTTGGCCACTTTCAAATGCTGCATCCCAGCAAACCGTGGGTTCTGGGAACCCAGCAGTGGGGAAAAAAGGGGTGGGATGGGAAGAGACTTGCGTGACATAACGTGCGCAGGATCGTCCGTCTTGAGCTGCTTCGCAAGAGCGCGGGCGAGCGACGTGCGCCGGGTCACCGTGACGGATCGCAGGAAGAGTTCAGGGACTGCAGCATCTGAACAAACCGCTCTTGTCATTAGGTTGGAAATGTAATCTCTGCAAAAGAAGAGGCTATGGTAGACTTAGCAAGATCTGTTCACGTTATGGGAATTTAATGCACCTGGTAGAAACTAACTGCAGGTCATCAGTTTTTATTGGCATAGTGCAGACATGCAGTGTGATGAACTGATCTGGCAAAACATTAACAAAGATAAAAAAAAATAATCCTAGGTCGGGTTTTGTAGCGGGCATCATTGAAATCCGAGCAAATACTACTCTTCAGATACTTGTCTGTTCATCCCCGGTAATTTCTGCTGCTGTGCTGCTGATGTAGATGGTCTTTTATACAGAGTTCGCAGATAAATTTTTGTCTGACACATATCTAGAACTTATATAGTCACCTACTAATTTAAACCAATTTGCCCTAGGTGATGGGTGAATACACTTGAAAATTAAATGGGTCTGATTTAAGCATCCCTTCTCTGAAGCCAAAGATTATATAATTAAATTAAAAGAAAATGTGTTTTATAATAAACTGTATTTCCTCTTGGCAAAATCCAATTTTGAAACAAGATTGTAATATCATATCTAAAAATGTTTTCCCATGGGTATTACCAGTCTATTTCATTTAATTGTTTTCACCCATCATATTATGAGCTTTCAAAGTAGTGGAATGAGTGTGGTTTTTACAAAGAACAAGGGAGGAAATGGCAGGGAGAGGGAAGGCTGGCTCCTTTCCCAGGAGGGTCTCCTGCAGGACCTGGGGGGGACACCCCCCACCTGCCCCTGGCTGTCGGCTCCTCACCCAGGGTGGTGGTGGGTGATGCTGGGGCCGGCGCACACAGACTCTTAGCTCAGGTCAGAGCCCGATGGCCATGAGGCCCTTTGGATAAACCTGGATTTTGGGGACCTGTGACTGGCCCTTGGCATCCCGGGTTTTCCTTCTGTGGTGAAGCTCTGGGGTAAGAGGAAGCTCAATGAGCCGTACTGTAAAGATTTTGCACTTAAGGAGAAAATATTTAACACTGGGTTTGAGCTGCTGGGAGCGCTCCTTCACCAGCACGCCCGTTTGTGTCAAGGCACAGGGGTTTGGTAATGCCGCGGATTTCCCTGGGTGTTCCCCAGCACATGGATGAGCGGGATCAGGCCCCCAGGGTGAGAGGGACCTGTTGTAGGGCCGGCAGCTCCTTGGGAGGGATCCCCATGGGTACCACAGCCATCCTGCGTCCCACCAACTGCTCCAGCCTTGGGGGAGGGCAAATGCCACATAAATGCAGGGTATGTTTCAAGTGAAATATGAGCCAATTCCACCCTTAATTAATATACTCGTTTTCTTCTATATACTTTTATCTGTTCATCTATTGTTCCAGCACAGTGACAGCACTGCACAGGGAGATAGGTATCACTTTCAGTCTTGCACATCTAATCGATGCAGCTGACGATAATTTTGAGCCAAGATGATGGCAGCTTAGATGCTTCCAATTTGGTGTGGATTTCACAAAGTTTGGCAAAATGCTTCAACAAAACAGTAAGAAAAGCTGGAGGTGTGCGGGCAACCTTCGCTGCCCTGCTCCCAGCAAACTCCACCATCGCTGCCGGCTTTGCTCTGCCGAGGGGCTGGGAGGTACCGAGAGATGGGGCCAGAGAGCGGCATCTCTGTGTCTCCGCTCCTCGTGGGTCCCCACTGGACCCATTTATTTCCTAGATGGGAATGGGCCTATTTATTATAACCAGTGATACGTTAATCATGGGCAGAGGAGTTGGAAACAGGCCCAGCAACAATAAGCAAAAGTGTCTGCGTGAGAGCTCAGCGTGAATCCTGCCCTGCTCTCACTGTGAAAGCAAACACCCTTCTGCTGCGAGAGCGGGTCACAGGTGCCCTCACCTCCCTCATCTCACCTCTCGGCTTTTTTTCTTTTTAAAACCTTGATTCTGTTCTTAATTTTTTTTTTTTTTTTTTTTTTTTTTTTTTTGCCCAGGGGTGGATGCCCCAACAGCGTAGGGCTTTCCTCCGGGAGGGGCATCCCTGGTGCCCTGGTTCCGCAGCCGCTATGGGGTTTCCTTGGCAGCTTTGAGCATCCTCACCATGGCAGGCAGGACCAGGGCAGCAGGGCACAACCGCCTTGCTCTTCTGTACCTTACCCCCATCAAAGCAAACTAATCTGCTCTTCTGCTGGAAAAACTTCCCAGGACTTGTAGACTTTTTAATGTGGGGGGTTACAGGGGTGCCCCACACCTCAGGAACCACGGAAGCGGTGCCAGCTGCTTGGTGATGTCCTGGGTGCCCACCGTCACCTGGGGCCCCCCCAGATCACATTCAGGGAGCTGTGCTGAGCAGGGCTTCCCGGGGTCTGCGGCACTCGGCGGCCTCATTAAATCCTTCAGAGCCTTTATCAGGGACAAAACCGTCGACTTTCTGGGAAAACGTTGATTAAAGTAACAGCGAGCAGGAGTTGAAAGGCTAATATTATCAGTTTTAGCTCGCTGGGGTGGTGTTTGCCTGAGGTAAAACAATCTTGCAGCGGAGCGCGGTGATAAGTGATGCTGTGCCTGAGCCAGCCAGGCTGTACGAGGACGTGGCACGGGCACCCGGGGGCATCGGGCTGCGGAGGGGAAGGATGGGGGTATTTAGACGGGAAGGGTTTTCTGTGGGCGTTCGGCTGCTGTCAGCCATTTTAGGTTTCTGAATCCTATTTCCCTGGTGCTTCCAAGAGAAGCTTTTGGGGGAGTCCCCAGCTAAAACTCAAATTTGCATTTAAATGGAGATTTTTTTTTTTTTTTTTTAATGAGCACGATGCATGGGAGACTAAGACTATTAGGTTTCCTTGTGGGAGAGTGCAGAATTCTCTCACCTTTTACATCCCACCCCCTCCCCAACTCCTTTAATGCACACTTTAAATTAGACATTAAAAAAAAGGAATAGTGCGTCTTTAAGGAGAATATAATCATAAACAAATAAGTCTCGTTGCCCTTGCAGCAGAACTAATCTTCCCTCAGCTGAGCTGTGATATAGATCAGTAACAAGAGCCACGCGCAGGGGGTTCCTTTGAAATGCATAATACCTCCTCGTATAAATTGGAGTTGGTGTGATGGAGCTGTGAGATGACATATTGTGGCATGACCCCTCTCTACTGATTGTGGGTGAACCCTGCAAAGGTAAATCTAACACGGCGCACACATCAGACAATTTCATTTTCATCACCCAGGGACAAAAACATAGCAACAGAATCTTTTCAAATGATAATCTGCATGCTAGGCGGAATATTTTTCCTTTCCTGCCCTCCTTTTTTTTTTTCCCTTTTTTTTTTTTTTTTTTTTTTTTTGCATGTTCAATTCATGGTGCAGGTGAAAGGAATTATAAATTGCTTCCAAAGTTCATTCATTCCCTTCTCATTCTTCCCTTTCTTTTTCTCCTTCTGCTTTTGTTCTCTCTCCCCCTTTTTCTTCTTCCCTTTCTCCTGCCTTTGTCTCCTTCTCTTTTGCTTTTTATCTTACCTCTCCCTCTTATGTTTATTTTTTCTCTTATTTTATCTTTTCTTTTTTCCTCTTCTTCCTCTTTTTGTCTTTTATTCTTTTCTTTTTTTTTCCCTCTCTCCCCCTCCTTTTTTCTCCACCCCCCCTTTTTTCCCCTCCCCCCCCCTCTTTTTTTGGTGTGGGTTGGTTTTTTTTTTTTTCTTTCTCCATCTAAAAGTTTGGCTATGTGTGTGTGTGTAACTGATTCATTCTTCTCATCCCCTCAGGGACATTCCAGTAATAATGATTTATAGGAGTGCAAAAATCTGTGCTCTTGCTGTTACCAACTAATATCCCTCCTACTCTCCAAAAAGGGAGTTTTCTTGTAGAAGATCTCTCTGTACAAAACCTTCTCCCCTGCTTCTCTCTGCTCCCCCCTTCACCTTCATGTGCTTTTCCATTCGAGTATTAGGAGTAATCATGCAGTTTGCATCATGCTGACCAGGAATATATAGTCCTGCAACACCATATCTCATCTAGAACTAGTTACAGTTGACTAAAATGATGCTATAGCTGGTCTTTGTTCTTGTCTCCAGCGGTTTTGTGTTAGGCTCTATTCTTTTGAGGCTAAGAACGGTTTAGAAAAATCCCCTTTAATGTGAAATCTCTAATTTAACTTAAACCGTTCCCCTTCACAAATCAAGGTGTGTTTGCAAACCATACGCAGCCACCAGGTGAGATGTGAATTGTCACTCCGCATCCAAGAGGCGCAGCCGGTGGTTTGTGTAAACCCGACGGCTTTGTAGTGGTGGTGGCTCCGCTGCCTTTGCTGGGGCTGAGGCGCCCCGGTGCCACCGGGCTGGTGCTGGCATGGAGCTCATGGGGGCCGGGGCAGCGCTGGTGCTCGGCAGCCCCGCAGGCACTGCCTCCAGCAGGCACAGCCCGCTGGGCTCCTGTGGCAGACAATTGCGTTCAATATCAAACCAGCCAAATACATTACACCGAGCGGCGTGTGCCAGGACAGGTTCAGGAGTGACCTGCAAAGCCCTGGTGAAGAGGTGCCAGTTGTAGTGCAGAGTACTCTTGTCCAGCCATTTTTTACTGCTACTATTTTTATTCATTAGTTGCTCTGTTCATCTGCATGCCAGCAGTGGCTTGGGCTGGCCCTCTGTGGAAGCGGCTGCGATGCTCTGGGCCATCCTATCCTCCATGTAGCAACCGCAAGGTGCTGGGGCCAGTTCTGCAGGGACCGCTGGTGTCTCTTGTCTTCTCCCTGTGGGATAATTGCTGGTACAGGCAGAGCAGTTCTGGGGGTGGCACAGGGTGGGCATCACGCTGGGTGTCCGGCTGCCTTCCTGTGCTGTCCCCCCCCACTTGGCTGTGGGGAAGCCCAGCCCTGGAGGGCGCAGGGCAGGGACCTGGGCGCTTGGTCCTCTCATGGCTTTTGGGACAGCCCCATTACTGACTTGTCTGTGCCTTGGTTTCCTCACCACTATAGTATATTCCTGGGATATCTTCATTTTAATTTACAAAGTGATGCAAAGAGCTTAGTGATCTCAGACGCCACAAGCTCTTACCCCCTTGAGGAGGAGTTCTGCAGGCACAGGGAGACACCAGTCCCACTTCGAAAGAAAAAATGGACAGAGCACGTAGATTTTTGCTGCATTTTGCATAACTACCCTTTACAATTAAATAACCCCACCCCAGCCAGCATCGACAGCACAGCGGGAAGGCTTAAATCTGCTCACAGATTAGGGCCATCATGGGCCCGTAATCCCATCACTGCCTCCTCGTCCCTGATGCCGAGTGACACAGCTATTGTACGTGTAAGGGAGTGACACAGAGATGAGTTTGTCGGTTCCACCTAGTGTGATTGCCATTTTCTCCTCGCAGAGGAGAGGAATGAAATTGAAGGAGAAAAGGTCAGAAAGCCCTGGTCATCCTCTCCCCTTCTCCCAAATCACTTGTTCCTCTGGATGGAAACAAGAAATGACAGGTTCCCGTGCCACTTGGGATGCAGGCAGCCCAGAGTAAAACAAAAAGGAAAGCCGGTTGGAGTAGGGGTGGATAGCAATGAATGTAGCCTGTTAATAATGCATTTCAAAGGCACGGGATCCTGGTTATTGTTCATGGCATCTGCTAACACCAAAGTGGCAGTGACAAGTTCTTTGATTAGAAAGAGGTCCCCACCACCTCCTCCCTCCTGCCCCTGTGGAAGGGTTTGTGGAAAGCACCACCCTCTGCCTAAAATCCCCGCTGAATGCTGCTGCGGCATGGGTGTGCGTGTCAGTTGGGGAAATGGATTTTTCTTGTCTTCTGTTTCCACTTTGGTGTGGAAATATCTCAGCTCAGGTCCAGGAGAATCTCAGCCTGAGAGCACTTTTTGCTGGTTTTTCCCCTTCTTTTCCTCATTCCTCACAAATTTTTCAAAGGAGGAACCATAATGATACCATCCATCCTCCTCCTAATTTCAGTGCACATTGGCACACACCTTTTAAATCTCAGGGCATGGGTTAACCATTGAAAGCCAATGCAATCAGTGACGGTATCCCTGAGTAGCCATTGACCATACTCTGGGCAACCTCCACTACCCAGGTGGCTGGCCCTGGGACAGTGCTGGGAGCCGTGCGAAGGAGGTGGGGAGCACTGCCAGGTCATGTTTTCTCAGGTGGAGATTTAATCTTGGTGGTGTTTGTGTCATTTGTGGTTATTTGCTTTAATTGTTGGATAATTGTTCATTCTGTCTACATATATTTTGAGAATGTGCAAGAGGAGGTGGTAAAAACTCCTGGAAAAGAAGTAGCTGCACCCACTGTGTTTGGGAGATGTGGGCTGAGGCAGCATTTGTGTCCTCCTGTCTACAAACTACCCTGCCCAGTTCTTCATGTTGACTGCCCTGAAGTTATCCCTTGTGTAAAGAGCACCTCACCAACGTGCTTTCCAAAGTAAGAAGCATAATCAGTTTGGACTGTTCCCTGTTAATTGTTTTTCTATTTTTATGCAAACAAGAAAATCCTCACGTGAATCTTCTAAAATATATTATTTTACAACCAAGTGCTTTTATTTGGGTTTCAGGGAGAAAGCACTGCTCTGCGAAGACCAGAGAGCTTCACCATCAGAGAAACCTGCACCAGCAGCCTGAATCCTGCAGCCGTGCTGATGTGAGCAGATGTCCATAGGGATGGTGCAGAGGACACGTGCACATGGAGGGATGCGGTGTGCAGAGCCCCGTCACAAGTGCTGGCAGGGCAATGGGGGCAATTGGGTGTTTCATAGGGAGCACTGGGGCGGCTTTGCAGGTGCTGAGCCACTTTGCTACCACACCTCCAGGGGCAAAATGGAAATAAGAATGCTCAGAGCATTGGTACACATGGGCTTGTTCCTGAGATCCTGCCTGTACCATGGGTAGAGGGTCTGGCTGGAAACCCCAGCTCAAACAGGCTGTTTTTTGAGGCTGGAGCAGCAAATGCAGAGCTCTTCAAATGGAGAAAGGCAACCTGAGGTGGAAGAGGTGAGGCCTAATGCCACAGGTCTGCAGGACCTCGTCGCAAAACAGGATGGAGAAGGAGATGATGACAGGTACGGGAGTTGAAAAGAAGTTGCTGTGGGATTGTCTCCATTGAGGCAGGCAAGAAAACCCAGCTCTGTAATCCCTCACCTAGCTGCAAAGCTATCCAGAAAATTATCTTCTTTTAATCATATTTTTACTTATAACTCTTCCCCAGGTCCCTCTGGGATGTCTTTAATAGGTTGCATGGGGTTTTTTTCCTTGCTTTCTATTTGTTGAGAAAAGAAACTTTTTCACAGGAAACATGGGGAAAAAAATCCTGCCTTTTTCTGGTGGAAAAATAAGTGCCTGTTTTGTTCATCTCTATTTCTGTGTAAATAGCATTGTTAAGAAGAGAAACTGTGCCTGGGGTGTGCAGAATCTTACCTGTTTCATAGACAAAAAACATGACTGACAGCATGAGTTCAATGATTTTACTGCTTCTGAGTCAGAGAGGAAAATGCAGAAATAGGAGAACGAGAAATGCACACTGTCCAGGCGGAAACTGTTTTCCCAGCATCATGATTTTTCCTGAGAACTGAAATCAGCAGACATGGGGGCTGGAAGGACATGGGTTTGCAGTTGGCAAGCTGGGGCTAAAATACTCACAGATGTAAGTAATAAAGCCTGTGCTATGTTTAGAAGAACAGCATAAAAAGTTACCAGCAACAAAACCAAGGGACAGGCTCCCTCTCCTCAGTGGTGGTGGCCAGTGGCTCGGTGGGGTACCTGAGCCTGGGCAGGTTTGAGGTTTGCTTCCTTGGCTCAGCCGCAGGCAGAGGCTGTCTGCTTGAGTGGGTTTGCAGAGGAGGCTGATGCCAGGCTCTGGGAGATGCCATGGGATGCTTCTGCTTTGAGTTCATTTGCTCCTGCTGAATGCTTGATTTCTCCTCTTTGTTCCAGACTCGGTAGACGTAGTGGCTGGAGGGGCCTTCTGTAGGTGTTTCTACCTGGTTTTAAATAAAGTGAAAGAAGAGGCAACAGCAAATACAATTCAGATTGGATGTAAGAAAAACACTTCTTTAATGACAGTGACCAAGCTCTGGAAGAGATGCCTGGAGGTGTGAGGAATCTCCATCCTTGGAGAGTTTTAAAATTCACCTGAAGAAGGCCTTGAGCAGCCAGATCATCCTTGAGGCCACTGACTTTCTGCAGGAGCACCGTCTGTGCAGGAGCACTGTCTGTGCAGGAGATCAGG
The DNA here is from genome assembly GCF_015220075.1 of Falco rusticolus. Taxonomy (NCBI): domain Eukaryota; kingdom Metazoa; phylum Chordata; class Aves; order Falconiformes; family Falconidae; genus Falco; species Falco rusticolus. Next base: position 16,417,412 of record NC_051187.1, on the reverse strand, counting down.
GTTTGGAAGGTGATTTACAGCTGAGTAATTTGGCAGAGTGCTGCTAATGTGCAACTGTGCTAAAGCCACTCGTGGGAAGCCATGTTGGCTGCAACACAGTTTTTGGGCTCTTTTGCAGGCAGCCTTGCTGGTGCGGGCAGGATCAGATGCCACCCAGTACCTCCACATGCTCACCATCCACCTCGGACATGAGCAGCACAGTCCTTCCCTTGCTGGCGAAGGTGGATGAAGCCCATGGGTGAAGCTCTGTGCTTGGAGCTAAGCATTTGCTCAGGTGTGTTTTTCTTTTTGAGATCAAGATGCCTTCCAGATGCCTTTATTCAATGCCCAGACTTTATGGTGTTGGTTTCTTAACCAAAGCCAGACTAAACCAGAGCTGCTGACCTGCAGCTGCCTGCAGTACAAACCCAGCAGCGAATGTGCCTGAGCTATCAGAGGTCTCCATGGCAGGTCTGCTCTACAGGCAGGAACTTTTCAACCACTGAGCCCTCCTCTCCCTGCGTGCTGCTATTTCCATGCTAAGCTGTACGGTTATAGATTTTAAGATAAGGTGCTTTTGTTTCCCAGTTCTGAGTTACCATTTGAAACTGATATGACAGGCCTAAGGCTAGTATAGATATTTGTTACAAGTTCCCATTTCGCAGACGTGTCACCAGTCAAATAGCCTCCCTCCGTCTGAGCCTATTTACTCTCTCGAGGATCTATTTTTAAAAGTTATTAGCAGATTACTGTTTTTCTATCAACCTCAGGCACCAATCTCCCAAAGATACTATTGTACTTTAACAAGGTGCATTTGATAATCCTCAGATAAAGGCATTGAAAATGGGGGGTGGGGGGAGAAGCTCTTGCACTGATTTATCTAAGGGACATGGGCTAGAAAAGGGTTAAACATACTCATGTTTCTAAATGGCTGAACTACTGTATGTTGTAGTTTTCAACTGCAAATCATCTTTAATAGCAGACATCACGGGATGGCTCATTACATTAAGCTATTTTTCATGCTATCTCCTGTAATATCCTTTAATCCAATGCGTTTCAAATCACCTCAGGCTAAAATAAGAGACATAGCGATGTAATAGCCTAGTGTATTAGTGGGTTAATTGCCCTGTTGTACTCTCTAGTAGATATCTCTGGAATGAGTTCTATATTAATTGTAAATTGCTTAATACATTTAACTCCTTGAGCAGCTTGGTCCTCTGCTATGTCTTTAATGAATGAGAAAACTTCTGAGTTGTAAATAGTTGTTTTCTGGTGGCCAGCACCGCAGGGTGCCTGGCCCTTCCCAGGTGAGCACTAAGCACGCACATCATCCGCTCCGCACACAGGAAGAGTCATCCCGGAGCACTAAAGGGAAATTATTGCTTCTTCCTGAAAGCTGCAAAGTTCTGCCCCAGCCCTGCAGCCTGCAAAGCCACAGAGCAGAGACTTGCTCGGAGGGTGGTCAGTGGCCAGCTTCTACATCACGATCTGCAGAGGTGCAGTGCATTACACTGTGGCTATCCCCAAATTGGACAATCGGAGATGCTGTGTGGGTGGGTGGGGGTGAAGGGAAGGTTTAAATAATACATAAGATTTCAAGCTTTCATCTTGCTAGTGCTGTGGCCAGAAAGGGAAGACGAATGAAATGCTCTGCAGCTCTGTCAGAGGATGCAGCAGCGGGTCACTGACACATACGGCTCTCAAAGTATTGCCCATAATGTGCAGTAGCTAGTTTTCTAAAATTACTTTTGCAGCAGTAGGCAGACATGTCCACAGATTTGCAGTCGCTTTTCTGAAGATTGAAACATAAGTGTCAGCGGGCTACTGGAGGGTAATGTCACTAATTTCTTTGGATTGCTCCCAGTTTGTGTCGGGGGGTGGAAGAAGGAGCAGGCACAGTGAAGGCTGGAGGGGTTTGTATAATTTGCAGGTGAGACGTTTATTTATTTCTTCTGGGAAATTCTGGTTTCTAAAAATCCTGGCAAAAATGTTACTGTCGATTTAAAGGAAAGGCACAGAGGAGGAATGCTGAAAAACTCCTTGCTTTGAAAATTTAGAAGAAACTCTTTCCTGAAGTGCCACCTATTGCTTAAAACCAGCAGTGTCGCAGCAGCGGTGGTACGGAGCCCGCAGGTCAGCGGTCTGGATTTAACCTATGTGACTCAAAGTCCCGTCCACCTGATCTACCTGACCTGAACTGTGCAGCTCAGTCTGCTCCCCGGTGTGATGTGGCCATGCCGCAGCAGACTGGCTGTGTTACGGATCTCTTTTCTACATCTTCCATCTAAGATAAATATACTACTCATAAAGATGTAATTCAGGAAGCCTTTCATAACACACTTAACTTTAAACATACGCTCAAGATCCAGTACTTTTAACAGAGCAGTGTTTAATACTCCTTTCAGCTGAAGTGTTTAACAGAACAGATGCTTTGCTTTTGCTTTGTAACAGGGGGGCTCACACAGGTCTTTCCCATGCTGGCCTCCCTGTGCTCCTTCTGATGGAGAGCCTGAGCAGGCAGGCAAAGGGGTGTGCGTGTACCATTCCTGCATTGGGGTGGGAAACACAGTGTAACGCAGGCTTTCACCCCTGCAAGCTTTCTGGAAGTTTTCCTGATGGTACTTCCATGCAGATCTCTGAGGTGAGGGTGCAGTATAGCTCCACTGTCTGTGAGGAGAGATGTGACATCACTCACTGCCATCACATATGGAAGCTCAGAGATTTAAATTCGGATTTTCTGAGCTACCCTGCACTGTCTCGGACTCCTGCACACATGCACACACACAGAGATAAGATTATTATTAATACTCATAAAATTCCCATAACTTCATATATGATTACTGCATATTATAACACCCAAGTAGAAATTTCCATTGCTAATTAGAGAAGGCTAATACTAAACTCTCATAGGTGGAGATTTGTTTGGAAATTAAGCCTCAGTAATGCTATTTGTCCTTTGCAGCGAAGCCATGGAACGGGGAGATGATGAAGTGGGCTCCCTGTGCTCGCCTGGAGGAAAGCTGGCAGCGGGCAAGGAGCACGGACTCTTGCTCAGATGAAGTCAGCTAGAAATTACCCTGGAAATCAGCATCTCCTTCAGTCACCTTTGTTACAAATGCAGCATAACCGAAAGGTTGCCTCATTCCAGTGCCATTGAGGCTTTTTTTTTTTTTGCTGTAAGGTAACTGTACTGACTTCAGTGGAATTACTTCTGATTTATACCTTGGGAAGTGAGAGAGGAGCCAGACACATCGGGTAATTCTGCTCCAGTATTGCCTGTACCCATTAACAATTCCTTGCATTTACATGAATAGTTGGTTTGGGCTAAAATAAATATCATCCCTCTGGTTTAAAACATAATGCAAAGATATTTGTGAGACAATCTGAATGAAAATTTCGTAACTTGTAGAGGAACATTTCTGTGAAACTAGGGAGCCAGTTGTTCTTCGAAGGAAAGACTCAAACTGCTTAGACTGCTGGAAAAAAAAAATCCATCAAGTAATTCTCTATCTATAAAATAGGTGGTAATGCAATCTGAGCTTAATTTTGATGGCACACTGTACTTCATAACAGTGACAACACCTTAAAAAATGTAATGAAAAGGCCTGATTTATTACTGAAATAATCCATTTAGCACTCCAATAAATAAAGGGAGAAAATACAACCAATGTTTCGGCAGAAGGGAAAAAAAAAGAAAAGAGAGAAAAATTGCAATGCATAGCAGTTTTCCGTAAATGCATCCAGAGACTGTGGCCACATGTTTTGGGGTTGATTATTTTTCTGAAGACAAATATAAATTCAAAGTTAATTTGAGATTTAGGCCTGATGGATGTCCACTCTGCATTTTGATGTACTTTTAAAAACAGCAGCCCTGTGACTCAGTAAGACGAGGACCGGATTTGACTGACGAAGGGGAGGAGAAAATGCTAACTTACTGCCTTACAAATATTTGATTTTGAATATGCTCTCATAGCCGTTATTAAGTGCAAAGCAAACATATTTTCGCCTCATGCCAAATTTGTTTTAATAACATGACGTTACTTCTGCAAATGTCAGCTCCAGCCTCTCTCCATTTCAGTGGCACTTGGCCCACAGTGAAGACTGGCAGGTTTTATACTCCCTCTACATCACTTCTATTAATCTGTTTAATATGCTACAGGACCTGGCAGTGGCAATGACAGTAAAAGCAATAAAATCCTCACGTGGCAGATGTTTGCATTCGGGTACAGTGTCCTGAATGGCATGCTGGAGAGATGAGCTGCCATTTCTCTATAGATGAAGAAAAACTTTCCAACACAGAAACCATTTGGCAGAATGAGTTGACTGAGGAGGATGCTGGACTCTGATAGCAAAAGTTTTAAGGCCACGCTGGACCAAGTCTTGAGGAAGGATGCAAGAATGCTGTGAGTGTGGCTCCACAGAGTCTGCTGCTGTCAGCTGGGAATGGTGTTAGTGGTAACAGCCGTGGTAAAGGGGTTCTGCACATCCCCAGCACTCTGGATGACATAAAGCCATGGCTCAATAACACCCTCCTCCTGGCTATTCTGGGGGCTAGACCGAGAGGTGTTGGCTGAACCTCAGCACACACGAGGATGTGTTGTGTCCCCATCTCCCAGCCCGGGTCTCTTGGTGTTTGCATCAGCCAGTGCTGCATGCCACTTCTGCAATCTTAAAATGAATGGCAAGCACTACCAGTGAAAAAATTAGGGGAGAAAAAGGAGCAAACTGCTGCCATGTGGCCCTTTTTGGGGGGATATTTTGCTGTGTGGCCTCGGAGTGTCCTCCATTGGTGGCTTTGTCCCTTGTGCCCGTGTCTCGGGCAGCCGAGGCTGGAGGAATGGCTCCAGTGCCTGCATCCTGCTGCACCCTGCCCAGCCCTAATTGGCCTGTTTGTTTTGCCATAAGTGATTCCTGCCTGTCTTGGGGTGGATTGTTTTTCACACCATTAAATGAAGTTCTGCTGTATTGATCCCTGTTTTTCCAATTTGAAGCCTGAAAAGTGATGAAGACATTTTCTTGTTTTCTCATGTACTTTTCCCTCAGTTCATTTAGGTGACCTGTCTTTAGTTCCTTGCTCTGCTCGCTGTAATTGCTTCTTCAGAGTAATGTTACACCGTAAGTGCGGTACTGCAGGCGTGGTATGTTTTTATGGAAGGATGAAGGAAGGCGAGGTTGAAGTCATCAACCAATATTAACTGTGGAAGGTTTGTCACAAATGACATCTCAATAGCAGTGTCTCAGTGTCTCCTGCTGGAGCCTCAGTAAAACAGTGCAGAGGATGAGGGCAGGACCGTGGGACAGCTTTGTCTCTTCAGGCTACTTAGGAGCATGGAAATGCTTTTTTCTTTTTCTTTTTCTTTTTTTTTTGCTTAGGAGATGGAAAATGCTGTGGAACATTATTTTCCTTTGGGCATAGATACTGTCATTTGTGTCCTCTTTGCCTTTGTGAAAAATCTAAATACGTGAATATTTGCATTAGATTTTGCCAGGGATCTATTTTTGTTTAGTACTAACGTAAGGAGTGGGTGGATTTTTTCCAGAAGAGATCGATATGCGGGTCCTGAACTTACATTTAAGTGGCAAGTTTAATTAAGGAGGGAGCAATGGTTGCTCCAATGCAGCCTCACTTGCAATTAATTGAAGTATGAAGTCTAAACTGAGCCCATACACACAGAGAAGTCTTCTGGTGATTTCAGTAGCCTCCAGACTTGCAGAATTTACTGATGGAAACCAGCGTAGGTGCAGTGAAGCCTGGGGAAAACGTGGGAGGGGAGGCTATGATTGTTGCCTGTATCTCCGAGCTGTCCCACTGAGCCTGGCACAGTCTGGGACACCGCGGCCACTGAGGGTGGGAACGCAGTACCACTCTGCTGGTTTGCCTCAACGTGTAGGTAGAGGATTTAAAGTTTGACTTACCGAGTGTGTCACAGCAGCATTTTGGGTACCTCTGCACCCACACAGGCTGCTGCCTGGTGTGCTCGTGTCACTCAGAAGCAAGGCAGGTATTCCTGAGACTACAATGCTCCAGAAGATTTTTTTTTTACTCCCAGTCTTTTTAGGTGTTTTTTCTCCCCAGTTCACAGGGAGACATATAAGCCAACCTCGTTTTAAGGAACTTGCTGTTGCTCGGATTTCTTATGGACGTGCGTTTTGGTGGTTTTGTAATAAATGCTGGAGCATAGCGCTTTATTTTGCTTTTCATTACAGGAAGGGAGTAAAACTCCTGCTAATAAAGAGGCAGAATCAACAACTCCTGTGCAAGGCCGGGGGAATGTGCCCCACCTCTGAGATGCTCCCCCAGGGAGCTCAGCCCTCTCTCTCTCTCCTTCCCTGCTGTGATGTTGCTTATTAAAGCAGTAGGGGGGTCTGCGAACACCCAGAGTCAAGCACAGCTCAGGTAAGCTCAGGTAACATGCAGGATGAATTTGTTCCCTGATCCTGGAAATAATCCTGTCAAGTGCAAGTGGCTTGTGGGAGGGTCTGGAGGCTGCAGGTGTTTGGAGTGCAGGAAGGCAGCCATGCACAGGGCCTTTGCAGAATCGGGGCACTAGAGGCAGATCTCAGCACATTCTTATTAGGAAGATGACTAATCTATTTATTTTGTATTGCTGCTATTATTATTATGCACATAAGTCTGAATTATGTAAGAACTTTACTGCACAAACTGCTTCTGCTTGCTGCAAGCACAAAATAAAGAGGAAAATTCTTTCCTTTGAATATCTTCTGATCTAAATGGGTGGGAAGTGCTGAGAGAGGGGCCTTTCGGGGGCAGGATCTGTCTTCTGTGCTCTTGGCATCTACTATCATGAGGTCTCTGCTCCAACTGGCCTTCCAAAGTGTTATCACAATACCATATAATATATAATACAGACAAGAGATAGGGAGAGGGATGCAGTAGAAAAATAAACTTGTGCCAATGTATTAGTCCAACAATAGCAAAAAAAAAAATCAAATGTGCAGTTTGAGAACATACACATCTGGGGGAAAATCCTGGAAATAATGTCCACTGCATCTGAATGGCATGATATATTCAAAAGGGTAACTGCACCAGGCACAGTAAACAGCAGAAAACACAGGAACAAGGAGGGTTTGATAATTTCTTTCCTTCCACTCCAAATGTAAAATCCTTGGAAAAAGGCTAAAAATTAGGAAAGGGGGTAATTTGCAGAAATGGGTGAGCTGGTCATCACCTAAGCAATAGGAGAGCATTTCTTTTTTAAATTTTTTTTATTGTATACTACCTTATGACAATTGGTGATAAAAGAGCTGAGCCTTTCAAAAATCCATTTTAATAAAACACCGTATGACCTCATAGATATGCATAGGATTTAGAAATAACATGGATTTTAATGAAGGTACTTGAAAGGTATGGTGCCATATTGCAATTTTATGGAAGATCTCAGATTAATGAAATTAAACGTGAACTGCATTGTTTAGATGATGAACTTAAGGTCATATGTGCAGCATTTGAAAGAGAAACCTTGAGTGGAGGGTGTAGAATCATTGATTTAGACCCTGGTAGACAGCTGAATAGCAAGCACTGAAGCATGAAGGTAAATTCCCATATTTCATTGTTAGAAGGTTAGCTGGTGGCTGCCAGCTTTTCAGTGATAATCACCAACCAATTCCACCCTGTTTCAAAAAAGATTTTGCCTTTGTGTGCTAAGACACTTTTAAAAACCATTACTGTTCAAAGCAGGGGCACACTGTTTAAAGAGAAGCTATTTCTGCAAAATACAGGATGGCAATGAGTTGATGCTGTCCCTGGATAGTGATGCTATTAAGTTCATTAGGATCATCATCCGTTTAAAATGCTTATAAGGACAATTGAGACTGTTTGCTGGAGACACCAGAGGCACCTCCTACTGGAAGTCACAAGTACATGTCATCAGTAATTAGCTCTTTTGCTTCCCTAAGATTTTTTTATAAGACAATGGCCCTTTCAGGTTTAAGTACTGTTTTCCTTGCCAGACACACACGCGCACACACAGAGAGAATAAATGCACGCACATGCACATGTGTTAAACTAATAGACGTGAATTTGTACAACAAGAAAATTGCAAGGAATGAAATCCTCAGGCCTTAAGAATAAGTGATAATAGAATGATACTGCCAATTACTGCTGGAGAACGGTGTTGTCACAGGGAACAGCTCATGGAGATGGAAGGATGAGGGGCGGAGAAAAGATTTCCTTTTGACAGTTTGCCGTTAAAGGGAATTTGTCAAGGATGTTAAAATTAGATCTAACTGGGCCGGATTCTCAGATGACATAAATCAGGCTGTAGACTTCAAACCATGATCTGGCCACATACTCCTCTTTGTTCTTTCTTCATCTTCATTATCTGCATCATAATGCTGCCTGAAAGCTGCAATGATGCTTTAAGATCCATTGTCTTAGTGCTGTACAAAGGCAGTGAGAGAAGGTATTTCCATGCTTTAGTCTGCTCTGCACAGTCTTTTATTGCTTAAAACATCCACACGTTTTACAAAACCTGTGTTTTGTAAGTGTGGGAGATGGGGGCCTTGTCTACTTTAGGATTTAGGCTGTGATGTTAATATCTGTTAGACAATCTGTATGAACTGACCTGTTTCAGTGTAAGATGAGCTGCTCTCCACAATGGCAAAGTGATCGAGTTGCCTTTAATGAGTGCTGTTGCATATCAGAGTGAGAACACTGAAACAGGAATCCATCATCCTGCACCCAGCCCTGCTGATTAGAAATATAGTAATACTTACAGGGAGCATTTAGGTTCTGGAGTGGCCTGCTATGGTGCAGGGGTCTACCTGTGTACAAGAGGGCAAACCTGGAAAAGCCACTCTCAGATGGGATATTTTGATCCTGTACTTCCATGTATGCTCTTTTCCAGCCTGAATTTTTGGTAAGCAAAGCTAAACTATGCCACATCATGAAAATTGTCTGAAAGTAAGGAAATTTTAGAAGAAATAGTGTTAGATAATGGTTGTAAATGCATTATGATCACTCATTTATTAGAAATGTCCTTGTTTTCTCCGTGGTGTACACCACTAACACCTTGCACATGATTTATTTGTGTGTGTTTGGGGAGGAGAGGCAAAGTGAATAAAGTTTTAGCCATTAGACATTTTAAAAGGCAGTTGGGAGATTTAGAGACATGATGCTTATTAAAATAAATGGAAGCTGTGTGTCTAAATCCCCTGGTCATCCTTGAAAATCTTGTCCCTAATATTTATCTTGCAGTCACTTCCAAATGGGGCATTGCATATCCCATTTCTAGTGTGTATCTAAGTGCAAGTGGACAGTAAAACCAGATCACACAGGGGCCAAGCCCAGCTCTGTGCCATATACTGCTTAATGTTCTGAATAAAGGGAGAGCGTAATGGTACAAAGTTTTGAAATGGTACAGAGCATTTTCTGGAAACTCTTTATAGGAAAAAGTCCAAGTCCCACAGAAGTTAAGGGAACGTGGCTCCCCTCTCCCATTCCCAGACGTTTCTGATATGTGCAGGTCTTGGTATCAGACAGACTAACCTTGCTGCATCCAGTTCTGTGGAGCTGATCTGCTGAGCTTTTAATAGATGCATAACTTTCCATCCTGTTGTAAATCTTCCAACAAATATTTTTTAATTTTTAAAAGAAACTATTGGCATTGGCCACTTCAGAAATGCTGACCCATTAAGTCTAAACAGGGAAGTTAGGGCATGTTAAATATCAATTGATTATAAAACCCATATTAATTGACATTTAGCAGCTCCACTAATGGAGAGGAGCTCATTACATAGCAGTTAACCCTCAATGCATATATATTAAATAATCAATTAGTGTTTATTTAACATACAATAACCTCCCTATTAGAGCTAAATTAAAAGCCTCTTTATGGAGGCCTGGCAGCAAGTACTGCACTGTGCTAACCTGAAGCCAGGAATTTGCATTAATAGCCTGAATCTTTGTTACCCCTCGTGCCCCCAAGATGATTTTAACATATTAAGTGGAAGACTAGAGAGGTTGTGCTTGTTGCAGCCATTTGGCCCTACTGAGCGGGACTCAGCCTCTGAGTTACATGAGAGTATGAAAAAAGTGTAGTTCAGGTAAGTATTTGTTAAACAGAGCTGGAGCAAAACCAAACAAAGTTCTCCCAGTTCTCCTGCAGCACAGCGTGTTCTGTAGGCAGATCCTGCTCCCGAGAAAGGCCAAGCTGGGAGGAAACACAGGAAGAAGAGAAAGTCTGAATTTCTTCTTTGAAGACAGATGGAAAAGGTTACACTGCTTTTCCTAGACCAGAGTGGGCAGAGGGACCTTTGCCGTGGGGCAGCCTGGTAAGTCTGTGCTGACAGCACATTCAAGCGGGTGTAAACTGTCATGACTGCCAGGCACGAGCAAAGGCTGGGGAGATGCTGCATGGATTAAAGCGGAACGAAAGATAAGCCTCATTTATCCTCCTGTGCCTGTCCAGCACAGAATGCGCTCCACTGACGCAATTACAGCCTGTAAAAATGCAGTTTTAGCACTGCACCAACATTTATGAGCGGAATCTTCATTAAAACTCTTCCTAAATGATAGGAATCACAGTACTTAACAGCAAAAGGTGAGTCAGGTTTCTCCAGGATAAACATGGTGCCAAAAGAGCATGCAGGTGTAAGTGAATGCTGTAGGGCTGTGTGGCAGAAAAGAAATGAGAAGAACTTTGGCAGTGTGTCTTGAGGGCTGTGCAACTCTTGTGGACCCGATTCAGCTCACACTCCCTCCATGTGCGGAGAAAGGTCTCGGGAGCTCCTTGGCAGAGGAGAGAGCGCCAGGGAGGGTGCTCCATGCAAACAAGTTGGTGAGTTGCTGCTCATGTGGTCCCAGCGAGATGCAGAGACCCAGCAGATGACGGGTGAGTGGGAAACAGAGGGACTTGCACACAAGTGAAAGGCCTTTGAAGTAGAAGAAAAGTATTTTCTAATGTAAAAGGAAAGGAGAATGAGGAGAGATATGGGCAGGCAGCAAGACAATATAACAAGCAAATAAGTGGCATGGTTGTGTAACAGAACTAGGGCAAACTGGGGAACTCAGAAAAGGAAAAGCTGAACTAAATTGCTCAAAATGAGGCTCTCCTGTGTTACGTTCTGAGCTGCCATTTATATTTGTGTGGTGTATTGAACATTAGTAAAATGGATTTACTCCCATCTCTCTCTGGTGTAAAGGTGAGACATGGAAGTGAATAGCAGGAAGCTATTCTGTTTTCCTTGGAGCCTACGTGAGTTTTATGTTGAGGTCTAATAGACCCAGAACCTATTCAGAGCAGAATTATATCATCCCCATCCTATGCAATAATCTGTTTTCTGGTGGGGGAAAGCTGGGGAAATCAAGCAGCTTCTCCAGAAGTCAATTTTGGTTCTCAAAATGGAGCCAGCTCAAGAAATTGTCATTGATCTGCTTCTGAACTTGGAGCAAATTTCCATAAAAATAATCAGATCCTCTCAGCTGCAGAAGTTCGTAATGCCATGTGTTTCACTGGGTGGATGGGCAGGCTGGGAGAACAGGAGTGGAGCAGTAACTTGGTTTCAGGTTCCTTCTCTTCACCATACCAATTCTGAAGGAGGGAGCTTGGTGGGTGAGGGGATGGGCGGCGATGCCTTGCCTTGGCCTCCCTCTTTGTAACATCTTAGCAAAAGTAGGAAAAGAAAGCAAGTTGTTTGGTCTGATCCTCAGTGGATGGAAACGGGAGTAGCCCTTAACAGGGCTTAAAAAAGCTCGATTAATTTAGGTTCCTATGAATGTACCTGGGAATGTGGCTATGTTGAAAAGCCCCTAGAAACCTGGAGGAGCTCTGACCCTGGGGGTGCTGGGTTCAGCCTGGAGCAGGTAACAGTTCCATCCCAGAGGGGTGAGGAAGAGCAGGGCCCCTCTGGAGCAGCCCTGATGGTATGGGGCATTTAATACATTTGTGAAAGGGGGTGCATGCTCCCCCAACCGCCCCCCTCCAGAGGGAGGCTCCCAGCCTCTCCTGGCTGCAGAGCAGCAAAGGGAGCCAAGGAGATCTGGGTGTAATAGAGACAGGGCAGAACAGGCAACCATGGATTTGAAACATCAGCAGGCAGAGTTTAATGAAGGGATAAGCAAAATAGAACTGGAGGAGAATGACAATGCTGTTTGAAGGTAATAATGAAGCTGATAAAAAAATCGCTTTAGCCATTTTGGATCTCATGGAAGACCCAAATGTAATTTTACTGAGAAAATTTGTGTTTCAGGCCACCTCTGCTGTGGGGTATAATGCAAGCACATGTCAACACCTGCCCCTCCTGCCTGAAACCTCGTGGAGGACTTTGCTGTTTGCTGTTCACTATGGTAGAAAGAGACCTTCGTGGTCTTTTGCCTCCAAGGACAGCACCAGTCGTTTGAGCAAGTGATGGTCACCTGTATTCACAGGTATATGATGTATTTTTAGCACTTGCAATAAATTACTTCTTTTTCCTTACAGCTCCTGGAAACATTCCCAGTCCCTGGCCTATTCATCAGGATTGTTATATTTCTGCTGCTGAAAAGAGGGAAGTACCTTTTTCTCTTACTGTTTATTAGCATGTACCATATTGTGAGGGACTGCACTGGGGAGGGGAACCCCGCTGTGAGTGGCACTGGGTAAACACAGCCGAGATGACAGTGACAGTCCTCATCACAGAGTGTTAGCAATTCAAACAGCCACGTCAGTCAAAGAATTTGAGAGAAGAGATGTAACACAGGCAAAAGGAAGAATGTGATGGTTTGCAAATACTGAGTGAGTTGCATGATTTTTCACAGGTGTGCTTATTCTTTATGTATCATGAAGGAAATGCAAATGAATGTTATCCTGTACAAATGTATGTGCAAGGTAGGTTTGTTGGAGCTTTGTTAGACATGTAAAAAATTTCTTTTTCTTGTAGAAAGAGATAACCAAAGGGCTTTTTGAAAATTGCAAGAAATTACCCGTGCCCTGTTTTTGCCTAAGAGAACAGGGGATACATCATGGAGCCCTAGGGAAGGGTATTCTTGTGCTAATCTATTAATAATAATCAGAAGAAAGTAGTAAACCAGAAGCAGTGGAGCAAAACTAAAACTAAACCCCCAACCAAACAAAAACTGATTCTTTTCCAAGGTACAATGGGGTGGTTGGAATGTATTCCTAAAACAACGAATTTAATCCCTCCACACTGCAAGGGTAAGATCAAACTTATTAGGCTAAACATTTTCTTTTACCCTTCAATAATTTTGCCTTAGAGAAGTGGTAACACAGAAGAAATTTCCTTGGGAAAGAAGTAAAGGATGCTGCAGAATTATTTTAGTTAACTGACTGCCATGCTAGAAATGAATTCTGAGGCAGGACAATAAAGAAACTCATACAAGAACACTGCTTCCAATCACCCAAGGAGTTCAGTCACTAAAGTCAGGAGTGCATTCATAATCTAGTTTCCATGGGCTTTGGAGAGGCCTTGCCAATTCTGTTCTTTCCTGCTAGATTTGCCTGTGACTCTTCAATGTTATTAGTGAAAATAATTCCCTCTGTGGAGAAGCAGCCACCTCTCCCCTGCTGCTCTGTCTCTGTTGTCTACATCCTATCTCCCCTCAGTCCTCGTAGGCAGCACCAAGGGCTGTGCCTGCAGGGTGTTTTTCAGTCTGTTGCCCAATTTTCCAGGCCTAAAACACCCATCCTAAGATAATAATGAATGACAGCCTTCTCCTGGTGAAAACACTCTCTGAGGACTCACCTCTGCCATGGTGCCTTCAAGGAACTAAACCACTAATTATGGGAGAGGAGTGCTTGGATATATATCATACATGATGTTAAAAGCAGAAAGGGATATCCCAAGGTTGAGACCCCAGGTACTGGTCCCATCACTTTGCTGTGCTGCTTGACCCCCTCCCTGTCTCTCTGGCTCCTCAGGGAGGCCTGCTCACCCCCACGGGCAGCCTGTATTCCCTTGGCAAGAGATTCTCTAAGGCCTCTTTGAAAATCCCAATCTAAACACAAGGCTGTCGAACTTAATAAGTGTGGCTGCAAAGAGTAAGTAATTCCTATCTGTAACATGTTATGAAGTCCTCAGCTAGCAGGTGCTAGGGCAGAGTGAAATGGTTATTTTAGCCACATCATCTCTTATGATTGCTTATCCTCCATCTCTGTGGAGAGGTGGCTGACAGCACACAGCTCTGCTGATTTAAGCTTGCCAGGCTCCCAAGTTGGCTCACTTGCTGAAGTCCAAGCTGCCTTACAGGACTCGGTCATAAACTGCGCAGCCCAAGGAAGATGTTGCTTGTTTTCTGAAGGACAGGATGAAATCACCCCATGTATGTCCTCTATCTATTGTCTCTCTGGGCAGGGAAAACATAAATGCCTTTCCCCCCATTTTATTTATTGGCTTTTCTCAGTTTCCTGGGAAAAGCCTTTTTTCTAGTACTTTTGTGTGTGTGTGTGTGTGAGTCTGTGTGGGGTAGGCGTGTGTGTGTGTTTAGGAGGTTAAAAAAAATTTCTTGCTGTCAGCAAGTGATGTTACAAACCTGCTCTGACAAGGCTGGTTGTATATTTACAGTTGGTGAGAGCGAAGGCTTCATCAATCTTCACGCTTTGAAAGGGACAGGCCCGCTCCCATGAGCACCTGCTCCGGGAGAACAGCTGAACTGTGACTTTCCAGGGAGCTAGCTGTAAATTTTAGCCATTCCCCCCGCAGCCCACGCATGCTTGAGCTCTTTAACCTTCCCAGGCTGGCAGGAGTCCCAGCAATCAGTTTAGTGCAAAGACTAGGGTTCTTTTTAATTAACCTTTTGTTTCCCACTGCAGGTGTTTCAAAGTTTCTTAATGTTAAAAAGGAAGAGGAAAAAAATTGTTTGCAGGGGTGCATCCACTCTCTTCCACTTTTTCTATGCTTGGTGATCAAACAGGATCAGCCTTTCTCATGTTTCCCCTCCACATTTGCCTCTCGGGTGTTTGTCTCTAACAGCATCTACTGGGGATCTGCAGCACAGGTTCCCTTCAGGCGTCTGCAGAAAGTATTCCTAAAAGTGCACTGTTTCATCCTGAAAGGCCACACTTCCTTCCTTCGTGAGGCACTTGCTTTTCCAACCCGCTCCTCTTTCTCCAGGCAACTTTCTTCAGACACTTGATTCCCTCGGTGTGTTAATGTTCTATTTAATTGGTTTGGCCTCTTGCACCCAGCCTGCCCAGCCAGGGGAAGTTTGATTATAGACTTGCTGAACACTTCTGCTTCTGCAGCCTCCAGACTTCCCAGAGTACTTGTTCAGTGAAAGGAAAAAAACCCCAAACTTTCTTACAACTCCTAACAGGCCAGCCTGTGTTAACTGCCTTTAACAGTATGCTGGACAAGCCTAGTGTGGAGGCAGAGTTTAGGAAATGTTGGTGAAAAAAGAAAAATAAAGTGTAGGAAAGCGCAGTGGAGGATTTGGATAGATCATGCTTGGGAGGTGTAGCAGTATTTTTGTAAGTAAAAACACTTGGTTTACTTCAGGTAGGCTGTGCTGTTAATAAAATAAAGCTGTATCACTTTGGGAGAGAAATACTCCTGTGTTGTAGGAAAAGGGAAGTATTGCCCTGTTTGTTCAAAAAAAAAAAAAATCATATGTGGAAATGGATCACAAGGAAAAAATACATTTAGGCCCCACTTAAAACAATAAAATATATCTTTGAGGGAAAGTTTCAGACTTTTCTGTATAAGAGGAATAATGGTTTCTATAATTTAATAGATGCTAAATTCGGTGAGGAGTGCCAGCAAATCCATTTCACATAATGATATTTTATCTCCCTTGAAACGGTCATTTTCATGAATGTCTTTTTATTGGTTCCCTTGCTCCACAAAGTGTCCAAGGTGGTGCTGCTCATCCTCAAAAGCTGAGCACATACAGAGGCAGCGATGACTAGAGAAACCTATTAATAATGGTGACACAAAAAATGGGCAGGAACTGCATGACAGTTAAATGTGCTCCCTATAAATAAAGAGCATTTCTACTCTGACCCTCAGGGCTGTGGCTTTTTAGTGCATACTTTTGTAGGAGTTAAGGTGGTCACAGCTATTAAAAACTAGAGATAAGCTGTGAAGAAATTCAGGTGAGGATAAGGGGGAAAAAAAGAGGGCTTCCAGAGAAGATCTCACTGAAAGTTTCAGCTAGAAAAAAATCTGAAATTGCCCTCAAGTGAGGGATTTTGTTTACATAGGTGAGGGCAATTTGCTTCTTGGAAAAAGGAGTGATTTATTCTCTTAGGTATCTAATTGCAAATTCACAGAGCCAAATCTTTTCCTCATGTAGCTCTACTGAGATGGATGGGAGCATTAGTTATGAAGGTTCACAGATTTCAAGAGCCCTCATAGTGTACATCATATATAAACTAAAACTCATGGTTATGGTTTCATTCTGCTTGGTATTTTATCCTGACTAGAGGGAGCAAAACTGCCATCACAAAAAATAAACTGAGTTTCAGGAAAGGGAACGGAGAACTTTTTCTTGGGAAAAACAAGCAGAAAGTTGGGAGAAGATCAGAATAAAATGGAAATAAGTAGAAAATAGACAAGGCTAGCTATCAAAAAGGCAATATATGATATTATAGTGTGATATATACACTTGGTATAAAATGACCGATGACATTCACAGTTAACAGAAGGTCTTTGCTGCCTTCTCTCATGTGCCATCCATCTGTAGGACCAAAACTGTCTGAGGTTTTTCACCCTTTGAATTCTCCCACCTTAAGTGGCTGGTTGCCTACCTGGGAGTTCTTGCAGACCTGCCTGTGTGGAGGAACAAGAATGTGCCAAGATATGGTCCTGAATCTGCAATTCAGAACAAAGCAAGGAGCAAAAGAAGTGACAGGATGAGCCGTTGTAGGAAATGAAGACTGTGAAAATGGTTATAATAAATAATAAGAAATGTTGCATGGGCCAAAGGAATAATAGATCAGCAATGGAAAGACTCTAAAAGCTGCTGAGAGTTATTGATGGACATTGTGGAAGAAAAGAAAAATCTAAAAAAAAAATCCCTGATAGTTTTGCCTTCATGTTCACAAAGGCGGGTGGCAGGGCATATGCCAGAATGAAAGATAAATTTCCTTTTGCATAAAGAAGAAATATTGAAGGAAACAGAGCAGAGGTGATGGAGAAATTAAGACTGTTAAAAGACCCTGAAAGCATGTGGTCCATGTCAAACCCCTTTCAGGATTTTGAGCTGATTCAGCAAAATCCATGAAAAATCTGTTGAGGGAAATGAGAACCTCTTTGAAGACCAGTAATGGAGAGGTTCCTGCTAGTGTCAAGTCCGGAGGTCTGAGGAAGCTTTCCAGAAATGAAAGCTAGTGGTATGGAGGGAAGTACCTTGCATGGCCAGGAGGTCAACATGTATTTTAATCTGGAGTTGCAGTAGAGAAATAGTTTGGAGAACTTATGAGTTTAATTAAGGAAAACGATCAAGGATTAAAAAATTGGAAGCTGTGCCAGTAAAGGGAGAAGAAAACTGACAGCAGCTTTCTGAGGAATTAATGCAAATCATAGGCCAGGGAAAGCCAAAAGATATAACTTCTGCAGTGGCAGGAAAGGTTGGATATAAAACAGTTGAGAACTGTAATCTGGAGTAAAAGTGATGAGCATGGGACATGCAAGTGCCTAATTGAGCACTGGACTGGTAGGCCCTTGTAACTGAGCTACTTGTGAGGACACACTGGCTTATACTGCACTGATTGTGAGCCTGGAGGATGTATGGTGCTGAAGGAACTTCAGGAGACAAGATAAAGCAATTATCAAAGTGAATTTAACTGAAGGAAGCACAATTCAGAGACAAAATGAAGGGAATAAATATTGCAAGGGTTTGAGGGTGCCTTGCTGGCTGGGAAACAGCAAGCATAAGTTTAACTCAAGCACTGACTGGAGAGTTTTTTGTGTTTCTGCAACAAGTTCCAATGAAAGATTTCTGATTCATGCACTCTTAATTAATTAAAACTCCAAGCACCTTTTTGGTAGGTAAGTACAAGCTAAACAGCTACCATCAAACCTGCTGCACCAGTCTTGCCCATGGTTAACCAGGAGGAATCTGCTCTTCAAATCTTAAGTGTTTGGGGGGGAAATCGCATCATTTTGGTTCTCTCCAGCTGTCTGACGCCCATTTATTTGGTATCCAAACAGCTTTAAAGCACTCATTATCATCTTGCCTAGAGTAAGGCAGTAACAGGGACTACAGGAAGGAGTTTGCTTTCTAAATCTTATGTCTTTGTTTTAGGAAAACTGCCTGTTTTTCTACAGCAGAACAAATTGGGAGCCTGAATCTGCATTTGCAACCAGCCTTGACAAGAGCTATGTATCTCGCTGCTCACCTGTGTGTTGCTGTTACCACATCCCATACCTGGATATTCCTAGCTCTGTCTTGTAAAGCTGGATTTAGTAAAGTTTTTGAGGACGAACCCACTCGGAAAGTGCCAGGAGTGCTTCAGGAAGTGGCGGGGACAGGAGGGGTGAGTGGCCGATGGAGGGGTGCTGGGCCTGGGGGGCTGCCCGTGGGCCTTCCTCTGCACTCCAGAAGGCTTCTGGGTAGAGCTGAGGGGAGTAAATAAAAAGGAAAGAGAACCGAAGAGATTTTCCAGCGCCACTCCACAAGCCTGCTGCTGCCTGTGAGGGAGCACGCACCAACCGTCTCGGACAACCTCGTTTGGTGAGGGGACCGCTGCCCCCAGCTGTGCCAGACTCACCCATACCCAGGAGTGGGTAATTTGTGCCTCAGACAGAAGGAAATGAGGAAAAGAAGAAATACCTTCCTGAGGAGGCCAGCGCCTGCCCCGCTGCGGCTGGCCCGGCTGCCTCCCCCGGCGGGCGGCTCCTCAGGGGGCCGCAGCCCCTGCGAGCGGGTGGGCTAAGCTTGACTCAGCTCCTGTGTGCATCTCCCTCAGGTAAAGGGGAGGGCGGCTTTGGGGGGGACTGTCACTCCGCGCCCATGTAGGAATCGGCGCCGTGAGGCGGTGGGGCTGGATGGAGCCGCCCCGCCGCCCGGGCGAGGAGCGGGAGCAGCTCCTGGGTGGGAAAGCGGCGCCCGCCGCCTCTCCCCTCAGCAGTTGGCGGGCTCAGCCGAGCTGCCCGCCGGCCGCCGCTAGAGGCTGCTCCACACCTCATTAAATAAACACAAACAACAATTAACGAAGGATGCGGAGCGAGTGGGACCGAGGGGCAGCGGGGATGGAGGCCGGGAAGCCCGCCGCCTCGGCTCGCAGCCCCACCGGCCTCCGGCGGGTCCCCGGACGGCGGGATTATCGCCTTCTGCTTCCCAGCTCCCAGGAAGGCGCGGGGACATCTGTAAGCACTTATCCCCCCGATCAGTGTATTTCTATACAGCCGCTCTGCTCCGGGATCCCAGCCATCCCCACTGGCTTTGCCAGGCACAGTCTTGCAGGAAGCGCATCTACACAGATACCCGGGTTTCCATGCAAAGGAGAGATTTGTGAGAGATTTTATTTGCCTGTTGAATTCCTTTGTCTCAGAGGAGCAGGTGCACGTGCTGTTGCAGGCAGCAGCCCAGAAATCCATTCCCTTTGAAAAAAAAACCATCCCAACAACGAACCAACCAGGAGATGATGATATGGTGATGAAAATGGCAGCCCTGGTGCTGCAGCGCTCGCCTTGCTGGGCAGAACGCTCTCAGCGAGTGTTGGCGTGCTCTTGTAACTTACACTGAGAAAGCTGCGGTTGTTATTAATCTCAGTTCTGCTGTGAGCTGCTGCTTTCACAAAACAATATACAACTTCATTCAAGCATGCTATTGTTGTTGTCTGCCTGGCACTTTAGGCTGCTGTGTGAGGGAAGGTTTTATAGGCTCAACATTTACAGTAAGTAAGTATCAGCATTTTCACCAGCCTCCTTCCTCCTCTCCCCAAACTCAGACTATTTCCGCTCCCCCCCACCCTCTCTCGCCACCAACTTGATCTTAATAATCTGCAAAATTATAGCCTTGTCGTAAACCTGGTGTTCTGAACTAAGGGGAGACCCTAGCAGCAATGCTTATATTTTCATTTTGTATTTTTCATCAGTGTTGTTGGTCCAGGGTCTCTTTTATTATTATTACTTGGGGTTTTTTTAACACTGCTCTGAAAGGGTAAAGCTGGAAAGCCCTATCTGTTCCCTGGAAAAGCCAGTTTCTGTCTGTCAGAATCTGTCATGCCATGTACGCTATTATTTAAAAACAACTACAGCAATGGACAAACCAGACTATATCAGGAATTTCTCTCACTCTAATTCCCATATTCAGAGGCCCACAGTACTTCTCGTTTAGCCTTCCTGTACTGCTGACAAGTGCGTGCACAGGAAGGCTAAACAAGAAAGAAAGAAGTGCTGGTATCAGCTTTTTGCAGGCAGACAGGGAGATGTAACTGCGTGCACACTGAGTGCTCGGGGCTTGAGGTTGCACCTGGCCACCGCTCCCTGCCCTGAGCACGCTACTTCTGTGGTGGGGAGATGCTGACTCCAGTTTCCAGCCAGTTTTTTCTTCCAGGGAAGCTCATGCATGAGGTGGGTCTCGCTTGCCCATTGCCTCTGCAAGCACTTCACACAGTAAACACTGCTCTGCAGATTCAAAGCCACAAATGAGCGAGGGTGATACAGATGTAGCTTGAAGGCTTCAGACTTACTTGCAAATTAACATAATTTCTCAGAGGCAGGTGTGATTGTGTCTTTGTGGGTAGCTAGGAAGGGAGTGGACTCACAGAGACGTTATGCAGTCTTACAGTTATGAGGGGCGGAGGAGACAACTGACATCAAATGTGAGAAATTAAAACTTAGCTGTTCAGCGAGGGAGACTGTAAAGGGACCATGGCCTGGGTCTGTGGGGGGAAGAGGATTTCGTGCCTGTTCTAGGCGGTCCTAGTGTTAGGCAGCATTGCTGCTTTGCCTTTTAGTAATTTTATGGACCTGATATTTTAAGACACCAAAGGGAACGATGATGTTCATTCGACATGTGAGATTATAAAATGGTGAAGTGTTTGTTTGCATGGCCTGGATTGGTAATGTCTACTTCAGAGAGCTTGCTGTTTTATTACCCACTTTCTGGTGGAGAATACCAGAAACAGAGAAACAGCGGAATTATTATTATTTATTTTGTTGCAGTTAGGTTTTCATGAAGATAGGTGTACAAATGGATATATAAATATGCCTGAGCAACTGCAGATATGAGACAAAAATACAGGATTTGCTTGCCAAAGCTGAATTCCTGCCAGTCTTTGAGTCCTTTTCTGTGACACTAGTTTGCTGGAGAACACCAGTGATTTGCTTTAATGGAGTATAAAAAGCATGCGCTGGTACGAGGAAGGCTTGTGGGCCAAGATGAATAGATGGACCATATAGGCAATGTGAGCTGTCTTTCAGCAGCCTGTCATTGCAGTCAGTGTGCAAACTGGATTTTTTACAACTCTGAAGAGCTGGGTGGATACTCACTGGGGCATTTGGGAATGGAAGCCTCCCAGGCTGGGTTATGTGGTGGTAGCAACACATGCATGTGCATACATACTCTTACACGTAATTGTGCATACAGTTGTGAGTAGAAGTACCCAAGCACTTTCAGGTAAAAAACCCAAAAGACTGCTGATTTACATATATTCTGTATGTTTCCTATAAAGCAAGATGGCTAGGCAATGTGATGTTTTTGCTACAATGGGTGTCCATTTCTGTTAGCTGTGTATTGTTTAAGGGAGTAAGTTAAATTTTGCCTCTAGGTACACGAATGAGTTTGATACAGAAACTGAGAAATCTTAGCTGATGAGGTGTTGCACGTGTGCAGCTGGGGGAATAATTGAGCCTATGGCTAGTACAGCCATACAGGCATCGCTCCCTCCCTGCCTTCCCTGGAAGCTCTTTCTGCATTGTGAAATGCTCCCCTTGTCTTCCTTTTCTCTTTTCTGAAAGGCCTCCTGTAGCATTTGCTGTGTTTATAGCTTTTTATGGGACTTGCAACTCTGGAATTTCATTGCCGCTCCATAATCAATGTTAATTCTCCTCGTTTTATGGTTTTAAAAATGTACATGCTCTACTCTTAGAAACTCAGTAAAACACCATTAGTGTGTCTTGGGATGATCATATTTTGTTTACAGATGCCTTGCTATTGTAAGCCTCTGTCTTTCTATGGTACAGTTACCAGAAAATGGATTGAAAATTAAATGATCTTATTGCTTTGTTTGTTTTTAATGAAAGCTGTTTTCCAATTAGCTCCTTATTTGATCAAAGATTGCATCTGAGTTAATTGTATGGTTTTGCCCGGTCTATGATTCTTTCTTTGGGATAACTGGGTCAAGTTTTATTTACATTGTGACCCAATAAACTCTATGGTAAACCACACGCACACCTCTTTCCCAGGACCAGAGCAGCACATGCATATATGCCTGTAAACTAAATAAAATGCACTGCTGTAGGTATGTAGTTATTTGATGTTAGCGTGTCTTATCTTTTCAAGAGAATTTTCATCCCCTGCTCCAACTGATATTCAGTCTTTGGGTTACATACTGCCTTTGGTAGAGGCAAGAGATTGTCCACAAATTGCCAGTGCTACTTGTTTATATCCCTAATGTTGCGTGTGTGTCTGATGGAGAAACTCTGCTTTGGACTGTCACGGTTTGAAAAGTCTTGCAGCCATCTTTTAAATGCTGTTGCACCTTGTTTTGCAGTGCTGTGCCAGACTTCAGACTGTTCGTCTTCCAGCCTTCTCCGATGTTCTTTTCTTCAATCATGGGCACCTTTCTCACCATGTGGCTTTGAAAAGGTGAGAACAATTTGCAAGGCGTGGCTGATACCAGCTTTGCCCAAAACACTCGTCACTGCAAAAGCAGTTACGAATCTGCATTTGATATCCTCCCACTTGGTGCTAGCAAGGGCCATTCTTACCAGGGTCACTGACCACCTGCTGTGTCTCTTAGTGACCACGGTTTTGTGTCCATGTGATGGCTGTCTTGAACAGAAGTCATTCATGGCCTTTTTCTTTTTATACTGTCCCATCATACGGATTGACTTTAGAATCAGTCTTTCCATCAACAGCTCTGTAGATGTTATTCACAGCCTGGTGATCTTTGCTAGAAGAGTTTGACTATCTGTTGGGATAGATGTAGCCGCAGAGAAATTGGTACAGAGGTTTGATGACCTATGTTAACACAGGGGAAAGAAATCGCTGCAGCAGTTGTATTTGTGGCACATTGTCAGTAATCAGCTTCCTAATCACTTCTGTGAAAATATCATAATGAAGTTTCCAGAATGCAATCCTTTTTAGCTGCTTATCAGGGGATGGTGCTCTGTTCTCTCCATGAAATGTGTGGATGGGAACTCCAGTGTCTATAGATGACCTGAAATATATAAGCCCTTTATCACACATACTGCATTTAATGCTGCTTTTCTCCTTTTATGTAAAATGTTCCCAAGCAACCGGATGATTTTTCAGTGTTGTAAGTTACTCTTTGGCTCTTTGGTGGAAAAATGTACAAATATTATGATAATGATGTTCCTGGTGACTGTGACAGTGTTGAGTGACTCATCACAGTCAGATATTCTGCTGGCTTTGTGTGGCTGTTGTGAAAATGACATTCAATTAATTTGGTTAGCAATATTAAAATTGATTGTTGTCCATGAAAATGATAATTGGGAAATCAGTTACTGATTAACTAAGACCAAGATTCTAACTGTCTCGGCATAGTTGCAACTTGTGTGAAAAATATCACTTTCATGACTCCTGCTGTTTTAGCTTCATTTAGTGCATTGTTCCAGAGTGGAGCCTCACCTTTCTTCTCTCCTGGTCTACAGAAACTGGTCTGGGTAGTAAATATGAAATCTGTGCTGTTGTCTTTACAGCCAACACCTATTTCTGTGTTTCTTCTTTGTGGTGTTGCTACCTAGACATCCTAGACATCATATTCGATACCCAAGGGCTTCCCTCCTGGCTTAATGGTAGGTAACAATAGAACAATTACTCCAAGAACACTTTGCTCTCTACCTACTTGAATGGCAAGGTAGGAAACTGTTTCTAATTCTGGGTCTCTTGAATGGAAAGAAGCCCTGCTGTACTGCCACGGTCTCAGCAGTCAAATGAATGTCAACAGTACTGATATTTTCTTATGTTTACTATTAAAAATAAATAATGCGTACTTTTGTAATTATTATCAGCATTATTATTATGCTTTCACCAAGAAACCAGCTGTGGACTTAGCCCTACCTATGCAGAGGCTGTACAAATCACATACTTAAAAGGAAGCCTTGGCTGTGATGAACAGAATCCGTTACTTGAATATGTGGGAGGTTCTGTAATTCTCATCGCAGATGATCCCAAATAATTCATCGACATTAGTGATGTTGCTCCAAATTGACACCACAACAGCAGAGATGAATCTGGCCCAAAGTATCTCTCTAATGTGTTCCTTTAGCAATTAATATTACATTTTGTCCCCATGCCTTCCATGGAGTGCCTTTGCTGCTGTGTCTCGCAGCACTCTGCAGGGATGCAGTGAGGGTATTTTACAGAGATAATGTCTGGCTTTGCATTCCTGTCTCTTAGGAGAGGGTACCTATGATGCCTTTTTGGCCTACATTTCGTATTGTTCTGTGTGAATAACGGGATCTGATGATTGAAATCTACTACCTGGGATCTGAAATGAATTGTTTGCTTTCTCATGAAACGTTATGCTTCTGCATTTCCTTCCCCTTTGCACACATATACATATGCGTGCATTCACACAGACACATCGGGGCTTCATCATACAGCAAATTGCTTATACACATGTAAGCAAATATCTTCTCAAATCATCTCTTATCACCAAGTGGGGTGTGGTGCTTGTTGTTCAAGGGGTTGAGGTTGCCTTTCAATCTGCCAGGGCCAGCCTGACACCAAAAATAAACAGCATAAGCCTGGAACGGTTGTCACAAGGGGCAGAGAGAACTTGTCAGGCAGGAGTGTGTGAGCCGGCAAGATGATAATGTGGCATGACACTTCTGAAATGAGACACCGGTTGCCATGGTGAGGAGTCAGAAGGGACTATCTCTCCAGAGGCTGAAATAAAACATGCTTTAAATGATGTTTGATTAGAATTTAGATCATGTAACTGAGTGGCTGGACCTTTTTTTTTTTTTTTTTTTCTTTTCCCTTTTTTCCCCTCCCTTTACTTGTTGTCGTTGTCATCTTTGGCTGCTGGCAGAGTTCACTTTGGGAAGAAAGGGCTCTGGGTCCGGAGCAGCCCCAGCTGTAACCCCCCTTGCTCCACCACTTCCAGCGTGCTGAGAGGTTACTTAGTTCCATGCCCAGTCAATTATGCTCTTTGCTAACTCTGCTTGCATTTTCCACTTGAGTCCATCATAGTTTAAACCAGTTAAAAATGATTCCCTCTGTTCTGAAAAACACTTAATCAATAACACCCTGAGAATATTTCTTGTCTTTGTTTGCTTTCCTGACCAGTCTACTCGGGGTATCTGTCATCTTGTTAATATGTATCAAAAAAACCCAGTCCATGAAGGCTTATGCACAATATCCTCCTCGAACTCTTCATACTAAAGGAGGATTTGAATGTGTGTGTGTGACAATCGAAGTGGTAAAAGGAACCTGAAGCAGAAAGACTTTGAGAGAATAATGCAAAACAATTGTCCTTGTGGCCTTGTAAATAGAACGGGACATTTAAAAGTAATTTTAACTTCCTTTGCAGTTTTAATGCAGCACACAACCAAATGTGTTTTTCATGTCTTTCCCAGCAGAAATGGACAACAAAAGATCTGGTTCTGGGGTACAGAACTTTCTGACTCTATGGTGCTTTTTGGTATATCCAGATGTTCAAAACTCCTGAAGCAGGTATCCGATGTCTGGACAAATCTGCTTGAAAACAACAGTCGACCAGTTCCAGTGCTGTCTGGGTGTGGACAAAAGCACTCGGCAAAGAAGGGCAAATGCACCAAGTTCTGCTAATTTCAAGAGCATGAGGGCCAGCTATTTATTGATATAAATCAGATAGCTTGATCTGGTGCCGATGCACGCTGAGTACCAAGGCCTAAGATTTGCTAGGTGTCATCTCTTATCGGTAGTGAGTGCAAGGTGTTAAATACAAGGGATTTTTTATTTTTTTTTGGGTGGGGAGAATGGTGCTGCTGGCGTGAACTGAGTTTGGTGACTCACTATCGGGAGTTGTTAAGTCTGCATTGGATAAATCAATGCAGAAGCAGGTGTTATTGGCAATTTTTTGACTGAAAGGCAGGAAGTCAAACGATCATCTACTATAGCCTACACTGGGTGGAGATTCTTTGTACAATGGTAGAATTCCTGTGGAACTGAACAGGAGTGTGTGTGTGTAGCTAATAATGATATTCTTACATACACACTGCAAATGAGCTCTCCCTTTATCAGTGCATTTAAATTGTGGTCATTTGCTTTGGTAATTGAAATAGTTACACCAGGCCAGTGAACATGTGACTACAAGTATGTTTTTCTGTGCTATTAAAATCTCTATGCAAGACCATGCTGATTAGAATTTCTGCTGTGTGTACTGAGAGAAAAAAAAAGCCTATGTAGTGGCTATGTGTGAGACCAAGTATATTCTAGGAGTCGGAGGATGCCCTGTAATTTATGAGAGACAAAGAGGTACATTAGATATTGTTAGAATGCATAATATTCCCCTGGCAATAATTTATTTGTCTTGCAAGGTTAGGATCTCCATAATTCTTGGTTGCACTCTAATGAAGACTGCTGATGCTTATTATATATTTTTGTGTATATTAGAGGTACCTGTGAATATATGGATACTGTACTTGCCTCCCGCTACCCCACTACTCATGGAGCTGCCAGTGGGACTATATTGCCTGGACCGTTTGTCTAAATAGTCCAGGAAAGTGCATCAGCTGTATTGGCTTCTTGTCAGCGGTTCTCTGTAACTTTGTGCCCATAAAATCATCTTCTGCAGATTTAGCCTGCTTTTCTCACACTATTAGGTCACCCCTGGCTCCAGGGTGACACAAGCATCATCAGAAAGTTGTGGTCTTCAGCAGTATGTGCTGTCCATCTGCAAATAAAGACAAACCAGATAGATGTTCCCGCAGAAATTTTAAACTGGATGCTCAAGCCTGATGAATTTGTTGGTGGGATGGGGTGGGGTGGTCTGGACTGAGAGGAAAAATAGGAGGAAGGAGAGAAATCTAAACTTCCTTCCCCCCAGCACTCAGTGACTTTCCATAAAACTTTGCTCCAAAATCAGTTTATGATTTCACCCATAAAGTAATTTCCAAGTGATTTATTATCATCTGACAGTCCACTCCAGGATTTTTGGTGATACTACATGGGTCTTTTGGGTTTTATGTTCAAATTCAATGTTGATCGCTGCAGTCAAATGGATGAAAAATACCCATTTCTTCACCAGTGTTTCTTGTATTGGCCTCAGGGTTTAGAAAAGTAGATCTTATATTTAGTTACACTGTCAGCAGCAATTCTGGTGTGAGTTCAATTGCTGAGTTTGGAGTTCAAATGTTCCAGTCTGAATACAGCTGCATGAGGTTGTAAAGAATCTTGAAAACTGCTCTGCTGCGCGCCCCATGTCTGCACAGAGAACTGTCCAGGGACTGTGATCGTCATCGCTGGGTCTAAATATCGGGTATAAGATGGAAGTAAAACCAGACAAGAAAGGGAGAGTCCTTTTTGAAAGAACAGAGAGAACTGAAAGTGCATGGGTGAGAGCCGTGCTGAAGGCAGTGCGGACTTTCAATGCGTGGACAGGCCCTACGAGCATGTGCCTTTATGTTGTGGAACAACAGTGTGGAGGCAGAAGGTGGTGGGGTGGTGGGAGGAAGTAGGGAGGACAAATCAGGTGTAGCAGTGGGCCATGTGATGTTCACGGTCTTGTCCTATGGTAAAAATTCTTGATTTCTATAGTCCATGGGAACTATAGGGTGAAAAATGTGCATGTTCACAAGGCAATGGAAATAAACAGGGAGCAAGAACTTGAGGTAAGGAGCTCGGTGCTGAGAGCGCGGGATGAATTGGCCAGTGACACTAACATCGGAGTAATGAGAGGAAAGACATAGTTCTGAAGGGGGAAGCCTCAGTCTCTTACTCTCTTTATGGGTGGCTTTCTTCTGTTAGGGACTTGCACCTCTGTCAGCTTCGTCTTACAACCAAGATAGTTTTCTGCTTAGCTGATTGCAGTATGTATTCTGTTCACATCATCCTTAAGAATCAGTGGTAAGGAAGGGGTTAAAATTATTTAACGATAGGGCTTCTTTGTGCATATTAATTAGGTATTGCTCTATTTTATCGCTGTAGTGCACTTTGTACAGCACTTTTAAAAACGCTTTAAGTAATGTTTGCTATGCTTCCTGCAGTCTAATCTGCCAAATAATTTAAGTTATCCATGCCATGGAAATTACTTAACACTGACGTAGGAATTAGCCCTTGAGTGCTGGAAGATCCCAGTGCTGCTGATTATGGTTGTCTGATAAGAGCATAGACCTATAATGATTTTATACCATGTTTTCATCTAAAAGTTCATCTGGTTTTGAAGGCAGTCAGCATTTTGATCATAGAGATACACGCTATGATCCTCACCACCAGTAAAGAGTCATGAGAAAAGCCACTCTTGCAGGCTGCTTGGTTTGCAAGGCTGTAATATTAAATGGCAGATTCTCATGGCGATGCTGTGTCTCTGGCCTTGATTCAGGCAAGACCACTCACTAGGGTAGTGGTACTGCTTGAATAGCTAAAACTTGTTTCTTTCCCCTTCCTGATCTGGGACTGTAGTAGCTGTGGAGTTTGATGAAATGGCTTCTGTCAGTACAGGGGTTGATTTGCCTCTGACCTGGTACCTGGCTGATGCTGAAGACAAAGCTTTTTATCACCGTGGTGCTGCAGGTACTCAGGAGATGGGAGCTGCAGTCATTTATGATCCTTTTGCAGCTTTGGAGGCGGCAGATGCTTATTGTGGAGGTGTTTGCAAATACAGCGATCACAGAGACTTCTCTGTGGATTCCAGCAAAGCCAGGATTTCACTGTGGTCCAGTGTGGTCTGATCAGCTGTTTCTGCCCTGCCCTTGGGGTGACCACAAGAGCCTGGTCTCAGGTGGTATAACTCACTGTGGCTTCCCTCAAGTTGAGTGAGTTATGTCAGTTCAATCCACTTGTAGATCTCAGTCTCCCGTTTCAGGGCAATGTTTCTTTCCATTAATACTGGCTTTATCTATTTTTTTATTGAATCCACAGTGAGGTCACTACAGGGCTATAAACCTTGATAACATGTCTCTTTGGGAGTGCTTGATTTCTGCATACGGCTGTCTAGAATTTACTCTGCCTATTGAACCTGAATGCATCTGATCAGCTTCTGGGTATGGGTTCTACAGAATAATTAGCAAAAAGCAAAGAAGAAATGATCTGGAAATTATTATATAGCTTCTGGAATACCTGTTGTAGAAGCAGATTTTTTTTTTCTTGAACTGAGCATTAAAGCCTACAAGATTCTTCCACAGAGAATTTTCCAAGCTTTCTTTTTCCCATCATACTTCCACACTCTCGTCTTCCTTTCCTTTGGCCAAAGCACATACTTCTTTGCCACAACATTTGCATGTGCTATTGTAGCACACAGTCTTCTGATTCCACATCAGGTGTCAAATCTTTAATATGATTTCCTACATGTTTGACTAATCAATGCAGAACATCATCATGAAAGATAATTTTACCCTCTGGCACTTCAGGGACAGGATAATGAGGCCTGGTGTTTTCCATTTTTTATTCTTCCACAAGAATCTACATTTTTTTAGTCCCAGCTAATTGATTTAAGTTCATGGAAGAACGTTTTTTTCCCTTTCCCTTCCAGTATCTTGGATATTAATGGATTCTAGTGAGCTAGCAGAACTGTGTGATCAGTATGTTTAGAGATTCAATATACTGCCGTTCTGACCTTTCAGAAGCCAGGGGAAAAACATTAGGCCCAGCATGCTGATCCCACATGAACACTGAAATCTCAGGCAGGTTGAAGCTGCTTGAGCTGCCTGGAGATAGGGACTTTCTGCAAGGAGGGAGGTTTGTTCTCAAATCATTTGCCAAACAAGAGGGAACTTAGTCTCGCAACCCATTGAGAAGTGGGGAGATTTATGGTCTTGCTTAGGCAATGGTGGAAGGCGGAGGGATGAAAACCGGAGCTTTTGGAAGAGATCAGGCACCCATGCATTGCTATGAAAACCCTGGTCAGAGAGCATGGCATAGCAGGGCATGAGTGATAAACCATGGACTCAAGCCAGATCTCTCAGCTTCTGCTCCCCTGATTTCATCAGAGAAACATTGTCCCCTTCCTTTTCAGCAGGCTGTGAAGCCTTGCTTTTTTTGGAGGAAAGCTGGGCAGGCTCCTCACGGATCATCTCTGGAATTGAAGGAATGGCACAAAGCCCTTTCCAGCAGTAGCTGAATTCCATCCATCTCAGCAAAGATATATGTTAGTTTAAATATCCTTCCCTGAGACAGTGTGAACTAGCAAGTAAAAAACTGTTTCACTTACTGAGGCACCACTGATAGCATGATGTCGCTGACTGAACATTTCCCGGTCAGTGATATTGTCCCTATGGTCCATGGATCTACTAGGTTCACTGGATGAGACCTATAAGGGAGTGTATTCCTGCTGCAGCATGTACCTGAGGCTCTAAAAAGTGTGAGCTAGATGTGGTTTTATGAATAAACCCTGTATTTCTTCTGTATTTTACCACCATTAACTACAGTTATTCTTGTATTATTATTTTTTTTAAGGATGGCAGCAGCTTATGACAGATTTGTTTAGGGTTAGCCCAATTCATAAATTAAGTGGCAGATAAAATTTAATTTTTCTTATAAGAAAAGCCTATAGCTCCTTAAATTGCTCATTTAACATCACTGAAAAGTAATACTCCACTTTAGAATGGACATTGTATTAACTTTAAAAGGCCTATTTAAAGTGACGGTTGTCAGTGAGTGAAAGCCAGATATGGTAATTTCAAGTTACAAATCAGAGTGAGGAAACTGTAGAATGGACAACCTTGTTAACACAAGCGCGACGGAGGAAGCACCGGGGTCAGAGTGCCAGCACGGAAAGGAATAAAGACACAGCACCAAAAATATGTCCTATAATTAGGGCAGCTGTAAGAGTCAAGGTTGAAGATTCTTCACCATGACATGTCTGATATAGAAAAAGTGATAGCCAAGAGTAATCACTTACAGGCATCGAGCCTTAAAGGAGCAGCACTGCTCTTACCCTGGCTGGGGCAGGGAAGCCTGTAAGACAAAGAACAGGGGGCATGGGGTGACTCTGAAGCAGTGTGTGTGGGGAAGGGGGTAGGGAGGAGTTGGAAATTTCAAGGGTCAACACTCAAAGGGACCAAAAACTAGAAAAAATGGCTCACTTGGCAGAAAGGTTTTCTGATCGTGGTGTGGAACGGAGTAGCTCAGAGAGTGGGATGGGTTACCCTGTGTGTTGGTGGGGGTATCCTGGGTTTAGATCCAAGTGAATGGGCATGGAATTACCCCTGGGGGACATGGGGGGCTGAAGGTGACAGAAGGAGGCTGAAACAGTGTGTGTTTCTATACAAACGGACAGACATAGGCATGCATAGGTACGCTGGGCAGCACGAGAACAAAAGCTGGGGAAGGGAGAATCTGGTGGGTGCACAACTGCAGTCATTCACATGGCACAGGAAGGAACTAAACTCTGAGCAGTGAGCAATCAGGAAGGCGTACAACCAGCTGGATGAGCAGCAGAATGTGGGATGCACGATTGCTTCCTCCACCTCAGCCTTCCCCAGGGCCAGGTGTTCGTGGAGGGGAGGGACAGAAACCATCTGGGGTCCAGTTCAGACTCTCACGGTCAGCCTGCAGAGATCTGCCCCTTCGTTTGGGTTTGTGAGTAGTAAAATAGGAGCTGGAACTAGAGTGCAGCATGCTCCGCGCTTCCCATGGGAGCCTGCATGGACCTAGGGTGCATACATGGGAAAGGAGTGGGAAGCCTTCCTTGGCATCCTGGCACTGTGGACCTGGAGAAGCTGGTGTGACCTGGCCTGCGGCCATTGTTTGGCAAATGCTTTCTTCTGTCTGCAATGCTCAGAGGAAGATCCCTTGCCCAGCTAGGTCGGAGTGGAGCAGGGGAGCAAGGAGACATTTCTGTTTGTGGAGAATGTCTCTGTGTAATGATCCTAGCTTCCTGGAAATCCTTTGGGATCTGTGGAAATTTTCTGGGCTTTCTGCCTCCTCTGTGACCCTCTTTGGCAATGGTTGTTGTAAAAGCCCCAGGGGTCTGTCGCGGGAGAAGCCTCCCTCCTCTCCTGCTGCCTGCTGCTGTATTTCCTTGGGGAACGATCCAGTCCAGGTGGTTAATATGGAGTGACACGGGCACATGCTTTTATTCTTCAGTCCCCACCTCCTCCATGGATTCCACCTGAAAGGCTAAAGGAGATGCAGGCTGAACTAAGCGCCATACCCCCCAGACACTCTTCTTTCTCTGCATTAAAGTGTATTCCGCGAGAAGTGGTGTGATGTAACCGAGGTTACATTACTCAGCTCCAGCTGAGCTTCCCTGTCGTGATTTGAGAGCCCTCAGGCTGGAGCAGGCAGCTGTGGTCTCTGGGAGCTGGGTGGTGCTTGCTCTCCAACTCTGTATTTTTGAATAACCCACGCCACTGCTCTGGACAAGCACGTTCCTCACCTAGGCTGAATCTTTTCTTACAATATTTAAAGGTTTATAAGTAAGAACGACAAGCCCTTAAGAGAAGGCTGTTTGACCTTGCTTTGGGCTACTGTCTCCCCCTCCCATTGCTATCACAGATTTGGTTACCTGATATCAATTTTTGCCTAGCAGCTTGTAGAGCTAAACCTTTCTTCAAGGGCAGGAGGATCAGCCTGCCTCTATGGACATCTTCGGCATCCATCATTTGGTTTGCAGTGTGCTCACTGTGGGTTTCAAAGGCTGAAGCGGCAGAGCACCGCTCCTTTGCACAAAAACCCTGAGAACAGAGTCACTGTGGGACCGGACAAGGAGTTTTCTGGCAGATCAAAGGCTATGAGTCGTTCAGCTTCCCATGCAGCCCCTTTGTCAGCCAGTTTATTTTGCCTTTGTCTTTGTCAACCTGTACTTGGGGACGCTAATTCGATTTTCCATTGAGAGGTGCGGATATCTATATTATTTTCCTAAAACTCCAGAGAATATTATAAATTTCTTTTTATTGCTTCCAGCCATGTTATTTAAAGTAATTAACCTTAATTTATAAATTTTTATATCA
Organism: Falco rusticolus; assembly: GCF_015220075.1. NCBI lineage: Eukaryota > Metazoa > Chordata > Aves > Falconiformes > Falconidae > Falco > Falco rusticolus. The sequence goes on along the minus strand of NC_051187.1, from coordinate 16,384,244 downwards.
AACTGCCTTTTAACTTTTAGAACTGGCAGGAGAAGTCCATTTCCCAGGGCTCCTAATAGTTCTCCATTTAATCAAAATTCATCCATCAGATTCCAGTGTTAAATCATCTTTTAATTGGGAGTTACATTCTGGTTAATAGTTTTATAATTCGCCGCCTCTAATAGTTTTTACCACAGGGATCTACTCCATTTTTTCTCACTCTATTATTCCTGGTGTTCAGCAGGGACATTTTAAAAACGTTCACTTCCCCTGCCTGTTCTTTGTGATCTCATTAATTCTTGATAGCAAGTTCCCTTTCTCCTCATTACTGGAGCATAACTACCTTTATCACTAGGTGAAACCTTACTCATTTCTACAAGTGCTCTCCAATTTTTTTATTTTTTTTCCTTTCAAAAAATAACAATCCACAATTTATTTCAGCAAATAAGATTATGTGTATTATGTATGGTCTTGGCACTTGACACTATTGAGATTTCAGACTGGAGATTTTGGGGGCAAGAACTCTCTCTAACTTTGTGTTTGCGCAGTGTTTTTGTTCAGAAGCCCTGATGTTAGTTACGTTTTCTAGGAGATATTTCCAATTAAAAATATAAGCCACTAATACTGGTGACATAAGAAAACAATCCAGGAGTCATAAAAGGAATTGATTGACAGGAATGGCAGATCTTTTTGGAGGGGACCATTTGATGTGAACCTGCACACCTTTTGCATAGTATGTGCTGCTGCTACTGATGCTCACCAGCGAGAGAGAAGCGGAATCGGGCTGCGGCACTTCCTAATACCAAATGCTGGCTTACTTGCAGATGAACTCTGCAGTGTAGCACTTAATTGTCAGACACGCTGCATGCAAATGGCCTCGCTCGATGCAGCTAAGCAGTTAGGGCAGTGTTACATTAGCTTGGTATCCTCCCAAAACAATAAAAAGAGCCCAAGGAGGAGTAAATAATATTGTATATGAGGTAGTAAAGCCAAGCCTGTCGTTTTTCAAAAAAATGCCTAGAATTAGCGTAAAATTAAATTTGAAACCTTAATCCTCCAAGGGCTGATTCTCAATTTGCAGATCCACAAAACCTCTGCAAATTACCCTACCAATCCTACTGGCAGTCTTATAGGAATATGTTATATTGACTACCCAAAGTCAGCCCCTGCGAAGAAGAGTACATTGTAAAATGCCGTTGGTAAGAGTAAGGAAAAACAATCTCCCAGGGCTTATATCTTAGTCCTTTGAACAGTTCTGTGGAATCATTTCATATATAACTTCCTATAAGAAAAATAGGATGGACAAGTGTAAACAGAATTATTATACAATTATAGTGGTCCTCGGAATAACTATAACACTGTCCACAGTAATTTTTATGTCTCCATAAACTACTAGCGCTGCAGTATTCTTTTAGCCCTTCTTTCACCCCACGTGGTAATGTAATAACTTTTCCTACTTAACGTATGCATCAGTGCGGTAATTTGATATGACAATGATTACAAAATACTCCAGCAGTTTTAATTGACTAGTGTTGAGATCATATCACCAGAAACAGACAAGATCTTATCTCATGTATGACTTCCATCCCCCCTGACTGTTACAATATTTATGTTAATAAGGATCACAGGCATTAGCCAAGTATTAAGTCCTCAGCTGTGGTAACTACATTTAGAAGCAAACAATAATTTCACAGACTGCTGGCCACCCTTTCCTTTGAGTGCAGTAGTGATAAATAAATAAATAAAGATTTAGCTTTTTGCCAAGTACAAAATACATCTAAGGAGTTTTTATGTCTGGAACCTAGATTTCAGGATTTCTTATGAGAAATATTACAGTAATTCAGCAGTTTAAAAGTCGCCAAAGCTTGATACTGTATCTGAAGAAATTACCATAGAAATCTAAACCAGTATTATGCCTCTTGTATGCATAGCAGGCATACTATTACCTCCTCTTTTGTTGCTGCTGCAAACATTTACTTGGAGAGACCTTATTTTCAATGAATTTTTGACAGAGGTCAAAGTATTTCTAAGTGAAACTGAAAGAGGTCTGGGACTTATATCAAACAGCTGACAGCATCAACAATAGTGTGTTTACTCATCCTGCATGCAGGAAAAATTAATTAAAAGTGTTTGTGAGATGTTTTGAGTCTGCAGAAGCCTTATATGCTATCGGTAATGAGCATGCCAGTCTTGTCTGTGGGTGGAGGAAGTGTTGCAGTTGGCAGTAGATCTGTTGACTGGAGCTCGTTGGGGTTTATTTGGTGGGGGAATTTAGCAAAAACACAATTGAGTGTTGTGATGAGTCAATGTGGAACTCCAGTAGGAGATCCCCCATGGATTTCATCTCATGCTGTGAAAATATGGGTCCCCGTGGCAGCTCTGAAGCTTTGTGCAGCCCCGTGGCACACAGGGTGCATGCAGCATGCATTGCAGCATACAGATTGTGTAGTTGTTCTGAGCTACGGCCAGAAAATGAAGGTTCAATTCTCCAAGGGGTCTGAGAAGCATGTGTACAGCTGCCACTGCCATCTTGAGATGGCAGTCCGAAGGGGAAAAAATGCAGCAGTCTATAACAAAACATCTGTGAGTCAACCTTCATATTTTTACATCTTTTTAAAAAGGTCCAAGAATGCAAGTTCCCTAAAACATTATTTTATAGCGTTACAAATTCTTCCCCACTTTAAAATACTCTCATTCCAACAGGAAGCTGGTCATCCAAAAAACCATGCCAAATGTGGTCACTGTATTGCATTTCTGTGTCACGTGCCCATTCTGTTAGAGCTTTGTGGGATCTTAGTGTGTGCTTAGATGCGGTCCTGTGGAGAAATGAAGACCTCAGGACACAGAAATCAAAGCACATATAATTGTTTTGTTTTACTTTGACTGATGTGCACTCAGGACTGGGTCCTTGCAGTACTTAACCTCCTCCTACTTTTGGGTCATTTTAATGACAGGGGAGAGCACTCTGTCCTTTTAGGTAGTAATGCTGAAACCTCTCAAGAGCTTTACAAACTCTTACAAAAATATGCTTCAAGAGTTAATGAGTTGTAGTAACTTTTTTGTAGATTTTTTGAACTTTCCTGTAAAATTGTTATCATCTTACAGAAAGAGCTTTATCCACCCCCATGTATACACATGTGCATAAGAGTCTAAAACCCCCTTGTTGTTAATTAGATTGTTTCAGGATTATTTCAATGGACATGTTATTTTTGAAAGATTTTCATGAGTTTCCAGTTTTTCCATGCAGTTTTTCATTAGAGAACTTTTTTTTTGTTTGTGTGCAAGTAATATTGTATATATTTTATAGAGGTGGGAACTTACAAGGATTTATCTAACGATGAGTCACTGAGGACCTTGGACTCATACAGCAGAGTTTTGGTTGTTGGTCACTTGCAACAATAAGCCTTCCAGGAATCTCTGAAAGCATTACTTTCTCTTTTACAGCTACAGACAGTGAGACCATGGGTAGGATTTTAGTGTTCTGTAGTTTTTTTCCCTGTAAAACGCTGACTCTTACAGTATTACAGTCTTTGTCTTCACCTGAAGTATTCAGTGCTGGGAGATGTGGGTTGTGGCAGACTGTCCCCACAAAACAGCTCAATGTATCCTGGACTTCCCTCCTGTGAATAAACCCCCTCTGCAATCAGTGCTTCAAAGCTTGTCTAGACCTGGACCAGGAGGCTCAGCACCTTGCAGACTCATGCCCCAAATTCAGATAAATCCCATCAATGATGCAATTTGAAGATTAGTTGGACATTAAAACCACCAATGCCTTTCATTTCGTGAAAATATATATATATATACACACACACACTTTTAATATTTGGCCACTTAAAATATTCATCAAGTATTTTCATTCTGTTACTTTTCACTAATGCATTTTTAAACACATTTCTCTTGAATCAGCTCAGTCTTCTCTTTCATGAATCCTTATCTCTGTCCTATGGGCATCTATATGCCTGCTCCACTGTACAAGTACTGAGCTGTTCATAACCCTAATCATACAAAAACAGATGATTCATTACTGAAGTGGATGAAAGAAGGCATTAAATATTGGCATAAAGGAGAAAAGATAAACTGGTATTAGAAGGTTCATCTCTATTAGCTACAGTGTTTGGGGACGCCACAGAAATAAACCTAGGGTTATAAATATTGCCCTTGATTAGGAACCTGCAATGAAATCCAGCAGAATGAACTTCTGTGCCCTATTTAAGACAGCGGTCTGCCTGCATGGCTCTCTCTGTGGTATCAGGGCTGATTAGAGGTGGAACGCGCAGCAGCTGCCCTGGGTACAATAGTTAAGAATTTGGGTTCAGTGTTACACTGTTGTTTACTGTGGGCATTCACTGTCATGAAATAGCTTGGGGCATACTGAAAGCCGGAAAAATCTTGTAGGGGCTTTTGAACTGCAGTGTGGACCTTAGGGGATCTTCATCTGTTGGTTTTTCCTGTCAGGTAGGAGCATTAAGGACTTCTTTTTATTTTTTTAAGGCAAAAGGCAGCTGAATTCACTGGACTTCAGGAGCTGAGGGCATAAGAAGAGAAGATCTTGTAAAACTTCTGATGAAACAAAAAAAAAAGAGGGAAGCAACACTACACTGAAGAGTTGCACTCCTGTAGAAGGACACCAGTGATGTGGAAGGTGAAAAATACTAGTGCTGTTTACTATGCTGGTCTCAGATAGGTGCTAGGAGACAATGTCTGGGTGGCTAGTAGCAAGCTACCCTTTAATGCAACAGCCCAAACCCTGAAGGTGGGTCTTTAGCAAGGGGCTGAGCAGGGCAGCAGGTGCTGGGCGGGCAAGGAGGAAGGCCGGGCTGCTCCCCCACAGCAAACCTGCCTGCACTTGCCATCACCTGGGGCCTGCAGCTGTGGGTGACTAGGGAGACCATGGGGAAATAAGTGAGGAGCTGGAGAGGCCAGTTTTTCTCCTCCGTCAGGGTGAGTGGTGCCTGTGCCAGGCTGCTGCAGGCTAGTGGGACATTACCTGCTTGCTGCATGCCTTGGAAAGCATAAATAGAGCTACTGCTTTGGCTGCGAGGCTTGTGAGTGTGGCTCATCTCATGGTGAAGGTAAGGTGCTGCTGCTCTTTTCTCTGGGGCTGGGGTGTGCAGATGGTGGGGGAGGATGTTGCTGTAGCAGTGTGGTGTTCCTGGCATGCATAGCAGGTTTGCTGTGTGGCTGCGTTTGGCTTCTTGTACTTCTGCTTGGTAGAAAGCAGCTGTTGAAGGGCTTGTAGGGTTTTGATGTTTTGTTTCTCCACTGGCCTCTGGGGATGTAGCTGGAGGTTGAGGGGTTGGCAGCCCTCTGCAGCAGAGTGGTCTGTCCATGGGCTAGAGTCCATTCTGGAGAAGCAGAACAAGGTGAACTTCCCAGGTGGGAAGCCCCTGAGAGTTCAAAATAAATATGTGGAACACAATTTTATTCCCCTTTATCACTCAGATGGTTTCTGAGCAGTGCTCCTCTGGAGCCCGTGTGCTGGAGTCCATGAAATAACTGTCCCTCAGACACAAATGAGATGTCCCTGGAGAGTCAGGGAATCGGGCAGTTGGGAAAACAGTCCTGAGCGTCAGCTCTCCCTGCCAATGCTGTGTTCATCTATGTGCTGTGATGTAAGGCAGCCCTAAATTACAAGCAAACACACACAAAAGTCTGTCATTCTTCATCTCTCTACTGTGTGGGCAGAAACTCATCTGGTAGCCTGTAACAAAATGCCTGGGCGGGTAGCAACCAGGGAGGCAGTTCAAACCACTCCTCTTGTGGAGATGCTGCAATTTAGTGAATTGCTAAGAAATAATACAGGCTATATCACTCTCTTGTTGTCTCTAGCACAGTCAAACAGAAAGCATGCAACATAATCCTGTGTGTTTATTTGGGGTGAGGGATAACTGCCTTCAGAATAAACACCAGCTATCTTTAAAGGAAGCCAAATGCTCTGTCTGCACTTCTCTGTCTTCCAGCTGACTGCTGTACTTTTTGCCAAAAAATGGCAGTGAAGGGGGGAACCCTTACACAACTAATTTAGTTAAAATTTATGCTCCTTCATTTTGTGCCTCTTCCCCCACCCCACCCCCAGTTTTGTAGCTATGATGCAGTATTGATCTACAGGATCATACTATGGCTCCAGGTGGGTGGCAGAATTCAGGCTAGGCTTCATTTCCATCTGAATGGTGCAGAAAATAATTCTACTTTCCAGCTTTTATTGCTCAGAACATTGCATTTCTCTCATTGCAGTGTATGGGAATTAGCTCTGGAGGAAAGAAATTATTTTTTTTCCCCCCTTGATGCAGAGTGGAACAGAAGGATTCAGGAAGAAGTAATGTAAGAAAGTAGACAGAAAGTAGACAGCAAGCTCATTGCTGTTTGAATTAGGTGCAGCTGGATTGCTCTAATGAAACAGGACTTCTCATCTGGGGTTCAAGTGGTGTTTCTGTGGATGGCTGGTCCCCAGATGCAAATTCTGTGTCTGGCTAGGACAGCTTCCTGCAATAGTGCAGTGTGTTAAATACAGGAACTGCAGAAGAGCATGCTAGGTGTCTGTGAGGGGACGCATGATGGAAATGCACAGGACTGCTGCAAGTAGGAATGCTTGTGGCTGGAAAATGCCTCTAACCATCATGGGTACCCAGGCCAGCCCAGGTGGTCCATTTGGCTGCATCACAGACCTGCTCCTGTATCTTGAGCTGTCTGGGACTGGGACAGACTCTCCTCCTGTGTTGATGTGTGTAGCACAGCTGGAGCTTGTTCCCCACTAATGCTCCAGTACCAGCTGTCCTGAGGCTGCATGTGTTTTCTGGAAATGTCTCCAGGCTATAATATGTGCTGGCTTTAGGGACCAAAGGAAACTCATGGCTCTCTGGAGCCAGGCAGCTTGCCTTGAAAGTCATGAAATTATGCAGATGTGAATTTGTAGGTGGGAGAGAAACCAAGTGACAGTGGAGCAAGAAAGAACGTATGTGAAGATGCAGACACCCAGCACTGTATGCTCCAAATACTTTTCATGGTACCTCACTAATGTGTATGGAAGGGCCACCATCAGCAGGCTGGAGAATAACAGATGATTAAGCTGCTTCTTGTTAAGTCTTGTGCTTGTTCTTCCTTCAAATAATCATCTTGTTCTTCTTTCAAATCATTATCTTGGTAGCATGGTGGTGAGTTGCCTGCTTCTTTTTTCCCCACCCTAAATCAAAAGATGTGTGTATGGCTCGGTGACTTAGGAGAGCAATTGAAATCATGACCCATACTGGACTTCTAACATGGACATAGTTCGTTCAGTTTGCTGCATGAATTTAGTGAATCAGAGAAGTAATTTCCCTGCAAGAGAAGCAGGCTGCCACCTGCTCATGAACTTGGTAGCCTTAAGTCACACCTCTGGTATTATATCCTGCTAGCAGAGTTTTCAGCAGTTATTTCCTGCTAAAGGGGGATGAAGGGAGAAATTCAGTAGCATGCCAAGGAAATAGTGCTGTCTATGCCCAGTGTCAAACAAGGAAAGGAAGTAACTGGGAAAATACTTCCAAATTCCAGTGGCATGCTCTGATAAACATAGCTCACAGATAATACAATTAGCATGTTAAGACTAGATTTAGAAGCATGAATACTGAGAACTCATAATCTACAAGGGTTTAGGTTAATTTAGGAAGGTTCATGTAGCGCTGTAACTGGCAAGATGCTAAATGTTTTTCATATCGGAGAGATGCTCTCAGGAGAATACCTGTCCTTATGAAGCATTTACTTCTAAACTAGAATAGATGCTGCTACTACTACCTGGTGTCACTTTAGTCGTGACACTTTACATGATAGCAGTGGGATTTTCTTCCCCTTCTCTACTGCTTGCCCAGCTCATCCCACCCATCAGGGTTACTGCCTGGGCAGGTCTCTTGTGGGTGCTAATCACATTAGCACCCAAAGCAGAGCCTGCTTCAGTGCCTCTAGATGAGTGTGTTTGAAATGCACTGAAACTCAGGCTACAGGATTTGTGCTTTCTGTCAATGACAAGTGGAACAAATATTGACAGTGCCTCTCAAAGTTACTATTGCTCTTGTTAATTCAGGCAAAATTTATCCTCGTGCCAAAGGCCCATGTTAGTCTGTGCTATTGAAACAGCTGGACTTCCCTGTCCCATTTTTTGCTGTGCGGGTAATTTGGAGAATAAGGGTCAGATCTAAGAAAACCAAGGAAGTGTTGTGGTCATCTGTGGGGCTTTTTTTTAGTTTTTGATTTTTTTTTTATCCCCATGCTCTGCTTTCCTCTTTTTGACCTTGTGTTGGACCACTTATGTATGCAAAGGTGTAATATGTTAATGGGGGTCTGCTCTCAGGTAAATTATATATTAAAGCATTCTGTGGCCCAATGGAGAAGATCTCATTGCAGTGAGAGACTGTGGGGGGGCAGTCCATGGGGCTTCTGCTGAGTTACTGACATTGAGTTCAACTTCTAATTCAAGTCTGGATTTGGCACTGTCAGAGCAGTACTGGCAGTGGCTTTCAGTGGACACAGAGGAGCTGTTCCTGCTTTGTCTGCCATCAGGCTTCCTTGCTACGCGGCGATGTCCCAACCAGCATGAGTTGCTTTGTGCTTGTATGTTTGGCTACTACTTATGTCTGTCTTGGGGATGGTGAGTTTTGCACTGTTGACTATTCCAGGTGATTTTAAATGGATTATGGACAAGAGAAAGGTTCTCGGTGAGCCTTTCACAAAATGCTCAACTAAAGAGGCAAAGACAGAGGAAAAGACATTCCAGTTCTTGTGACTGGCAAATGCTGAAATAAGCTGTGAATGCTTGTCCTAGAGGCTGAAGGACTGGCTTTGCTCCTGCTGGGGATTTTGGCTGTGTGTGCTGACACAAGAACCAATCTGGGCCAGAGACAGGTTAAGCTGCTGAGGGTGAGATTGTTTGTACTAGCCAAGATGAGGGTACGCTTGAAACTAGCTGTTTGTTGTATGGGTTAGTTGCTGTGCCCATTTACTTGTAAGTTTTTGCTCATAATTTGTGCCACTGTAGAAGACTTGAGTGTCTTGCTCAAGCCCTAAAGACTTGCTGTAATATGGGATTTTTGAGGGCTTGGAATCATGCTAAAGGTCTATAGCACCAGAGACAGTGAATGGCAAACTCATTTCCAGCTTTGCTTCAGGTACCAGATATTTGTAAGGTCTTGAGGGCTTCAAGAAGTGCAAGGGGAGAAGTGTGTGAAAGCTTTTTTCTCCTTCTGATTATGTGCAAACTAAATTATAGGGTTTTCTGCATCAACCATTTTGGGATGCAAAATCCTGTGAAACTTTCAAAGAATTATTTTTTTTTTTCACTCTTGTTATTTTAAATGGGGAATAAGGGGACATGGAGACAGAACTACAGAGAACAAAATGATCATTTTCCTCCAGAAGCTAGCAAACTTCTGGGTAATGCTCTGAACATCTCTCTCTTTAAAAGACTCCTAGATTTAAAGAAGAAAAAAACCTAAAAAACAGACATGGAAAAACCTGGATTAAACTGTCACTCATTCACAATCTATCCAGGAAACTCATCCATGCCCCTACAGGTAGCTAGTTATCCCATCAGGAATTTCATATTTTTGTCTGAATCCTGGAACACAAATTGGTCCAGCGCTATGGGTCTGCCTTGATTAGGGTCTGCTGACACAGATGTCCACAGCATGTGTTCCAGAAAAGCCTGCTCAAATAAATGCTTCTTTCCCCAGAGAGATCAAAGGTTGAGATGGTCTTTCCAGAGCTTTAGCCAGGCTGTGCAAAGCATCTGCAAAGTTTAATCCCCTAACCTTTCCCTTCCTTCCCTCCCTTTTCTTTTTTTAAGGATGGTATAAATGGAGTTTAAGGGTTTATCTTTTTTTCTTTATAGAAAACAGCTCTTATTTGTAAAGAACCCCTGGAAAAGAAAGTGCAGCTTGCCTTTTTCTGAGAGACAGTTGGGTTTTGGCTACTCTGTCAAGGATAAAGCCCAGAATACCTCTATACACTTGTGCAAATATCTAATGTTGACATCTTTTGCCAGCTGCTGTTGTGGCTTCCTTTTCCTTGATGAACAAAATCCTCTTGTGATGTGGCCTCTGAGCGCAGTTATAATTAAAAGAATTAAAATTCAATTTGAGCTATTGTCGTTACACAATGCAAAGTTCAACACCACTGAAGGTTGATTTTATTGATTCTGTATTGGGTACTCCATGGAAATAAGTTACCTTGACACAAACATGGTATTGGCAGTAGAAGGCACAAATGGTCCAGCTCCAGCCCTCGCTTGCTTTAATTTTATTGTTAGCAGTACCTTTCACAAAGAGAAGTTGTGCCAGCTTTTCTATCTTAAAGCATGTTTTTTTTCCCAGATCACTTCAGTCCCGGAATTATCTCCAGCTTAAATAGCAATATAAGATTTACAGCCTTGGCAGAAAAGTGTATGTATGAAAGTTAAATGCTACAAAGCTTGTTAAAATTGCAGCTGTCAGTGGTGGCAAGGAGCTTTGCTCTTTCCTGTAGCTTGAGTGATAGTCTTTGACCGCTTTTCCCTTGCATTCTTGCTAGTCAGGCTTGTGTATATCTATTTTGTTTCTTTATTTTAATCAGCAGGCTTAAGTAAAATTTATCTGAATTCTCCAAATCTGTTTCATTAGGGAACAACCAACTCTCACCATCAATTGTCCCTCTATTCAAAACAATTATTTCTGAGAGACTGAATATTGACTTGAAATCAGCTCTTCTGAGTGTAAGATGCTTTTAAGCACTGATGAGGATTGTTCCTGTTGCCTAAAACTGCTCCTCTAAGCAGAGCAGCTGTAGTTCATGCTCAGTGTATTAATGGTTCACTCGAACATGACAGCAGGCTGGACAGTAGGAAGGCTAAAATTGTTGTGAGAGGGAGGCTGAGTGTAAGAAGTGAAGAAATCTTTCTGGAAGTAGAAAGGCACTTGGATGACAGCATCGAAAAGCTTGATCTTTGGAGCTTTATTTCTACTCTTTATATTGGTGCTCTCAGTTTGGAGGAGAGAGACATATGTGTTTCTTTTTTCTCTGGAGTGCCTCTTTGCATCAGAGCTTCTGTGTTGCTGCAGTATAATTAACTAGTAATAATCACCAAGGGTTGAATGGAGGGGGGAGAGGATTTCTGGGCAGCTTGCCTCTCTGGGAGGCTCCATGCGTTGAGGAGATGAAGGAGCTTCTAAGACTGAAACTTAACATGGGAGCAACCAGATGATGTGGTCTGTGTGTGCTTGAACTTTCTCTTTTCCAAATGCATCACCTTTCCTATTACACTGGTTTGCCAGTCCTGTAGTAGTCTTGCGTGTTGTCCAGCAAGTACATGATGACATTTAAACATATGGCTTAAATCTTCCCCTTGGTAGAAAATCTGGCTGGGAGATGCCCTTGCGGGAAGAGCAAAGGGTTGGGTTATAAAGGTGCTTGTGTCTGAATGTTCTAAATCTGCTCTGTCTGTCTGCAGGCAGGCTTGTGCCAGTGATGCTGGGGATGTGAATGACATCTCTGTTGGTCTACAAGGCTTATTTGGAGTCAGGAGCTACCCTGGGGCTGAGAAGTCGCGCTACCCAGCGTTCCTGGGATGCCACTAAGCAAGATGTAGGGCAGGGAACACAACAGCCTTTCTCTGTTAACGCTGTGTTCAGCACTTCCTGAGCTGTGTCTTCTTCAGGGGGGAAAAAAGCTGGTTGGGAAGGAAAAGTGTTAGTAGTTGTTTTGACAGAAGTAGCGAACTGCCTGGGAAGATCTTGTTTTAGTATTATGTGACTGCTGCTCAGCTTACTGCTGCCTCATTAGCAAGGAGTTACCTAATTATCAAGGCAAGCTGTTAATTGTGTGTATTGCATTACTCAGCTTTAAAAATTCTTCTGTATGATAAATATTTAATGGTAAGGAGTTGCCATTAAACTATTTTCTTCCTGTGTAAATCTCTTTCATCTGCTGGAACGGAACAAATAATGAACTGCTGTAACCACGACAGATTCAGGAAAACCAACTGAATTTCTTGTGATGGAGTTAGCACTAATGAACAGTAATAATTTTTTTAAAAATATAATGGAGAAGACTTGGTAAGGTTAATAAGATAGTAGAACCCCTGTGTATTCAATCAGTCTTGATAAGAGAACAAAACCTACATGTTTGCTAAAATAACTTTAAAAACAAATAACATTGACTTTCCACACCTAGTGGAGACCAAATTTTCACTTGCTTGCATGCCTGCTCTCCCGGCATGCTAGGACCTGTCACCGTTCCGGCTCTCACCAGGACAGTGTGACTTTGATTTTTGACTGCTGGGCAATCTTTTTCATCAGATGGAGTTGGATCGCAAGGTGGAAATTAGGTGTCCCTGCATCTTCCCACTCCTTCAGCTCACATGAAAATTTTGTGTTGAGGACATGTATCCACTTCCTACTGGCCCCACCGCATGAAACTTTGATTAGCAATTATTTCTGAGATATTAAAAAACACAATAGATGTTGCAGGGCTCTGGATTTTCCATTATGATTATTAAGGGAAAAGAAAGGCTATAGTTACAACTCAATAGTTATTTCTCCATGTCGGAATCTAAATTATTGGCATAGCCTTATGATCATATGTGCATGTATGCTCGAGTACCAAATACTTGTATGTGTTTACTGTGTCTTTTTTTGCATTGATTAGTTGGATTCTGATTTTTACTTTTTTTCTTGTGGGGGATAGAATAAACTAAAGCAGACAGTACCAAGAGCTTTGTTCTTGTGGTTTTGCAACGTGTCTCCACCCTTCTCCTCCTCCTCCTCCTTTCCATGTGCAAACTAGGATAGCAAAACTTTAGGCTTAGCTTTCCAGAAGAATGAAAACACTTCAGTTGCTACTGAATAAAACACGAAGGGACCTCTGTGTGTAGGGGCTGACTCTGTATGGTGCACATACCGTATCGGTTCTTTAGCTGTCATTAAGCTGCATGAGAACACAGCTCTGATCTCTGTTTTTGTCTCATAATCTCTGAAACAAGGCTCTACTCAGTAAGCACGTATTCACTGACTTGATAGTAGTTTTGTGAGCAGCATATGTGCTGTTGATTCTCAGGTGTGTAAGTGTATGTGCTTAGTATTAGGCGAGCATGTGTTTCAAGTGATCTTTCTTTGGGACCCCATGCTGTAGGGCTGTCATCTTTGTTGGCTGCCTGCCTTGCGAATGCATTGCAAAAATGCCACAATGGTAGTGTTCTGGTGATAGGACTTTAAATAGTGCATTTCCCAAAAGATGTTGGCACTGGATTCTTGCAGAACTACTTAGAAACGCAGTTGTAGAGCTGGGCTAATCCAGAACACTGGAACACTGTGCAATCAAAAATGTGTATTCCCTTTGGCTGTCAAATGACTGAGAATTAAAAACAGCCTTTGGAATGAAAATCAACACCTGAAAGAACAGCAGTTGGAAATGAGACAGTAGTGCAGGAGAACTTCAGGTGAGATGTGCAGCTCCTGGGGAGACAGGGCAGGTACCCCACTTTGTACAGCACCTGGCACTGGGAGGCCGGAGATCCTGGAGCACTCCTGAAACAGGTGTGTGTGTGTGTGACCTGTTCTTCCAGACACTGATAAGCACATCAGGGTGGTATCTTTAAAGTAGTAAGTGTTCACTGTATTTCATAAGGATGTTTGGGTAAGCAAAAATAAACTTCCCAGTGCACTTTCTCTTGGGGTGAAATTAGAGGTGAAGAAGAGATGTTTTGGGCTTATAGCACTGATTGCACTATGGGTGAAAATTCTTATTTGGTGGTCAATAAAGATAAATTACACAAATAGCTACTATTGCTGGAGTGAGCTGGCAGTTTGCAGAAAGGGGTATGTGGTATCTTAACGTGCAGTCAGTTGTAAAGGCTTGGGAAAAAAATTTTCAACTGCACATTATCTGAGTGAGCTTCCATATTTTACCATGACACCGACTCTGAGACTCATTTCCCTGGGTTAAGTAGTGTGGGGTGAAGTATCTGCCGCTCTCCTTCTCCCTATCCATCTGCTGCGGTATTCTGGGCATTTAACCTGGAGCGCTTGCTGATGTATGACCAAATCAGAGAAAAGAGGCCGCGCTGTTTAACCCTCTCCCTTTGTAGCTGCACTTAATGAATGTCACGCAGGCCCACTATAGAAATGATGGAACATCCATTCTGGCAGCATGAACAGAGCCCACCGTGCAATGATATGGTGAAATATGCTGAAAATATTCACAGGAGCCTGTGATCATAAACCCATGATTATTTTTTTCCCCCTTAAATCTCAATATTTTAGCTGGTCCCCCCTCCCATATAATAAAAGTGCAGTTCCAAACAGTATCTACTTTTTCGAGGGGAGGAAAACTCTATTTTCTTTTTAATGTGGCTATACTGAAATTGCTAACTTATGCTAACCAAAATGTAATTATGTTGTCCACGCAGGTCTCTTTGTCTTTCTAAAAAATGTCTTGTAAATAAGATTGCAGGTCCTAATGACTCTATCCAGTAATTCCTGAGCTAACTTCAAAGGTGATAAAAGTAGGGCTATACCTTCTTTTGCAAAAGTTATTTACATGCAGGTGTGCTGCCTTCTACCTTCACTCACGCAGAGTCGCAACTGGTTGTTAAGAACCTGTGCTCCTTGCTGAGCAAGTTACTGCTCAACGTCTCGGAGGCAGGCATGAGTGAACTGTGAATGGAACAGGAGGAGTATCTAGTTGCAAAGCTGCACCTTCTGAATATAGGGTATGTCTTGCTGCTTTTTCTTTGCACCTCTAAACTTTACACCACATCTCCTCTTCCCTTTGGACTTCATTTGTGTAATCAGGATTCAGCTGGAGAGAAAACATAGTGAAACTTGCTCATGGTTTGAACGACTGTACAAAACCTCCTGTGTCACTTCAGCTTCCCTAAAGCACCATGACTCATCAGCCTAATTTAAAAATAAATAAATCTGTTGTCTGTCTTCCAAAAGACAATATAAATTTTAAAAGTGGTGGCTAATTACTTCTGTTAGACTCAGCTTCCTGCTGGTAGCAAATGCCTGTCAACTGGTCCGTCAAAGACTAAGGAAAGTACTAAAAATGTATAATGATTTCCTGCATGTTCCTGTTAAAGAGGATGCTGTGTTCCTGTAATGCTTTTCGTGGAATTCCTCTCAAAACAAGAACACCAGCACCCTTGGGTGTCTCGGTGTGCTTTCATAGTTGATGTACTCTCAGTTTACAAAGACCGTGTTTATACTGGCGCAGGGAGGCGAAGAGAAGCTGGGATCTCAATCTTTGCTTCTCTGAGATAATCAGCAAACAGTGTGAGTGTGTGTGTGAACACGACATATGTAAATAAATGGATGAAATACTATCACTGGGACCTTCATTTCACCCAAGCTATTGAATCATTTGATCACAACTGCTTGTTATTAACCAAGTGGCATAATTCCAACTTAAACTTCCCTTTTGTTTACTAGAGACTTGCTGAAGAGCTTGTGCCGAATACTTAATTTTCAACCTTTAACTACATATATTTATAGAAGGACCAAGCAAAGTTTAACTGGAAGATCTAGAGCTAGGTGATGAGCAAGCTGGATAGGAATCTCAGCTTTATTTTTGAAAGAAAATTTCAGGTCTGTACAGAGAAAAATCTTATGGATATGATCCATTTAAATATAGGATGATTACATGCTCACTTTAAAACATCAATTTGTTCATTCTTTTAACTTTCACAGTTTTTCTCAGGAAGCATGGAGCTGAGTGTGTGGTTTATAATGTCTGTTTCCCCCACTCTGTCCAATTAACACTCCAGTTAAATCTTGACTTCAGTTCTGATGCACCAGGCAGGAATTTTGTCTGTTGTAACTGTACACAGTGTAAGAAGTATTATTTTTACCATTGATACAGGCAAATTCATGCTGACACTAATACAATGCTCTGAGGTCCTGGTTCTTTTGCGGAGTTAAAAAGGTCAAATATGCCAGTTGTGGAAAACACACCAATTGTGGGGCCTGTAGTAATAGTCCTAGTCAGGTGTTACTTGGTTGAAAGGTTTTAGCATTCCTGTTAAACGTCAGGGAGATGAAACTGTATTTATGTTGAGAAGTTAATCGTAAGCAGCCAAGTTTTAGGGACTGTTTGTACTGGATAACCTGCTTTCCCACTGCAAGGAACACAGTGTAAACAGCCCAGGAGTATGGGCAGGGAGTAAGCCTGGCACTCGGGGGATGGACAGGTTGCTCATGAGCTTCTGTTGCCTGCAGGCAATTCTGTGTGTGCAGAACAAGGGGGGAAAAAAATACACACACACACCCCCCAAACTGCTGTGGAACAGTTGAGCAGGAGCTATAGCTGCTTGTGTCAGTGTGTGGCTGTCTTGCTCTGTGCAGTATTTTTTTGCAGTAGTTTCCAGGCAATATTCCAGCTTGTCAGATGGAAGGAGGTGATGCGTTGCATGAACTGTCCTCGTGGAAGGTTACTTGCACTCCTTTCCCCAACCAGCCCCCAAAGTTGAGCATTTCTTATGACTAGCGGCTTCAAAGTATGAGTGATTGCGTTGTCTGCTGCTGAGGGCAAAAGCAACTGTGCTCTGGATACGAACCTGCTTATTTCTGGTCAGCAATTCAACTAAAAGGGGGATTATTTTCTTCTCTCACTTGTACATAATAAAGCAGGCTATTTTTGCTATAGGAGGAAAAAACCAAAATAATTTACTTTATCAACTGGCATAATCGAGCAGGCTGTGCTGTAAGCTTCTGGTGCTCTGTATTGGTTCATGGTGACTCAAAACACATCTTCCTTCTTGCAGCTTCTGCTGGAGCTCAGAAGAGGTGAAAGTGAGTTGTTAATCATCCATGCTGCTGTACATCTTAATATATGCGATAAAATTAGGATGGAGAGGTGGATGTGGCTTTGAGGCTGAAGGACTGTGCTTAAAAGAGCAACAGCAGCTCCCCCACTTCTGGGGGGAGTGAGGCTGCTGATGGAGCAAGGCTGCTGGCAAGTCTCTATTGAAATGAGAAAAGAGCAGTAAAGGCATCTCAATAAACTATTTTAGATGTTTAAATGATGCTGTTAATCCTTTCTGTAAACAGGACTTTAACAACTGCTGTACCTGATCTTTCAGTTTTCAAATATCTTCTCCGGCCTTCCCTTTCCCTGGCACAGAACCACCAACCTGATTAACATATTAAATGAAGCAGAACCCAGTGCTATCTCTGCACATTACTGCTTCCTTATGGTATATGAGCAACTTCCAAATTAGCAGCTATAACAGTCCTCCACCCTCCTAACCCAGAATGTCCATATTTTAAGGACTTTGTGCCACATGACAAAGGGTAACTGCATCCCTTAGATTTTGGGTTCTTAGTCTTCTGGGTTCTAAGTCTTCAAAACAGGGTTTTTCTTTAAATGTCTTTAACTTTTCTTTTAGAGTACATCAATGCTGTCTGTTCTTATCTCCCTGCACAGTTTTCGCTTTAGCCTCTTCTGGCACAAGTCTGCATATGATCAGCGATGCACAGGCTCTCTCCTGGAGCGGCTCACACACTACCCTCCCTACCCCGGGCAGGCTTGACAGAATGGGTGCCCCAAGATAAATAGGCACCTTCTGCGCGTAGCTGAAAATCGAACCGTCCCTGTGCTCATCTGGAGCCGGAGCTGAATAGATTGTCACAAGAGCCCGGGGACAAGGGGAGCGGGGGGGTTACTGGGGCAGTGCTGTGGCACTCTGTCCTTCTGCAGAAGAGGCTGCGGGGACAGCATCAGCTACGGAGGGCCGAGGGCCTGAGGACTGCCTCAGACTCAGATCTGGGTCTGCAGCACCCAGCTGCAGCGAGGCACATGAGAGCCAGAGCTGCTGTGACACGGCATATGGGGCCCCGTGGTGGTGCGTGGGAGGGGGGCAAGAAGAGCTGGGGGAGGGGAGAGGCATGCATATAAATCATTATTGGCGAACATCTCAGCTCTTGAGCCAGGCTGTCGCTTGCCGCTGCTCGTGGTGCAGCCCAGACATAAATCATAATTCCCCTACAATAGATCCTTTTGCAGCCGCCATCAGGAAAAGTGTGTTGGTTTTATCGATTTTTTGACACCGGGGCCCTGGCAACGGCCGCTCTGAATCATTATGAAATGAAACTGATTAGGAATTCATGGAATACTAAATAAACTTTACGAGCCCATTGTAAGTTTTTTGATGCATGGGGAGCGGAAAATGAAAACTAATGATATAAAAATTACACAGCGTGCTGAGTATTATTATACTGCTATTGATTTGTTTCAAACTGTACATCAAAATCGAAGTGTGCTGGGTGTGCTTGGCTGCAAGGCTGATGCTCAAAAGCTTTTGAGCTTTTTTTTTTTTTTTCTCAATGCTGGCTCCAGCATTTTTTGCCAGCCAGAGAAGGTTAGTGCCACTGCAGAACTGCTGAAGTGCTCCCTGCACCATGCCTGTTCTTCTGCAACCACCCTTTGCATGGTTATCACTGACTTTATTCTCCTGTTTGCATGCGGACTCTCATGAGACAAAAATATATTGACGAGGATTTTAGCTTAAGTGGATAACTCCCTACACGCACTTCTGCTCTGGGGAATTTTACTTCTGTTCCTTAATAGCCAACATTGTGAGAGAAGCCCAAGACACTTGACAAACATTTATGCAAAACTGCACAAAGGGATCATTTGTTCTGCCACTAACTGTGGCCACCTTGGGAGTGAAGGGTAACAGCTGGTTGTAATGCTGCCCATCAGTTTGGGGCAAGAGCAGATAGCTTACCATTTTTAAAACTTTTCTTTCTATAAATAGACAATTTGTAACATGATCATAATAGCCCTGTTTGGACTGAAAATTGATGGAAATAATGAGTAGAATTGGTGTGATCTATTTGCTTCTTATTTAATATTTTTGACAGCAGAATTTAACAATGTTAAGTAAGGAAAAAACAGTAAAAAGGCTAGAATTGTTTCGGTGTAGCCTTGAGCCAAACTGCTGAATAAGAGCAGGGTGTTGCGTAGCTAGATATGTTGCTGATGTTGTCATTGCATGTTTTTGTTGAAATAAAAAGGATCCTTATGCTGCAGCTTGCTGTGCTGGACCAGGCAGGTTTCTTTCTGTCCTAGCTAGGGCAGTTCAGCTCTGTATCTTACAGTCCTGTTGCAGCTTTCCCCAAAGTACCCAGCCTGGCCCACCTCTGCAGGCAGGATGCTGGAGGATGCTGCTGCAGCTCATTCTGTTACAATTCACTTTACTTAAGGGCAGGCTTGTTATCCTAACTAGCTTGCTTCTTCACAGTATCTGTTCTGCTTGAGTTTCATGTGTTGCAGGACCATGATGGGACACGTGCTGTTGTATTTAAAGCATTATTTGGAAAAAGCCTTTTTCATTTGGGTGCAAAAATAAAAGCTCAGATTTAGAAATCTCGCATGATGTAAATGGATTTGGCACATGATGGGAACAGCAGTAACAGATATGCTGTAATAGAGCTAGCCAGGTGCAGGACCAAACCTCCTCGCTCCTGTGAAATTGACACCTTACTGCTGCTGGCATGGGCACAAACCCTTTGGGTGCGAAGAGCTTCAGGTGTCCTTGACTGTGGGTCAAATGACCTTGGATTTTTCAAAGTGGATGGTTTTGAGATGGTGGGAGTCTTGGTGAAAGCTGTGCTGAAGCTGCAAAGGTAATCCTGCTGCTCATGAATGCCACTGAAGCAGGGCTGCAGTGAAGTGATGCAGTTTCCTGGGGAGTTCACTGATCACAGGACTTTCAGGATCTCCGAAAGTCAAGTTGCATGCAAGGGCAGGAACTGTTTCTGTAAGTAAGTGGATATACCAAGATAGCTGGTAGTGATGTCCAATGGCCTCAGCTCTTGGAGGGGAGACAGATGGGATCTCGTGGGGGTATGACTGCTGCTGTAGGATCATCTGGCAGCTTAGCTGTGTGCTAATGCAGAGGACTTCTTAGAGGTAGGCTCCTGTCAGCTCTATTTCTAGCTACTAGTGCTGGTGATCATCTCTGGCCTAAGCATATTGCCTGTAAATGAAAATGTAATACTAGTGAGTAGGAAGAAAATCCAACGGAATCAAGAACAAGAAAGGAGGAGAAAATTTAAGCAACTGGAAATAAGCTGCTGATCCACAGAGGGCTAAGCTGCCACGTCCCTCTGTAGTCTCCTGAGACTATGCTTTTCTGTAAGTAAACCTCATGCAGCTCCTCCTGTATCGCTGATAAACTTGGATGTCACTGCTCCTGGCTGCATGTCGAACATCAATTTGTAAAGTATGATCTCCAATTTGGGGTGTTTGAGTCCGTGTGGGCTGAAGGCACAAGGTCCTTCATCTTACAAACAGGTCCTCTGAGGCTCCTTTCTGTTCGCAAGCATACAGGGAGCTGAGTGTGCTGAGTATTAACAGTGAATGTTGTTACACTTTGCGGCAGGAGGTCTGTGGTCATCGTGGTGTTTTCTGGCATGCCATGCTTTTCTCTGCCCCTCAGCTTAAATGTGGACTGCACAGAAAGAAGCTGTTACCTTCAAATTCCCCTGAAAACTTTGCTCAATGAGTTTGAAGAGAAATCAGGGTGGGGTAACACTGAACACCCCCATTTATTTGGAAAATAAAACCCTTGTTTCCATCAAGTAATGCTGCTTCAATCGTGAGATCCTGCTTCCTGGTCTGTGTGAGAGCAGTTGATCTAGGTAGAAAAAAATATTGCCTTCTTTTTAGTCATTGTGTATGAATGTACCATGTATCGAAGTGCAAACAGCTTTAGTGTTTTCCACTAGACTGGAAGATGTGTTTAACCGTGTCATGGACCGTGTGCAGCTCGCAGCTAAGGCCGATCACAGGTTAGCTCAAGGAATAGCAATTCTGCTATGTGAGGAGAAGGGTATCAATTCTCTTCCTCCCAAGTCCTGACTGGTCCCAGCTTGCCACAGAGTCCCATCAATTTCTTGGCAGCTGTGGGCTTCTTACAATAATCTATGTATATTTAGATATTTTGTCTGATGTAAACAGGGAATCATCTTAAATGAAGCCAGTTTTGTTTTTGCTTCCATACCACGTGCAATAGCAATGTCCGCTTTATATGGCTTGTCAGTGTGCGAGTGCGTGCGCTGGGGATTTTTCTAAGATATGTATATTGAATTTAGATTTGTGCTCTTAGTACCTTCACTCATTCATTCAGAGCCATATTGACTACATAAATTGAGTGTTACAAGTAAGAGAGAGTTTAGCCATTATTTTCTCAGTGATTTGATTTAATGGCCTGGGTGTTTTGGCCATTACTTCTGGCTTTTCATTTGCATGGATTCTTGGCTCTGCTGATTAGCATGTTTTTTATATTTGCCATTTAATTTCCCCCCCCTTTTGGAAAGCTGAATTTTTCATGATTAATTAAATTCCCATGTCTCTTTTGTATCTTTCATGCACATGCATGTATTTATATAGGACTATATAGATATGCTATATACAGTTTTTTCTTTCTCCCATCTCTGCTGATTATACGGAGTTAAATGCAGCTGTCTGTTTGACAGGAATATTGTATACTGTATGTGGAGTGATATACAGGTCAGTATATTACTGATGAATAAAAGTTTCCTCCTAAGGCAGCTGCTGCAGATTACTTAGTGCTTGACATGGCGTGTCTTTGTGTCACTGTTACTGGGTGAAATTAAATCAGAACAGGAAAATATTAATTTAAAGTAGGGGATAGAGGCCGCTCACTTCCAATTACTCTCTACCCTGTCAGCTTTATATGGGCGCAAACAAGGAAGGAGGCTGGATTAATTGCTTTGGACTCTGCCCCACTACAGGCCCAATTATAGAAACATATTGGCTCCCAGCACTATTATATACACTGCTGTGCAGGAAATTGTGTGAAATTTTAACGGATTTCAGATGTAATAATAGAGAACACGATTCAGGACAGCATTAGCAGGCTGGGTGGAATCTTTACGGATGGGTTAAGGTTAAGCTGTTTGGGGGTCCTTTGTGTATTAAAGGATCATCTGGTTAACCCATGTACTGGGAGCTTTTGATACTGGCCTGGGAGCAAACAGAATAAAAACATTCATCCTCTGACAACAAGGAGCTAAATCCTCAGTCAGAATGAGGGCAGAAACATACAGCGTAAGGATGGAGAGCACAAGGCTTGCATGCGGTGGGATTCTGGTGCTGAAGAGGCGATGTGAAAATGTCTTGCATGGCATTAAACACATTGATGTTTCTAGGTACTATTTAGAAACCATTCCTGGCTAATGTCTGCTTTTGTGTGAGACCCACCAGCAAAGCCTAGGTCAGAACAGGGTGCTACTAATGCTGAGTGAATAACACAGACTTTTTAAATGCACATTGGATGAGTGTTTTGTAAGCGGTTGTAGGAATAGGTTTCAATTCAATATTTTAGTTTAAATCTGTTTAGGTTTATTGTTCCTCTCACTAAGCTCCAAATTTTGTCTGCTGTTTCATTCTTTTTTCCTGTCTTTAAAACCATGTGTTGAAGGCGCTTGATAATTTCTGTGTGCACATATGTACTATTCTGTCTCTCTCCCTCTTATAAAATAGTCATTTGACTTGCTATAGCCAGAACACAGGACTTATTCCAAATGCAGAGCAACTCTCAGTACTCCTGAATGTACTGTCAAATTACTGTGCCTCTGTGTGTGTTCATGTGTATAGCATTGCGCATCAGATATAATTTTGGCCTGCAAAATAAATGTTTTTTTTTCCCCAAGGTTAATTTTTGTGGAAAACAGTTCTGGAATCTCAGTTGTTTTGTTTTACGTTAATGTATTTGGGGTGTGTGTGCGTGTATCTATCTTTGAGGGCAGTTGTTTTTCAGCTATTTTAATTCTCTTAATTTTTTTTCAATGAGTGTTAGTTTAATAAGGGGTTGTGTGTAATACGTTAATTGATAAATTCTTGTCAGTATTGGTTTTGTTTGTTCTTTCTCTTGTTTTTGTTCACGGTGTATTGACATTGGGCCAGTTTTCTTAAGTAGCTTTGTGCTTTTTGGTTTCTTTCTAAAGCCAACTGGACTGGCAATGGGCCCAAAGCCTAATTTCATGAGTAACATCATTACCCTTGCCCATCTGAAAGCAGGCAATAAAGTAACAGGCGTTGGGGTGAGCTCAGATACAAAGGCAAACTTACTCCTGTCTGTTCCTTGTGTATTCTGTTCTACAAAAGGAAGATTATTTTTTTTCAATGAGTCTGCTTTGCTCCATGAAAGAGCAGTAATACAGCTTGTGCGTGAACATCCAGGGAGCACATCTAGAAGATTCAGTGTAGTGTGAGCCCTTGTGAATGCTGGCAGGTGGATCTGCCAGGTGGGTACTTTGGAAGGCAAATAGATCTGATCCACGGCTGTGGTGCCTTTCTTGTACGTTTAAGGTGCTTTGGACCAGCCCAATGGAGAAGTAAGGAACTAAGAAAAATCTGTTGACTCTTCTGCTTCCTGCCCAGTCATTTAGTAGATGCACCTTTTGATCTCCTGCCCACAAAGTGGGCAGATTAGGTTTCACAACAGCCCTGTTATATGGAGTGAGAGCAAACTGAGTTTAGCAAGTGTCTACTGTGCTTCTGTATCCGTCCCAAAACGAGCTTTGAAATCTTTCAAACTGTGTGATCTCTGCCACTTCCACAGCATTTCCCTTTGTTGCTTATGGTATTTCAGTGACAATTCCTGCAGATTTGGGAGAACTGTTAGAGGAGGGCCGGCTAGCTGGGTTCATAACTGAAGTAAATCGGGGCTTTAGTTGGACTTGGTTTTAACAGGTTTAACTGGGTAAGACCTTACGTGCCCTGGAAAGCCATGTGGATGAAAATGCAGAGCCCTAAAGAGCATGAAGTACAACTTCAACCATTTGTGCCCCTCTGCCTCTTGAAGTATCCAGGGAGGGGCCTGAGCTGATTTTGGGAGTCCAAAAAGCATTAACAATAGAAGCATGTCTTAAGATGTAATGTCTAACAGCAAGTGAGATGGGATTGTGGAACCCAGTCCCCCTTGGTGGGAGTGCTGTGCCACAGTGGGGGCTGAGGCTGGAGGCAGCCCCATAGCCTGGGTCAGGGGCTGTTCCCTTTGTTCCATCCTCGGCATGTCTTGCACATAAATGAGAGTCTATGCCTGCTAACAGGGATATAATAAGTGTTGCAATAGAGGTGGTGATTTAGAGTGGCAGGGAAAATACATAAATAGCTGTCCAGAGAATCCAGGACAGTAGGAACAAAGTAAATTCTGACCAGGAGTGGTTATTGAATGGCAGGATCTTTGCTATTTTAGTCTATTTGTCTGTCTGAGGAAGGCCTATTTAGCTCCTACATGATTATTTGGAGGGAAGCTGCATCTCCAGCCCTGCTCCTTGCCTCCCTTTGGCTCTGCTCCCAGTCTGGAGAGCCAGTGGGACCTGCAGAAACCTTGGAAGTGTCACTTCTATATTTGCAGTTTGTGCTGGTTTTAAACCAGAAGGGGTGAAACACTGAATTTATGACGTTTGGTTTGGGAAATCTATTTTTGTTCCCTTTAACTGGTTGTCTTGTAACCATGTCCATTATGAGTGGAGAGCAATGTATATAGATCTCAGGAGACAGACGTGCAGAATCTTATTCACGAGCAGATGACAGTGTGAAAATTCTCTTGGCATTGAAGGCCCACTGATACGGCGATCTGGGGAGGAGGGAGATGCAGGGGAGGCTGAAGCAGTCCAGCTTAGGCTGAAGCAGTCCAGCTTGGCCTGAACAGTTTCTGTCTCTTTGGTAGATCAGGGGAGAGTGCTGGAGGTGCTAATGCAAATGGTCTGTGGAGTCTGCCAAGGGCAGATCTTGCTGCTGGCATTGTCTATCCCAGCCGGAGAACTGGTATTGACCTAAAACCCTTTGGTATTGTCCAAACTTGATAGGGCTAGGCAGAGTTTTAGATGGTATTTCCAGCAGATCAGTAGCTCCACAGCAGTCCATCAGGACACTGGAAGGGTTTCCTTCTCTGCTGGAGCGTGTAGGATGCCTGCTGGCAGGTCAGTAGGGTCCAAGAGCTTTCCATTTATGTGGCAGACCACCTCTGCCTTTCTGACTCGTTGTGCTGAAGTGGTATGAATGCAGCTCCCAGTAGCTCTTGAAACCACACCACTGGAAATGAAAAGCAATAAGAAAAGGTGCAGACCACTGGCACATGAGGGGATGCTGAATCACGAGAGCGACCGTTCACCAGTGAGTTGTCTTCAGTGCACCTCGCCTGTAGTCACTGGGAACCTGATACATAGCCTCTTCTCTTCAGTGGAAGCCACTTTACTGGTTACAGCGATGATCAGGTCCTTGACATTTCTTTCCATGAGCTTGGCAAAATTAGCCATTGGTTTCAGGGGGAAAAAAAAATAATTAAAAGTGTTGTCTTTAAAGCATGAGCTGAATTTGCCCCTAATCTTTTGAACAGAAAGACTTAAGAGTTACCTGTGGAAGTGAAACAGCACAGAGGGGGTTAACACTCTGCTTTGTTGATTTTGACTAGGGCCCATGGTTTTACTACAGCAGTAAAGTCACTTTCCTTTTATGTTTAAAAGCCAGCAAGGAAAAAGTGCAATTACAAAGACAACTAAAATCTTCACTGGTACTCAGCAAGGTAATCAGTTCAATTGATTTCCCCGCCCCCCACCCCACTGCCCCCCACCCCCCCACCCCCAGCCAGAAAAGTATTTAAAGTTAAATTCTATCTGTGATTTTTTTTTTTTTTATATGGGGTGGGGAATATCTGTTCTCTGAAATGCTTCCTGGTTTTAAAAATGCTCTATTTTATTTGCCCTATAAATGCAAACTTATAAAATGCGATAAGGGATCTTTCTCTTCTCCCTGCACAGACAAGACCTGAGAAAGCTCACTGCTATTCCTGCATGGCTGCCAATTGCACAGACAGATATCACTCCATTAGTCATTAGCATCTAAATCATTCCACTTCTCATTCAGGTTTACTGGGCTGTGATGGCTACTAGATTCATAGGACACCTGAGCCAGGTCTTTTGTACAAGGTCTCCTGGAGCAATTGATTGTAAAAAGACAGCAGGAGAGCAAACCACTGGTTTCTGTGCCTTTTGAACAGGGAGGATGGGCTGTGCTGCCATGTGTTTTCTCTATGAATTATTAAAGTTGGGGTTTTTTTTTAAATATTGTACAAGGATTGAATTTGTGCTGTGCATAGTAAACTGTAGGGATTTTTTTTTTTGGGGGGGGGGGGAAGGCACTTAATTTGCAAGGGTGCTTAGGATCTCTTTTACTGGAGCAGGTGCGCATCTCCTCGCTATCTTTCCTGGAGTAGCAGGGGAATGGAGATAAAGGAGCTCCGTGGCAGAGCAGTTCCATGAGAGGTCTGTTCTTGGGGTGTTATAGTGAACATTATAGTTAAACTTGTTCTTTGTAGGAGCAAAGCCTTATTTACATGGAACAGACTTCAAAATCGTATGAATCATTCAGCAGCTGTGGTAGCATAGTAAAAATACTGGGAGAATTCTGTGGAGTTTAATGCCTAGGTACTGAGAAAAGGGCCGGGTTTCTCAGTTGTGTGATTTGTCTTCCCCACAAGAAATGAAACTACAAAATATTGGTCTTTTTCCCTACCTAGTGAAAACATCCTTTGTTAGGGTGGAAGAGGAAAAGCGAAAGGAGGTATTTCAACCAGTAACTCAAAATGTAGCTAATTCACATCTCATAAATGGATTGCTGTGGGCTTCTGTGGTTGTTATTGTGAGATCTGTGGCCTTTAGGAGAACATGGTGCAGTGCTGGAACTTGTCTCCTGTGTTGGAGTTGAATGCCAGGTAGACATCATCTAAATGCAAATCTGACTCCTTGGGGACTATCTCCTTTGAGAAGTGGGGAGGCCCTCTGGAGCATCTGGACCAGGCAGTGCCTGAGATGCCCTATCCCAACGGGTTTCTAACACATGCATCTTTGTTTAGGGGTAAGAAGGTGCGTTTTGTGTTGAGGTCTACAGAAGGACCCCACACAACTCTTTCTGGATGTTTTTAAGGCAGGGAGAAAAGAAAATGGAAGTGGAAAGCAGTCTTAAGAGCCTGTGATACAGCACTTGCTGTCAAGGAATTGGGTAAAATCCATAAGGAGAGAAAGAAATGCCACCACTTGTTTGTTTTTATTTCATAGTTTTTAAAGGAAGTGGCTGACTTTCCATGAATGTGCTGGTTTGGGGGTTAACCCTTCCAGCATCCATGTGCCATTCCTTTGCCTACAAACCCTGTATTACAAGCAAGCTCACATATATTTCTGGCAACAGTATCCTTCCCAAGCCCTGGGGCTAGAGGGATCTTTAGTCACTTTGGATTGGACTAGATTTGAAAATAGGTCCCTAAGGTGAAGGGCCAATATATCAAACCAGTAAATCATGTTTTATACCAACTCCTAATAATGAATGAAGTGCCATTTCATACAATACCTAAGTTAGGATTTTATTGATTAACTCTCATCTTGGTGTTCCACCCAAATCTAAGATATATTGCCTGCTGTAATTTTTACATTAGCTGTCAAATTCATCTTGTCTTCCCAGGGTTATGATGTGTACAGAGCAGACAATAAACAACATCACAGTTTCAGTGTTTATCTAATGAATATACACAGGCCAGAAAGATTAATAATGATTTGATAGGCAGAGCCAAGAGGCAGGAAATATCCGTGTTCAGGGCTAGAGCCAGGGACCATGATTTCAAATTAACTTGAGGGCTGTAGGAGGAAGCACGCTTGCCTTGCCCCATGCCTCTGTCCTCCCCCTGCCAGGCAGGAATATATGACAGAAGTCTCAAAGCAAAGATGATTTTTTTTTGTGTGTGTGCACAACATGAAGGAGCAATGACAATGGGAAAACGGCTGCAAGTAAACACTAAATTAATCCTCTGAATTATTTGCTGAGCCAGAGCTTTGTACTGGTGCTGATCCCAGGAATCCAAATGAACCTGCGCTTGCTGACATTTCATCCTGGCCTTCCTGCCCTATGGAAATAATTATTTTGAGGATCTCCTTCCTTAGATATTTTCTGATTAATATCTACTTGGGGATCTCCCAGTCTTGGAACAGAGTCATTGGCAATACTTTCCTAATCCGAGGCCCGATATTCCCCAGCGTCCTACAGCTACCTTTCAGTTTTCACACGGCCTTTGAGGCTTTACCCAAAGGCAGAGGTCGCAGGCTCCTGAGACGGGAGAGGGAGCCCTTGTCCCGGGCACGTTCTGGCCACCGCTGTCCCCTTCTCCCGGGGAAGGCTGCAGGCTTTGCCCCTGGGGGAGGCTGAGCTCCCCTGCTTGAAGCTCGTAGGCTTCAGGCTTAAATCCCTCTGTGCTTTGGTCCTCCAATCTGTAAAACGGAGAGATTTGTGGCTCTCCAGGAGAGGGGCAGAGGAGGCTTGATCTATGTTTGTTGAAGCACTGTGAAGTACTGGGATAAAAGGCGCTGTGAAAGTGCAAAGGGCTTGTGCTTGTCTATTGAGCACAACCTCCGCCTGCACGCTTCAATTCCTACGAGAGGAGGTGTCCAAAGCACCGGCTTAGGGATGCAGAGCGGGAGAGGTTTATCTGCCTGCTCTCTGTAGCCAGAACTTGCGCCGGGAGGCGTGTGATGCTGCAGGTTTTTGTTAGGTAAATATGTGCTGTTCTGCTGCTGGGGTCTGCCTGGAATGTAATGAGCATTAAAGAAAGGAGCGATGTGCTGAGAGCGGGTCGTAGGGGAAGCAAAGCTGCTGCTTCCAGCACATGTGCTGAGTCAGGCTGACCTTACGGGGGTTTGGGGGCAGGTGGCTCAAACCTGCTAGCCTCTTGCTGTTCCTGCTAGCCACGTCACATACTAGCTGCTCCTCCTGGCTTGGCAGCTGGTCCCTCCATCATCATCCTGACCTAGCAGTGCCTGTGCTAGTTGTGTGCTCTGCTGTAGTTTGAATTGTGAGCTCTTCAGGACAAGGACTTTTTCCTCTGTTGCTGTTTTTCTACAGCAGGAGGAAGAAGCAGAGCTCTGAATGGGGCCGGAACGTGCTACAGTGTTATGCAGGTGACTTTTGTGAGCTTCCCATGCCCTTCAGTTCTCCAACCAGGTTGGGTGTATGTCACATGTTTCACCTGTATGTCCCAACTCCTTTACCATCTAAACAAATAGTCAGATGATAACCTGTTGAAAAATCTATTTATTAGAAGAGAGTAACGAAGCCCCAAAACAAATTGCTTCTCTGCCTACTTTCCTCTTTCTTACCTTTCGGTCAGTGTTTGTTTGCATTTTTCTTTTATACATCCCAACATGAAACAGTAACACATTACAGCATAAAGCAATACACCACTTATCTAATCTTGAATATAATACAGAATAGACACTTTGTATAGAGGGGGGGCTGCAACAGAATACATGCAGCAAGAGCTGGCTGGTGAAGGACAATAGATTGCTGCAGATATGGATTGAGTTAGACAATTGAACCAATTATACTATTCCGGAGACTTCAATGAGATCAGAGAGCATTTCCTGAGCTTTGGTAGAAGTAATCAGCATTCCTATTCATCTTGGCCCCCATCTTGCCTACGAGGCGGCTGCGCTGTGCAGACTGGAGCTCCTCGCCACTTGTGGCCCTCAAACAATTCGCCGGCACACTTTGCCAGAGCGGTCTCTTGTATTTTACTTTCTCCTGGTCAGAATTTAAAAATCTAATTGCTTTTTTTCCCCCCGCCCTTTTTCTAAGCGCATGTGGTCATCTCACTTGGATGAGCAATATTTTTGAGTCTTCCCTTTAAACATTGTTTGATTCTGTCTGGGAGTGGCTGGTTTTTTGCCTCCGAAATGGCTGCATTTTGGCAGCTGATGAAGGGACTTGCAAGCCTAGACTGAAGCTGGTGGATACATTACAAAGTGCTTGGGTGAGGGGAAGTAGAATGACCTATGCTATTTCTTTTTAGCACCATTTAAGCTGTAAAACCAGCCAACGAACTCTCTTCCAAACATTGGCTGCTGAGATTGACTGCAGTCATGAAGATAACAGGTGGAAAGTATTTTTCTCTTAAGTCCCCAGCTGTCCTAAATCAGCCAGGTGATCCTAGAGGGCTGCTGTGTGAGTCTGAATGCTTAGCATCCCAGCCAGGGACATAAAGACACTAGGCAAAATGTCACTTGAGAAGTGTTGCCTCTTTAGTAGTAACTCTGCTCCATAAATGCAATTGATCTCCTGAGAGAGGAGGGATTTCCTCAACAAATGCAAGCTTTGTGGGGAAAAATATATGAGCTGTTGGGCTTCTGTTTCTTTTGTATGTGCTCCGTACCCATGGTCTCGAACAAGTGTCAGAGCAACCATAAGGGGATCTTGAGATTGCTGTACATAGGGTTACTCCCTCTAAATCATGTTGCATGGTTGGATTAAAGTCAGTTTAGATTTAAAATCATGTAAACTTAGCAGTGAGGTTTTAATATTTCTTTCATTCGATTTTTTTAGTAAGATATTGTTGCTGTTGTCAGATACCTGTACTCGATTGTGCATTTAAATCAGCATGAATAAGAAGTTTTGATTCAACCAGGTTTAAGTCTTGCTCTGTCTGGGCTAAGAAGCAGCTTGAGCATCCAGCTAAAATGACTATTTTGCAGGAGGGGCTGGGGGAAGAGCATGTAGTGGTGGGAGTTTTACAAGTGTCTAAAAACAGAAGCTTATAATGAAAGTGCTTTCTCAGCCATAACTATAGTGTGCTGGCATAATTGGAATGCTGAGTGGTGTGCTGGGTTTAGGAAGGTAATAAGAACTGCAATCAGTATTAAATAAAATGTATCTTCCTTTAGGGGAAATAAATGTATATTAAATCAAATATTCATGAATCCATGTTAGTCTTCATACATTACACAAACAGTTTTTCAAAACTGCAGCTATCCGAAAGGCCTGGCTTGATGTGTGTAAAGGAGAGGGATTAGCTTTCAGCGTGCTGGTGGGGAGGGGAAGGGCCTGGCCTGTCACTGTCTGAAGGAGAAAAGCTCTCAGGGCTCCAGTGAGCTCTTGCCTGAGCATGACGTTTGAGAAAGTGGTCTAAATTGTGCAGAAGCATTAAAAGAAGCGAAACTGCCTCTTTCTAAAATGTATTGTTTCCAGCAAAACCTGGACAGCCACATGAGCCTTCCAAAACCTGAAAGGGGAGGTAGGCCAGGGGTGAGTTTCAGTGATATTTCAGTAAATGCTTTCTTAATGAGGGCAGGATCTCTGCATTTCTGCACTGGCAGTGATTGGGAGGATCCACTTGCCTGTCACCAGGCCCACTTATTAACTACTGCAAGCTCCTCTTGTCCTGCCTGCCCTAACGCATGGCAGAGGGATGGGAGATCCTCCTGTGCAAGAGGCAGAACAGGGCCATTCCCCTGCCAGCCAGACTCCATTCAAGTTGTGGACTATCATGCTGGCAATACCATGTGAGGGAGGAACAAATGTGAAAGCTGTCAGTTTGTACCAACTCTGAGTGTGGGTAACACATCCGTGTGAAAGCTTAAGCTCCGTAGGGGTAGGACGGCTTCCTGCTTCTCGCCTGAAGGGAATCCTCTGTGCTGCCATGGTACAGTGCCATGCTTGGCTATGAGAAATGCATTTCTTGTTTGTAACAAGGGCTCTCTAAGCTTCACAGCCTTGGTCCTAGCTTCCACACAGTGTGATGCCAATTTAGCTAAAAGTGTGGGAGTTTAAGGCGATTTGATTTAATAGCTCTCAAGCCAGGCTTAGCAAACACCTACATGTTTAGGAGACATGGTAGTAAAAGTTCAGGTTAGTAAAAGCAGTGACAAATCTATAGGTGTTTCCAGAGGAGTTTGTTAGTTTAATCCAATTGGACTTATTTAGAGTTGTGTCAGCAAAACTCTTCTGTGCAGTTTATGAAATGTGAGTGCTTTTATCCAATGGCTACAATCAATTTCCTGTTTGATAAAATAAGCAAACACCTCTGAGTTACATCCTTGTCTCTGTCTTTATAAACAGAGGGGCAGAGAGTCATGGGGATGGATTCTGTTACCTTCCTAGGGCGAGGAGGGTTTCATTCTCGGAGACTTCCAAAAGAGCTGTACACAGCTGTGGAGAGAGGGCTAATTTGTGTCATTTGCTGAAACCACTAGGCTCTTCTTCCCTGCTTGGGGAATTATTGATTTTTATCACTCTACGACCTTACATGTGTCACTGTCTTGTGCATGCTGGCCTGTAGGAAGTGCTATCTACTGATTCACAGCTGAAGAATAATTTTATTCTGTTTGTGATTACTTTCCCATTTTTGACTCATCAGCCATGTGCTCTTGTTCTTTCTGTCAGGCCTAAATCTTCAGGAAAAATGCATACAATTATATAAAATACTAAAATGAAACATACCCTTTTCCCTGCCACACTGCCTCCATGCCACTGCAACCCAAATACTTTTATTCATCTCTGTGCAGGAGGAATGTTACTGTGTAAAGACTCATCGCTGTCCCATTGATTTCATTGTCTGGGTGTCTTCAACAGTTTTCTTGGATCTCTCTGAGTTGAGGAATGGAGAATATGATTGCGGATATCAATACATGAACGTGTGATGCTATTGAAATGCTGTCAGGCTGGGCAAAGTGGACAGAGGCTTGCTGCCTGTTATTGTGCAGCTTCCCTGCCAAAAACTCAGTCCTTGCATTCAGAAGTGGAAGGGAGATGAGCAGAGATGCTGTTATGGAGGAGGGGTGGTCGTAGGGAGAAAATATATGGAGCATCTACTAGAGCTTGCATGGTACATTAATTGCCTGTAGCTTTTTCCTTTCCTTCTCAAAGCAAAATTAATTATGGGGAGGTGATGTTCCTTTAATGAACATCATTTAATTTAAAAAATGGACAAGTATACTACCATTAGGTCTCTTACTTAATGTAGTGTGTTTTCTTAAGCTAAATTTGGTTATTGTTGCATTGTGAAGGTGAAGAGAATCCCCTTTCTCTCGGATCTGAGAGAGGAGGCAGCATCTTGGCTGCTGAACATCGCTTATAAACAGAGAGTCCAATCTCTCTTTGCCTGTGGGGGACACTGCTTGACCGCTTATTGCATATTTGATCAGTTTATTTCTGGATCTGAGAGTCTCTGATGGGTGTCAAGGTGACAGTCGGGTTCAGATTAATTGGCACGGTAAAAAATGGAAAGGCAGGGGAACGTGTGGTGCCCGTTGTTGCTGGGCTGCCAGTTTTGAACGATTTCCCCCCCTTCTTCTTAAAGTACACAAAGGTGCAGCAGCGCTCACTGGGAAGTGCTTGTAGGTTGACAAGAGCTTAATAATATCACTGGTGAAGGGTGTTTTTGTTTTTGCCCAACACTAGTGAAAATAAGCTCATATACAAACCACCTCTGCTCCTCTTTCCCCTGCCACTCTTCATCAGTGCCGAACAATATAAACAGGCTGTGCAACGTCACTGCAGTGATGGACTCGGCCAGGCAGTCCAGTTTGGAGGAATGCACAGCATCACCACAACAGGGCTGTCCCGCAGTTTCCCTCAGCACCCCCTTTAGGGAAGGGCGCAGAAATTCAGTGCTTCAAAATTAACACTAAGAAATGGTAACAAGAATGAGGAGTCCAGGTTTTTAATTAAAAATACAGGCAGTGAATTTGTACATTTAAGCATACGCTGGCAGTCGCTTTGGTTTCAGGTGTTCTTTGCTGCCATATCAAATTGTGATTCTAGAAAGGTTAATCTCAAAATTAAATAGTTGATTCCTGTAAAGTACTGTGCTTTTACACTTGTAAAATCAAATGATCTGCTAAAGATAGCTTACTTGAAATACGTTTAATACAGTCAAAATTAGGATTATTTTTTTTCATATAAGGAAAATAGCATGTGGGGAAAAAGGTCTTTTTTAATATATATTCTACTTTTAAAGATAGAATATGGTGTTTCTGGTCTGATTTCTGGCTATCAGCCCTATGTATGTCGTGTGATTCTTGGCATGTGTGTCACCTTGAAAGATTTTAAAATGTAAACTTTTTAGAAAAAAACTAGAACTTAAATTTCAATGGGTGAAATAGAAGCTATTTCATATAAATTGTTAGGAAAGAGTAATCAAAATACCACTGTACTGAGTTGCTGCTGAAGATTTTTGGCAATATACTCGAAGGGCAGGGAGGAGAATCTCTAACATGCAATACCCACTTCGTAGTGTTGCTGCTGGGGCTCCTGAGCCTGTTACAAGCCCATTCTCACTTGCTTTAGTGGATTTTGGATCAGGTGGTTGCTTCTGTGCTGCCAGACCAAGCATCCTGATGCTCAGCTTTTTGTTTTCCTTTGGCATCAAGTGGAATGTTTGTAAATGAGCTGTTTGTGACACCTAAGCGACTGTATTTTACTTGGGTTTTTTCTTTGTTGCATTCAGGATTTTTTGGGGGGGGTTAGCCTACATATGAGGGTACAGAAATGTACGCTTTCCCCTTCTATTTTTATTTTATACAATGTATACCACTTGCTGTGTACTATTTTCTCCCACTGTCAAGAGGTTATTGCATTTGTCATCTCCTTTTGCCATGTGGGGTGAGATGCAGTATTTGTTAATATACAGGAGAGATGGCACTTCCACATCTGTGAAATGATGTACTTTAGAAAGTCATCTGAGGTGAAAAGTGCTACGTAAGGGTAAAATGTTATATCCCTGAAACAATGTCTACAAGCAATGATCATCTCAAAGGCTCACCTCTGCAGGTCCTAGGTTTTGCCACCCAATCTCCCATGCTCAGATTAACTTGTTAGTTATTAAACAAGTGCCCTGTGCAGTCTGCTTTCCCTCTATTCAGTACGTTTTGAGCAGAGAAATGCTAGCTCCTACATACTAAAATGGGATTTTTTTTAATTTAAACCCCCCTATATTCCATTATTATTACCTTCTCAAGCTGTGTTTATACTCCAAAAACCACAAGCCTAGTTTCCAGCAATAGCTACCAATAGAAAAGTTTACCTCTATATTTTGAGCATCTTATTTGCTTGTTCAACAGCACTTTTCTGTTATTTGCTGACTGACTGGAGGGTCTGACCAAGGGGCACCATAGCCAAGAGGTACCAGCACCCCCTTTACTACCACCCCCGTGCAGTGCTGCTGTTTCTAGCTGCCTGCAGGATAAGTTTTCAGTTGTTTCACATTTTGATTACTGATGAGCAACTTGTTTACATGGAGGCTTGATGGCCTGTCTCTTCATGGAGCTTGAACTTGCCACATCACGCACGTATGAGTGGAGGGGAATTTAAGAAACGCGTGGTGTGATCCGTGTGATGTGGAGTTGCCTGCATGGAGCAGGAGGCTTCTCCAGGATGTCCCTTGCCTGTGTGGTTAGGGTTTCTTTTTTTGTTTCTTTTTTTACTCTGTAGTCTGTTTTTAGTGCTGGCTTGGGGAATACTTTGTTGACCAGGCTGTGAGAGGCTCAGTTCTGCTCTTGGCGTGCATGCAGGGTACGGAGACAGAGCTAATCCCGTTAGTGCATTAGCCTGTCCAGCAGCCGAGTCCTCAGTGGAGCTTGTTACAAGCGCTGACAATTCTGCCCGTCCACAGGCAAAACAGCATCCTTGGCTGCGCTGGGGAGAGGCACAGCGCCCTGCAGCACGGAGCAGGAGGGGCTGGGGCTGGGAGGGAGGAGGATGCTGGCAGCCTGAGCCAGGCTCTGCCATCTCCCACTGCCTTCCCGAGAGCACCCAGCCTACAACTTGGACCGTGTTGGACGCGCAGCACTGACTCCTCCGCTCGCTTCTCCCCCCACTCCCCTCTCTGACAACATAAGAGGGCGCTCTGTCATCTTTGCTTATTTTTTAATCGTAGCCATTTCATTTTGGTGGTGGTATTTGCAGGCACAGGGTGGAAGTTCTTTCCAAACAGGCAGGAGGATGCGCAATAACAGAAGCCCAGTGCTCTGCCATCGGCACCGCGGTTATCCACCGCCGCTCTCCCCAGCCAGGCTTGTGTTCCTTGTTTGTGGGTTTGTCTCATTTTTTGAGATAGTAAATCGGTAGCATCGAAGCAAGGCTCCAGGCTGGGATTTTCAAAGCGGTTTGAAAGAAGGTTGTGTGTCTAGTTTCAGCCAGAGCAATGTGTCTAAATCCCCTTGCAACTCTGGATTGGCGCGGAGAGGAACCCTCAGTCCCGCTCAGCCATGCCGTGTCCCTGCACATTGGTTCCTGCTGAAAGGCACATCCTGAAAAAAATGTACTCACCTTGTCAGTGCTGTCGTGTGGGTGGTGCAAGATGAGCTCTGTGATCACTGCTCAGATAAAAACCCCATGGCTTCTTGTGAGCAAGCAGGTCCTGAGAGGCAGGAGCAGTGCAGCTCCCACGGCCGGTACTGGGAGGTGATGTGCCATGCACATGCTCCATTCATTCCTCGGCAGGCAGTTAATTCACCTCCAGCAATTCCTCCAAAGTGCAGCAATCTATTTTGGCTTTAACAGTATACTTTTTAGTTACTGGAGGAGGTTAAGTAACTCTGCTGATCCATCCTGTTGTTAAGTGAAGGTAGCAGGGTGCCAACAATTAAAGAAGTAATTGTTCAATTGGTTCTGCAATAATACTCATTGATTCTTTGTTTGAAGTGATTCGCTTTTCAATCCTCTTGCATTTAGAGATCTTGTTTCACCTGTGTCAAGGCAAGTTCAGGAAACCTAATTAACTGGGTTTTGTTTTTTATAATTAGGTCCCTAAAATAATTCATAGGTGGTGTTAATAACCCCATTTAAAAATCTATTAAGCTTTTGGAAAAGTTGGACAGAATCCTCTGTGCTGATTTTTCTTTTTTTTCCCTCCCCTCTTCCCTCCTCCTTTTCCCCTTGGAGATGTGGTGCTTCTTCCTTTTACAGCGCACTAATTAAAAACAGTAGGATTATGGTGGGAAATAATATGCATGTGAGGTTATCATCCACAGGGCAAAAGGAGGCTGCTGCCTCTTTTTCCCCTGTCTTGCTCCAAGGTACACTCTACATCTTTAGTGTGAGCTGGCAGAGTTCATTAAAGGACAGATTGCCTGTGCACACTGCAAGGACCCTTGGCATTTGCAAGGCTGCAAGCCGTGTCCAGAAGGGAAACGACAGGAAGAGATAATCTGCGGAAAACGTTGGGTTTGGATCATCCACTGCGACTCCTAAAAGGCAGGTTTCCTTTGCTGGGAGACCCTCCCCAAAAGACTGTCTGCAGAGAGAGGATTTTTAGACATTTAAACATTTGTCCCGGCCTGCTCCAGCCCCCCTACCCTCCCCACCTGGCCATCTCAGGCCTCGTGACGGCTCTTCCTGGCACCGCGGCGGTGCCGGGGCTGTGCCGTGCTCCACGGCAGCCAGCCCTAGCCGTGGGGAGCGTTTGTGCAGCCAGCCCCAGCTCACTCGCAGTGCTGCACCTGAACACACGTTTAGACTCCTTTTAGCGGGAGCAAGGAACCAGCTGCCCCATTTTACACGAGCTGGTGACTGGGGAGAGGCTTCTGCTGTGTTATTTTCTTCCCTCCGCTGGAGCTCTCTCAAACCATTGCAGATAGAAGTTGTCCGTCCGTCTGTGCTGGCTGGGCACGCTCCTTCATGCCACTGGCGCGTTTAAGGGCTTTGCCATCTGTGAGTGGGCCCTGCTCCCTTAGGCTGCTGTAGCATAATGCAGGGAATCATGTGCCCTTTGGGATGCCAAGACTCTCCAACATGGATCCTATGAGGAATTTAAAGGAAATGCTGCCTGTGGCTAATGCGCAGACATATGCCAGCTTTGGACCCTGGTGCTGCTGGAGCACCCGGTATGGGGATGCTGTGTCCTGCCTCCTCCCAAGGAGGTGTTTATCTCTTTGTAAGCTTGTGGGATCCCATGGGATGTGGCGCTTACTTGCCCGATGGTCAGCATGTGTGCAAAGCCTTTGTCTTGGAGTGCAAGTTCTCTTTTCTCCCTGTGCAGGGGATGTATAAATTCCAAAAGAAGACATAGCTGGAAGATCTTCTAGTTAAATCTGGCATTACCTGCAAGTCTGCTCTTTAGCATCCTCAGGGAAAGATGCAAACCATTTTTTGCCTGGCAGAGCTGAGATGATGGCTTGGAAGTCCAATATGACCTTCTCTGTGAGCTCTGAGGCATGTCACATGTCCTGAGCAAGCTACAAGAACAGTATTTTTCCACCACCACATTTTCTTTCTGAAAGTCAAAATGTAAATTTTTTTATTACCCCCTCATGAATGTGACAAAGTCCTACTTAAAAATGTAAAGACTCCCATCTTCACATGCACCATAAAGGCCTTTGTGTTCCACGTGAAGCCTCCAGACTGTTGATTTATTATCAAGCTACAATGGCTAGAGCAGGAGAGCAAAGTTAAATCTACAAAAGTGGCTGATGTGACAAAATTAACAGTTGTCAGCAGCAGAGAGGGGAAGCGACCGATGGCGAATGTTAATACTCAGCAAACTGTGGCGTAGGGAAGCGAAGGACTTCACACTTCAGTTGCAAAAAGCCTCCTGCAACACCCCGGGGCAGGGCGAGGGGGGATGCTGAGGAGCTGGAGCACGAGGCAGCAATGCTGGGGAGACTGCAAGGACAGCGCAGCTTTCCTGGGGGGAGCGATGACAATAAAAGGTGAAAAAGCCCTGCAGAGTACTGTCCTGTCAAACCTCCTTGTTCTGATGGTGTGAGATTATTTTCTTAGGGAGGAGCGACTGCTGTACACAGGGGACTGGGCAGCGTTCCCCTCGGTATTCAAGGTAACTTGGGTTTGGGTGTGCATAGCTGGAGAATTTTAGGCTCAGACAAGGACAGTTCAGGAAGCGAGGGGGGGGCGGGGGGGGCGGCGGAAGGCAAGCCTGGGTGTTTTTTTCTTGGTTTGGTTTTGGGTTGGGTTTTTTTTTCAGTTTGAGCCCGGAGCTGAAGCTCTTAATGTTATTTTTCTGAACCGACAGGAGGGGGCAGATGTCATATCTTGAAAGTGGATCTGAGATTTGGGGGATGAGGTTAATTATAGGGTTATTTGTTATGAACTTCTGAATTGAGATCTTTTGCTGAGTGGGCTGAGTCTGCGATGTGCAGCACAGAAATCTGGAGCCCTTGTCTAACAAAAGGGTGAATCGTACATTTGGTGAAATTGTTTATAGTGGCCCAGGGTTAAAGTGGTTTGAGATGTTTGCTGTCACTTTCCAGACTTCAGGCATTTCTTTTCACCTTGACTCTCAATTTTGTGGCTTTCTTACATACAAATGGACAAATGGCTGTGCTGTTCCAGCAGGGCCCCTCTTTGGTTATTTGTGGCGTTGCTGGCAGGAATCAACCCTCCTGCTCTCTGGGAAGTTTCCATGCGTTTCGCTTGAACAGCTCTGATAAAACAAATTACTTCCTAGATGGATATTTTAGAACCAAACCACCTCTTTTTCCAAATAGCACATCTTGAGTTTATGAAACAAAACATGTGAGAACTTTGCTGACCAACCTTTTAGTGGAAAGCATCAGTCACAGTTTGGGTGAAAAGCTTTTCTCAAAACTTTAAAGCAAGATACTTCCCTGGTAATCCTGTATATATATATTAAAAAAAACCCCAAAAACAAAAAAGGAAAAAGGTTAATACAAGATTAATTATATTAGTGGAAATGGCATCATTAGAAGAAGCCTCTTCTTGCAAAATGCACAAGTGTAGTTGAATTCACAGATGCATTAGGGTCTTCTGCACCAGGAATATTTGTCATCTCAGAAGAAAGTAGAAGATGCTTGTTCTTCAATGCCTGACATGTCACTACACGCTGTGAAGTGCAAATAGAGGAAGAAAAATTAACACATAAAAGAAATGTACTGTTTCTGCAGGAAAATTAGCTAGTTAAAGCTGAGGGAACGTTTTTTTTTAATAATAATAAAAAAAGAAACAAAATAGCAGAAGTATTTTCTTTTTCCTGGGGAAAAAAAGAGCAAATTTTATGTTGCAACTTTCAGTGTTCTGAGCTGGAGGAGATAAGGTTTTGCATGAGAAGGAAAAATGCATCCTAGAAATATGTAAAGCTGGAACAATCCTGCAAGCCCTTCTGTGTTTACAGAGCTGTAATTCTCAAATGAGCACCAACTGCAAGGCATATGCAATCATAAGGAAGAAGGAAAGAGGAGGAGCTGAATGGTGTTGCATAACATGCATAGATTTCTCACTGGAGAAGCTGGGTGCTCATCTCCAGCATCCCTGCAGCCTGCCTTCCCTTTCCCCTACCTGCTTACACAGATATAAAGCAGGTCTCAGAAGCTGGTGCTCATTTTTTTTGTGTAAACTTGAGTGTAAAAGAAAATAATCTAATTATTATGAGGCACCAGCAAGTACTTTAGATCCATTGTGTGTCTATTTCTTGCCTTTGTTTTGTTTTTAAAAAGGATTTTGAAGGCTAATTGACTTCTTGACTCATCTCTTGATGCTATCAGCCCTCATGGATTTAGTTGAGTTCAGGGTGAGTTTGTGGGGTTGAGCAGGATTGGCACTCTGAAAAGCAGAAGCTTGTCTGTGGTTTTTGTTCCCAAAAATCTGGGTGAAGGAGAGAAACAGCACTTGCTTTGGTTTTGGTCAGCCAGGATTAGCAGCTGTCAGGTAGCAAAGCTGTGCCGAAGAAAGCAGCAGGGGAACTAATGTGGTGCGTTGACCTTGATCTTTGAAAAACAAATACTGGAAATACAGTGTTAGTAGGGATAAAAAAAAATATCAACTCACCTTGTCCTCTTTACCATGAAAAATGGATTAGTAACTTTGATCTCATAGTACATTATGGGTTTGTTTTGTTCTGTGGCTGATCAAGCCTTCAGGCTGCATGTGAGCTGTGGTGTGAAGCTGGTCCTCACGAACACAGACCAGACACATGCACTGCAACTCAGGTTGTGTCCTCACTGGGCCCTTGACAATAGCTGCAAGCAGTGCAAAACTCTCAAATCTTGTACGTCCTAGTGCTGTAAAAGGAGATGAGCAGAGCGTGGTGCTAACCTTCTTCCTCCTGGTCCTCTGAGAAGTGCTGGGAACATATTAACGATGTCTGGAGCCTCTGTGGCCAAGGTGCAAGGCTTTGAAAAATTAACATAAAACACTTCTACCACTACATGTTTGAGGAAAATGTTAAGTCTATTTTGTTAGCCTTCTATGTTAACATTAGCAGTGAAGGCCCTCAGAATGGTTTCACTCCTGAATGCTTTTGTGTTGCCTTCTCAGGTAGCTATTTAGAGGTGTCTCAGAACCAGGTACGCTTGCAAAGCTTCTGTCTTTGTTTTAGGATTACATCGTGCGTTTACAGCAGAGATATTTTTCTGAAAGAAGTAGGAGAGGACTGTATCACCAAGGAATTTCTTTGGCTATGAAATGAAAGAAATGCTAAGCTATGGCCCAAGAAACCAAATACTGGCTCTCCTGGGTGAAACTCATCTGGTGTAATCTCACAGCTTGTAGTTACATATATGCAATATTATAGGAGAAAGGCTTTGCGTCTGACCAGTGTCTTGGCCTTTTGATAAATTAGGATGATGGAGGTGACTTTCCAGCAGGAAGGTTAGAGTGCGGCAGCTATGATTTGTCTAACTTTTTCCAGGTCTGCTGCCTGGCTCGGGTGAGAAATCATCTATTGCTGAGCTAGGCTGCTGTTGCAGGGTGCTTGCTGGCTGGTCCATGCGATGTGGTGAAACGGTGGTGGGGCATGTGGTGAGATTTGGATTTTAACCTCCTCAGGAATGGGGAAGTCTTTCCCGGCATGGAGGACGCTGCTGCAAGGAAAAGCTATGGGTTCTGGAGCACAGAGAGCTGTGTGGTGTGGGGAGGAGAAGCCGCCTGTGTTTTCTTGGGTGTGGCGTAGCTGTGCATCAGCAGTCTGCTCAGAGCAAGGACGTTACCAGGCCTTTATTCAGTCTGGTGGGGCTCTGGTTTAAAGGGAAGTGGTTGAGCAATCAGCCTGTGGTGACCACAGGCATATCCTCTTGCAAGGGTGCAGTATTACAGGCTGCAGTTTGCTCCTTCCTCTTTGAAGAACTGATTAATTGCAAGGAAATAACCCCTTGCCTTTACCTGCTGTCATGTTGTGTGGTTGGCAACTGCATCGCTTCTGTGCTGAACCTGGAGGTGGGCAATGGTCAGAATTTCACAGCTCTACTGGTATGTGCTGAGTTGAACCTCTTAACCTCCAGGTGATGCTACTGGTGTCTGCCAGGGGCGTGGCGCTGGTACAGTCATGTAAGACTGCTCACAAAGGTCTGGTGTTGCGGATAGGAGTCCAAGTGGTTAAACAAGGCTTATTTTGGATCCCAGCAACATCTCTTTTTACTCCACAGTCTGTAAAGTAAAAGGCCACCCAAACTTGTTCCCTTTAAAACTTCTCTCCAAGTGTGAAGTGTGGACTTTAAGCTGTAGGCTAGCAAGATGTCTCTGTTTCCCTGCTTGCCACATCCTGATGCCACAGGACCACCGCCTCATTCTGGCCCCAAGCTGATATCATGCCAGAGTCTGGCCTTTGCAAGGCAAGGAGCACAAAGGGGCAAGGGAAGACTTGCTTGAGACCTTCTCTTAGCAGTTGCTTTTAATTGCAAATGGTGTGATTTTAAAAAAGGGGGAGGGAGAGCCCTTGCTTCAGGCTGGGGAGCGAGAGATTGAAAGCTCGCTGCTGTGGTCATCGGAGGTGAAGAATAAGTCATAAATGATCCAAGGGCAAAGGTCAAATATAGACTGATAGCTGCATTGTTTCCTGCAGCCTTGGGAAGGACCTTGGTGCCGCACTGTGCTTGAGGCACCTGTGGGCTTAACCCTTCCCTGCTCAACGCTGCTGACAGCCAGCGGATTCTAGTGGTGGATGCCCCATGCTGTTTGTCTGGGTGTTGATGTCCAGCTGGGTGGTTAGGATGTGAATCTATTGCAGAAGACCAAAGCCTGCTGAGAATTTCTATGGGGGACGGTGAGGAAAATAAAAAGCTCTGTCCTCCTGTTGCTTAAGCAAATACGTGGAGTTGTAGTTTGAAACTGCTGTGAATATTTGCTCTAAAATGTCCTGTGGTATCTTTCTGCCCTTTTCCCAGGCGAGTTAATGTATTTGTTTATCCTTTTAAAATAAGCACCATAAAGCTGGAAGCAAATCTTGTGGTAAATTCCTCAGAAGCTCAAATTCCTGCACTACAGGCTTTGCTTTTGGTCTAAGTGTTGGATGGCAGCAGGTCCCTGGTGTGACACTGTCTTGCCAAGGTGAGCCTCCAAGGCGTGACCAGGATTTCTTTGTAAACTGATGGGTCACATCTACTAACCTGGGGGCCAGAATTGTTAGGCACTGTTTAGCTTCTCTTCTTTCCTCTTATCTATCCTTGTTAGCCTCCTCTTATGCCATGGTACAGCATAGATATTCCCTTACACAGAGTCTCAAAGTCTTACATGCAACTTGTGAAAGACGCAAGCTGGTTGAGTTGTGCTAAGAAACATACAAGGATGTGTGAAAGCTGAACAAGGCTGTTACATCAGCTCACCTCCTTTCAGAGAATGAAGTGCTGACCTGGACCCAGTGCTCCGTTCCGCCATTCCTGTCTCCCCCCTCAGAGCATCAAGCTGGGGCTGAGAAATTGTCCCCAAGGTGCAGCTGCAGTGGCATGGCAAAGAGGCTTGTCCCAGTCGGGCCGATTGCCTCACAAATCCTGACCCTGTTCCTCCAAATGGAGCACTCATGCTGAGCACAGAGGCTGTCTCCCGCCCTCCTGGACAGCTTTCTGCAGCTGGCACCGTAGGCATCCATCAGTCACTGTCCGTGGTTAATGCTCAAGCTGGCTGTGGCAGGCAGCCAGGAGCCATGATACAATCTTCCTGGAGGAGAGAGAAGCTTGTTGGCTTTGTAACTCCGCTTGCCACCCCTCCCTCTTCCCGCTCTAAATGAAATGTCTTTCATCTTTAAATGAAAGCATAAAGCAAGCAATTCCCTTAAAGTATCTGGGCTGGCTGTAGAATTTGGCTGAACTTAAAAGCACAGGACCTTGCAATGGGATGGGGTCCCTAGACAGAGATTTGCCTGCTGAAGTCCCCTCAGCTCTCTCCTGACCCCCTGGAACAGCATGCAGTCCAGTGCCACCTGCGCTGGGACACAGTTGCATGTGGCTGTTGGCTTGGTATTACCTGAGCCATGGGTGTAAAGTCCCCTATCAGTTTATCCTTTTCCTCCTTTTTACAGGTGGTAAAAGTTCTTCAGCACCTGGATTTGTGCATCATCACAGTAAACATGCATAGGGTTGGGAAAGAGCAAGTCATAGCTTGAGAATG
Source organism: Falco rusticolus (assembly GCF_015220075.1). Classification (NCBI taxonomy): domain Eukaryota; kingdom Metazoa; phylum Chordata; class Aves; order Falconiformes; family Falconidae; genus Falco; species Falco rusticolus. The sequence goes on along the minus strand of NC_051187.1, from coordinate 16,340,123 downwards.
AAAGGGAGCTGAGATCCAGTACCTTCCATGTGCTGTAATTCATTTTACTGTACGTGCAAGTGAGGTGTCACTCTGCTGGGAATTGAGCGAATTCTTATCTGCATGGGGTTTTTTGCTGTGGCAATTCCATTGTGGATTTTTCCTTACAAATTTGAACCCATTGATTTTTTTCTAGATCAAAATTATTTCAGCATCAGCTTCACCGAAGTTTAATGGAGGTGCACTAGGGAAAAGGAATGCTTTAGCCCATTATATTCCAGGAGAGGTAATGGCAGGATTTTTATTGTTCATTGCCAAGCAGACTAGAGGCTGGCTTCCTGTATGGCTTAGTGGTTTGTTCGTTGTTTTGGGTTTGTTTGGGTTTTTTTGTTTTGGGTTGGTTTGTTTTTTTTTTTTTTTTTTTTTTCAAAAAAAAGCCCTTTACTTTTGATGGGGGTCAGCAAGGGGTACAACAGTGTGAGTGCACATTTCTTTCCCTTCCATGCCTTGTGCTGACGGGATACTCAGGGAGCAAGAAAGCTCTGTAGGGAAAAACAAATGCATGCCTCAACCTGTCACTGAGCCCTGGCATTGCTGCGGCAGTCCTGTGCCCTGCATGCATTATTCCTCAAATCAAAGGAGGAATCGGCAAGAAGAATGTTTAACTGGAGCCTGTGATCCTCAGGTGTGACACTGGGGGCCCCACCGCAATGAGATGCACAGTCATGCTCTCTCAGAGACGCAGGGTTAAAGATTTGCTTGGGGCCAGTCAATAGCACGAACTGAGTATCTTCCTCAAGAATGTGTCTGCTCTTTTCCTGCCTCCAAGTAGCAGCACTTGAGTCTCAGTCCCCTACTTGAATCACTGCACTATCTCCACTTCATCAGAAACCAGAGTTGAGTCTTTGATGATTGTTGTGACTCACGGTGTCACAGAACTACTTACCCTGTGATTTCAACTTTAATCACTGATCCACTATCTATAGAGCTGCCTGTGGAACAGTTCAAATTGTAATTATAGGAAGCTCATCTGCTGCAAGCCACAAAGCAGGCTTTACCATATGCCTTTAAAGGTGAACTAATGTCATGATGAAATAACTGTGTTTTGCTGCAGATTGATACCACTGGCTGGGAAGTTAACATACAGGATGAAAGCTCTGACATTTTGCAAGCTACGCTATCGCTCTCTAAGTCATGTTAACCTAACATTCCCTGTTGTTTTACAAGGGATCTGCAGGTAGCTGGGAAGCATCCTCAGGTGCCAGGGATGGGGAGGGTGGGTGGTACTGGGGGAATGTGCAGAGGTGGGTTACAAAGCTGTGCAGTGGTACATGTGTAATACAGCCTCAAGAATGTGGAAGTGTTTTTTTCCCTTCCCCTGACATGACCTTGACATTTATCTTGTTTTCTTTTCCTGCTCTGAAAGGTATTTGCTAATTTTCTTCTTTTGGGTTACTGCTGTCTGCCTCCATCCCCATGCTTTCAGAAACCTTTCCTAGAGGCTTTTTTGTGTCTTCCCTTGCCAGGGTGCTGAAAGCCCTGGCAAAGCTCAGTCCTGTCCTAGGGATTTCCCATGCTGCTAATGAGTATTTGTACTCCAGAAAGCTCTGTGGTCGTACACAGGGCAGGATGCAGGTGCAGGGAAGTGACTTGCCCAAAATCTTAGTTGAAGTCCATGCAGGGGTTTCTGCAGCTGTTCGCCCATGTTGTGTGGGTGTCTGCAGCACCTCAGCTCTCAAAAACCCAGGAGAGAATGTTGGAAGCATTAGCAAAATTACCTAACACGTGCTATAGGAAGCTTTATTTGCATTCTCAACAACAAAATGGAAGCTGCAAGGCACAAAGCAGTTGAGGAGACCTCTTTTCCAAGGCTCTGTGGTGGAGTTGGGAATGGTGTCCCAGTGTGTTTCCAGCTGTGCCAGGCCAGTGTTCAGGCAGAGACCTCTTGTTCCTTGTATCTGCAGTCCCCAGTTTGAAGCGGAGCAAAGCAGAGATGGCAAAGTGAGTTTGCTGTGAGAAGTCTTTCAAGAAGCCTTCAAGAAGAGTGAACAGAATGTTTTAGAGAGGCGGTAGAGGTGGTAGTGCCCTGAATTCTTTGCTAACCTCCTTCTCTCCAGATGTGGATGCATTTCAGTAGTGACAGCTCCACATGTGAAGGGATGTTTGGGAGCTGGGAAGGATCTGTGTAGGTCCAACCCAACTTCTCTCAGTAGATACCTTTCCTACTGCTATTCTCTTAATTAAGCTTTTGCCATAAAGTAGGGAAATGAGATCTGCAAGTCCAAAGTTGGCAACCCCTCATGACTCCTGGGCCTCCAGCTCTCTGCCTGCGCTAAACTGCTTCTCTTTCCTCCTGCAACTGGCCACATAAAGATAAGTAACGAAGATGGTTTTATTGCAAGCAGCTGGGGAAAATCACGTTGCTTCAGTTTCCATAAAATAGCCGAGCCTCAGCTTTTTTATCCTGCCCATTCGCACATCCACTATAAAAGGGACATCAGTTATAAACATTTCCTGTTTGTGCATACAGTCTTCCAGTGCTTATGATGTATAGACTGACAAAAGGCTTAATGCTTTGAATATATAAAACACAAGGCCTGTGCAATGGAGGGTGACAGTTGCCCTTTAATGTTCTGCTTTTTAAAGATCAGGGTAGAGTTCAGAAAGCATAGTCATGAGGTTTAATGATTTAATGGGGACGACTGGGGAGCAAAAATAGTTACTACACCCTGGGGAAAAGTGGTTCCTCATACATATTACTTTAGCCTAATGGCCTATGAATGCTTCCTCTGTGGCATAGGAGGGTGTCACGGTACATAGACTCTATAATACTGAATGGGTTGATTAAATGCATATTAAACAATACTAAATTGGAAAAAAAAGGCGCCACCAACTGTATTTATTCTGTTCTTAGAAAATGTTGTTACTCATTCAATTTCATTTGTGATATTATTATAATTTTCCCCCCATTTCGTGCTCGTCGCAGAGCGAGGGAGCCAAGTGTAAACACTGTTGATGGATCGGAGGTGGCAGAGCTCCCATCCAGCAGTGGATGGGGAGGTGGGGATGAGGGGGCTGGTGCTGTGGGCTGAGGAGGGACCTGGCTGGGGGGCCAGTGGAGATGGACTGAGCAGCCTCCTGGTGCTAGAGATGGCTGCAGGTGGGATCTTCTGAAACTGGCAAATAAAGTGTTTGTCTGAAAAATGGCTTTTTTTCCTTCTCTCCCTCCATGCTAGTGCAGGTCCCTGTCCTGTGCTTTGCATGTTCCCCTTGCTGCCCGCCCTTCGCAGTGGGCTTGGACCAAGCGCTTTGTGTTTGTTCTTTGGTGACTCTGCAGTGTAACTTAGTCGTGCTGCCTCCCTGGCACCCACTGAATGCGATCTTGTGTTATCAAACCAAAGTCACAGTTGACTTGAGGAGTCATCCTTCCTGCGAGTCCAGCGCAGATGGTGGAGAGGACAGCCCTGGTGTGTTCAGCTGTGCTCTCGGCTGCAGGGCTTTGTTTTCACTGCCTGACCTTAACTCCACTCGCCATGTCCCGGTGTCTCCTGTTAATGATTGCGCAGAGCCTGCGCTGCCTTGCTTGCCGGCAGTCAGACCGGGGCGGTGGGTGCAAGGGCAACTAAGCCGTTTGTAGGCAGTTTTCAAGTAAATGTAAACACACCATATGCCAGCACTTTCAAATGTGTTTTTAGGACAAAAAAAAAAAGACATGAGCATATGCTATTGCTAATATTTCCCAGTTCTGAATATCTGTGCAAATTTACAATTTTCTAGACAGACTGTTTTTCTAGTCATGACCTGTTAATATTATGTAAATTATTAGAGCTTATAAGAAGTCTGATTAAGTCTCATCTTTTCATAAATCACCTGGCAGTTCAGCCCCAGTATTTTTATGCCATAGTATTGTCTTGTGTAGGATACGAGTTAATTATCTTCTGTATTTCATCTCTTGACATGTATATTCCCACCCAAATCTTGCTACCTTGATGAAAGAAGTATCTTTTTCCTATGTCCCTTCCGCCAGTGTGGATTTGGTGTTTTCTTTTCTTTTTACTGCTTCAATCAGTTGCTTTATTTTGCACTTTGCAGTTTCAAACACAATTTACAGTTCACCATGCAGCAGAAGTAGCTGGAGCACTGAATACTGTAGAGACACCCCAAACTAAAGGGAGAGGAGAAATTGCCTTTGTAATAAGAACCACAGTAGGGCTGCAACCAACAGAAATAATAATACTTCTGGAGGAAAACCAGCATTCACAAGGTGTGGGTAGAGGGTTACACGTGTGTCGTTTTGGTCTATAGGTTTTCTGGGACTCTTAGTCAGAGGCATCTTCTTTTTCTTAGTCTTTGAAGTCCTGCTGATTTGACAAGAACAGCGTTCAAATATTTGCTCACATCTGCTATGTGAACTGCCCAATGTGTTCTGGGAGTACATGACTATGAAAGGAAGAGTCTTTAAGGCGATCTAATGGCTCTGAAATGAGAATGTCATAGGTTGCAGCTCCAATACAGCTCTTCAGATGCCAACACCTGTTTCAGGCCTAGTCCTAAAAACTCGCTTTGTATCTCAATATTTTGAGGTGACTTTAAGCATTTTGCCATTGTCAATGAGCATGGCTAGAAGCTTGTGTTCTGTAGACTTCTGCCCTCTGACTCTGATGGTATCTGTATGGCTCGAGCACCTGGCGAGGCTGAGGAATGATCCCATACTCCATACGATGGGCTGCGGGAAGAGCCTCCTTTACTGCTGATGAAATTCACTCCAACATAAACATTCATCCCAGCAGCCAAGGAATGGACCTTCTCTCCCCCTCCCAACAACTTATTATTGATAGAAACATTTTATAAATAAACATCTCTAGGTAACATATTCCATAAAATATCTAATTATAGATTATTGGATTGAACATTTCTTGCTTCAATTAAGTGATAGGTTTTTTCCCCCTCAGGAAGCCAGCTCAATGCTTTTTCTGGGGAAATTATGTGTATTTATTCTATGTTCTATAGGCGATGTCTTTTTATGTTGTTAATAAATAAACTACAGTGCAGTGCTTTAACCTAAATAAAACTAATGGAGGTCAGGCTTTGCATTTATTTTTGTTTTCCTGTTTGGTGGTCTACAGCTTTGGTACAGTGAACTTTGTAAGGAAGGAAATGAAAGACAAAGGAAATAAAGAGAAATGCATAATGGCTTGGAGATGTACATTCTTGTACTCTCTCAGACCAGATTTAGATATTTAAAAAAAAAAAAAAAGGCTGTGAAAGCACAGGATTCAGCACTAGTGTTGCATTCCAGTCCCACTCATCCTTTGGGCAGCTGTGAGGGTCTTTGGATTTGAGAGCTTGAACTACTGCGAAGTTGGCAACATTTGCTCAAAAAGTTTGCCTTTAGCTTGGGATTGGAACTCCCCCAAAGTGGCTGTGTTTTGATGTGCTTAAATCAAGGGCTCAGGCTTTGGTCCATCTCTTCTAGATGCAGCAAGGCCATGCCTTTTGTCTGACCCGAGAGATGGTGGCAGCAGTTCTGACACTGGAGAAGCCCAGTCGAGCCAGGATGTGTGGTTTTGTTCTTTCCTGAAAGATGCTGTTGATCAAATGCACATCAGTTCAAAGCAGCTCTCTGGTAAAGCGTGCTCAGACCAAGTGATGCCCTTCTGGATTTCGTATCTACGGGCCACTCGCTTTGTCCTCCTGCCTACAGCCTTCATTCCCCTCCAGCTCTTGTGTCATCCTCTCTCCTCATGTGTGAACCTGGGGAAACTGGAGTTCAAGCTGAGCTATCTGAAGGGACTTGAAACACGGCAAGCTGAGACTGCATGCTTCTCCTGGATTTGTGTTGAGTCTTTCGGGTGGGCCAGCCTAGAATTTACCCTTGGCTGCCTTCAGCCAGCGAGTGTGGTGGAGGTGGTAGGACAGTCTGCAGTGGTAGGAAGGTGTGAGCATGCTCTGAGGTCTCGGAGAAGAGCATGGCTCCAAGCTCTTCTGCACTCTCGTCCTCAGCGGAAGGGGAGAAAGTCCTAATCAGGGAGCCGCAGCCTTTCTCTTGCTCCCTTACCTGCCATTTTAAACAAATGCAAATTAAAACCCTCCATCGGGTTGGTTCATTCCCTTCCTTCATGTAACTGATGTTATTGGATTTTTATGCAGCACATTACACCCTGAGCCATGTCTTCTACTATTTTGCTTTCAAATTGTATCTCCTGCCATTTGTGTCACATTTAAAATGCTAACAGTATAGAATGTCATTTACAGAATCGGGGCGTTTGCTGCGGAAAATTAATTTGACTTATTCCTTCTGCCTGTTCCTATCTCCAGGCCAATATTATGCTACTCATTCTACAAGAGTAATACTTAATGAATAGGACTATTAATAATGTCAAGGTCCATGGGGGTCTTATGGGTAACGGATAGGCGTAGACTGTAAGGGGGCAGTCACCTGACTTCGGTTAATGTTCCATGAAAATATCAGGCAGTGCAATGTAATTATGGAGCAGAGGATAGTAAAAAAGGCAGGGAACTTGGAGTTTCTTAAATATTTTTTCAAATTAGTCGGTGCTTTTTTGGTAATTTACTTGAACCTTCCTCAGACCAGGTGTGAAAACTGTTTAAAATTCAAAAGGAAAACCCAACAACTTAGATATTTAATTCATAAAAAGGGTATATGGTCAGATGAGTTTGCAGTGCTAGGCAGGAATTGTGTGTGTTTGGCATGACATGAAAGGGTGCGGGATGTGTGTGTGTGTCATTCCTATTTGCAGGAAACAGGGATGTGAGGAAAGGGGTTTTGGTTTTTTTTTTTTTGGTTTGGGGGTTCAGAGCTTTTCCAGCTTGTACATGTCTCTAGCATTTAAAAAGATTAAAAGCTATTGGGCAAACCTCAAAATTAACGTTTGTAATAGGAACAAATTATAAACAGAAGAAACAAAATTGTCTGGCTACTGTTTATTGTGCTACTTGCTGTGAAAACACTAGCCACGATAAAATGGCTTGAGGCACAAGGCTGCCATGGGCAGGGAGATGGCAGGACAATGCTCATTTTTCTCCCCATGCTCAAAGCCTGCCAGCAATGCTAACACAAGTGTCACAAGCATGTTGAGGGGGAAGGAAGAAACTGCTTTTAGGGCCTTATCCTGCACTTCCTAGAACCGTTTGGTTTTTTTTCCAAAGTGGGTTTAATAGGTGTATTATTTGATCCTCTGATTCTTCTAAGTTCCCTGTTTCTAAATCCTTGTGTCTGGAGTTATGCCCAAGATTATGGGGTATGTGTGCAGGAGGAAAGGGATAAGGAAATTGGCTACTGAGATGCTGCTTCTTAGAACAGATTTTTCAGCTTTTTCCATCATTTTTGGTAGTTATGTGACAAAATGTGACATGGCAGCTAAATCTGGAAAGGGAGCTTTGGAGACCTGTTTAGTTGTACGTATGTACTCTTAGTACCTACATCCCCTTCTCTTCAGGAAAACTGGATGCTGCCTAGCTCTCTCTTGCATCTTCCTTAATTTCTCTCTTTTCTTGCTCTTGGGACCATTGAGACTGAGGGGACCAGGCTGTAGAATTAGACTCCTGATTTCCAAAGAGCTGGTGAAACAGGCTGTGAAAAGTGTTGGTGTTACACACCAAAATCACTTTGAGTCTTACTGTCTTCCTTTCCTGAAAGGTTAACTGTTTCCCGATGCAGACTGTGTGCTGAAATTGTGTTAGAAAAACAGAGGTTGTGGGCCAGGTTGGGCCACGTTGTAGTGAAAGCATCAGGAGATGACACTTGCAGAGACTTGGCATTCTGCCTTCCCATGCCTGGTGCCCCAGGAGCCGCTGGTAGCTCGGACATGGCCCAAGAAACCTCTATCCAGCAGTCACACTTGGGAGCTGCTGTGACAGTTGCCTGACTGTGGTAAGTGGAGGATATCGTACCTCATCAGATGGAGAGGTGGTCTACTGTGTCCCACCATGCCAGCAGCTGACAGCAGAGGCTATGTTAGCGTGGAGCAGGGCAGCAAGTAATCGTTCCATCTTGCTTGGCTAGAGGTTGAGTGTCAACCCAGAATGTCAAATTTGGAAGAGGGGAGGATGATGGTACTGAAAGCTCTGGCACAGGAAGGTCTTTCTCGGCCTCTAACCATGCAAGTTCTTGGGCATTATTTGAAGGCAAAATGTTTCCCTCTCCCATTTGTGGTTGATGTGGTCTGTGCATGTGAGATGGAGGTCAGCACCCACATGGATGGAGGACATCTTTACAATAATTGAGCATTGGCCAAGCTTAGTATAGCACACTGGGCTGCCCCTTGGATCCTTCTACTCTTCTTCATCCTCTTATTATTGTTATTTTTTCCCCTCGAAGAAGCTTTATTCATTTCTGAAGCATGCGTTAATATCGGCAGCATTAGGCAGCCCCAGTGTGTCTCGTTGCTGTGTGGCTCACTAATTCTCACTATTAGGCCACCTGCTGACAACTCCCGAATGGAGCCGTATCCCTCTGTCAGAGTTCGCCATGAATAAACATGAAAGAGACAAATGAGGCAGTGCTGGTGGTTGCTTTGCAGCCAGCTGTGCATTATTCCTTGCCCAGCGCCTGCATGCAGATGGCTGGGCTTTGGTCAGTAGGTGCCCACGTACCTCCCGGTGGGGTGGCTTCTCAGCAGTGGTTTGGGGGGTGTTTGTGCAGAGACTGAACTCTTCCCAGCACTTGGGAGCCTAAACTGTAAGCCATGTGGCGTAGCCACGCTTGAATTAGCAAACCAAGCATGATTCCTGCAACTTTTAGGAAGTTCTGTAAGCGTATATCCCACTAGATTTCTTGAATTAAACTTGTGTGAATTTTAAGCGGGTTCTGCAAAATCAGTGGTTACTCTGGATTCTGACTCGCTGTAGTTCCCAAGCATGTGAGGTTGGGAGAGCTGGGTTCGCTGACAAACGTAGACTTGTGAGGCAGCTAGCTATCATCAGCAAGTGATGCTGTTCGGGAGTTAGATATGCCCGCAGGCTCTTTCAGCTGCCTTTTGGAAAATGCTTTCATGGCTGAGACAGGAAAAGATCTCCTTAGACTTTAAGATAGTGAAAGAAGCAACAGGTATTTTTGCAGAGACCTGCAAAAGCAGTACCGTTGGTGCCCCTGTTAACTCTGTGGCAAAGGAGACATAGGTGCTGGAGCTGGGAGGGTGCAGGAGCCGGCCGAGGGCACTGCGCAGGCCGTTGAGCCTTCTCCGGTACCCATCTAACTGTTGCTCTGAACTTGCTGGTTCACCACGGTGGACAGCAGCTTTGGCTCCTAGCGTGTGGCAGGAACCTCCCAGCAGGGGCAGGAGGCGGGTGGTCCTCTGGGCTGCTGGTCCCCCAGTCAGGTCTGTAGCCGAAGGGACTCAGGGCTCCCCGCTTCCATTTGTGTGCCACGGGGGCAAGCTCAGCTGTAGGAAGGATCTGGAAGGTGGCTGGGGTGAAAAATAGTGACTAGCTTGTCCTGTGCTTTTCTTTTGGTTCTCTTAAACTTCCTTTAATCAGAAAACTTAGTGTGGGACCAAGTACTAAAGGGTTCTTTTAATGGTTTGTTGCAGGAAATTAAGTTTTTCTGTTCTTGCTATATAAAAAAAAGAAAAAGCAAAACCAAAAACTAACCAAACAAACAAAAAAACCCCAACCCCAAACAGCACAGTATTGACATCTTACTGAAAACTGAAACTAACTTTTAAATTTTCCCGTGGTTGAAAAATGCCCTTTTTGTGATACAGCTCTTGAGGAGGAAATAGCTACCCCAACTACCTCTGAGAGGAGAACGGGTACCCCAGCCTTTCTCTTAAAGTTACTGTTCTGCTTTAATAGATATAACAGCTGGTTCCTGTAATGTTTTCTCTCTTGACTCTGGGTTGTCCGATGGGTGTAACAAGGCTAGTGTGTACATTTTCAAGGGATATCCCTGCTATCGTACATATCACACTTAAAAATGTGCACACAGGTGTATAATAAAGGCATGATTTGAACCGCTGGAGGTAGTCGGGAGCAGCAGCGTGGCACACGCAGTGCTGCACAGAGGCAGCCAGCCCAGCAAAGTGTTCTGTGTAGGTGAGTGCTCTAAATCCCTGGATCACAAAAGCTCAGGGGCCATATCCACAAACCAGCGCAGCTCCTTTCCCTTCGACCCCCATCTTCTCCTGCCACTCTTTGATTTCTCCTCTTGCTTCAGATTTACAGCTGCCTTGTCCAAATATATTACAGGAAATAAAGGATAAAATGCTTTAAAAACCTACCTTCCCAAGCAGGAGAACAGGCTTTGGTGAAAATAAACGAGCTGGTTTGTTATATTGCTCAGCCTCTGTCACGTGAAGGTGAGGCCTCCTTTTTTATTATTATTATTTTTTATTACTACCCATTTGCCTTCATTATAATTTATTTGTTAATCCATGCTCCAGCTCATGAATTTTGCATTTGGGGAGGTGTAGGGAAATGGATTCAAAGCACCAAAAAAGATGCTGGCCCACTTAAAGGTGAAGGACACAGTTGGAGGGCAGGGCTGCCTTCCTGGCTTTCCATCATCCTTTTTAAAAGGCAAATATGCAGTCAGCAAAAAAAAAAAAAAAAGCGAAGAAGAAAAAAGCTAAAGACTTCCCAATTAATAATTATTCTGATGGTCTTACTGGGATTCGGAACCTTGCAGGTCAGAGAGGACAGATTCAAACCCCCTTTTACTGAGCTCCTGTCCTCAGGTGAGCTGATGGTTTCTGTGCTGTGCTTCCATGTCTCCCATGCCAACTTTCCTCCTTCCTTTTCTCTTCTTTTTTTTTTTATGAGGCATCCTGAGTGTAAAAAATATGGCCTGCCTTTATGGTGCTCCAGCACGAATGAAGCTATAAAATTATGAACAGTTTTTATGATGGCTATTCAGGGGATGCTTTTATATTGATGGTGCGCATGCTGTATCTATCTTTTTTCCTCTTTCTTTTTTGCATCCCTTCTTTCCCTGAAAAAGATGGCAATATATGTGTGTGGGGAGGAAGATCTGGCGGGGGGGGCCTGTGTAACTATTTTTCATGCATTTAATATATTAATTATCCAGTAAATGCTCCCTAGGCTGTACTTGGGATGCCGAAGAATGACAGCTTTTCAACGAAGCTCCAAAGGCAGCCCATCAGCCCACAGTGTATTATGTCGGAAAGGTCAGGGTGGGGTTAATGTAACTTTTTATTTGCTGATTTTTCATAGACGGGAGCAAAGCTGGTAAGGGGGAAAAAAAAAGAGAGAGACTGAAAAGAAGGTGCAAAAAGAGCAGAGATGATGGCAAGTCTGTTACGTTCCCCTCCTGCCTCCCAGCCCACTCCATGGCAGTAGAGCTTGATTATGCAAACGAGAGAGATGCTTGTAGCCTTCTTGGGATGCTTTTTCTCCAGGGGCTTCTCTGCAGAAAAGGGGACAAAAGTCTGCGAGGGGAAAGTCTGTCAAAGAGATGACAACAACAAGAAATCCCATGTGCAATAACTAAACTCAAAATAGATCATCCATCCTCACTGAAAATAGATATATCTAGGCAAAAAAAGTAGGAGGAAAGCTTGTCTGCTCCAAGGGTTTGTAAAGCAGAAGGCACTAGTGACATCTGAGCTGGGTGTGCAGGAGTGAATGGGCTGTTGTGGGATCCTGCTCCACTTGATTTTTGCCTCTGGCAGGAGGGTGGTCTTGGGCTCCAGTGGCAGGACTGTCCCTGCAAGGACCCTGGAGCACTGTGAGGACAGCGGCTTCTTCCTGCCCTCCTCTCTCCTTCCCCCCCCTCCTTTTATGAAGGTACTGGTCTGGGGCAGCCCTGCTCTAATGGCTGGCTCTATCGAGTATTGATCTAAGAGGTAATAGGGGTTTAATTTTCCTTTAAAAGACCCGTAAATGATCTCAGGAAAGATATTTTAAAGAAAAGAAAATCCTGTCTAAATCAAGGTGGATAAGCTAATAAATTTGAAATAATTTAAATATTTTAGTTAGAAATTCTTAGGAAAGTCTGCTGTGACTGTGCAGGAGGGTTTGCGTAGCTTTAGCATCTACCCTGTCAGGCAGAGGTAGTTGCATACAGTGTAGTGGGTTTTTTTTATTTCAGCTAATAAAAATAATCTTAGAATTGGATATATTTAGTTTAAAAGTATCTTTTGTGCATGCAATGTACATTTGAATGAAGAACACGTAGAGGGAGGGAGTGTTCATGTGTGGACATTTATTGCTGGCTTCAGTGATGCTCCTGTTATATTTGAATTGACTAAAATATGTCCCACTGAGTGTAATTACTACAGCTTTGTTATTTTTGTTTTCCTTATCTTAATGCTCTAAATAAGTAAGATTTGGTTATGCTGTATTGTCTGAGAAACCGAAGTTGTCCTGCGTCGCCCTTCACTCCTTGCAGCCCCAGGTGCAGGAGGTGCTCAGGGCTTGGGCTGAAGGATGTAGGGTGCCAGGGGCGCATGGGTCCCACATGGTGTCTGGGGCTAGTGAACCCTCAGGGGAGTTTCAGAGGAGGAAACCAGCTCTTGGGAGGCCACTTCAGTGGTTGTACTGACAGGACAGTGATGCTAGCAGCCACGAAAGTTACTCCTGATGCATTTTAGTACCACTCGGCACAGCTGCAGTTCACAAAACAGCTCTACCATGAGGTCAGCTTCAGCTGGCAGTAAGAGTACTCCCCGAATGCTTGAATTCAGCCTGATTTTGTTGGAGAGGAACGTGCAGGATTAGTGTGTGCTTCTGGATTTTTTGGATTTTTATGATTTGTTGGGTTTTTTTTGTTAAAGAGGACATGTGGTGCTGAGGAATTGGAAGCAGAAAAATGCTAACTGGCAGATTTTACAGAAGCTGTGGGTCAGGGTGACTGAAGTGGTGGACTCCAGTATAGATCCCAGAGACACATTAATTATCTTCTGGACATTATCACAGAAGATATTTCCCCTTTTCCTATGGGAGATTGTGGGTTTATTGCTGTTCTTGTGGTTTTCTGTTTCCCAGCATGGAAGCAGGAAAATATTTTCCATCACATTAGTAATAAAGTGTGTTTTGGTTTGGGTGGGGGGGGGGTTTGGTTGTTTTTTTTTTTGTTTTGGTGGCTTTCATTTTTATTTTAGATTTCTTGGCATGGTGTTTGTCATCCACAGTGAAAGTGAGCTTGTTCTACACTCTCAAAGCAATCTGGCAAACAAGGGGAACAGTTTTCCCAGCCTTGGCTTGGTGAGGAATACCCCTGGATGCTATGGGAAGAAACATATATGGCTGGGGGGAGGACAGGGTTGGGAACGGAGACACCTCGACCATTCCCTGCATCTGGCAAATAAGAAGTTTGGGAAGTCAGGGCAGCACACTGCAAATTATGGCAACTGAGATACGTGGAGGTGCTGCAGGTTTTCCTGCCTTGATGGTGAAGTAGTGCTGCATGAGAGCTGGATTTACAGTAAGCGCTTGGCCTGAATGCAGGGAAGCTGTTGCCACCTGCAAGCCAGAATTTGACATTAGGCTTGTGTCTGAGAGTAGAGAACACGGGGCATGGATGTGAGACTTTGGTCTGGGAGTTTGATCCTGCTGGTTTTAAAGCATGTGCTGGTCTCCTTGCTATACAGGCTGTTTAAAGGTAAACACTTTGCGTGTTTGCTAATTTCAAATAAATTCTTTGCTTCCATAAATCTTATCTGAGTTTGCTCTTCCCTGACCTACAAAGAGCATCTCCAGTAGATGCACTTTGCCCAGTGGTGAATGCAATCGGCAGAGGATCATCACCCCATCTGAAGGGTCACTTACAGCTTGCAGTTACACAGGCATGAAGCCAAGCAGAAATGCGGAGGTTAGAATGAAATGCTGCAAACCTCTTCCATGGGCTGCACTGAGGATTAAGGCCTGTCTTGTATCCCAGGACAGTATTTAACCGCTGGGTGCTGTGTCTGTTGCAGTCACTTTTCCTAAAGACACACGTTCCTATGAGCATTGTTGTAGGTTCCACATAGCTCGCAACTGCAGCCTGCTGTCATAGCGTAACTATAATAAAAGCTTGCTTGAGCTCAGACTGCAGGGCCTGGTTCTGGCAGGTATAAAATGCCATTTTGGTAGTGAGTTTTGGTTTTGGTGGGGATTTTTTGTTTTTGTTTTTTTTAAATAAGCTGCACTAGACCCCTGCAGTGGGGACCCAGAAGGAAGAGATGCTTGCCAGTCATATCCACTACATCAGCTTTTCCCTGTGTCATCAAGATAGGGATTTATTTTGCATGTATAGATTTATTTTGGACCCTTTCCTGGAGTCCTGCAGCCTCCAAAACAAGGCTGTGGCTCAAGGGTAGATAATAGTAATGGGCTGCGGAAGTAAAAAAGCACCTGAATGAAAATGTATGTTTTTCCCAAGATATGAAAGAGTTTGAATTCTTAGGCAAAAGGTCTCATAAATGAGTTTTGCTGTGCAGCATAAGCTATGTGCGTTGGAGAATGGAGAGCAGAAATGATGTGAAATGAAGGGTATGAAAAATCAGTGGCAGGAGCCTGTGACCCAAAGTGCTCTGAAGTCTCAGGAAAGTCTCTCTTGGACTGGATACTAATATTGGCACAGTCAGTACCGACCAGAGGGCCATGAGGAAGGAGCTGTCGGCCCTTCTTGTTTGATATCTTATCTGCCTGTATTTAGACATACAGCACAGCTTCCTCGGGTCTCCCAGCTACGTCCCAAGGCCCTTCTTGACTGGCATCTGGCTTCATCCATTCCCTTTACAGGTACAACGCTGCCTGGGGAGGGCTGCTGCTCTAATAACCACTAATAACTGGTGTGCTCCCCAGCTTGCTTTCTCCTGCGTTTTGCAGGAGAACTTACACTTTGTATTGTATTTTTTTTATGTTAATATTTTATACTTCAGAAATGTAAAATAAATAGAATAACAGTTGGCAGGTAATACAGGGAACACATAGCAACTTCAACAGAAATGCAAAAACCACCAAAACTGTAACAGCTTGAACTTCTCTTGCCTGGCAGAAATTGTTTCTGTCAATATTTTTAATTTCAGCTTGTGGAAGCATAGACTGAATGGGATGGAGAACTGAGGTCTAATCAGATGGCTATTAGTGAACTGATAAGCCTATTCTGCAGCCTAATATCCAAGCACAGAAATCCAGGCAATGTGGAGGGCCCAGCGCTTTCACTTTCTGCATGCACTGGAAGAAATTTTGAGCATTTTAGAGTCAGTTTTGCTGACCGATTTTATTTAACAACTAAGAAATGTGTATAGACAATTGTGCTTTATTGCTAAATAATGTTATCTAGGAAATAAAGGTAAAACAAATAAAAAGCTGCATCTTCAAATTCCCAGTAGTCCCTTCCTTAATTTTCTGAAGGTGACTGTCAATTCATAGACCTTCAAAAGCTCACTGTGGGAAGAGCTTATGTGTTTTACTAAGTCTAGTATAAACAGAACAGTTTAAAAATTTATTTCACAAAATGATGTCTTCACTATTTATGGGCTAATGTCAGTGCTAAACCCCTGAAATGGACTGGAAGCATAACTGTAGCCAAATGACCTTTCCTTATTCTACTTCAGTAACTGCATCCACAGCGAAGAGCAACTGAAAGATCAAAGCTTGGTTTTGTTCTCCAAATCTTTGGAAATTTCATGCAAGCACAGAAATGGGAAGCGACAGGACATGCCACTGATCTTGGTTGTTTTCTTTGCCACCGGCTATTGTTTCCTTCCAGTGATTCCATGTGGCGTGAAATCTGTTTGTTCCCTGTCCGTCTGTGCCAAAACCACCCGGAGCTGGGATCCAAATTCTCTTTGGTTCTTCAAACAAAGACTTATGCCACTGCCAAGCCTTGGCAAGGTTGACAGCGCAACAACACTAGGATCTGAGCAAGCGTTTATATTCCCAGTACAGAGAAGGAAGGGAAACTGAGGCAGCCCGATAGCGCTTCTTCCAGAGTTTGCATTGCAACTCAACACAAGACCCCAGATGTTGTGATGTTGTGGTGTCTACTCTGATTCATGTGATGAGAGAGGGCTATACGTTAACCAGGTTTAGGTGTTGCATAGGTATTAGTAGAACTCCTGGAAGGTCTTAAGGAGGTCTGCATATAAAATGCTCTTCTGTGGAGAAGTAAAGGTGAGGCATTGGTTGTAGGCTCTGGTGATGGCTTCCACATGGCTTGTCTCAGGTGTCTGTGCCATCTTTCCCCATCTCTACTAACCATTAAACCAGGTACCAGGCATGTTAAGTGCTTTGAAACTTAATAATAAGATGCTTTGGAAGAGAACAAAATGGGGTCATTCTGCTGTCTGCTGTCATGACTGATGACTCAGTGTCTTTCTGTAGATCACACAACGGCAACAGGAAAAAAAAAACGGATCAGCTAAAGTATCAAGTGGACACGGACGGCAGATCCTTTCTGACTTGTGCTGGCATCTGTGGTGCTATAGGATGAGTTCAGGGGGAGCCAGAGCAAAGCCCCTGGAAACGGGAACCCTCTCGGGACAGACCCGTGGGGAGCTGGTTCGTTGTTGCAGGGGTGGAGGGTGGGCACAGCCCGGCCACCCCGAAGCAGCTGGCAGCCCCTCCTGCCTCTGCTGCGGGAGGACTGCTGGACCAATAGTTCTGACCTCATAAAACTGGATTGGAAATGCAGGCATGATTAACTTGCCATAAATTTATGTGGAATTAGTATGTGTTTCAACACTGGTATTATAAATACAGGTTGCCCTCATCTAACCAGCAGGGCTTTACATAATTTCAGAAGGGCCCTCACAATGGCAGCTTTAAAATGACAAAGGAGGGAAGGAAAAGCTGAGCATGGCAGGTACTGTATTAACTGCACCCCAAATCCTGCAGTAGATTGTGTTGAGGGGAAAATGTGTTTTTGAAGAGTGAGCCTGCGAAGGGGGAGAGGATGTCTGTGCCCAGCACATGCTGCTCCACGCAGTACCACTTGGCTGTGGGGGCTGAAACCCCTCTGGGTCCCGCAGCTGTGCCTGACCCAGTCCCAGGGGCCCTCACCTCACCCCCAACAGCGGCTGTGGCTCCCAGCCTGCCTTCATGCTGTTGGACCTTTGAGACAGCGCCAGCTCACGGGCTCTGGAATGCTCTCGCCTCACATGACACCTTGCCTCGCGTTTCTGTGAGTTTGCCCCCTTGTCCTGAGGGTGCCACAGAGACCCACCCTGGAGAAGTGACCTGCCTAGAGAAGCTGGGGAAGGGACCCTGTGTCCTACGCTTCAAGTACAAGCACATCCTTCTCTTTGGAAAGAAGTTCTGTTCAAAAAGAAAGAAAGAAAAGCTGCTGTGCTTTTCAGCCATGCAGCCTTGCAATGCCAACTTGCAGTTTGCCCAAAGTTCCTTCTGGTTTAAGTACCAGTAGCTCCACACTCTTTAAGACAGCTCTGTGGGCATTTTGGTTAATAACTTCTTGAACAGCAAAATAAGCCAGCAGTGCTGGTGCAAGCCTACTACATGCTGTTAAGTGCTTGCTGCTCGCCGTGGGAGTCTTGTGCTCAACATGGCTAGTGAGGTGGCTGGCTTTGTCCTGGGCCAGCAGCAAGCAGGTTTTAGTGGGAGCAATCCTTGTTCACCCTGCCTGCTTTATCTATGATGATTTGTGGCTTTTATCTCAGAGGAGGAGTATGGGTGGACTGTGCTGAGCCTCTGGGAAGCAAGGCAGCACTCGCTGCAGGGCAGGCATCTGCAAGGGCTCAACTTGTGCAAGGGGGGGGAAGGCTCAGTTCTGGGATCCAAGCGATACCCCCGCTCTGTTCAGTGCGCGTAAAATCAGGGGCTCTGCTGAGGGGTGGGAGCTAGAGAGAAACGTGCTTTAGAGAGGAGACTCAGGTCTCTTCATAGTCTGGCTTCCAGGCCAGCACTGCTTTCCTTTTCCAAATAATCTTCAGCACTAGAAGAATCTTTCTTTGGCATCACCACACGACAGGTTGCCTCTCTGCAGAAGCACTGTACTGTGGTATGGTCAGGTGATGGTCCAAAAGCTGCCTTAGTGGTGGCTTGTACTGCTAGTGCAGCAGTATGCCAGAAAAGGTCTGCTAAGACTAAGAGGAGAGGGTCATGCTGGAGGGGAATGGTGCTGCTGGTCATATGAACACGTGCATTGCAGGAGACTGTCTCCTTTTTTGTCTTTTTCCTTTGGACAGTGATTTTTAGAGTTTCCGAATCTTCCAATAACTCATGTTTTAGGGTGAGTGCCAACCATCCAGACGAACTGCGGATGAAGGATCTATTTTTGCTTTAGCATATTTTTAACCTCTTTTTCTGTTGTTCCAAATGTATTCATGCCAGATTTAAAAACAAACAAAACCCACAAGGTGCCCAGTGAGACTTTTCCCATTTGTTAATACCTGAAAGAAGCCTGCTATGATACAGGGACCCTCTTGTTCTCTTGGAATAAGTTACACAGGGAGTTGGCTGGGCCAAGCTGAGCTATTGAGCTAGGCAGGGACGCGGCTGTGACCTGCCACCATGTTCCTGCCCTCCCAGAAGGACCCCAGCATCCCACCTGAGACAGGTTGCTCTCTGTCCTTTGTGGGAAGGGAGGTAATACACATGCCCCTGACTAGAGGTATCTATTTATAAACCTGGAAGAGTGTCATTTGAAATTCTAATTGATACAATACGGGGCTTTTAAAATTGTTCAAAATTTGCATTTCGTTGCAGAGCAGATTCAGCTGCATGGTGCTTGTTATGCTCTGTCACAGCACCCCAAGATGCTAGATACCTGAACGTCAGTCTATATAGACTGTTACATTTTGAGTGCTCAAGAAAAATATTTTTCTGGCGTAATATACATGTATGCATCATAGAGTGCATATAGAACTTCCTTTAGTGTGTCTGTATGTCAGTATATGAATAGCCATGTGATTGTACACATATGCAAGATACTAGGCCTTGATTCTTTCATGTGTTTCATCTTCAGCATGAGTAGTGCAATTTGACTCTGTAAGGATATTTGTTGGTAAAACGAACATTAGAGATGGAGGCTGTGCGGCTTTATTTTTTTCTTTATTAGCATTCTTTATATTATTACCCAGTTATGTAATCACAGATGTCACAGGGATCTGTGCATGTTTCTTGTTAAAATGCAAGCGATGAGCAACATTGCCTCCACCAGTGCACTGAATCTGCAACTTCTGAGAGATGCTGGGGGCAGGTAGGTGAGGGGAGAAGAGGAGTGGTCAGTAAAATCCAGACTATTACTGAAAATAATCAGGAGCAGTTGGCAACCCTGCTCCTGCATATTCGCCAAGTGCTTGGTGATTCAGCCCTTCTCCATTTTCAGGCCAATGCGGCCGTCACTCTGAATTATTTTCAGTGAGCACTTCTATATCTCATGTCAGTTCCCAGTTCGAACCCATCACCGAGTGTCGAGGCTGCGACGTGCTGTACATGCCAATGAGCATCCCCCCCTTCCCCTGCTTTGCTATTAACCTTTCCTTTTACCAGAGTTACCCCTTTGTCCTGCTGCAGTTTGCAGTGGCTGATAGAAGCAGCTGCCTGTGGCCAAACGAACATCACATTTACATTTTCTTTCTTGAACCAAAGAGTGAGACACGGAATTGCGGTAAATGATCTCCCCTTTCTCTTTTTACCTCCCCCCCAATCGTCTTTAATGCATTGCCTAGAAATCTATTTCTTATCTAATTTTACTAGATGGATCAACAGGGCTGAGAATGTAACCCTTTGTCATCTATGGAAATCTTTTTATCCCATAAAAATGATTAGATTTGATGCAATTAGGATTATGAGGAGGTGGGGGGAGCCAAAGACAGTGTGCCTTGTCTACTGCTGTCTACTGACACATTAACAGCCTGTTTATTAACTGCTTTACATGTGGGCTACGAGCAGTGCATTCTTATGCTTGATAAGCCCAGAGAAACGAGCATGTGTGCAGATATGAAATGTGAACATCACTTTTTTGGCTGTCCCCCTCCCACCTTTCTGCATATGAATCTAGGAGGAGGGCTTTAACTTGAAACAAAACCCCAGTGGCTGGAAAAATGCCTGCTTCCATTTGCCACTTCTCTAAGTGGTGGCTTGTGCCTGTATCTCATCTAGCGGGGAATATGTGAACACAGATCCGCTCCTCTTCCCCACTGCCCCCTTTGTAGCCCTTGGGACGAGTTTGAGGAGGTTGGCACTAGAGGCAGAAGCGTATGCCTGGCTTCCTCCTTACCAGACCTGGGTCTGAATTGCTCATCCTCTTCCACCAGTGCCACCCTGCGATTCAGCTACACGGTCAGCTCGGACGTGTTCTTGGGGGAATTATGACTTCAGTTTTGTGAGACAAGCTGCAACATTTTGTCCCTCTGATGCTGTCAGAAAGCGAATGTGTGTGGGTCATATCTGAAGACATTTACAAGCATGCCTTCCGCATCCTCTTTGCCTTGCCGGCATTTCTCCTGGGGGTTGTGTTGCTCAGGCCGTGCTCACGTAACTTGTCTCAGGGTCTGCGTGAACACCAGTGGGTGCCTCCCGGTGTGCAGAGCGTGATGGCGTCAAACCAGTGAAGAACAAATCTCTTCCAGTTCAATGGGAAAACACAGAGTGGGGGTTCAGGCTGAGCTCAGGGAATTGTTTTTGCACTGCAGTGTCTGTGCGTGTGTGACCTCTATTGCAGCTCCTGCAGCCCACCCTGCCCCAGCCCTGCTCTTGAGGTGGGGTGGGTGAGGACGGAGGTAGGGTGGGTAAGGATGTGGGGCCCCAGAATCACACAGGCAGGCTGTGAGGGGACACCCAGGTACATTCTCCATTAAGCATTAGTACGTTCTCCATTAGACGTGAGGAAAATTGCTCCTGAGCCTCCCTTTGCCTCTCTTTCCCTGCTTGATGTGAGTAACAACTCCTAGATGAGAGAGGACAGGACCTGAGTGCCAGCTGATACAGGGCTGAAATAAAACTTATATATAAAGAAA
The DNA here is from genome assembly GCF_015220075.1 of Falco rusticolus. Lineage (NCBI taxonomy): Eukaryota > Metazoa > Chordata > Aves > Falconiformes > Falconidae > Falco > Falco rusticolus. Next base: position 16,319,256 of record NC_051187.1, on the reverse strand, counting down.
CCAAAGGAATAGATTTATTGCAGGGCCTAGAAATCAATTAAAACAAGGATAAATAAATCTTACATTGCACAAACTTTGCCTGTAGGGCTCCCACCTGAGCAGCATCTCCACGTGAGAGGCATTAAGGTGTGTGCTAACACTAAAGCTCTTCTCCAACAAAGTTAAAGGACAAAATCCATCCTTTGTTTCTCATGATTACCAGCACAGTGAGAACATTTAATTCCCAAGCATCTCTGTGTTACTTAATAAAGATGCAATTATTTTTCCTGGGTTTGTTTGCAGATCAGAAATACTCACCAGCCCCCTCCTCTCAGCTTCTGCTGGTCATCTGCACTTAATTGCAGCTTGTTTCATGACTTTGTTTCAAGTTGCTAAAAATAACTTCAGAAATAAGTTTAACCATAGCAGCTGCATGCACCCCTATCTGTCACACTGCCTGCCGTGAAAATCAGATCCCAGCAGTTAGCAGAACCCGCTGCGTGGATGCTGGCGAGGGGACAGCTGCTGTGCACCGTGAACACGCAAGCCGAGGCTGGCAGCACTCGTGCCAAGAACAGCCCTGATGCTGCTGACATGCCAGGTTCAGAGGTTAGGAGATTGCTCCTGCAGGATACCAGGGAAACGCAGTGTTATCGCCCAGCCCTTGCAAGGATTTATTTTTAAACTATACTTATTTAACAACTTCCCTTTAAAAATCAGCTTCTGGGACCTTCACAGGGATTTGCCTGCTCAAAGCTCTGTCTGTCCCATGGCCTGAATGTGTCCATGTATCTTAAGCTAAGGAAGTTTTACAGTACTTTCGCAGCAAAAGAAGGCAGGGATGACTTCTTATTCTAGCAAAGGAAGCTGAATATTGACCATTATGTTTTTCTCAAAGAGGACAGGAAGGTCAAGCTGGCTTGCCTCCTTCGTCTGCAGTGGGCATCAGCAGCTGCGGGGCAGTGCTTTTTGGCAGGTCTAGGGCTGCAGGTATTCAAAATACAGGACTCCCTAAGATTTTACATGAAATAGAGTAAGGCTGGTGCTGTATTGGGTTAAGCCTGTATCAGGATAAATTTTTCCTCTTTTTCTCTATCTCTTTTTCTTCTTTTTTTTTTTTTCTTTCTTTCTTTAATTGTGAACTGAAGAGATACTTCTGTTGGACAATGGTAAATCTCTCATTCCCTTGAACTGAATGGTGCGAGGGAGCCCAGCAGCCTACGTGAGCACCTAAGCATCAAGGCAGGAACCTTGCAGTTTGGCAGCAGCTTGCCTTTCTATCGCGGCAAAGCCATGGGATGGGGAATGAGCATCTATAGGAGCTGATGTTTAGTAGCCTTACTTCTTACTAGAGGGACAAATAGCCCCTCGTTATTAGGAATAAAAGCAGCGGTCCCTGCCTGGGCCACTGTGATCCAAGGCTGAAACGAAGACCTTGGTGTAACTTTAGCTCGTGGGGCACATTTTGTGATTTACAACTAATACGCTGCCTTGCCAGTGCTTTCATAGCCACTCCTTGTGCTCTAGATAGATAAGCCCAAATCCTTCACTTGAAATGCCAGTAGCGAGACCCCTGAAGAGTTTATGCAACGTCTTTCCATCTCTCCTGCCCCACTGCAGCTCCCTTCCCTCCAGGGAAGGTGAAGGCCTAGCCTAAAGACATCTCAGATTCTAAATGTGCGAATGTGGTGCCTCCCCCCTTGACTTCCAATTGAAAAAGATTACAAATAATGTTAAATAATATAGTTTATAACCTCAGGGCTGTTTTCAAAGGTGTATAGACCGGTTGTCAACAGGCAGAGAAGAAGGGAAGGGAAATTACAGGCTGCACAAAAGAGGAAAGTAAAAGTGAAAGCTCCATAAAAGAAAGTGGAACTATTATGGAGCAAAATGCCAACTCATTACAAAACAGCCAAATAAGAGAGAAATACAGCTTTACCCGTAATAGCAGTTTACAAGGGAACATTGTATTGCAACATAACGGTGGTGCTATAATTTGCTCTAACAACTCCAATTATGCCTTTTATTGATTTGGCAACACATTTAATAGGAGTAGCCACACCTCTTGTGTTACAAATCATTAAAGGTGTTGAACAGTGTAATTTTAAAATTGTCCTTCTCCTACAGATGTCAGTGTGACAGCATAATTTCCCCTGATTTCTGCTATGTAAACAGTGCGTTACAGTAATTTCCCCCTTACAAAGCAGAAATGTTGTCAGCCTGGGTTTTTTTTGTGCAGAAACATCCATTTAATATTTTCCCCCCCAGTCTATTCTCCTAATTGCTGTTCCCCCCCCCCCTTTTTCCTCCTTTTTTCCTCTTTTTTTTTCTTATTTTTGGAAAATAAGCATGCTGTTTTGCCATCTTCTACAGCAACCTTAATTGCTACTTAAATCTTCAATATGCCCTTAATATTGGGGAGGTAAAACCCTTTTGGTTCAATTCTGTTCCACTTCACTCAAGTATCATTTCAGAGCTGGTTAAAAGCCATGTATCTCCTGGTAGCAGTTTTGACAGGGGATTGCAATTCCAGTACCAGCTTCCTTGCAAAACTCAGAAAGCATCTCAGAAAAGAATGAAAACTTCTTAATTTTTGTTTTCTTCTGAACACAGAGAATCTAATTTTTCCATAGAAATCGAGGAGAAACCTCTTTCATACTCAAAATAGGTATTTAGGCAGATGCAAAGCTTTGAGCAGAGCTTTCTGCACAGGACTGGGCTTAGCAGCTAGGTCTGCCTTCCCTACGCCCCAGAACAAAAGCTTGGTTTTAGGAAAAGCAGGGTGCGATGTAGGACAGGGCAGGGCTTGACATTTATGCTGCCTAAAATCTGAGGTGGTGTTTCTCAGGCTGGCAGAGGCTGGTGGTTTGAGGATCGCGCGAAGCCATGCAGAGACCTTTTCTGCCAGCCTTTGCTCCCAGGGCTGGAGCGTGGGGTGAGCCAGGAGGACGCGTTTTCCTGCTCGAGGCTCCGGCAGCCCTTCGGTCCCAAGGCAGTGCGGCTGCAGGGCTTGCGGGGGACCTGGCAGACAAAGAATGTGTTTCCCCTCTCTCTTCAAGCACATGCAGGCGGTGACGTGTGTAAATGAACCTGACAAGCTCTTTGAAAAACAAATAGAGGCCACCAACCAAGCTTTTGGCACGCCAACATGCCACATGTTTACACCAAAAGTGCCACATTGCCCTGTTTGCCCGCTCCCAGCGCCTGGCCCCCGGGCAGCAGCCGAACGGTGCCTGTCTGCATTTGTCTGGCTCCAGCAAACTGTCTCATTAACAGCTGTGTGGAGAAGTGGGGAGGAGGGGAAAGGGAAGAAGAAGGAGAAAAAAACCCAACCAACACCAAACCCGAGGAGGGTGACATTTTTCACGCTGGAGTGAGTAAAGCAGCTCTGTGTCCTGCTGCCAGGGCTGACCCCCATCCCACCCCATCTGGCAGCCCCAGAACAAAGCTCGGTGAGCCAGCCCGGTTGGGCTGACACGGCCACACACCCGCCTGCAGATGGGCGGCCGGCTCTGCTGGGGGGGACTTTGTGACATTTCACATGTGCGTGTGTTCTGAGGCACCAGACAGAGCTGCCAGGCTCCTCTTCCTCTGCCACCTCCCCTTGATTTGGGTCAAGGCAGGGGATGTACGAGCATCCCAGCCAAGTCTTGGGTGATGACGGCTGTTGCTGCAGGAGAGAAAATCCCATCACTTGGACAAGGGAGGCTGCAGCCACCATTGCCATAAGCAAAAGACGCTCCCATGGGGCTCGCTCTATACTGCAGTGCTGGAGGTGGTGCAGCGGTGCAGGGCTGTTGGGGCACAAGATGCTCAGGGGTTGGGAGGCTCTGGGTTTTGGCCATCCTCACCATGTGTGGCTTGGTGCTGAGACACAGTGCATGGAAACACTTCAACATCTGGAAGGTTTTCCAGCCAAAGGGCTGGATGGCAGCAGGCATCGCCAAGCAACCTGCAGATGCATGAAGAAAAACAATGTCTAGCATTTGCCAAACAAAACCTTATATAATTACCACACATGCCTGCTGGTCTTGAATTAAACTGGAAGCTGTAGTTTTGGCTCCAATGGAATCTGGGCAAATAATTAACTAAGTACCTTTATTGGATTAATTTAAACTTGTTTGTGGAAATCTGGTGGGCGAAGCCACTCAGTTTTCTCAGATGTGTAAATGCATTCGTAAATAACTTCTGGGTGTAGGCTGGTGCGGCAGTGGAGCGTTACCTGCTGACCCTTTCCCAGGAGGAGGAGCAGGGTCAGCTTTCTGGCACCAGCACTGTGTTTCTGGCAATTAAATTTTTTTTTCCTCCAAGTTTTCTGTAAAGCCTTGTACAAAATACCCTGCTTAGGCAAGGATCTGTTAGGGTGGGGTGGAAAAGGACTGGGAGGAAAAATTGTTGGAGAGGACTTAGAGAAAACTGTAAAAAATGAGGAAGTCCAAGGCTTGACAGCAGAAGCAGGGAAGGATGGGGTGCTGGCTGCCTCTCCTGGGTCAGCCAGAGTGACACGGTGTGCTGCTGGCACGGCCATCCCATGCTTCTGCTCATGGAGAGCTTCAGTTCATCACTGGATTGCTGATGGGTGAAAAACGAGCTGAGCCTCTGGCTGCTGAGCACATCACAGGTGACAATAAGCTAAAGTAAGGAGGAGCCTGTTTTGAAGAACTAAAAGCAGGAGAGTTTTGTGACAGTCTTATGGATCTGGTGTTGGATAAGGCGACCAATGTAGTGAGCAGATGAATAATTTGCCTAGGAAGACAGCGGCAAAATTGAAACATAATTCTCAGAAGGCATTAAACTATTGCTTTTCCCAAGAAGTTTGGCTGCACTAAAAAAGCAAAATACAATGGGTTTTCACCCCTTTTAGCAAACAAGACGCAAGTTCCCTCAGGCCCAGCAGTGTCTTTATGGAAGGAGGAGAGCGGGCCGGGTGCTGGAGGCAGAGATGCAGCCGGGGCGGGGAACAGCAGCGTGGTCTGCGCTGGGACTCGGGTGATGCGGGGCTCCAAGCGTGGTATTAACTCCAAGCTTTTCTGGGAAGGAAATTTGTTTTGCTAGAACTAATCATTTGCATGCATTTTTCATTAGTGTTATTATCCCAAAGAAAGGCTGCTGTAAAGTGCTTGCGAGGAGAGGAGATATTTGCTACCTCTAGGGGAATTTTACAAAGGGAGAAGGATGGAGGGGAGTGGAGCTGAATAGCAGCTCCTGTTGGTATTCTGGTGTGATGCCTCGGAACTGATCTTCCCAATCAGTTCAGACTTAATACCAAAGCCTGCTCAAATATACAAATCATAAGGAAAGATTTCAGAGGGTTTATATAGCTTGGTTCGCCTAGGCCTTCTCTGGATGGAAATTGTGAATTATTTTGCTCTTCCTCATTTATACAACCGCTAACAGTGAAAATTATTCTACGTGACAGGTCCCTTGTTGTTTGCCAGGTTTGTGTTGGATGTGCCAGGAGCGTGCAGGCCAAAAGAGAAGCCAGGAGGCTTCCCCTATGGCTGCTGTAATGGAAGCAGAAAGCAGGAATACAGTGCAAGTGTGTCTTTTTTCTTCTTTTTTTTTAACACCCCCCCCCCCCCCCCTTCCTTCTTTAATGCATCCTCCTTTCAGGATGGTCAGAAGGTTTGGGTGCCTTTTGAAACACCTCTGGGAGAGTAGAAATGGGATGGGAGATGCTGAGGGGTCTGTGAGCATCTCTCACCAGAGGGGCTTGGGCACGGAGTGAGGTGGATATACAACAGGGTGATAAACTGGCAGAACATGACCTGCTGGGCACGGATATCGAATTCCCACCACCCCCGGCAGGGACCCAGCACCACCTGCCTTGTGCAGCGGCTTCTGCAAGTGCTGGGGGAGCCTGAGCGATGAACAGCTGAAGAGAGGTTCCCAGGAGGGGAGAGGAGGAGGTGGATGCACAGTACGGTTTCTCTATAAATGTATAGCACAGCACAGATAATTTAAAAATAAGAAAAAAATCTCTTGACTTAGTGAGGAATCTTTACCCCAGTGTGGCTATAAAACAAATTAGCTGTGATGTAAACATGAGGCTTGGAGAGGCTGTGGCTGTGATTGCTGGTGGAAGGATATAGAAAGTAGGGTGATTCTTCTTTTCATAACGATTTTGATTCCATTTAAGTTGGAGATCAGATGCTCCCCAGTAAAGATATAAATTATAAAGGCACTAAACTTCAGTACCAATAAGCTCCCCAAATTTATTTGCATTTGTTATCTGGCAGTTTCATTTACAGTGAAGAAACTTTCACTGTGGATCAGATCTTTTTAATATTTCCTCATAACTTCCCAGCGACAATCAGTTTTTCCATTAGGGGAGATCAGACACATAAGTAATACTGAGAGAGCTACATGAATACCAAGTCATTCATTAGGAGCAATGCCACTGCCATGAATGCTGAGTGACTAGACAGTGAGGGGACACTGAAAATTAAAGGTTATTCTGGGTTCATTAACTTCTGCACTCCTTTCTAAAACAAAACCTTGGGTGAGAGCAGCCTTTGACTCCTAAACGGGATCTCCTTGTCCCTTAATTTAAAAAATATTAACATCGTTTAACTATTTCCCCTTTCTGCGTAATACGCGCAAGAAAAAAGGTGTGTGAATTAATGTTCACGGAAGTGAGGAGCACAGACAGAACTATACGTGTGAACATCTGCTTTGCTTTCCTTTCACTGTGAAGCCTTTCTGTGCACCTCTGGCTTGATACACAGCACCTTTTTCTTGCATTAATTAGTCACGAGGGCTTTCTGGCTCCTGGAGCCAGGCGCAGGTCCACCCTGTGATGCTCCTAGGTGGGTCGCCCTTTTCTCTGACCACGCTGTGCCCTGGGGCAGCTGGGTGCCGTGTCCCCTGTCCCGCAGTGCCAAAGCAGCTCCTGCTTGGCTTGGCTTTGTATCTAGGGAGGCACAAACCTCCCCATTGCTCACTGGCTCTGGCATCCCTGCCCAGGATGGCAGACTGGGACGGCACTGATGCCTGCCTTGGGTGCCTGCGGGTGAGCAGCAGGGGCTTGCAGGTGATCTGCTCTAAATGCCTGTCTTGATTCTCAGACAAGGATCCTGAGCACCTTACCCTAATCCCTCTCTTGACCTCCTTGGAAATGTTGTTTAAAATCAGCCCACAGCAGCGTATAGGGGACAACAGTCAGTTTAATGCAGCCATTAATATCCCGTAATAGTTGGATAACAGGTCCTTGGCATTGAAATACAATGTTTTTAACTGAAATACACTTCCCCCCTGCTCTGTGCTTGTGTACTTAACCAAACAGGCAGAATCCCCCTCCCCAGAGCAGTGGAAGAGGCTGTTTCAGTGTTTCTAAAGCCCTTGGTAATTCCTGGATGGAGATGCAAGAGAGTACTTCTCAGCAGCTTGCTCTAAAGCCAGGAATATTTCTTCCTTACAAAGTCTTATGTTTCTACTATTTTATTCTGATTTTCTGTTTGTGTAGACGCTCTGTCTTTAGCCAAACAAAAAAATTAAACTGAAAGTGGTTTGGTGCCAAAAGTAGTTTGTCTCTGCTGCAGTCCCAATAGGTAGAGTAGGGGCTGCTGCAGGGGCTGATACGTGATGGTGGTGGGTGTTAGAGCCTGCTGGGGAAATGTTATTTGGGTGGTCAGAAAGAGCAAGCTGGCCTTACGCTATTTTCTGCCCAGGCACCATAACATAGTTGTGCTTTCCTGCGCTGTTTTTTATAAGCCTTTGGGTTATTATCCTGTAAATGTCACTCATGTATGAGTGATATTGATGGGTGACGTGCAGATTGGTTAAGGACCTATAGACAAAAATGGAGTCCACGTACGGATTGGCACATGGGAGGAAAAACTGCACAGTCCAACCCATGATTGTTTAGCTCATTTATTAATCCCAGATAATTACTACCCCAAAGACATGACTGTTTTGGTGATGGAGCAGGGTGACTATTGAGTCCCCAGAGAGGAGCTTTTGTTTGGAGGTGAGGAGTAGAGGTACTGTGTAAATGATCTTAAGGGAAATCTGATGCTGAAGTTGCCTTGCTGTTATTTGCCTCTTCCTCCGGACCCTTGTTTTTCTGGATTTGCCTGTTTCGGTTGTGCTTGCGGTAGTTGCAGAGCAGGAGTCATCAGTGGACTCTATGGGCTGGTTTGTCCATCTTGGTTGGGTCTCCAGAGCTTAAGTCTTCATTTAGGAAAACTCCAAAGCTGTCTGCCTCTGGTCTCCCTCTAGCACAGTGTTAAGCATATCCTTAAGTTCGTTTCCTTTAGCTGGGGCAATTGTGGTGCCTTCTGCCTCCGGCTGGGAAACCCCCAAATGCGGGATGCTGCCAAAAACGCTCACTGCGTGGAGGTGACTTTCAAAGGCACTGCAGGCATGGTGGCTGGGACAAGGTCAAAGCTCCTTCTCATCATCCCTGAGACCCTCCATGACCTTCCTCTGACAGAGGTGGGGGAAATGCCTCGCCAGCCCCATGGCACAGGGTGGACGAGGCTGCGTTCCCTCCCACCTGGTCCCTGTGGATGAATTTCCCAGTTTCCTGGGCTCTGGTCCTCCTGACCAGCCTGTGTGGCAAGGAGCGAGACACAACTGTGCGGTACTTTTGTTGCAGAGCCTGAATCCATGTTCCTGCAGGGAGGGAGGAAGAAGCCTCACATCTTATTTTATTTTCTTTCTCCCTCTCCCTACATGGGTTAATCTGTTTAGCTTTTTAACCTGTGAGCTGAAAGAATTCTCAGCCATCGACAATGGGAAGCTTTTGAGCCGAGGATGGGGGAGGTGGAGAGGAGAGACGATGGGGAAAACGTAGGGGAGGTGGGGCTGGCTGGTGAGATAAAATATCCTCCTGAATTTCTGGCTGGAAAATTATGCTGATGGTGGAAGGCGAGAGGTTAAACTGAGACAGAAAAGTTTGTGTCAGCCCTTTTTTGATTTCTCTCTTCTACAATTGCCACCTCCTTTTCTCTCCTTTCTCCCCCCGCCCCACCGTACCATACCCCCTCCCCGTTTGGAAAGAAGGAGGTTTGCTGTCTTTGTATTTTAACTGTAGCAAAAAGATTAAATTGTTTACGAGCTGCAAGCCCTGGCTGCCTGGATGAGCTGGGAGAGACAAAGATAGACAGTCTAATTCTCCGGTGTACTTTGTGCTTCCGTCCCCCTGCGCTGCCACTAATTCTTTTATCTGGCCCCAACACTCCAGGCATTATGTGCATTCATAAAAAAAAAAAAAGAAAAACCTAAAAAAAAAAAAAAACCTAACTGAAGCAGGCAAAATTACTGTTCTCTGCGCTTTACCTCTGATAACAATCTCTTGAATACTGATTACTTTTTTTTCCCCCCAACACAAAGCGACCAACACAAGTTGGTCTTTAACCCTTTATCTTTAGCAAGCAGAAAGACACGAGGAACATCTTACTCAGTTGGAAAAAAAAAATAGCATACAGAAGAATTACTGTTATCTCCTAGCCAGAAGAGGAACAGCAGAGATAAGAAAAGCCTGAAGAATTAAAAGGAACGTTGCATTTGGGCTGTAAATTCGTGCTGAAGCTGGTTCTATTTGTCTGTCACTAGGGTTCATAATTTTTCGAGGTTGTTTTGATAGACTTATTGTGAAGACTGCATAGAAAACTCATCAGCATTTGTTGCCTCTGAGCATTATTGTCAGTGGTAACCGCATGGTTATAGACTGGAGGAAGATAATGGTTGAAGTATAAAGGAGATAAAGGCAAAACCTCTTCTCATTAAGGGCTATCTCCACCTCTGCAGACTCTACAGTATTGAGTGACTGGCGCTAGTGCATTGGGCATAAATTATAGCAAAAAAACTAAAGGCAGCATCATTATTTCGAAAAAGTTATAATGACATGCCACAAGCTTAAGACCTATTTACTCCAAAGACTGACAATAAATACAGACAGAGCTTACTGTGGAGTGACCAGTGCTGCCTTCCTATCAATCGTACCCCCGTGCACACGTCTGCAGGTGGGCTGCTCCAAAAAGCAGCGTGGCCCTTGCCACGCGGGGGTCAGCGCCAACCTCTGTTGTGCATACAAACCCCAAAGCCCAATAGTTTCCAGCTGAGTAAGACCCCTGATAGAAGCCGGGGAAGGGGCTCATCCTCAGCTCAAAATCCCAGGAGCAAAAATGGCATTTCTGTTTGAGTTTCGACTTTTGTTTTGGGAAAACCCACCCTGGCCAGAGCTTTCCCTGGAGGCTTGTGCTGAGACGGTGCAATCAGAGTAACCTGAAAGGGTGAGATGGGGCAGCACAGGTCTGTCCCATGCAGGTGGTGGGGTCTTCATTGGTGCTGTTGCATTGCTTCTCTGCCCTTTTGATGTATTTTTTCCAGATTGCTGTTCTGCAAAGGGATAAAAGTCTCTGTTCCATTGCTCTTTCTAGGTGCTGCTCTTTTCCCTTTTCATCCTCCGTTGCCTACAGTTTGATCTTTTTATCTTCAGTGTGGTGGGGGAAGAATTATGTTCAAATTCAAGCTGGGTCCACAGCAAGTAAAGCACACTCCTTAAGTTGTTTTTACTAGGTAAGCTTGTAAAAAATACTCTGTACACCTGTAACATGAATTAGCTAGAGCTTTCATGGGTGCTTTCTGAATTGGACTGAGTTTCCAATGCCCCTCAGAGGAGGATGATCTTTTTACAGTTGGAGAAACTGAGGCCCAAAAGCTGGGTGAAGCTGTGAAGATTTGCTCACGGTGCCTCGCTTTGCCAGAGCCTGGTCCCAAAGCCCTGCTTTAATAGCTAAACCAAGTGCCTTTTTAGTGATTGTGCTGGATTGGCGGCCCTAGAGGCTCCTAATCTGCTATCCATATGGCACATGCAGGGCAAGGATCTACCCGCTGATCTTCCATTGTATTTCAAGGCTGATTAGATGGGACAGTCCCCTGAGATCAAAACCCAGTATAGCCTCCCCAGCCCATTCGTTTTAGATTTGCTACTGCAGTGCCCAAAAGGATTCAGCTGCCCTTGCTGCTTCTCTCTCCCTCTGTGCCATGGACCACAAAGTGCTGTCCTCTGTGGGTCAGAGCCCACTCAATGCTCTCGTGACATTGCAAAAACTCATACAAATCTTCTGTTGTCAGCGTAGGGTGGTTTGGTGTGCAGGAGGAGCAGTCGCTGTGATGACGGCTCAGCAGAATACAACCCTGGAAACGAGGCAGTCATGGCACCTCAGGACAGGGCAGCAGCTTGCTGGGGTGTCTTGGAAATTCTGTGGCACTGCAGATTTCCCAATAGCTCTGCAGGCATTGCAGCATCCCTGCCAAAGCACCAGCGGTGCGTCTTGGTGCTCTTGCGTGAGAGTGTAGGGTTGGTCTGTAAGTCCTGACAAAGTGCATCTCATGCTGCAGAGAGGGGAAGGATGCCACCGCCGTTGCTCCAGCTGTGCCTGGAAGGCAAGGCACATGATAGTCCGGGTATTTGTTGTTTAATCAGGTACGATCAAGCAGATGCCTAGCAGCGTATTGACTCCAACTATAATTCTGGAAGAAAATTGTGAGGAAATGTGAATTCAGGTTTCATTTCTGAAGCTTCCCAGTGAAATAGTGCCTAGTCTGCAGGGAGATAAGAAGAGCAATAAGGCTGTTGCACTTGATTTGGAGGTTGTTCTGCTGTTGCCACCAACTTACTGATAATTCTGTGTCTCACTACAAATCAAGGCAGGCTTAAGAGTTGGTTGTTGATACCTGGTCTGCATTCCCAGCTTCAGCTTTGTCGTCAGTGCTAAAATTAGATTGTGGGTTTGGTCTCCAGTTCAAAAGCGAAGTTGCACGAGCTCTTTCTGACAAACCTGGGGTTGAAACAAAGGGGAGACTGAACATTTGCACCAGTTTGGGGGGCAGTGCTGGTTTTGGGCAAAGTAACAGCATGGGGTGTTGCAGCTACTGAGCCTGAAGTTGTTGGGATCAGGAATTTAACAAGGCCAGTGGGCAGCATTCCCCTCTACTGTGCAGACAGACATGCAATTATTAGATGAGGATTCAGGCATTTGGGTGAGAACTGAGGGAAGCTCAGGAATTTCCTTGCAGCACCTTTCCTGGGATGACTGGCAGCCAGAGGGGAGGAGGTTGCTCTGTAGATAGTGTGTTTGTGTCTCTGTCCTGAGTGGGTTTCCAGATTGGTGATAACCCCAGGGTTGGCTGAAGAAATGTCACTCTAAATACAAGTATCGACCTCAACAGAAATATTTTCATTTTATACTGTGAAATGCCAACAACGATATCTACCTGATGGCTCACAGATTATAATATCTGTTCCTTACCAACCTGGGTACAAGCCTTCCATTCAGGTTTACAATAAATACAAGCATGGGTTGCAGTAATATTTAATTTCTGGTGGCACAGCCGTGGGTTTTGATTATATAAATCAGACTTTAGAAAAGGAATACAGCTTTGTGACCGACTGAATAAATAAGTAAATGCAATTGTAAAAGTCCTTACAAATAATAATAATAGTAATAATAATAAAACCCACAGCTTTCGAATGGACATTCAGGATCAACTGGAAAACATTGCACTATTGGTTTGAATAGGAGAAATCAGTTGGGTGCAGCATGCAGGCGGGTTCCTGATAAACTAATGCTCCTTCACACAATTTACAATCCAACTGAATTCATTTGCATGACAAAATTGGCTCGGGTATTCATGTGTTGCAGCAAGACAAGTGTAACATTACAAAGAACAAGTAACCATAGGGAAGGTTAATGCAGACAATAAGGAAATACAATGACATGAATCGAGTTCTTCTTTTGCCAACCTTTTATCTGAAATAGAAAAATAACAAGCTCCCACCCCCCATTCCTTCTTGGAAATAAAAGAGTTGTTTTATGGAAGAGGGGGAGAAAATGTGCAAAGTTGGCAAATAAAGATCTGTAATTTCCCTTTCTCTACCTCACGGATTTGAAATGCAGGCATGTGTCTGCATGTGTGTGTGCAAGGAAGGTGGGAGAGACGAAGGACAGGGTATTGTTATTTTGAAGCAGGCGAGCAGGTTGATGTGACATACAGCCAAATGGAGTTGATCCATCGGTGAAGGACACGTGGCTGGTAGCTGTAGTTAAATGGCCCGGGTAATTCACTGCCGTTGTGTTGAGTTCTGTCCTCTTGTAGCAGGAAATTTGAGCTGTGTCAGCTCAGATGTAGCTCAACTGGAATGAGCTTTGTAGGACATGGGGTGCTAACTTCTCTGCAAGACCTGGTGGGTGCTGTAGCAGCACTCTGAAGGTTCTGAGCACTTTTTCCAACTCAAGGAGTTCTTTGGGTACCTGTATGGGAGTGGGTGTCTTCTGACAACCCCATCGCCAGCCAGCCTAATGGGTACTTGAAAATCCAGATTACTGGATAGGCTTCTCTGAATGCCTAAGATTTCCACCCCCCACCACATGAGTGTGAGTCCACATGACACTACTCTGCTATTAGGCATGTGGTACTTGGTGAGAATATATTCAGGGTTTCATTTGGAATGATGTGGGCAGAATTCTTCATTGCAACCTGTAATGTATTATATTTTATATATATATAACAATAACATAATAATAACATTATTAATTTTGTTAGTTGAATCAGTTTAAAAAAACCCTGAACTCTAAAGAGTAGAGAATGTGTTAATTGTTCCCAGGCATTTTGGTGGTTAGTTTTACTTTGGAGCTTAATGTTGAGGACTTTCCCTTAAGGCTCAAAGTGTAGTTTATTTCCTTCCCCTCCCCCCCGCCCCCCCACCCCCCGCAAAAAAAAAAAAAAAAAAAAAGGCAATTTCAGCAGGTGTCAAACTATGCCGAAATCATGAGCTCAGGCATCATTTTCTCTAATGTGAGCACCTGAAAAGTTTGGCAGCCAGGGTTACCTGCTCATCTTAACTTCTTGTATTGGTACCGGCAGACAGTCTCAACCTGTCTCATGTGTCCTGCACTCCTGTCCCTGCGTGGGATGAATCCTGCTCTTGCAGGGTCTGTGTTGGGTGCGGAGGCTGCACAGCCGGAAAGCCAGCGTGGGGCTGCAGGCGTGCAAAGCTACTCTGCTGCCAGTGGTCTGGAAACCTGCGTCTGCCTCTCCGTCGTGGGAGCGCGGCTTGGTGCACAGCGGAGCGGTTTTGCTGGCTCCAGGTCTCAGAGCTGCCTGGAGAGCCAGGGTGGAAGAGCGCTGGGCGATAGCCTGGGAGGGCTGGGAGGACAAGGCTCTGCTCCGGGGCATCTGGTCTGATGCTGCCTTTAGCTCACAACTTCACTTATAGTTACTAGTTCTGTGCAAACCTCTTGCAGCAGGAGAGGCTATGTTAAGTGCAAATTCTAATTATTCCAGCCCAGAATTGCTGGGAGAGAAGAGCTGTGCTGGCTAATTGGCTAAATGCTTATTGCATGGGGGAAGCTGCCTAGGAACAAGGACCATGTCACTCTCTGCGAGCAGACGGTATCGGCATCGTTTTCCTCATTGTTCTCGAGCTGGAGTGCTGAGCTCCCTTTCCAGCCCGGATTAGAAGCTTTGACATAGGCACTCGCTAAGTACGAGGGCCTCTCTTTAGATCAGCTTTGCTCAGCGACGCAGCAGGCTTGTCCCTCAATTGCCATCTGCAACAAATCTGTAACAAGTTGACAAACGACTAATTTTAATTTAATCTTTCAGTTTCCAACTTAATGATGGAAAAAAAAAAATCCAGTGGAAGGAAGTGCTCACCCGCATCTTCCCTTCACACCGTTCACTCAATGGGGGAGTTTCAGTGCAAAAATGGTTGGGAGCACAATAAGAGCCTTACATTTTTGAATTAAATTTAACCCCGGGGTGCCACTGCTTCAGAGCCTTTGGAGGCAGAGTTGTAAATCATGGCAGCAGATTCTGCTTCTGATGAGCACTTCCCATCATGATGACATTTAAACTATTAATTAATTAGGAGAGAGCAAGATGAGAAGATTTGGAATTCTCCCCTTTGGATAATTACTGTCGAACACATTTGTTACTGTAATGAACGAACAGGATGTGACTTCAGCCAGCGTATTCTCCCTGCATGTGTGTCTTTTTGCACTATTATCATTTTAGCCTGCCTTAAATAGAGAAAGAGAATATTTTTTTCCATGCAACCATAAAGAGGTCATTTGTGGTGTTAGTGTTTTGGCAAAGCTGTCGTTGGGAAGGAGGAAATAGATGATGAGAGCGAGTGTAACAATCAGATACACCAAGACCCAGAGCCTGGCAGGCGTGCTTGGTCCTCGCACTGCAAATCCGACTTGTGACTTCCAGCTGGGCAATTTAAAGCCATTCAATCTCTTACCAAGCCCATCAAGGCTGGTGGCAATCTGCCTCTTGAAACTTGTTTTGAAAGGAGATCCCGAGTCAGGTGTGCACAGTGGGCTCCTCTGGCAGGGGCTGTGCAGCGGGAGCCTGAGTACCCTGGTGGTCCCTAGACCTGCTGCTGGGCTGATCGAGATCCTTTCCCTAAACCTGGGAAGAAGCTGTGAAGTGGGCAGTGTCAGAGACTGAACCATGACAACCAAGATCTCGTTGGGCTTTGCCGGCACTGGGAGCTGTACTGAAGCTCCACCAGCACTGCCCTCCTTTGCAAGCCATCCTTCTTGCCACCTTTTCAGAAAGATTTTTTTGAAGGCTTTCCTGGTTTTCCCCTTTTCCACAGGATTTTGTCCTCTAAAAGCAGAGTCACTACTCTCTTATGGCATCTCTTCTTCCTGCTAGCAGAGATCCTTGTTTATTTCTTTAGTGTTAATATGCCCTTTCGCAGATAATCAGTCTTGCTTGGCAGGATCAATTAAAATGAAGTGGGGATGCTCCATGTACTTTGGTCTTGAAATTTAACTCCAGTTTACTCCCACATCTAAACCTACATTTGCAGAACTCTGGGGCTAGATTATCATAATCTCCAGTGACTGTAACAGCAGTAACGATTTAACAAAAGGAATACTTTCATATTGGCTCTTAGAAGGTAGATATTAATTACAATCATCAGTAATACAAAAGGTTGAGGCAGAACCTCCTTACTGAGGACATTGGCTGTGAGAGCGTCAGCAACAGGCTTTGTCTCGCGTGGATTGTCTTCATCCAAACACCTTTCCACCCACAGCACTGGGACACTGTGGGATGTCCGAGTGGGTGAAGCACGAACCTGCAGCACTGGAGAAGCTGGGGCTGCTTGTGCGGGACTGGGGCTGGGGTCTCCTCAGCAGCCACTCCCGATGCCCTGAGATGGAAAGCCTGTGGGTGTGCTGGGGCTGTGGTCTGAGTCACTTGGTGCTCCCCAGGAGGTCCCAGGCACTCCAGGAGCCTGGTTTTCCAGAGAAGAGAGCTGTCTCACTGTCTTTAGCTGCAAGACCTGGCCCTAGAGAATTATTCTTAGGTGATCCAATGATTTTTTTGTGTAGAAACATTTATATTTGTTATTTTAAATGGAACCGTCTCTAGGTACTTCTTTTTCACCTTACTCGTGTTAACTTTCCAAAAAGAGTTTTTCCTCTTGGATGTTTCCATGACCTATTGATATTTTTCTGTTTAAATGTCTCTGTTAGAAGTTGTCATGGTGATTCTTTGGTGTCCTACATGAAGTGAGTTTGGGCTCCCTCTAAATTCCTGGTATATAAATATCCACCTTGAAAGAACTGCTATGCTTTAACCTCAATACGTGCTGTCTGTAATCTCTAAGGGCTCCGACCTTCAGGGCTGCTCTCACCAGTGCAGACTCTGCTCAGTGATCAGGGAAATAGGGATGTGGATGACTTGAATTTTTTTCATTTACCAAATTTTCCTTAATTGCTGCTGCTGTTCTGGAGCAGAGAGTTGAAGCCTGGTCATTAGGTCTAGCCGCGCCATGCGCAGTGCTGTGCAAGGTTTTGCTAGAGGAGGATTATTTTCCAGTGCCCTTGACTTGACAAAGGCAAACCTTTGGTGTGGAGCTGAGGGGCCACTGGGCTGTTAGCTGGGCTTGCATCACCGCCTGTCTTGTGGTCAGACTGGCAGAGCTGTTGTTTAGCCTCTCGTGAATGTCCCCTATAAAATAAAAGCCCTGGCGTGTACACGAGCACGCGTGGCATTGCAGTTTGCTGCTGGTTGGTGAGCGGCCACCCTGATGGGACACAGGCAGCTCTGCTCTGCCCGCCCCGGCGGGGTCTGGCACCTCCATCCATGAATTCACAGTTATCGCTCCCGCAGCCCAGGGAAGGCACTGGGCACTGTGAGGATGTGCTGCCTGTCAGCTTCGTGTAGTAGGTAAAGACAGGCTAAAAAACTGATCCTGTGTCAGGAAGGTAGAATGCGTGTTCAGGGCTTTGCTAGGCAGATTTCCACAGGAACTGGGCCGGTTTAAGGCCCACAGTCATCTTCAGTGGATAGTAACTTATACAAAGTTTGCTATAATGGAAAAGGCAATCTACAACTAGTTTGTGGTAACTAAACGTGTGGATTTTAATATCATATACCATTGTTATTAGAGTGTTTTTCTTTTTCCTCAGAACTTTTGTCACTTGGGACACTGATCTTTTCATAGGCAAGCTGCAGACTTTTCACTTGGGAAAAAGAAATAGAAATACTAGTTTCTTTTCTGGAAAACGAGATACTTTTCCTGGTGGAAAAAGGAAGTATTCACTATGTACTCTTGTAGGAGAATGACAGCAAAATTTTCAGGGTGTTTCTGTCATTGCTTCTTTCTTTTCCCAGGGATTCAGAGCAAAGGGTTCTAGCTTTGCTCTTATTTCTGGAAAACTCGAACACAAACATTACCAAGACCTTAAATGACATTGCTGCTTTTTTTTTTTTTTTTTTTTTTAATTCCCCCCCTCCAAGTATGACTTTGTATATTATTTTGCAGCTTTGAGCTCTTGCATTGCTCTGTCACTCCAAGCAGTTCAGGCCAGTATGAGCTGGTGGTGCCCATGGCCACCCCTGGAGCAGAACAGTCTCTTTGTTCCCACCTTTGCCGGGGGCTGGGGGGTAGCCGGGGTGAGCGGGGCTGGGCGCTGGGAGCCGCATGCCCCAGTTCTGTTCCCAGGTGTGTTTTATAATGAATGAGTTTAATTGCATACCTCTCCCTCTGCTGGTACCCACACGAGAGATGAGGACCCAAAATAAGACAGACAGACACGCTCAGACGCACACACCCACAGGGAAATTAATGCTAGAGGAAAGGTCATCACAAGGTGGGATTTATTTTATTTAATGATAAGCGGGCTTTTTCTTTTGATTTTAAGTTCCAGCAGTTTGTTTTGTTTTTTAATTTATAATTAATTGCACAGAAAATATTGAGCTGTATGTGGAAAGGGCTAAAATTTGAATCTAAATTGAAGAATATTTGAGGAGTGTGATAGAATTAATTTGTTTGTGCTCTGGCATCGGCAAAGATGATACCAGAAACCTTTGGAGACAGATAAATGCTTCATGTGTGAGTCAGAAAACATACAATCAGTCAGCAACAATCATCTTTCTGGAGATTCTAGATAATCCGTGCTTCAAAACAAAACCTGTGTTTCGGAATATTCATTCTCTGATATTCAAACATCCAACTTTGTTCTTCTAATTATTATTATTCTTTTGATGTTATATCAGACAAGTGCTATAAGGGCCTTAAAAAGGGCAAAATAATTATTTCCTTTATATCTTAATACCCATGTGATGTGGAGGCTTTGGTAGAGAAAGAAGTATTTTTTTTTTGACAAATCCAAAGGGGGAAGCTTGGCAACATGGTATAGTTGAGTGTAACCATAAATAAAACCCTGTGTGAATTCCCCCTTGGAGACACTACAGATCTATTGAACAGGGCACCCTCTCTATAAAAATTGTTCTTGAGAGGTAATAGCAAGCTATACATTATGAAAAAATATAGCACAGGGATTTGCTGTACTTGGAGCAAAACTATGAGAAAAATGGTGGGAGGTAATAAGGGATTGTCGTTCCATCCCATTAGAAATGTGTTTTATTCCAGACACCCAGATTTTATCTTCCCCTTGCACCTGAATTAGAAATGAAACTGCCAACTTTCTAGGATGTGCAAGAATCCACACAGTAATGTGGTGGTTTTTCTTTTTTCTGTGTTTTTTTTTCCTTTCCTTTTCTTTTTGGGAAGCTAATTAGGGCAAACATAGATAAAACACACTGTGTTATGAGCTTGTAAATAATGGAAAAGGGTTTCCTTAGGAAATTAGCACTAGGACACACAGGAAGCTATGAAATCAAATGCTACAAATATATACTGTATTCTCTACATAGATTAAAATAATAATAAAAAACCTCTAAAACCAGTCATATACAGAAGGGAATCCTCTAGGATTTGACTGGCACAATCCTGTAAAAGAAGAAGTTCAGTAAAAAAAAATCCACTCATTTCTAAAGAAATTTCCCAGATTAGATTTGTAAATCAAAAACCAATATATAACATGCAAGAATTGATCTGTTTTATATTCCTCAGTTACATTTTTGTGAAGCACATTTAGAAGATTTAGAACGTATTTGCGCCTGCTGGTTGAGCCATTATATGCTTGAGTTCATACATCTATTTGTGAGGCTATAAAACAGGCATCGACTACCCATGTAAATTGTGTTCTCCACAATAAATTATATGCATACTTGCAAAAATACATAACTGCTGTTGGTTGGCTTACGTAGGCTGAATACTAATGATGTTTAAAGTTGTATTGTCCCTCTTCTCGGGCCTAATTTAGCCTCTACATCAAAAATTATGTAGGAAAAAACACTTTATCCTCTCACTGAGAAATAAAATGGCACTTACGGGCATCCACATATCTTTCTTTTATGAAACACCACCATTTTCATACTAATTTTAGCTGCATAGGGTTCATGGAAAAGTCTGTCTCATGCAAACCTCTTAGGAGACTTCAGTGTGTATATACATACACAGCTATATAAAATGTATTTTTGTGGGGTTTATATAAATGAATTGGGTTTTGTGCATGTGATACACACTCACAGATAGTATAATCCTTTATGATAGTCAGAGTATTTTTAATTCCTAAAGTTCAGAGAGTTTTTTAATCATACCCCAGGGTTTAGTGCAGTACCAAGAAACTCTGGAAGAAACTGGCAGCCCCACGAAGCAATACACAAACCTGGCACATCTTCCACTCCCCTCTACCTGCTTCCCATCAAGGCACTGCTGGGTTAATTAATTGGTTTTGCTCATGTTTCAATTGTCTTAAGAGCTGTGAAATGTGCCTCCTCTCACAAAAGAGTTGGGGCTGACCCCGGCTTCACCATTTTGGTCATTTATTCTTGAGCGTGAGGTGGCGCAGCCTGTGTGCCTGCTTGGTCGCTTTACGTATTGTAATGGCAGCCAACGTCCTCGGTACAGAAATGAATGAAGGTGCTGTGTAACCTTCAACACGTGTTCTTCCTCCCATCTCACCCTTTGCTCTCTCCTCCTCTCATGCCACAATATACAGATAAGATTTCCCGATGTCTTTTTCAGGCTCTTTCATTAACCTGCTTTATTTAATACTTTTACTGTTTAGTCTTCCCTCGCCTTTTTGCACAGATCTCTTTCCTTTCCAGGTTTTGCCTCCCTCAGTGTATTTTCTCCATTTTGCCCTTTATTCCCTTCTTTCTCCATTCCCTTCCCTCTGTTACAAACAGTCCTTCCTCCAGCTACAAATTATGTGTCTGCTTCTGCAGCCCATTTCTCTGTGTGCAATGCATCACTGCGAGGCGACCAGGTACCCCCGTCTCTGCTGCTCTGCTGCTGCGAGTGGGAGAGGAGAATTATCCCGTCCTTTCCCTTCCCTACCCGGGCCATGCGGGGAATATGGAAGCTGTCACACACTTCCTCTCCTGCCCAATGATGTGTAGGAGAATAATATATCCCTTTTATTGGGCTCACAACTGGGCAGAGGAATGAGAGAAGCAAACTGCCTCCTTTTTCCTCACCCAGAATATCCTGATTTCCTTTTAACGCTAACATACGTTATCACCGCCATCCCAGCTGTAATTCTATGGAGCCCTCTCAAAAGGCTTAGACTGTGTCTCTGGGGACAAAGCCTGTGCAGATGCAGGGACCGCACTCTTGGGCGACGCAGGGATGTGCTGCGCGACTGAGAGTGAAGGCAGGGCTGCGGGGAGCTGTGCTGCTAAGCACAGAAACAGGCTGGATAACTCAGCGCTGCTTTTCCAGCCCAACCTCTACCACTCTTGTGCAGAAATTTAGGTTGCATGCCATGCTCAGTGCTACGGCTTTAAAGCTGGTGCCAAAAAGCAGGTAGCAGAGTTTGCTTTTCCAGGGGCATGAGCTGGAAAGGGATAAAGGGACAGGTATGAAGTTGTGTTCATCACACGGTACTGGAGAGGACACAAGTATATGCAGGGAGGAAAGAGTACAGCTGCCTGAGACCTCGCTAGTCCCATTCCAGGATTTCCTGAAACCTGCTTGCTAGTCCCATCCTGGATTTCCACACACCAGCTCTGGATGAGCGTCCAACCCCAAAACCAGCTCAGAAATGAAAACCATGAGGGCCCTCTAATGAAGGGTCTTGATGTGCAATGTGCACAGGGGTTTGCAGGTGGTTGATACACGTCCATATAATTTTCTGTGTTGAGTGTGATCAAATTTTTAACTTCTGGAGAAAAAAATTGTTCCTTGAAGGGCTTTGCAGTATGGCAAACAGCCGGGGAGTTCATGTGTTTGTGGGCAGGGGCAGCTTTCGGGAGCCAGGTTGTTTGAGCAGCACTTTGGGGAAGAGCAAACTACATGCATGATTTCTGAAACTTAGTGGAAGAGTAGACAAAGAAAATTAGACCATGTTCACACCCCATACTGATGATTTATTTGCTGTTATCATCCTGGGAGTCAGCGTGGCAAAGCCTCAGCATCGGGGTGTTATTTGGGAAAGGGTGGCAAACCTTCCCAAAGGAGTATCCACTTTCAGGGGCAGAACTGGGTGTTTGTGTACCAACAGAGCAAAGTTCCAGAAATGCCTGTAGTGCTGGAAGTCGTCCTAGGACAGGGAGGTGATCAGCACCGTGTGTCCCTGAAACTTGCCCTTGCTGGGCAGAGCAAAACACCCGGAAAGCTGAGTCTCACCACGGCCCTTTAGGAGAGCATGTTACTTTAATACCATGTTTCAGAGTTGCGGTGGCTGGCAAAGTAACCTAGATATAATTTTCCTTTGTGTCAGTTCTAGCCACTAAAATTAGTATTAAGAGACACAGAAAGCTCAGTGGAGTTTTCCCAGTTTATCCTGCGGCTAATCTTTTTATATCTTCTTTTTTTCCTTCTTTAAAAATCGGGGGGGGGGGGGGGGGGAAGCCCTTTCATTCTCTGCAGCTGGCATGTCTAAACTACTAACGTATGTGCTTCTTATACAACATACAGTATCTTAGGACTTTTCAAAAACACAGAACCCCTGAATCCAATAAAATTGCAAATTTCACTGTATTTCACAATATCCTAAATAAACATGAACAGCGTGCATTTCTCTTTCTGGCATCAAATATTAATCTGTCCGTGGTCGGAAATGTGCTTTCCATCTTGTGTGCGCTCACATTGGGTAAACACTTGGGAGATTGCTATTCCAGACCTTTCATTCTCTCTGAGAGTCAAGAGCATGACAAATTTTTCTCCTAATTACACCTGCCACTGTTTGCCTTCTAATACTGTAAATCCTCCATCACATAGTTTTTCAGATTCAGGATTAGGTTCCTTTTCTGTCATACAAATGATTGGAGGTGCAATATGCAGTTAGCAATGCACATTATGAATGTTTAGGATGGGTTGTCTTTTTTTTTTTTAAGTAAGGTATCTGCATGAGCAGAACTAGATCCACATTTAACTTGTGATGTTGAACCTCTGGGTGGATTTTTCCGGATGTTTTGAACTAGTGGAGCCTTCTCCCTCCGTCTGAAAGCAGAGCCATGTGCTTATGCCTGCTTTTTAGTTTATTGGGATTTGTCTCCGACACTGGGAATTACATCTTCTCATATCTCCTTGTGTGTCTCAGTATTTATGGGTGTGTGCAGAGCTGGGCAGGTGGCAGCTTCGTCCCCTCTAGGGAGTTCATGCCAGCATGATGCCCTCCAGCACCAGGACAGGAGCACGGTCCCTGAGCGCTGGCAAGGGGTGCTTGCTTTCGGGCACTGCTGTGCAGCCTGCTGGCTCCCTGCTCTGGGTTACAGCATGCGGCTGTTGTAGTGTCTAGTCTGCCACTGCCGTCTTCCCCATCACTCCTGCGTGGGATGTTTCAGTGTAGGCGCCTCGCATCTTTTTGTTGGGAGGGGGAAAGCCTGAGAATTCTGTATCAATCAGGACCCTCTTTGTCTAGGTAACACTAAAGAACACGAGGTTTCCCCTTCCCTTGTCTGCAAGAGGTCCTTCATCTCTCTCTGGTGAGTTGGAGGAGGCTCAGTGTAAGGATGTAAGCACGCGGGTACCTCAGTTCTAAAATTAAAGTAGTTCTGGGAGTAACAGACAGCCCTGACTTGCTCAGTGCTCCTGGGTTACAGCGGGACCTTCGTACGCACCATCCCAGAGACATGCCAAATGCAGTGATGTGTTTCTGGAGGTTGTGCTGCATTTGGTTTATTTTGCTTGTGGTTTTGGCAGTCAAAATAGTTAAGAGCAGCCAATGAAAAAGAGTGAAAGCAAGCCAGAAAACAGGGCGTAGCAAGAACCTCAGGCTGCCCTGGCCCAAGACCATCCCTCCGTTTTGCAGGTAGACGAGTAATAGGGGCAGCAGTCTCAGCTGGTTTCCTCCTGCTCTGGTTTATGTTTAAGTGAAAGTCTCTTGGGCAAAGAGGCTGTTTCACTTTCTGCTACAGATCCTCCATTAACATGTTACAGCAGGGGGGCAGAGAAACAGGGCCAGCTCTGAGCTAATCGAGAGTTAATACACAAATGATGAGCTGATAGAAAAAGAGTGCATGTGATATGGGTGAAGGACATGCAGTGAGGAGGCACAACAGCAGAGATGTCCACAGTGCTTATGTACACGTGTGTGTGTAAGTTGGCCGTGAAAAGAATTTGCACGTTATCTTGGGATGCGTGGGTGTCCCAAATCCAACATGCAAAGCATGCAATAAAAACACGTACAGCAGGACACGGCTGTCATGCCTCGTTCCTGCACCTCAAGTAAATGCCACAAGCATTTTCGCATGTGGCTGGGAAGGTCAGGCCAATGCTGACCACACCGGCAGTGGGTGTGGGGTTATGTGGAAGCAGAGGACAAGTTCATGTTTGCATTATTTTTGCTGCACCAGTTTGCAGCACGTGCAGGGAGGCTTGCTGTGCCAGTGCTTGGTTGTTCGAGGGCTAGGAATAGAGGACTTGAACCTAGAGAGACGGGTGAAACAATTTATTTGATTCCTAGTTAAATAACTTAAGCTTGTTGTGCATAGATGTATCCGTGGTTGCTCCATGAAGTGTTTTTTTTAGCCAAATGCCAAGGAGACAATAATCACTTCCCTCCTAGCAGACTTCAAAAACTTATGTATCTTTTCCTTGGAAACCTGGGCAGAAGGGAGGAATTTGGTTGGTTAGAAATCAGCCTCAGTTTTCAAAATGTGAGTTAAAAACTTGCCCTCTGCCTGATCTGTTTCACTACAAGGCTTTGGATATTTTGGATTCTCTTTCTCTTTGAAGAGCTGGAATATTGACTACATTAACATTTTCTTGTGCAGTTTTCACTTTGTTTGCAAAGCTCTTGCTTTTGCAGGAAAAGCTTTTTATTTATTTGCTGTATAAATCCAGTCTTTCTTGCTGGCTGCATCCCTTCAGGACAGCCCCTTACAGGTAACCTACAGAATGACTACCTCCAGCTCTGGATGGGGCACACTCAATGCACACGACTTAGCATATGTATATTGGATTATTACCCTGCCCCAGAACAACTGCGGAAATATTATTTTTGTAGCAGAAAGGTAAACCTGCATTGAAAAGCAGAAATCTGCTCTTGGTTTTCTAATGCTTCGTGACCACAAAGGGGACCTCTCGCCGTTCTCAGCCCGCCCTGTTTGTATTCGATTCTCCTTCTACTCCATAGTGCGTTTTATTAATGGGCTCTTAACTAATACCATTTACTAAAAAAGAGGTTGCTGTCGTCTGGTGGGTGGGCAAAACATGGCAAAATTGCTGTTAATTGAGGAAGGAGATGTGGCTGAGGGTTAGTAAGAGCTTTCTGCATCGCACCCTGTGTTTATTAGAGGGAGCGAAGTCTCACCTGGCCGCAGGGCTGGGCTGCAGAGTGGGGGGACCCCTGCGCCGCCGGCCCCTGCCAGGGACCTGGAAGAGGGAACACGGGGGGTGGGGGGGTGGGGGGTGTGTGGGGGTTGCGGCTCAGTGTGGCTCCGTCTGCTTATCCCACCCGAGGACTCCAGTCTCTTACTCTTCAAGTACATTATTCCTGTTGCCCTGTGGGGATTGTCAGCGTTTCTGTCTGGCTTGTGCGTCAGCTCAGAGCTGTGTGTCCCAACCAAAGCTGTGCTTCGTCAACGGACCCGCCTCTGGGCTGCAAATAGTTAAATAACTATAGCTATCTCTTTGGTCGAGCTGTCTTTCAAAGTGAGAGGTTTGGGGATGTTTTAGCTGAGAATAAAATTTTCTTTTACATTTGTATCCTACACACGAAAACTTCAATTTTAAAACAATCATGTGTTCAATTACAATCTTAGAGTTCAAGCTCCTCCAAAAGGAGGATTTGAGCCTCTCCTTTCTCTCTTGGCTGAAGGCTCAGAGTGCCAACTTTGCTCCCAGCGTGAGTCCTGGGCAGATCAATCCTATCGTAAAGCTGACATAACCTCAGCCGTAGCACCCCAACCAGCCGCTGAAATGATGGAGAAGTGCCCGTGCTATTGCAAAATCCATTCTGCTCAGCGCTGGATTTTTTCCAATTCTTCAGAAAGAAGCAAACGACAGCCACTGCCACCAAAATCCTATTTGTGCCTGATTGCCATCCCAATACCATTTCCAGGGGTGACAGGCATATCAGAAAGGGCTGGGCCGAGGCCAGCCTGGGCACAGGCTGCATCCCGGCTGCGGTGATTTACGGCGACTGGCCACGGCGGGGATGGTTTGTGGCTGTGACCTGGTTGTGACCCCAGCAGATAGCAAGGCAACGTTTCCGTGAAACACAAACAAAAGGTTAAATGCTCCAGTTCTTGGCTTAGACAGAGCCAATCATTCTGAAGAGAGTGTCCCCCCACTTTAATTGGTTCTTTATTTCATGTAATATTTCTTTCGCTTGCTTGCATGTGCGCTCTCTCCCTCTGTCATGCACTTGTACACGCAAACTCACCCACTCACCCTCTTTAAAACATCTTAAAAGCAACCACTTTAAAACTATGCAGTAGCTATTTTCTAGACCTCTTTACAATGGGCTGGATAACATCTCCATCACATGTGGCAAGTTTAATGAGTTAAATCTCTCAAGGGTTTCAGCATTTGCTTCCAGGGCTGCAAACACGATTGCCCTATTTTTCCGTGGGTGGATAACACTGTGCCTGGCAGAGGGCTCTGGCTTTGGCAGCTCTCACCCTGGTCCCAGCGTGGGTACGGCGGAGGCATCCCTCTCTCCCTCGCAGCTTGCTAACTCCGCTCTTGAAACACGAATGAGTCAGAGACAATATGTTGCAGATCAGCAGCAAAGGAAAGTGTGTGCGCCAGGGAGCTGGGAGTCACAGGAGCATCACTTTTGTTTTCTGCCCTCAGCAGGGAGAGGAGAAGGAAAGCTGCAAGCACCCCTAAACTGCCCACTGCCCTGTCTCCTCCTGTGCTTCCCTGGTAGGAGAAATGAAGCACCAAAGACAGACACTGGAGAGTATCAAATTTGTATGTTTAAAAGATTCCAGAAAAAGTTACCTTCTTACTAACTACAGGGTGCCTACTCTAGTGTCATCAGCCCTATGCGCTTTTTTTGCAAGTGCATACAGTAAAGGTAAAAATGGAAATGTTCAGAGTTTGTCTGGATAAAGGATGACAAAACCCCAAAGGCTCAGCTTCCTGCTCTTGGGCTAACCCTTACAGGAAAGGGTTAAAATAATCAGCATTTAACTCAGCAGACTCCTGTCTGCATGTCACACATACCTACTTTACAGCTGATGAACTGGCTCTCCAGCAGGTTAGTGACATGCCCAAGATCAGACAGGGAATTTGAGAGGGTTTATGCTAAACAGGACCAGCTGTGATGATCCAAACTGGCTTTCTGTGACCAAACTTCCCCGATTCTGCAGCGCTGGGAAAGAAAACCAGAAGGAAAACCCAGGCGTCCTCACTTGGAGTGGTGTTGG
This sequence comes from Falco rusticolus, assembly GCF_015220075.1. Classification (NCBI taxonomy): domain Eukaryota; kingdom Metazoa; phylum Chordata; class Aves; order Falconiformes; family Falconidae; genus Falco; species Falco rusticolus. Next base: position 16,292,067 of record NC_051187.1, on the reverse strand, counting down.
CTGTTCCCGCTGATGAATGAGCACGGGACATAAACGTTGAACTTTGATTAATTCCCAGTGTCCAAAACCTGCTAGAACTTGGCCATTTGGCCTCATTGAAAGCGGCACTCAGATGTCACCGTGATAGGAAAAGCAGAAACCGCCTACAGCAGCAGCGGCTGTAAAACATCAGGAGAAGAAAGTGACAGCTCGGAGTCATCTCACTTACCATCCCTAAAGGACTGTGCCGGCATAAAGCTGCACGGCATGAACGGATTCGCTCACAAGTTACATCAACAAAGCTATGATGAATTGAACTAAATGAACTGAGGCAGTCCATAAAAAGTGTTTGCCTTCTTTTTAGTCCTGGAATTGGAGTTTATGAAGTCATTGTTCAAGATAAATAGAAGCTGCTGTAGTAAGTTCAAACTAGTTTAGGAAACTATATATCCCTATCCCATAAATGGTATTTTTTTCGCCTCTGAGAGCTAATGTTTTTCTTGGGTTTGTTTACTGTTTCAGACTCGGATTTGACCTGAAACATCAGCGATGTTAATGACATTTAAAAGTAATATTGTGGATTTACGATACTGTCATTTAACTCGGGGGTTTCAAAATGCCAGATTAAACATTAATTTCTGTTACTTGCTGGTGCGGCAGGTCAGCGTTCCCCTCATCGGGCTCTGAATGTGCTGTGAGTCAGCGGAGGGGATGGCCTCATTCAGCCGGGCTCCTGCACACATGCTGCCTTTTCCTGGCCTGCCACGGGCTGGATTTGTTACAGCAGGGCCCTACCTGCTTTACTGCCCATCCTATACCAAGCTCTAGGAATCAGCACTGAAGAGTCAGACACGAGAAGGTAAATCTCAGCCTCCCCCCAGCTTGGCAGACCACGCTCTCGTTAAAAGCCAGTTGCATCTGCCTGTGCAGAGCTGAGGGTACCTTGCTGTCTAAATATACCGTGCCACAGAACAAAGGCATTGTAATTCCCCTGGTGAATATTAGAAATAGATGCACATATGTACAGAGCTTTTCAGAATATTGTAATTATATTTATCTTCCTGCTCTTGCTTGTAAAATTTTGTGGAAGATTAAAGCCAGTGCTTTATGATCCAGGCTGCTTTCCTCCATCCCCTTTCGGCAAACTGGCAAGGTGTTGTCAAATGCTTCCCGTGTGTCGCTCACATTTGTCAGTTTAAAAGGTGTTGCCCTGTTTGCCATAAACCAGTATATAGCCACAGTAGCCTTTCTGTGCAATAAATTAACAGCTGAAGCATCAGCTGAGCTCTCTGCGCTGGCTCAGCATCATCCCTGGTGACACTTGACCGCTGCTCGGACACAAACTGCCGCTGCAAAACTTCTCATCGAGTTCCCCATACCCGGCGTCCTGGGAAGCATCACGGACACCACGCAAATGGTTACTTGATGCTGCGATCCTTCTGGAGGAGAAGATGGGAAATAATTGAGGTTCTAAAATAAGCAGTCGCTCTCTAGTTAGTGTTAATGAGCGAATGAGATATAATTAATTCAGTCCAGCAAGTGGGTCATCAGTTTCCCCAGCCAGAGAAAGGTGTCATGGATGGGGAACACAGCAGAGGACGCTGCCCCTTAAATAAACACCTGAGATTTTTTACAGTGGATTTGCTGGGCTTTAGGCTTAACTTTATAACCTACTCAAGGCAGCTGGCTGTTGCAGCTTGGACCTAGTAAGACAGCAGATAAGAAACTCCATCACAATGGATGGCAAAGGTGGTGGTTCTCTGCCAGCCAATTTCTGCTTAGCATAACATGGATAATTTTAGCTTGCGTGAAATTAAAATCCCCCCTCTTTGCAGCCGCACTTCTTCTCACTGTCGAAGTAATAAAACACCAACTCCTCCCAGCTCTGCCTGCATGTAAATAGTGTTAATGTAGCAACAAAACAGTGTGGTTTGGAACACCGGCTGCCGCTTCCCTGAGGAGCCTGCATGAAGCTTGGGGGACTGAGGGATGGAGCGCCAGCCTTACTTCGGTTTCTCACTTCTGCTCTGTATTTCAGACTTGAGCTGGTTTGTATCCGCCACCTCTTATTTAAACATAGGAGGGTTTTTTAAATTTAAATTAGATCTCGGAAAATAGATACTGTGCACCTTTGTGTTGGTAAGAAAAAGAAGTGGTGTCATTCATGTCAGATAATTGGTGGTTTTAGCTCTCTGCAGAATAAATTACAGCAGTCATATAATGGCCTTTCATCCAATCACTTCTCTACTCCAGATCTAGACTTGAAATGAGGTTTGTTGAAAACATCATTTCAGGGATTATTGACCACAGCAAAACCTTGTTGTACATGTTCTTTGTATGTATTGAAAATACATGAGTTAAAAAGGTAATAGTTGGTGCTTTGCCAGTGAATTGGAAGCTGCTTCCTGGGATTGGCAGGAGGTACCAGGCTCTTGGGGAGCATATTCAGTCTCTCTTCTCCCTCCAGAAAGAGGATGGGAGGTGGGGGCTCAGTGCTCTGGGCATGAGGGTCACTGGGGAACTGTAGCTGTCCCTTTCCAGGGCCTCTCTGTACTGCAGAAGTGCATTAGGATAATCTGGTATCAGGTGCCAAAGAGTTAAAACCAGCCTTCACGTGAGAAAAGGTTAAAAGACAATGTGGTCATAATCTACAAATACCAACGCGTGGAAGAATAAAAGACAGTGAAAGACTCAAGTGTTGGCTGCGCCGTCCTTTTGATGGTTTCTGGGTTCAGGTGGTGGGGAGTGCTGTGTTTAGCAAGAGGGGACTTCATGTAGCCCATTTGTTTGACCAGTAGGCAAGGTATCAGGGATGTTTTGATATCTTTGACTTCTAAACTGTTACCTTCTGTGTGTTTAAATGATCCTTGTTTAGGTAACAGGCGAAAAGGTAGTATGGATATGAGTGAGTGAGTTGTACAAGTCGCTCTTTAGGGGCTGATTGCCTTTCTTTTCAGATATGTACAGTCCCTCACGCCTGCAATCCTTGTCCCTTTCCAGGGCCTCTCTGTACTGCAGAAGTGCATTAGGATAATCTGGTATCAGGTGCCAAAGAGTTAAAACCAGCCTTCACGTGAGAAAACGTTAAAAGACAATGTGGTCATAATCTACAAATACCAACGCGTGGAAGAATAAAAGACAGTAAAAGACTCTAAAGCTGAGCAGATAAATAAGTGTGTATATATATATATATAAGAAACTAGGTTCCACAGTTGGAAACTGATGGCAGAGAAATTCAAATGAGAATTGAAGTGTGTGTTTTGACAGTCACAGTAATTAACCATTGGAGAAAATTGCCAGGGGATATGGTAGATGCTCCATCACTCACAAGTTTTATAAATAAAGGCTGAATGTCTTTATAAAACAAAATGCCATTTCTTCGGGGGGAGAGGGGGGGAAGTTGTGGGTGAACTAGTAGAATTGTGTGTATTAAATTCCCGGGTGTGAGTTGCGGTCGGAGGCCAGCCAGGAGGAGCTCGCTGGATCTCGCTGGCATTTAAATCCCAGGACCTGCTGGTTTGGAGCCCTGGCTTTCAGACAATACAGACTCTGGTATTGCCTTGCACTCTTTCAGTCATTTTTTACTTTTGCAAGAATTCAGGGACTTGCTGACTCTGAGCTGAACAAAGCCCTGCGTGAGGAATATAATAGACCCCACCAAAGCCGAGCTGGTCTTGCAGCGCTTGTCACAGAGAGTAAAACAACTCTGATGGAATAACTGATCATTTGCTTAACTAGGCATCAAAGCACCTGAAACCTGGTCACCTCTGTCCGCTGTAGCATGCCCTGAGAGAACGAATTCTTGAAAAACAGTCTTTTTCGTTTGTATTATTTACTCCCTTTTCCCACTTATTCTCATTTCGGCCTAGCACAAAACCCGACAGCTCGGAGGCCTGGTGCTGGAGCAGTGACCATTTAGCTTCTACAGCTACAGTTCTCTAAAGCCAGCAAGGGGGATAGGGACGCCCAGATTTGCATATGGATGATTGGGAATGCAGTTTGCCAGACTCCTGAGCGGCTTGGGAAACTTCAGCTCCTCCTATTTCTGTTTCACTGTTTAACTTCTGGTACTCGGGAAAGTTCCCTGAGCTCCTGCCTGCTGAGACCAAGAGGGAAGAGCCTGCCCAGATGCGCTCACTCGTTTATTTTAATTTAGTCCCTGTGACAATTTCGGAACTGCTGTAGAAGGGGAGGAGGCACGGCGGGTCTGTCTTTGTGCTGGGGAAGTGCTTTTCTTGCCTGCTTGTTTTCTGTTCCACCGGATTATATGACCCCTGCCAGTAGGCTGGATACTAGTAAAACCAGAGCCACCCTAGCGCACCATTTCCGTGCTGATGTAAATGAAGCCTGTACCTTTTTATTTCTCGGGAAAGTGCTTCATACACCGTGCCTGTTTCAGCACTCAATAGCCATCTTTCATGTGACTGCTGCTGCTCCTGTAGCTAACAGTTCCTTTGCATCTCGTCTGTTAACCTACTGTGGCTGCCTCGTGTTTCCCTCCTGCTGCATTGTTCAGCTGTTTTGACTTTGCTTCCAAAATGCACCAAGTGTATTTTTTGTTTGTTTGTTGTTTTTTTTTAAATCTCCAGATGGATACTCACTGTTCCCAGTTTCTTTTAAAGCTGTATCATTTGGGGAGAACATCTTGTAGTCCCTAAGGAAATAATATAGACTAGACAGGGTAAAAAAAAAAAATCCCCTTCTTCACTTCTAGGTGGAGTTCACACCTAGCAAATCAGAAATAAAATCTCAACACTTTGAGAACTGCAAAAATCCTCCAGAAACAGAAAATATGTTTATCTTGTTTTCTCCCCAGTTTGTAGTGTGTGGATGCATGGCAAAAGCATACTGAAATTGTGACTTTCCCCTTCTGATTGAAACTTGGTTTTGGAGAAATACGTGAGGCAGGAATAGGATCAGTGGAAAAATCAGATCCAGACTGAGCAGGTGGGATGCTGGATGCAGTAATCCAGCGCCCAACAGAGCTACAAGGTCCTGGGAAGATTTTTCCAGGGGTTGCTCTGGACTGGAGCAGAGACATCTGTGCAGAAGTACATAAATTGACCTGTGTCTTTGGTTACGTCTGTACAGCTTAATTTGCAAAGTTTGAACCCAGAGTGTGGGTAGCGGCATGATGGCCAAGCTCAGAGTCCTGGCAGTCCACACTGAGGTGTGTCGGTCCAAGAAATTAAAACTTTCCTTGTGGAGAGTATTTTACCAGGTGCCTCCTTTCCCTTCTTTTTCTAACCCTGGCAGTGAATCGCACGTGGTTTTGCTTTCAGGTTTCTCCCAGTTCATTTCACTCAGTCTCTCATTTTGTATCCGTTGGTGACAGATTACCATACAGACATAGATATTTGCATTAGTACAGATCAAGTGAGCCAGGTCCGTTTGTGCCCAAGAGCTATCCATCAACCAGAGGAACCACAGGAAAGGCCTGTGTGTTGCGTTAATTCATACTAACGTGCTTGATAAAGCCTGGTAGCCTCTTGCTGCTCATCCCAGGCCCAATCCCCACATCCTGGCTCAGCTGCCACTTTCCAAGGTTGGCTCCATGCTCTTCTTGCTTTCTTTTTTCATATTATTGACAGTCTGGACCAATTAGTCCCCATGTTCCCATCATGAATCAAAGGTACTTCTGAGCTCTCTAAAGGCAGAAAAGCATCAAACCCCAGTAAAAGTCTGTCTGTTCTAAGAATTCCAAAAAGTCCAGCAGGTTAACCCTTGCAACTGTGGCATTGTCTAAACCTTTGCCTGAATGGAAAATGCCACTGTTTATAGAGCAAGGAAAGGAGGTAAGTGCTCTGCTCATGGGAGGCGTGAGTCGGGGTGTTGGAGGGAGCCCCAGACAGTGAGAGGTCTCAGGTGCTGACTGTGCATATAGACACGGAAGAGAAAAATACCCTTTCAGGAGGATCACATATTGGACTTCTTGAAAAAAATAGGTTTGATTCAAAGGGTTAAAAAAGAAAAAAAGACATAAACGTAGTTTTGGAAGGTGTAAAGAATTATGGTGTGGGGCTGAGACCCAGCAGGGAGGGTTTCAAGCCAGAGCCAAGTTTTACAGCCATGTTATAAACCCTGTGAAACAGGGAAGGGGTTGAGAGGAAACCTTGACCCTGTATAAGGCTACCAGGTGCTGTTCTGGTGATAGTGTGGTCTTGCTGCGGACTTCATTAGCCAAAGGGAAAACGTCTTCATCCTCCACAGCGCTCTCGGGGGAGTCGGGTTAATAGGAACCAGATCACGGGCAGTGCTGAGACTTTGTCAACTCTGGAGAAACAAACTGCAATTTGATTGTTCCCTCCATGAGGAGATCAGGGAGGAGATAGGGTCCAGCTGTCCAGCCATCTAGGAGACTAATTAGTCCAATTAATTAAGAAGTTGCTCCATGTTTCCCCAGTGTCACACAGGGCTCTGAGAAAGAGAATGACAAGGGTGTAGAGAGCGAGAGGTCATAGGGAAAGCTTAATGTCTGTTGGGGTAGATACACAGTAATTAAGTGACAATAGACAGGAACTTTGCTGCTAGAAGAGCGCTAATTAAAACCTGTAGGGTACTATTCTCCCTACGGGTATGCAGCATGTTGCCCCTGTATCCTGCTGGCACAAATGGGACTGATCCAGCAAGGAGCAATTTACTTTATTCGTACACAAGCGAGTCTTCTGCTCAGTGGCTCTTGCACAGGTACCACTTAATATGCAACACACATGCCTGGGATCTCAGACAGCTTCTTGGACCTCAGGAACATTTATGGAGAAACAAGAAGTTAGCTCCATTTTGTGGATCGGAAGAGTGAGTCCTGTAGCGGTGCAGGAGCCAGGCTCCTCCATGGCCGAGGCTCCCAGGAGGGAAGCTCAGGACATACTGTCCTTCAGCAAGGAGCGTTCGATTTACTGGACTCTTTCTGTGGCAAGGTAAATTGCACTTTTGGGTTTATGTACATAACTATATGTCCTAGCTCGTTCTTATGGCCCAGGAAGATGCTTTCTTAAGTGTTAGGTCAGAGGGATTGTGGCACCCCAGGGCCACAGGCACCCTGACCAGCAAAGAGACCCAATGAAACCGAGCAGGATATTTGCTTTCCTGCTGTCCATGCGCTACTCATCCTTCATACCCACAGCAGAGAGATCCAGCCTCAGCTGAAACCCAAGCAACAAATGTTAACGTTTCATTTTAAAACCTAAGCCAATCTACTTTATAATCCAGACACGGCGTCCTGAGTGAGCATTGCTGTTGGATAATCACACAGTGGTGTGGCCTTTTGCCCTCGTGCCTCGCACAACACACCCGAGGCATGAGATTAGGCTCCAATAATAACACGCCCCGTTGTGCCTTTTTGCTCAATTGATAAACCTGCTGTATTAGGAGATATTGTCATAAAACTGAATGGCACCCTGTAAACCTGAATCACTCTCTCTTCCTTGTAGCCAGGGAATTAGATGTTCTAGCTCCTGTCTTGGCTTTATTTCATGTCCACAATATGCAAGAGACTATATAAGTTGCTTCTTTATTGTTTTTAAAACACTATGAGCAACACTGGTGCTGTATAAATATCTATTTTATATACTTTGTCTGATTCCCATCTCTCTCACTGCTGTTCCATGGGGGTCGGGTTTGGTTTACATCTTGCCTGGGAGAGCAGAATGTTACCCCTTTTTTTAATCTGCAGAGAGTATGCGAGGGAAGATGCTACTGTCGTGTATGTAGCTCAGCACGGAGCTGAGTTTTTTCTGTTGCAATCCTGGGTTATAAATGCACAAGAGGCACTTTGCCAGAGGCATGTAGCTGTGAGAGGTGGATGCCGCTGGTGCTTCTGCACGCTGCTGAAGGGCACAGTTTGTAGCCCTTTCCTGATCTTGCTACTTGAGCTGTAAGTCCATAAACAGAGCAGAGAGAGCCCAGGGATGGAGAAAATGCTGTGGTTAAAGGTTGCTTTGGAAGGTTTTTACTAAGAGAGGTGGCAAACCAGAAATAGACTCCTTTTTTCCCCTACATCTGTTTCACATCCCTCCGTCTCCTCCTCGTGAAATTCCCCGCTTTGTTAGGATGCACTGATGAAGTTGATGTCCAGAGCAGCAGGCCTGATGAAGTCCAGCGGATTTCCATGACAGAGCGGCACGCCGGGTGCCCTTGCTCCGTGGCAGATTGATTAACAAAGCGGTGTGCCGGGGTGGCTGCCCGGGGCGGCTCGGGGGCCCGCGGGTGCTCCCCACCGGGCAGCGCGCTGCTTGGCCAGCACGGGCGAGGGCCGGCCACTTCTCCCTGGGTCTGTCCCCTCCCTGCGCTAGGGATTAACCAGGAAGTGATACAAAAGGCACATATGCTCCTGTGTCCAGTCCTGTCTATTCATATGTGTGTTACTTAGCCTAATAAGGATTAGACTTAATGAATTGGAAGGAGTTAACAATATAAAGAGGCAATAGAAAAAGGCCTAAGTAGTCGTAATTCCATTTCATGTAGCTTTGGTGTTGCTTTGCTTTCAGCGAATAGGTGTAATCCTCTTTGAAATCAAAGGTGGTACAAAGTATGAATTTAAATTTGACATTTACAGCTCCTGTAAGATTTAGTATTCCAGAAAGGTTTGCTTGTCAAGGGGAAAAAAAAAAAAAAAGGCATGCCATCTGCTCTCCGGGACCGTCCCTCCACACAGCTCTGCACAAAAGTTTCACAGCAGTGGGGCTCTTCCAGCAGGAGAAGTGCCAAGGCCTGGGGATGGGCAGCATCTGGGCGTCGCACCTCTACCCTTTGCCTCTGAGGATCCTGCATGCCCTGGGTTGATTTGTTGCAACTAGATGAGTCTGCAAAATGATGCATGTCATGGATTATTTGGGATCCGCGGTTTGAGCCTGCAGAGGCTCTTGCAGCAATACACATTGTCCATGCTGCTCTTTGGAGAGGTTGCAGCCATTCATTTCACCCAGCATCATCTCTGCTGCAAGTGCCCGAGCTGTGCGGCCAGCAGGAGCTGCATGCCTTGCTGGTGATACCCACCTTTCATCTCACCAGAAGCAGCAGTCACCTCCCAGTCTGTTTGCCCAGTGCTTGGTGCCAGTGAGACAGGGATGCTCCACTGCACAAGCAGAGCCATGAGGAGAGTGGTGTGGGACTGGCCTCTTTTTCCTCCTCTCTGCTAAGAGGGAAGTAATGAACGTGCCTTTCTGATGGCTCGTGAGCTAAACTCCAAAGTGTGTCTGTAAATACGACCATATCTTCCCAACTTAAAGTCAAGATGTAATTCCTGTCTTCTGTGTCTCTGGTTTGATGCGTGCGTGGGAGATGCCAGCTAGCCCTGTTGGAGGGACCCACTGGCATCCTGCCCCCAGCTCATGCCAGGCGGAGGGGGCTGGCCACGGCACTTAGCTGCAGTCGGGCTGGGGACGTGGCACCCAGCAGCATCGGAGGCACCTTGGCTGTGTTTGCCCTGTGAGCAATGCTTTGGCTGCTTGTGCAGTTCATTTTTCTTGCAGGTCTAAAGGGAAACCTCTGGCCCCAGGTTATCCCATGGTGATGTGTAGCACAAGCAATTTTACTGAAGAGTGGAGATGCATGGGTGTAAAAACAGCCTAACCAGAAAAACAGCCCTGGGACCCCTGGGGATGCTTTCTGCTGTTAAAATCAGCAATAGATGGAGCTGCTTTACTTTCACCTGCAGTACAGGATGCCTGGAATGAACTCGGAGCTGTGGGCTGGGACTGGCTGGGCCTGGGTGAATGCAGAGCATTGGCCTTTTGTCCCTCCAAATGTACAGCAGAAATCATCTCTGACAGCTTTTAAAAATGCAGCTCCCATTTAGACCTTCTAGTGCTTTTGCTGTATGCTCAGCTTTGAATAAAACACACCAGGCTTCCCGTACCTTTGGGAGCAACATCCCCGGGGAAACCCAAACGTGGCACTCTGGTGGCTGGAAAATTAAAATATAAAGTGAGGGAATTTAGGGTGTTTGAACTGGCAGAGATCAATGGGCTAGGGGTGCTGGCCTTGCGGCTCCTCCCAGTTCTCCCTGTATGGCATGCGTCAAAGCTGTCCTCAAAGATATTTTTTTCTTGCTCCTGAAAGCAGACAGGCTCTGCGTGGAGGTGTCATTTGCTGCCTGTCCCTTATGTCATTGATTTTTAAGTCGTTAATTAACGCTAGGTGTCAGCCTGGAAGATGAATTCTGGCCCTTCTCTCCCTTCTCTTTTGTTTTTTTGGATTGTAAATGTTATAGATCTCCCATGATGGAGGGACGAGGGGTCAAAGGACATGAGAGCATCTCTGCATATGTGCACACAGTCCTCCCGAACTGCCCATCTGTATCACTCAATAGACGGGGACGGGTGGCGGGGGGGACATCCCTTTTGTTGCCTGTGTCACTTCAGATAGAGACATATCAGCTTTGGATAGGTAGTGTGGCTGCGTGTGCATGCACATGCGCACATTGGGTGTAGGGGAATGCTCTCAGTGCACGGCTGTGCCGAATTTTACCATCTCTGGTGTTTCACCAGTTCCTGAGAGAACTGTGCAAAGGGAGGGAGTTTGCTCCCAGCTGTGCTGTCCATGCTCTGCTGCAGGCTGGCTGCACCGCACCAGGGTGGGAGGAGGAGGAGGAGGAAGTTTTCTTCAGCAGACATACTTGGAGCCCTTTGCGGTTGTCAGTAGCTGTCTTCTGGTCCTGCTTGGTAACAGCTTGAAATCAAAGCTGCCAAGTGGGGTTTTCCAGGCCATAGTGTGATGGGGTCAGTTTGCCCTTCTTAGTACAACTGAGTGGAAAAAACCCATCGTGTCCCCTGGAGTGAGCTGCGGGTGGTCTGCCAGGGCTCATCCTCCACCGAGGGATGGTGGCAGACCTCTGCAAGTGGGGGGAGGATGGCTGTCATGGGTCCCCATGCTCCGTGTGTCTGGGGGGAAGAGGGGATTCTCATCCCCTGTGCCATCAGCCCCATGGTTTGTGAACTGATCTGGGCCACGCTCAGTGTCACACCCGTATGCTCTGTGAGGAGCCGCAGAACTCTGTAGCAGTGTCCTTGGCTCGCTTGTCAGTCAGTGTTTAAATAACCTGACTACGGAGTCATCCTGCAGGTGTGTGTCTGAGGGATCCCTTGTTGGGGAGATGCGATGGCCCCAGCTGGGCCACCTCCACCACATCCCTGCCCTGGTGCCCGGGTTTGATCTCCACGTGCCACGGCAGCGTCACGGCATCAGGCAGCAGCGTGGGGGGGGGGATGGCAGAGCAGCGTCAGCTCTGCAAGCAGCGTTCAGCACCCAGTTTTCTGGGTGGGGAGGTACCGGCTGAGAAAACAGCAAAAGGCAAACTGCAAAAAGCACTGGGGGAGGAGGAAAGCAGAGCACTTCAGCAGTCTTTTATTAGCAGCATTAACGCTTACCAATATAAATGAATGAGGCGTGACAGGAGTGGATTGGCTAAGGCAGATGAAGAAACAGGACCGCGCACGCCTGCGGTGCAATGGGGTAGCTGGTGCTTGTGATGTGCTCTCCTAAGACAGCTTTGCAGAAACCTCACCGGGGCTGGGCTGGTTCAGCCCTGGCATTTGCCATGCTGCCCAGTGCGATGGCCAGGACCGTTGCCTCGGGGTGGGACAAAAACTTGATGTACTTCGCAGCTGATCTCAGAGGAATTAGCTTAAGCCAAGAGTGGACTCAATATCCATTTCAAACTGTGTGTAGCTATGAACTACAGTAAGAGGAAATTCTCAGTATCGTGTCCATCATTCTCTTTTTCCTAATCCTTATTAATTTGTGGCACATCTCTGTTCTCGGCAGACATGCTGCTCGACACAGCTCTGAGGAAGCGGGTTTGTGTTTTTCTTCACTGGAAGGAAAGAGAAACAGAGGGAAGGCAAGGCCACTTGAAAGGCAAACTTTAAACCCACTGAGCCTGCGTGCACTGTACATAGCCCCTGGACAGGATGCTGAGGATAATAATAGCAAAGCATCCAGTTTGTGCGGCGCGGGCTGTGTGTTGGGCAGAAGGGCATTCAAAAGGATTAAGGAAACAGGTACTGCAGGCCTTGGTGATTTGTGAAATCTGATCCGTTCCCAAAGCCCCCAAAATGAAGTTGTTTTCAAAAGTTTCATTAGAGACCCCCAAGGGTAAATGTAACCTTTCCTGGGGATTGTCAGTGGTGTCCCCTGCGCCTCCCTCCCCTCCTACCTGCCCCCCCCCCCCCCCCCCCAAAAAAAAGGGGTGGGGAGGAAAGGAAAGGTGAGAGGTGTTGGTGAGAGCTGCTGGCAGAGATTTCACCCCAGCACCCCTCCAGTTTGGTGCCTTGATTTCATCGGGGGTGTGCCCACATCCTGCGGGACCCGGGCTGCTCTTGAGGGACCCCTGTGACCATGTCACTTGGGCACATCAGTTCCAGCTGCCGTCGCTATGATATAAACAGTGCTAATGAAATATGCCATCTGATTTTGGAGCATAAGTACTTTTGTTACCAAGTTGCCTTCCTGGTATCACATCTTATTAATCTGTGAAGTGTACGAAAAGTCTCGGGATTCTCTCTGCTTCAGTTTTCGTTTGCAACACACTTTTTATTATTTCTGAATATCTTGCATTTTGTTCTATATTCTAACGTCTCATTTAATATTTACTTTATTTTATTTTGAGAATGGATTGTGAAATCTGCTGCCTGTTAGGCCCGTATGCAAAGCGGGAGGAGAGCAAGGGAGCAGAGCCGGGCAGGGCTGCCCACACACTGCCTTTGCAAATGCACAAATCGGCACCTCTACTTGGTTTTATTTAAACAAAATCTAATGTTACAGTGTTTTTGCAAGAAAGATACAACATGTTGCGCACCTGGGCATCACAAGAACTAAGGCCCAAACAGCAAGTGGAGCTGCCTTGGCTTGAGGTTTCCATTCCCAACACGGGTAACTTGGGATGCCACCACGGCCACATTGTTCTTGCTGCCCTGCAAGGTGGACACCTTGCTGCTGTGTCACCCCAGCTGCAGCCCTGTGGAGCTGACTTTGCTCTTGATGACGGTGTATTTATCTTTATTTTTTCCAGCAGAACAAATCCTTTTTGATACCTTTGGACAAACTCTGCTCCATTACCCTGTTACCTTATTGCCTTGGTTGGGACACTGTTATTTTCGTGCAGTGATTTTTTTCCTTTCTGCTATATTTTTGCTCACTGAACACGGAGGAGAGCTGCATCTTGCACTCTTCCTCCTTCCGCCGAGGAGAGGTTGCGTGCTCAAGTTCACTGCCTGCTCCTTCTTCCTCTGGCCTCTCAGGAAAATATGTCCCCTTGGAAGTAACACAAACAAGAGGGATGAGTGGGAGGAGAAACCGTGCTGCTCTGTGCAAGTTGGGCTGTTTGACTGGAGACTGTTGATCAACTGATTGCTGCTGCTGTGAAAAAAACTCTGGGAGTGTAAATTGCAAATAAGCTTTGGAGAGGGTTACACTAAACTTTCCCACGCAGGGACCTAAACTAGGCTGAGCTTGTTTTCTACCCTGAAAGCTGATCCAGCTATACACACTGTTAATCCACTGTCCCCTCACTGTACCATAAATCAATCAGCAGGTCACACGTGAAGTGTTTTTGTACACTGGGGTTAAGAGTGGGCCTCAGACCCGCGGGGTTCAGGTCACTTCAGCATCGCAGGCTGAAGGTTGATGCTGTCAGTGGTGGGATATTGGGGTAAGCTTTTATGAACTGGGAGAATAATACCTTCTGTGGTCAGAAGGGTTTTTGTGGGAGAGCTTTGGGTTGTGCAATTAACCATTAACTGCATTTTACTCCTTTTTCATCTTCCCCAGAGGACACAATGAGCAGAGAGCTAAGGTCATGGAAAGCCCTGTTTCGAACAGCCAGCTCTTTGCTGCTCTTCGTCTTCTGCTGCTCCAAAACCTTAGTGTTTTTCTATAGTTCTGATATTTTTTTCTCATCTTGCCTCAATTTTCCTCCTGAGAATTTATCATCTCCTACATATTTCCTACTTTTCCGTTTATATATGTATATCCTTGTGAAACAACACAGATGCACTGAAAAAATAGTTCTTAAATCACTGTTGTTATAAACTTGAGATATAGCTCACGTTAGTTTATTTAGAAAGCTCACTCAGGTCTTGCAGGAGGCTCTTGGGGTAATGTCCAAAATTCAGGAGCAAAGGCTGCAGGCCATATTCAGGCAAGATTGACAGGTTTGGGCATAACAAAACTCCACACCCAAAGAAAATGCTTGACCAAGCTTCTGGGTTTCCTCCAATTCTCATTCACACCAAGAAAACACAAGTGTGGCTGAACTCCTCAGTCCTATGGCCTTGTGCCTTTGCTCTTGTCCTGGGGAGGGGCTTGGTTTGAGAGCAGAAGGATCCCCCTCTACAGCTGAAGTTCATAAATCTCTGCAAAATCAGGTTTCTGCTGTCTCACAGCACGCAAACACCTCTGGGGACACACTGATGCGAGTCACAGGGTGAGCCTGGGTACAGCGAGTCCTGTCCTGCTGCGAGCATCCCCAGCTCGAGCTACACCCCTCTGCTTGCTCCCGTGCTGGAGTGCCGTGCCGGGAGAGGATCTCTTGAAAAGACAACAAACAGAAACAGCAAGGTACGCGTTACTTTAAATCAAATGCTAGCACACATCAAGGCCCCATTTTCAATAGGGCACTGGCTCTTGAAAATTTACAGTATGCTTGGTTAAGGCAAGTAATTTTATTCTGTAAGCAGCCCTGTACTGTGGGGTTATTGCAGTGCTGCCAACACAGGCTGTAAATATCTCTGGACAACAAAACTATTCATTAAAGAAATGTACCTTCAGACGTACAGCCTTAAGTTTGCTGACACTCAAATACCCCTCTATAATGCTGCTTGTTATTGAGTTTGACTGCAGCCATACCCCCTCTGACTGCTGGTCCGTGTCTGGAGTAGAAGATGGGTAATCTTTTGTGGGGATGCGTTACCGCTTCGTTAGCGGAATCCTCCCTTCCCTCTTCTTTTAGATGTCCTTAGCATGACAACATCATGTTATCCTCCTGCCATCTCCCAGCCCATGACATGGAGACTCACACTCATTTCTCAGCCCAGATCTTTCATCCAGTCTTCACTATTTTCACCATTCATAACAAGCTGTTGTTAAAGTGACATCTTAATGCCAGTTATCTGATTGATCTATTACCTGTCTTCCTACACAGGGACGAGGAAAAGAAATCAGAGAATCCTTTAATCATTGGAATTGGAGGAATATAGCTTAACAAAACCTCTAACGATGAACAACTTATTTTAAAAGTTAGCAAGATTCACGTGTTTCAGTTTAATAGATGGGTTTATTCTGGCAGAGAGGTCTCACTGTCCCTCAGACCCACGGAGGATTAATGACATTGAATTGCATTCCATGGGTGTGAGCAGAGGGTGAGATCACCCCTCTTTTTAGTGAGCACAAAAATCCCATCTTAACAAAATTTGCCTGTTTGTCTCTTCAGGCCTAAAATGGGGCAGATCTGGGGAGCCTTTTATAATGTGCTGCAGAAAAAGGAGTTCTTCCCACGAGGAGGCTAATTTCAGCACTTCTTAACAGAGTAAATGAAATTGTATAAATAATAATTAACAATAACAAGTCTAAAGATTTAGGAGAGACATGCAGGAACAACACTTAATGGATAGACAGGGCATCTTTCATGGAACGTGTTAACGAGGCAAAAATTGATTGCAGAGCGTTGTTTGGGATAGATGTGCTTTCCCTGCGTAAATGCCTTTTCCGATTTTTATCATGGTTTGGAAACAACTTCTTGCCCTTCCATATTGTGACTCTTATAAACAAGTGTTCTGTTTAAAAATATGTGTTAAACTGTGTTAAGTAATGTCAGCAAATAACACATGCGCCGTATTGGAGATCCTTTATGCTGGTGGATTGAAGCTGGTTTGCATACTGATTTGTGGCTCTGCCTTTGCTGCTTCTGGCACCTGATCTTTCTTGCAAACGAGGCTATTTTGCCTCAAGGGTTCTCTACTGAGTAAGTAATAAATAAATAAGGATAAAATGAACCTAGCCTTGCCTAAAATAATTTTGGAGGTTAAAAAAGAGAAAGATGGAGGGGGTTGCTATTGATCTGAGCTATTAAAACATCACAGCTACTTTTTTCCATTAAATGGCGATAGGTTTGGGAGGTGAATATGGAGAGAAAGAGTGAAAAATAACAACCGTGCACGAGATTAAGGGGTTTATTTGCTAGTGGGGATTGGTTTGGCTTGTTTTCTCTTGGCTATTCCTTGCTACCATCCACAGTCCCTAGCAGAAATGTAGCAGATTTTTCTGAAGTTGATTCCCTCTAACGAACATTGCTTTTTAAATCGGGCTTGCAGAAGTTTATTTTTGGAAGCCCAGAGAGGAATCCAGCCCTAAATCCCTCTCTTCTTAAACTCTCAGATTGCGAGGTCTGGCAGGCCAAGCGCACAGGTTTGCCTGATGCATTAAACCTGACACCCTCTTATCTAATCGCCTTCAGATGGTCCCAGCGATAGCCCTTGCAGATAAGCTCCCCCCCCCCCCCCGGGCTGGTGCTGCTTTTCTTCCAGCCCTGGTGCCTTGGCATAGCTTGCCCATGCTCAGAGCAGCAGCCGCCTGCCCCAGACAAATGGGATCGGGTACCACCAGCGTTGCAGCTCCCCTAAAGAGGTGCCTGTGCCACGCAGGGGGATGCTGAGGGAGGCGGCGGCCTTAGGGGTGATGCTCTTTGATGTATCTCACCTGAGATGCGGTAAGCGTTTCTTTATCTGGCTGATGCACGAGGAAGCTGGGCATGGAGCTGCAAAATGTTTTGCTTGAGGTCCTTGTGGTGGATTGTGGTGGTGGCGAGCATCACCTCCTTCCCCAGCCTCCCCATGGGGTCCCTGTCCTCTGTGGCACCCAGCTGTGTGCATGGCAGGTAAATGTGTGCTGCAGGAATAACTGCAAAGCACTGGCAATGCTGGTTGTGGTCTGTGTTTGGAAAACAAAAGGAAACCATACTATAATATTTTATAGATACTGCCATAGCAGTGTCAAGCCCTACTGTAGTATACCGCAGTACTTGACTTGATATGAAGGGTAAGCCAAGGGCAGGCAAAAAAAAAAAATCCTTGTTTTTTAATATTATTAAACTTCAAGTATTCCAAGTTGCTACAAATAATAAAGAGTAAATTTAAAAGGGACTGTGAAAAATGGGGCAATGAACATCTGTGCTATGTTGATTTATCTGGTAAAAATAAGCAGAGGAGTGAAAGCAGGAGCAGGAGTAATTTCTCAGTCGCGTTGGGTTGTTGCAGAGAGTGTTTGCTGCATGGCAAAGAGCAGCGTGCTGCTCGGGTGAGAGGCGAGAAACCCCAGCCTCCGCCGCCGGAGCCTCTGATGTTAATCTTCGTGATGGGGAGGGAAATATTGACAGCAGGATGGTGCTCTCTGGCTTGAATGACAGGCCATATGTTTGTAAAATAGTCTGAAGTACCAAATAGAAAAGGCATGGGCAAGTGGAGAGAGAGACGTATTTTCTCTTTACATGTAAAACTTCCAACACTTGGCAGGAGCCCAGCAACAATTAATCAGCAGGAGCCTTTTAGAAAGCCTCTTCCTAGGAAATAAGGGTACAGAAAAACCCTTTAAATTAAACATAATTTAAAACAAAGTAGTGTGTCAATAGGGGGGAAAAAAGGGGGGAACGGACTTAAAATAAATACAGATTATTTGGTACAAATCCATCCGGCCTGATCCTGGTCTAGCACCCATCTGTGCTGCCGTATCCCTCTGGGCCTCAGAGCTTTGCCCAGGGCTGAGCAGGGTGGTGGGACCTGGGGTGCCCCGAAGGGCTGCGGGCAGCCAGAGCTGGGGCGCACACCCGGGACCCCCATCCCAGCTCTCACCATGCAGCAGTGAGCAGGAGAAATGCTGCTGGGGGGAGGAAAGGAGGAGGAGATCAGATTTCTAAGCACCCTTGAAACCAAAGCTGCACTGTTTATAAACTTCCATAAATATTAATTGATATTTAATAAGGTAGGCAAACACAAGGGAAAGTATTGTTTTGGCCAACTCCTACACAGCAATCCCAGTGAAGCGTGAAAGAGTTTGTGTAACTTTCCTCAGGGGTTAAGAGCGGGTCACGGAAGGTCCTTTTTCCTGGCCGGTGTCCCAGCTTTTTAAGCTATAAGGGAACATAGGAGGCTCCTGGGAATTGAACCCAAATACCTGCTGTCTGCAGGGTGAAACACACAGCGAAGGGCAGAGCCTGGGGCGCGGGCATCGCCGCCCCTCGCTCCGCTCGCTGCCCCGCACCCAGCCCCGGCCGGAGCTTTCCAGGGGGATTAGGCTGGAAAGGGGGTGACTGTTTTGTCAGATGGGAAGTCTGATGAGATAATCACAGCTGTTAATTGATATGCTTTCCCACATAACTTGACAGTTCAAACAGGTGGTGAATAGCCCTTATACTAATTCACATCGGGCTGTTGTCCCGTGCCTGGGCTCCGATTCATGCAGATAAAATGACAGAGAAATAGGTCAATATGGAAAAAGGAAGAACTTTGCACTCACCAGTGCTCCTCGATTCCCACCGACCCTACTCTGTAATACAAGTCCCTTACAGGGCTTCTTTACATAATCTGTACTACCAAAGGGTGGAGCAAAATCCAAGGGAATGCTTTTCCTCTGGTGACTTTTGGTGACTTACTGAGATTTTGCTGCCAGCTCCAGATAAAGAATCCTAAAAATATTTTTTACTTTTAGTTCTCATTTGCCTATCATGCATAGGCTGATTCATGGATTTGCACTGAGACTTAGAGGAAAAATCAATGTCAAGTAGAATGAAGGCTGATATTGTAAAATTAAGATCTAAGATTTTCTGGCCATAGAGTTACACTTGGCGTCAGTCTGTTACAGAGGCTCAGGCTTGCAGTGAGTTTGGGGGGGGTGAGGGGGTGTCAGGTACATGCCCTCTTCTCTCCAGCTCCTCTCCCTGCAACGTGGTAATACTTCAGACCCTGCTCCGCACCCGGGCCAGCGTCTGACTCCTTGCTGCTGGTGAGGTCGAGCTTCCAAAGCCACCAGTCCCCAGGGTATTTCATTACTCTTCCATGTAGGGAAATAGCCAGTTCTTTAGGAAACATCTCATCTGAACCCACAGCTGGAACACAAGGTGTCTGTTTCGCAAGAAATGCCATTTTTAGAGTAAATGGATGCAACGACTATTCTGGTTGCTCACAACATCAGTCTATTCCTATGATTTTTCTTCTGATTTGTTCAGGTGGGGGTAGCGTAGTGCATTTGTTGGCTAGTCCGCTCAAGTGCCCTTCCAGAGTCATTCCTCGAGCAGCAACAGCAGCCAGGACCCTTCTCACTGCAACACGCAGAAAATCGGAGCGAAGGGGAAATTAGATTTGTCTGGAGAATGTGACAGCTTCTGAGCACTGAAGAAAAGTTGGAGATTTTACAGAGTTTGCAGTAGAGTTATTTTTTTGTCTTAGTTTGTCTTTTTTTTATTGAGAGGGAAGGTGTGTCTCATCATTTAATCAGATGCACCTCTCAACTGATGAGCGTGGCTCGAAGTTGCACCTCCTTTGAAAAGCGCTTGGCATCCAAAAGCAAACCCCAACTGCAGAGCTAAACATTGCTGCCGGTATTCAAATCGCAGACAAAGACAGCTTTACAATAGTTGCCTGTCTGTATCGAGTTCACTAGTTTTAATTACAACACCCCACAGTGGAAATTTCACAAAACATTTTATCCGTGCGTAAAATTTAATTAAACAAACAGACCCCTAAAGAAAGCATTGCATTTGTCACAGCAAAATCTGCGGCGAAGTAGGGTAATTTCCTGCTCTTACACATGGGTTATGTCTCAGGATTGACAGGGGTTACCTTTGATGCAATGCAGATGGAAAATCAAAATGTAGGGATTAATCCCTCTCTCGCCAGATTATGCAGAAGCGTGAGCAGGTGGCAGGGGAGGCCGAGCCCTTTCCATTTCTCATTATGTCGCAGCGCTGATGGCTGCGGTGCCGGCCAAGCCTCTGGCAAGTGTGTTATGTGATATAATTGTAAGATGGAAAACAGTGAGGGAACTTCTTCCTTTGTATTTCAAAGGCCACGATGGCATCTTTATTTGATAAAGGAATTGGATTATGTCTAATCCCTGCACTTGGAGACGTTTTATTACTTAGAAAACACTTTCTTAAAAGCATCTTCACTGCTGCAAGTGGGGTGTAAAGTATCACTTGCGGGAAAGCTGAGGCCAAGTTTTCCAGGGATGAACAGAAATCCCTGGTTCCTTTCTTTAGGGTCTGGATTCAGATTTGAGGCATTTTTGATTAAGTCTTAATTCTAAAAGTAGAATCCAGGCTGTGCCTTTTAATGAGCATCTGATTAAGAGCCCAAAGCTGGAGCCACCCAGCTTGTTAGCCAGGTGCTTAAATCAGTTTACGCTCTGATTCAGGATATTGTGTAGGAATTTAGATTCTTTCATAATGAATAATACATACATGAAATGTGAGCTCTGTAAATTTAGGGAAACGAGCTGTCAAGCTACTCAAGGAGTACAAATGAGGAGGTGAGTGCCATGAACACAACACAGCGTACATTGTCTCGGGAACTTCCTTTGGCACCGGTGGTGGGACACACTTCGCCGATCAAAATAAAAGCTCAAAGGGGAGCAGAGGGATGACGTGGCTGGAGAGCGCTCAGTGGTTTAGGTCATTTGTAACAGCGTGGTGGGCCCATGAGCTGGGAGTTGGACGCTCCTGAACCTCAGGAGGCTCACGTGGACTTTTCAGAGGAACGTGGGTCACACGGCACTTAGTTCCCTCCAGACAGGCTCAGCAAACTTGCTCAGAGCTGCAGGTGAGGTCCCTTTTTTATCCCTGCACATTTATGTTCTCCCTGTCCTCGCAGCAGCAGCACTTCCAAGTGCTGTCTCATTTCAGTAGTCAAAGTTCCCGAGCAAAAATATCTGCCGAGGTTCGTTACTCGTGCAGATCAGCCGTGTTGGGAGGAGAAACCTCCCTCACCGCAGTGAGCTACAGCCTTCTAAACCAAGGCAATCCCCTCGGCGGAGCCAGGCGTTGTGCTGCTGAAACCAAACCCCCCTGACCCTGGGCAGGCATGTGTCACCACCTGAGGGCTGGGCAAGGTTCACTGAACTGCAAGCAAGGCTGGGAGCGGGTGGGAGCTGGGAGAAGCTCTCTGGTTTCATCTAGGGTTGGCACTGAGTTTTTAAAGTTTTTTTGGCTTGAAAGCTGAGCAGTGTAAATCTGGGAAAATGAAAGGCACCCAGGTCTGCCCAAAGCTCTCCTTGGCTCTAGAGAGCTGGATTGAGACAACCTCATCTCTCCTCTTCTGTTTCCTCATAATTAAAATTAGTCTAGTGATGCTTACCTCCATTAGCGTTGGGGGATCGCTCTGGGTTTTTTCCCACCCTTTAAACATCAGTTGCCTGGCTGAACTGCAAGTGCCCCTCTAAGCACGAGAAATGATCGCTGCCTGCTCCTCACCGAGCCCGTTTTCTGTAGGGTTCAGAGGGCAGTAGGGATCTTGCTTGTTTGGGAAAAAGGTCAGCTTCTTCCTGGGAGACAAATTTTGTAATGGTAACTTGAATGGGGGGATCCGTTTTGGGATGGGATGTGGATTTGAAGGGGGGGGGTGCACATACGTGTGTCTGTGTGCTGTGCTGACATCTCCTGTGTTGGGAGTCCTACTCCCTGTTTCTCTGCTACTCATAAAATCTTACCTGGAAGCTCGAGGGAAAATATTTTTAAAAATGCATCTGTGAAGACAGAAATTGTTGCCCAAAAATATTGAAGTTTAGAACTTCAGAAGAGCCTCGTGTTTCAGGGGCTGGTTTGGGAAACGGGAGCGCCAGGGGACTTTTGTTGTAGAAAGGACTTGCAGAAATGCTGGAGGTGGAGATGTTTCTGTGCCGCTCTGAACTATGAACCGTGTTCCATCCCCAGAGGAGCTGCGTTCGTTTGTAAAACACAAACACGCTCCTTTAGTGGCAATGAGCTAATTTAGCACTTTTTCCATGCAACTAGTTCCCACGTGTGTTGTGTTGGTGAAACGCTTTCCTCGAAGCAGAGCAGGTGGCTGGGCGCTGCAGCGAGCGCAGCAGCCGGTGGTGACACCGCCGTGCAGGGGGCTCGGCTGTGACCTCCCGCGGGGCTCCGAGGGCGCTGATGGTCACCATGGTTCAGAGTATCGCAGCAGCCTTCCCCATGTGAGGTTTCAGGGTCCCTTTTTTAGAGGGGCTTTACGGGACTGTAGCAGGCAGGAGCCTTAGCTTCAACTCAGTTGAGCTCAGCTCTGGAAAGCGGGGAGGGGGGTACCCGTGGATACTCTGTGCATCATGCAGGGAGGCTCCGAGGTGGGAAGATGCATTTCCCCCAGCTCCTGGAGAAGCTAAATGTCACTTTCTCCAGAGGGGGTACAAATCCAGGGCTGTGGGTAGGTATTTAAGAGGGGACCCGTTCCATGTCATCAACTCTCTCTTCAGTTTGTGTTTGCCCGGGAATGCCCTAGCCGTGATCTCCTGCTACATGCGGCGGGGGTTATGAGGAAGGAGGGAGCATTGCTGAGCACTGTGCAGCCGGAGCATCCCTCGTCCCAAGGTGGGCGCAGAGGGCCTGTGGCGATTTCCCAGGGGTGCCCGGCACAGAGGTGGGGCCCGAGCCCACCTTTCCAGCGCTTGAACCTAAAAGCTTTTCTCTCTGCTCTCCTGAGCTCACTGCCTGCCCGTGTGGGAGATGCATTGCCTTCTCCTGACTGACCAGTGGCCAAAAGCAGAGAAGCATTTATTCCAGAGGCCGGTATTTCACTATACAAGCGCTTTTGAAATAAGGAAAAGTGGGTGGAAATTGCAGTGGGCTTAGCAGACAAAATTGAGCAGTTGACTGTGGCAAGGCATACAGT